>NW_018744187.1:730594-1371388 GCF_001683475.1 Chenopodium quinoa | reverse complement strand
GTGGAAATTTAGGGGGAATATCATAGGTGTTTTGTTTAGAAGATGAAGGGAATCCATGAGTGTTAGTTATGCTTGGATGGAAAGTTGCATTAAGTGCCTTATCCAGATTTGGATTGCTTTTTTGAGGTGGAGGGTGTGCACTTGTGTTGGTAGTAGAAGATGAAAGGAGGTCTTGTGTGTTAGTGATGCTAGAAGAATTTGGTACATTATGTTGCTTCTTCCGAATTTGATTTCTTTTTTGGGGAAGAGGTTGTGTAGTAGTATAAGATGAAGGGAGATCTTGAGTGTTAGTGATGCTTGAAGGAGTTGGTGCATTGATTGGTTTCTCCCATATACAATTGTTTTTTTGGGGTGGAGGTTGTGCACTTGTGTTAGTAGTAGAAGATGAAGGGAGATCTTGGGTGTTGATGATGTTTGGAGGGTTAAATGGTCCCCATCTACCATTAGCTCCCCGTGAATTTTGGACTAAGGTAGAAGGCATTGTAGGTTTAGGCTGATTTTTTAGTGGTTGTGATGATTGTGATGATACAAATTTTGGAACCTTATATAGTACAGCATCAGATGCAGTTGCTGCCCTTGTTCGTTTGCTACGATAACTCATATTGATGAACTTGAAAGGGGAAAAAAGGACCAGAGCAATTGTAAGAGAAGGCATTGTAGGTATTATGGAAGACTCAAAGCAATTTTTGAAAGGGGAAAAAGGACCAAAACAATTCATCTCTCATCAGACACATAAAGTTCAACAAAGTTAATTTCAATATCACAAAATAGTCTTATACTATAAGCAATTATCTTTTTTTTAGAAATGACTAATTTATGCAAGATGGATACCTCTGACCACGCAATCAACCGAAACCAGTGTTATTCTGATCTGTATGTAACACGCCTTGCACCTGCCAATCAATGAAATAAATTTTTTTAAAAAAAATGGATAAGGTACATGTCTGGTAGAGAAGTATGTTAATACAATAAAAACAAATAATCTTTGCTCAAGTAGAAAAATAATCAAAACCGATATAGATTAAAGAAGAAAATATATATTATTCATACTTTCAACATTAACAAAATGTTTTGAAACAGGAAAAAAAAAATAATGCATTAAACAATTAAAGGAAAAAAAAAACTAAGTCTCATCATCGCCCATATCAAACAAGTCCCTTGGCTTAGTCTTAACAACATGTAACCATCCTTTATTTATCTCATCCTCGATATAAAAAACTTGTTTTGCTTGAGATGAGAAAATAAATGGATCATCATGCAAATTTCGACCAGTGTGCGTCAACTTCGAGAAATTCACACAAACATTCCCATTACGATATCTTTTCAAACCCCTTGTTATATCAACCCAATCACAACAAAACATTATAACCTTGTGGGAGCCATAATAATCTAATTCAAAAATTGCTTTAAGTCTTCCATAATACTCTTGGCCTTCTGCCTCTAACATAACGCCAGAATTTTGTGTCTTTCGATATCGCTCACGATCCAAAATGTCAAATTTATAACCATTGATGATAACACTTTTTATCCTTTTACACTGATTACTTAAACCACCGGGCAAGGCTTTTCTCAACGTTCCTTCTAGTGTACTATCATCTATGTTGTGGATCTATGTAAATAAAATTAAAAAAAAAAGCTAATATTAGACATGTGTTTGACATTCTATGTTTAAAAAAAGTAAAAAAATAAAATAACTTTGATAGATTGTAACCTGATTTTGTAACAACTCGGCAAATTCATTGATTATTCACTCATATTCAATGGTTTCGTTCACTTGGAATTGATTCTCTTGCTTTTTTTGGCATATGAAATCACTTTAGACATAAAAAAGTTATGTTAACCATAAAAATAATAGTAAGTAATCAATTTGTTATTAACTTATTGCACTACTTACTCAAGAATTGGTTTCATCTCATTTGAATGAAGCAAAACATAGCGATGAGCTTGTTTTAGACTTTTTTCATCAAGACGAAAATTTTCTTGCTTTTTAACTACACGATAGCCCGAATAATATAAATAGATTTTGTTTACCACACCATCTTCATTTCTTTTCGGTCTGTTAAATATGATCTCAACACTTTCTAAGTATCTGGAACAAAAAGTAATTGTCTCCATAAAAGAAACCCTTCCGCAATAGACCCTTTAGGTTGAGCCTTATTGCTTACATGAGATTTCAAAAATGCCAAGTACCTTGTAATATAATAAAGAAAGAATGTGAATATATATATATATATATATATATATATATATATATATATATATATACATATACATATACATTAAACTATATATATATATATATATATGTATGTATGGAAAGTTTGACATAAATTAAAGTTAAGATATTAACCTTTCAACCGGATACATCCATCTGTAATGAACTGGTCCTCTAAGTCTGACCTCATCCACTAAATGAATCAATAGATGAACCATGATTGTGAAAAATGTTGGTAGAAATTCTTGTTTCATCTTAGGAAAAGTCAAAACAAGCTTAGATTGAATGTCATCTAACTCTTTGGTATCAATAGAAGTTGAACATATCTTCTTAAAAAAAGCAAGACAACTCCTCAATCAAGTCAATAACCTTTGTGGCATTCGATGCTCTTAAAGCAACCGGAAGGATGTCTTGCATTAGGATATGATTGTCATGGCTTTTCATATTGATAAGTTTACGCTGCTTCATGTTCACACATCTTTGCAAATTAGATCCATATCCATCCGGAACTCTAAGCTTTTGTAAGACTTGTAAAAACCGTTCTTTTTCTTCTGTAGACATGGTGTATGAAGCGGGAGGCATATAATTTCCTCGACTTGATTCAATCCAAAGATGAGATTTTACGTTCAACTTTTTAAGGGCTTCTCTTGCACTCTCATCATCTCTAATCTTGTCCATATCTAAAAAAGTTCCTAACAAATTGTCACAAACGTTTTTTTCAATGTGCATAACATCTAAATTATGTCTTAAAATATTGTGTTTCCAATATTCCAAGTCAAAACACGTACTTTTCTTTTTCCAAAGAAGATTATTATAATCTTTCTCATCATGGTCATCATCAAATTCATTAGTGGATGTCCCACTTTTCTTTCTCTCTCTTTTCTTGGAGGGTTGTTTTTTTACTTTCCAAAGACATATATAATCCTTTCTTGTTCTTTCAAAATGTCTTTCCCCCTTGTAGGAACTGGAGAAACATCGTATTCCACTGTCCCATCAAATAAATGGGCTTGGGAACGATAAGGATGATCAAGTGGCAACCATTTTCGATGTCTAGTGTAGCAAATTTTACCACCAAAATTATATGAGTTAGTGGAATGGGCACATGAAGGACAAGCTTTATAGCCTCTGGTACTCCAAACAGACAACATAGCGTAAGCAATAAAGTCATTTATAGTGGAGCGTAAGGCTGCTCGCATTTTAAAGCTTTCCCCACTATATGCATCAACGACATCAACACCATTCCACAACAACTTTAACTCATGGATTAATGGTTACAAATACACATCAATATCAATGCCTGGACTTTATTTACCGGGAACAATCAAGGACAAAATAAATGATGATGGCTTCATACAAAGCCATGGTGGTAAATTATAAGAAATTAAAACCACGGGCCAAGTACTATAATTAGTATTCATAAGACGATATGGATTGAAACCATCACTTGCTAGACCTAACCTAACACTACGAGGATCAGCAGCTAATTCTTGATATCTTTCATCAAAATGTTTCCAAGCTTCACCATCTGCTGGGTGCCTCAAAACCTTATCGTCCTTTCGACCAAATTGCCACCTCATATCCTTTGCTGTTTTAGATGACATATAAAGTCTTTTTAATCTAGGGATAAGAGGAAAATATCACAATACTTTAGCCGACTTGATTAGGGGATTTTTATCCACCAAGCGCCGTTTGACAAGTGGACCAACCAGGTTCCGCCACGCGTCCTCCACGGACCACTTAAGACACGCCACGTGTCCACCCATGCCAAATGGGACAACCGGCCATCAAGGCCCATTTCAGTCTAGAAGCCCGTTCGGCCCTAGGTTTACCTTAAACCTAGAGAGTTGCACGCTTCCCAAGGCTATAAATACTCGATTAATCCTCATTAATCAGGGGACCGAATAATTGACGGAACACACTAATAACCGGCTGATCTCGCTAGCAAAGCAGATTACCTACATTAAATACTCTCACCTAGAGAGACCTTATTACTTTAATTTCTGTATTAATTACTCCTTAATCAGGTACTAACTTGACCGTTGGAGGCGGAGCTCTCAGGAGTCTCCGTTATTTTGCAGGTACAGGCGTCCGGTTCCAGTCTCGGAATTGTAACTCTCCCGCAGGACATCAGAAAACCCCGAAACATTTGGCGCCGTCTGTGGGGAGAGTACTTCAGAGATGGCATCCAAGTCTGTACCGACCCCAGAAGAGAGGCGTCCCCTAGACGACCCTCAAGTTCAGTCGGACCATGATACCGAAAGTGAATTTGAAGTTGAAACTCATACAGCTCCAGACGGGACCCTAAGGGCCCGCCGTACCCGTCATACTGAAATAAGGGAACGGGAGTATCTTCAAACAGGAAGCGAGCCAGCAGGCGCACCGCTTGCTCGGCAACAGCCGACTGATGGGTCTGCTCCGATCACAAGGAACGAACTCATGACCTTCATGAGGGGATTCAAGGGAGAGATCCAAGAGTTGATCAATAAAAAACCGCCTGCTTCAGTCAAAGAGCAGGCGGCCAAAAAACCTTCCACTTCACTGAAGAGGAAGCCAGTTCAAGGGCGAGAGGCGACTCCCCATCCTAAATCTAAGAAGCGGGAGCCGTCTGCTCTTGATTTCACAAAACTCCGTTATCCTACGGGAAATAGGAAACCGGTTCGTCATATTCAGGCGGACGGGTCAAGGCAAACGTTCACAGATGCTCGGCACCTGCTAGAGCAGAAGAAGAGTGACCGATTATCAGAGTCGGCTTCTACTTCAAATTTTCAGGACAGTTTGCGAAATGCCTCGATGAGGCCAACTCAGTCGTACCATGAGAGTCAGTCAGGCGGCACCTCCCGTCAGTCTGGCTTTCATAGTGCGCAGGCGGTACCAAATTTGCCATTTGTGCCGCAACAACAATATTTTATGCAGCCACCTCCATTTGGTGGACCTGCAGCAAAAAACGTCCAACCTATGGACTGGCAGCTACGGCTGCTTAGACTTGGTGAACAGCCGTCGGCCTTCTCCAAGGAAATTACTGAAGCCGCTCAGCCGGCCAAAGTAAAAAATGTTTTAGTAGGCGCCTATGATGGCACTACTAACCCGGAAGACCATCTGATGGCATTCACCAACCTGATGTACCTTCAAGGGTTGGATGATCCCACTTGGTGCAAGTGTTTCCCAGCAACTCTCAAGGGAATTGCACAGCAATGGTTCGGCAACCTGCCGACTGGTTGTGTAAACAGTTTCAGGACGCTTGCTTACTTATTTGCCTCCAACTTTGCAATGAACATCCCTGCGAAGAAAACGACCCTTGATTTGGGAACAATTCAGCAGGGTGAAAAGGAGGGGCTTCGTTCCTACATCAGGCGGTTCAACCTGATGAGAATACAGATTCAAGGGTTACCGGATGAGGTAGCTTATACTGACTTTTTTAGAGGTCTCAAAGACGGGTCTACCTTCAAATTTGATTTAGTTCGAAAAAGGGTGGCGACTCTTCAAGAGGCCTTGATTGAAGCAGAAGCCTATATACAGGCGACTGATCTGTGTACAATGAAACAGTCGGACGGGAAGAGGTTCGACAATAGAGAAGGACGACAGAAACAGTCGTCCAACAAAGATGAAAAAAGAAAAGGGGTCTGGGCGGCTGATTCCTCTAAACAGCCGGCCAAGAAGAAAAAGGAATTCAAACCATACTCCCCAAAGTATGTGTTTAACAAGGATAACCAGTTTATCCTAAAAGAAATAAAGGGACGGCTCTCAATTGAGAAACCGCTCCCCATGAAGGGTTCTGCGAGCAACCGGAACCAAGACAAAATCTGTGCTTATCATGATGACATTGGTCATCACACCAACGACTGCATTAGTCTCATGCGGTACCTAGACCGCTTGGCTGATCAAGGTGATCTTGACACTTATGTCAAGAAATCTACGGGGAATACTTTCTCAAAAAAGCAGTCGGCCAAAAAGAATCAACAGGCCGACAGTTCCGATACAGATGATGCAGTCGTCTACACCATTGCAGGCGGCTTCTCAGGAGGCGGCCCCACTATTAGGGGCAACAAAGATAATATAAGGCGGTTAGATGTAAATTCCGTTCACCAAGAACGACCGTCCAAATATACATTTCCTGAGATTGTCATCACTGAAGAGGATCTAGGAGGAATAAGGGGGCCGCATGACGACCCTCTCGTTATTGAATGTAAAGTGGCCAACCAGAGAGTTGGTCGAATCCTCATAGATACTGGGAGCTCTTCAGATCTCATCAGCAGCAAATGTCTGTCAAAACTGAAATATCAGACGGACTGCATACATCCGGCCTCCCACCCTTTAATAGGGTTTGGAGGAGGAGTCGTCCACCCACTGGGACGAGTTGATCTACCCGTCCGCCTGGGCGAAAAAGGGGAAGGACGACACATGGTAGTCCGATTCCTAGTTGTAGAGGAACTCTCTGCCTACAACATGATTCTGGGTCGCCCAACCCTGAATAGTGCCAAGGCTGTTATAATCCCGTCACTTATGCTGCTTAAGTTTGAAAGGGACAATGGAACAGTCGGCTCCCTAAGGGGAGATCAGAGGATGGCCCGAGAGTGCTATCTCTCGGATGTCAAACCCACTGCTAAGGCCACTGGGTCAAGTGGAGAAAAAACAGACCTTGACAATGTCAAGGAAAGTGCGCCTGTTCAAGAAACAGGCGACAGAAAAAGAAAGGCGTCCCAGACAGAGTCCGCCAGAAAGGCAAGAAAATAGCAATCATTGGCAGAGGACCGGCCGGATGAGTTCCGCCCTCAGCCGGCTGGTGAGCATACGGACCTGATATTAGACGACTCCCGCCCTGACCGAACAGTCAAAGTTGGGACGACTGCTCTGAGAAACCTTGGTGCTGACTTTCACAACCTGTTGAAAGAATACAAGGACATCTTTGCATTTGAAGTCCATGAAATGCCAGGCATTAGTCCTGATCTGGCAGTACACAAACTCGCTGTGGATCCGAAAAAGAAGCCGGTACGGCAAAAGAAGCGGAACCATGGTGAAGAAAGAGGTCAGGCGGCCGCCGCCGAAGTCAAAAAATTACTTGATGCAGGGTTCATTCGGCAATGTTACTTCCCAGATTGGGTTGCAAATGTGGTACTTGTTAAAAAGCCGAATGGCACCTGGCGAATGTGTGTAGACTACACAGACTTGAACAAGGCGTGCCCCAAAGACAGTTATCCTCTGCCCAAAATTGATAACCTGGTCGACTCAACAGCCGGCCATGCCTTGATGAGTTTTATGGACGCCTATTCTGGTTTTCATCAAATACCGACCAACCGATCAAACGGCCCCTTACCACCATGGAGTCCTCCGGACGAATGATCAAATGGGCCATAGAAATGCAGAGTCTCGAAGTTACTTTCGAGCCTAGAAAAGCAGTGAAGGGGCAAGCCTTTGCTGACTTTATTGTAGAGATGACTCGTCCTCCTGACTCTCAAGTTCCAGACCAAGTCTGGAAGGTATATGTGGACGGAAGCTCTACTTCAAACGGTTGTGGAGCAGGCGTCGTATGTCAATCTCCAGAGGGCGACAGGTTCGAGTATGCTCTACGCTTCAGTTTCCAGGCTTCAAACAATGAGGCAGAATATGAAGCTTTACTAGCCGGGATCCGCATGTGTAAGGCGGCCGGGGCAAGGAAAATAGACGCCTGTTCTGATTCACAACTGATAGTGAGTCAGTACAATGGCGAATACGAAGCAACACATCCGGCCATGATCAAATATTTACAGGCGGTCCGACAAGCAGTCGGCTCCCTTGAGGATTTCCATCTGATCCAAGTACCGAGATCAGAAAACAACCAGGCAGATGCACTCTCGAAATTAGCATCATCCGCCTCCTCCGATACTCCTCGAACTGTGTTTTGGGAAGTAATGGAGAAGAGAAGCATCGAGGAAAATCCTATTGGAATTCTAGACAGAAGCTCAACCTGGATGGATTCAATCAGGGCATATCTGACAAACGGTACACTGCCGGATGATCCTCAACAGGCGGCATCACTGAAAAAACGAGCCTCCTGTTTTGAAATGATACAGGGGGAACTGCACAAGAGGGGGCACCTTCAACCCTTCTTAAAGTGTGTTACTCCTGAAAAGGGACGAGAGATACTAGATGATCTTCACTCTGGTTTCTGTGCTTCCCATATAGGTGGTAGGATGCTTGCTCAAAGGGCAAGGCGGCAGGGCTACTTTTGGCCTACTTTGGAAGCAGATGCAATGGAGATGGTGAAAAAATGTGACAAGTGCCAAAGGTTTGGCAAATTAATTCACCGTCCGGCTACTGATCTCACTACCATTCACAGCCCACTACCGTTTGCTAAGTGGGGCATGGACATTCTGGGTCCATATACGCCTGCTACAGGCGGCAGAAGGTATATACTTGTTGCCGTTGACTACTTCACTAAATGGGTAGAGGCGGAGGCTGTAAAGGGAATCAAGACGAAAGATGTAATTTCATTCATTTGGAAAAACGTCATCACTCGGTTCGGGGTTCCCATGTCTATGGTTTTTGATAATGGTCCCCAATTTGAGACGCCTGTTCTCAAAAGCTGGTTGGGAGACCAAGGAATTGGACATTACTTTGCATCTGTCGGCCGTCCACAAGCAAACGGCCAGGTAGAAGCCTTTAATAAAATCATCTCAGACGGTCTCAAGAAAAAAATTGAACGAGCAGGCGGCCTATGGGCAGATGAACTACCACATGTTCTTTGGGCCATTAGGACGACTGAAAAAGGGGCGACTGGAGAAACTCCCTTCCTCCTAACTTATGGTGCAGAAGCTGTTCTTCCAATAGAACACTACGAGCCGACTCTTCGAGTAATGCTATATGACGAAGAGGCAAACTGGGAAGCTATGCGCCTGGCATTAGACTCACTTCCTTAAAAGAGGGGCAATGCTGTTTTGCGCCATGAAATCTACCGCCTGAGAATGACTAGATCATACAACAAAAAAGTGCACAGGCGTCCACTCAAAGTAGGGGACTTTGTACTTAGAAAAATGGAAGCAGTTGGTAGGGCTAACGAGTCTGGCAAACTAACTCCCAACTGGGAAGGACCCTACCGAATCTATGCGGAAGTCAGGGACGGTACCTACCGTCTGGAAACACCAGACGGACAACCGTTGCCTCGAACTTGGAATGTAGATAACCTTAAGAAATATTTCTTTTGAATGATGTAAAGTAAAGAGCTACTTAACAAGTTGGCACTTACTATTCAATTTTGTATTACGAGGGGCATGCCGTCTGTACCTTTACAGTCGGCTACTCTCCATTGAGTTTCACTCTCTATCTTTACAGGGGCATGCCGTCTGTTCCATTACAGTTGGCTACTCTCTCTCGAGTATTTTACTCACAATACTTAGCTAAAAAGTTTAGGGCCTGGCCGATCCTGTAACTAACAGGCGGCTACCCTTCTTTTACTTAGCACATACGTTCACCACGAACGTACCAAGGCCACTGGCCGAATGATCAGACCAGGCGCCTAGTCAACTGATCTAACTTTTAAAAACTAATCCGACCTGTCCCAACATTATAGCAGGCGTCCGGCGGCATCCATTCGGATGAAATTCGTCGCAGAGAGCAGCTCCCTTTTGGGTGGAACATTGTTCTATAAACTAATTACACGGCACCTATACGACTGTCCCAAAGGGCAACCACGTAGCCGTTTTTGAGACAAGGATAACTCTATCACTAACCAAACCAGTGGTAGCAGTTGACATCTGAGTCAGATGACCGCCTGTATTACTTGGGATAAATGCAGGGGGTACCTATTGAGTTAATAGCCAACAAACATTGGCGAATCAAGGGGTCTAGCCGGCCTACGCCGCCTGGTACCTCTACTTCTCAAACAAAAGTGACGGCGACTGAGTAACTCCAAAGTTAACTCATAGTCACTCCTTCAAATTTGGTATGGAACCTAAAAAGTTTGAGTCGTCCGCCTGTTTTATACAAACAAGGGCACTCGAACCCCTATTCCTACTGGATAACCTATTGAGTAAATAGCCAACAAACATTGGTAAATCAAGGGGTCTAGCCGGCCTACGCCGCCTGATACCTTTACTACTCAATCAAGATTGTGACGAAGACTAAGTAACTCCTATGTTAACTTAATAGTCACTCAAACTTAGTACTGAGCCTAAAAGGTACGAGTCGTCCACTTGTTTTTAATAAACAAAGGCTCTCAACCAATACTCTTGCTAGGTTAACAAATAACAAATTAGAGGCCAACATTGGCAATAAAGGGAAACAACCGGTACCCGCCGCTTGTTTTCCTACTTAAATTCCTTGGCTACTTGGTAATTCTATTTACTTGGTCAAATTGAATAAAGAGTTCGAATACCGATTGATTAAATGGCCGACTGATCATCTATCCTGGAAAACCAGTCGTCCAGGGGCATAGGCGGCATACTTACTATTTGTACCTGTCTTAACGTTCGGCCATACACAACAGTCTGTCTAGTGAGCAAATTTCAAATACTTAGACAAATTTGAACAAAAACAAAAAATTTGATTAAAATGAGCCGGCCATAAAAGACCAGCAGAATATTCAAAACCCCGGCCCCCTGGCCGGGTAATTACAAAGCAAACGGCACGCAGGCCGTGAAAAGAAAAAATATACTTAAAGCTTAAGAAGGGGGCAGTTCAGTATCAGCAGCAGCCGCCTGGTCAGCACTCTTCTTGCTGGACTCGGCCTTCGCTGCATCATCTTTTGATGCCTTTCCCCCAAGTGGCACAAGCGCCACAACCGGCTCTTCCTCCTCCAACGCAACGTCCATCGCCTCTTCTTCAGCAGCCGCCAGGATCTGTTGATTATATATTTCCGAACACTGGCGGTACGTTCTTTCCCATGAGGCAAAGTCGGCACTGGGGAACAGTCGTTCCCAGGTCATGCGTTGGATTTGGGCGGAGTCTTCCACCATCTCCCGGACGAGCTCTTGTTTTTCTTGCTCGGCCTTGTCCGAGAGCTCTTGGGTAAGACTCTTCTCCTGGTTCACCAGGCGTTCTTTTACGTTAGCCAAAGATTTCTCCATGGCTTCGTAAGAGTGCATTTTCTGGCGAAGGGGTTTCAGCTCGGCTTTAAATTTGGTGACGGTCCCCTCCAGCTCGTCAACCTTCTTTTGGGCCGCCTCTAGCTGAGCCCGAACAGCGGCGGTCGCCTGCGCCTGATAATAAAGAAGATCAATGGTCAGTACTTCATTTTGGGCAATTTGAAACATTGCTTTATCACAGCTGGAGGCGGCCATAGCCTTTGCGGCCTTTACCTCTTTGTTTTTCCGATCAATCGGCTTGCGAAGGCTGTTGACTCGGAGCAGGGCCTAAGTACAAAGAAAAACAGGCGTCAGTTTCCAATCATAAGGGTTAACAGGCGTCCTGGAACTTCAAAAGGGTATACCTCAGCTAGGATCCCCGAAATTCCATCGAGGTCAAGGGTGCCGGCACCCTTGACCGCCTCCCTGTCAGAGGGAGGAACTACTTTAACCATTGACTTGGCTACCTCAACCAAGTCAAGTCCCTGGGGGCCGGCTGCATTAAGCAAAAGGAAAAACAAGTTAGACCTAATCAAGAAGGAAGCAAGAGTGAGTTTTTACAAGCAAGTGTCCATACATCTAGGCGGCCCCGCCTGGGTTTTTGAGGAAGTGGCCGGCTGCTTCTCAGCCGCCACTGTTTTCCTGGAAGACCCAGGAGAGCTTGCAACAGTCGTTCTCCGGGCCTTGGGGTCCGGCTGTTGCGAGGAAGAAGCCCTTGGAGTGCCAGACTGAAAACAAAAAGAGTTAGTATATGCATAATACAACTTAAAGGGGAAGAGTTTTCAAAGCTTACCAAGGGTGCTTCCTTGCTGGGGGAGTCGGCGTACGACTGCTTCATTAGCGAAACCCGCAGCATGGCCGCCGCAGTCTTAGATGCTGTTATTTTACTCATGGCGTCGGCTGAAAGAAATAAACAGCAAAGTTAGTAAAAATCCCAAGTAAACAAGGCGTGAGAAAACAGAGTATTCGTCAGGCCGGCTACCTCTAGAGCACCGACTGCCGAGGCCACAGGCGGCCAAGAAGTACTCATCATAGAGCCACTTGAAGCTCGGGACGCAGTGTAGGGGTACTTGCTCTCGTACCCCTGAAGTAGAGTTCACCCTAGTCCCTACTTTGAAGAGTCCTTTG
Source organism: Chenopodium quinoa (assembly GCF_001683475.1). Taxonomy (NCBI): domain Eukaryota; kingdom Viridiplantae; phylum Streptophyta; class Magnoliopsida; order Caryophyllales; family Amaranthaceae; genus Chenopodium; species Chenopodium quinoa. The sequence goes on along the minus strand of NW_018744187.1, from coordinate 1,359,010 downwards.
TCTAGGATCTCTCTTTTAGCCTTTGGGGGAACAGGCGGCATGCTGCGGCCGCCTGCAAGAAGAGGCGGATCCCTGTTCCACTTGTTAAAACGTTTGTTCAGCTCCGTGTCTGAACTCTCGATAATAAGGAAGGTGTTCCGCCAATCCTTCCATTTGTTTGCCTTACCTCTCGTCATGAGGTAACCCCTGTGGCTTGTTAGTTGATACCAGCCGGTACCTCCCGACTTAGGGGTCCGGCTGAGATAGTTCATGTGGGCGAAAGCCTCAAAACTTGGCTCCACCCCGTTCAGTTCGCACCCGGCCACATAGCCGAGTACGTTTACCCAAGAGTTGGGGGCTAACTGCCATAACCCCAGATCATACCCATCTAAAATCCGCTGAACAGCCGGATGTAATGGGAAGCGCAGACCAGCTTTGATGGCCGCCACATAGCAGCCAAAACAGCCGTCACCATAGCTGGTACCAGCCGGCCAGACGACAGTATCTTCTGGATCCGGCACAAACAGTAAATACTCCGGGCTCATTTTGTGGTTAGCAATAAAGCTCGCCACGTTGTCTCGCATGGTTGCGATCCGGCCCCGGGGCACCCTGCAGTAGTAGGGGGTGTTTTCCTCTCTGTAAGAGGCGGACGGCTCTGCCCAATTATCCCCCTTCTCCACTGCATGGGAACTTCTCGCCTCTTGTAGGCGGTTATGTTTTTCTTCTGAGTCAGAAGAACTATGGTCAGAAGAGCTGGAATCGGACTCGTCCCCTGACGAGTCCGAAGAGGACGACTCCTCCCCTCTCCTAGAGGGGCCCGCCTCCTCTCCCTTAGAAGGAGCAGAAGGTAAATTAGACATGTCCACGGTTAGATGAGAAGGGAACACCTTGGTCCCTCTCTCAGAACTGTCAGCTTGACAGTCGCCTCGTTCCACATCTGGCGCCTGGTCAGATGTTTCGCTAAGGAGTACCCTTTGGGAGGAGCCGTCTGAGTTTGATATTCTAGCAGTCTTTTTTGTTCTGGCCATCACGTTCTGCATAGACACAGATTCAGTTGGACTTTGTATAAAGGGCAAAGAGGGGTCCAGAAAAGGGCAGGCGGCACTCCTAGTCCTAGATTCAGCCGTCCCCGGTGACCGGCTGATCACTAACTTAGGGCGTGTCGTGTGCTTCCATGGTGCCATTTCAAAAAATAAAAAGAAAATTAAGAGTAAGAGAACTGAGTTACCTGAACGGATGACAGTTGATGAAGTCCTGAAAGTTCGGGTCAGTCGGCTTGTCAGAACAGGCGGTAGGCAGAAAATGTCCGAAAATGTCAGAGCAAGTTCAGGGGTCCGAATGTTCTCGCAAAAATTCTCAAATGTGAAAATGACCGAAGTCAGCACTTCCTTTTATAGGCAAAATGAGAAGGCGAAGGGTCGCCTCCGAATTCAAATTTGGGCGGGAGAGTCTCCCGGCCGTCTGCAAGGTGACACCTGTAACGGGCCGTCGCCTGTCACCGTGCGACACCTGTCACAGGCGACACGTGACCAGTCGCGTGCCACCTGTGAGGGGCAAATGATTAGGGGATTTTTATCCACCAAGCGCCGTTTGACAAGTGGACCAACCAGGTTCCGCCACGCGTCCTCCACGGACCACTTAAGACACGCCACGTGTCCACCCATGCCAAATGGGACAACCGGCCATCAAGGCCCATTTCAGTCTAGAAGCCCGTTCGGCCCTAGGTTTACCTTAAACCTAGAGAGTTGCACGCTTCCCAAGGCTATAAATACTCGATTAATCCTCATTAATCAGGGGACCGAATAATTGACGGAACACACTAATAACCGGCTGATCTCGCTAGCAAAGCAGATTACCTACATTAAATACTCTCACCTAGAGAGACCTTATTACTTTAATTTCTGTATTAATTACTCCTTAATCAGGTACTAACTTGACCGTTGGAGGCGGAGCTCTCAGGAGTCTCCGTTATTTTGCAGGTACAGGCGTCCGGTTCCAGTCTCGGAATTGTAACTCTCCCGCAGGACATCAGAAAACCCCGAAACACGACTCACCCTTTTTACACGATTCTTTACCTTTCTCACTTGTATGGCCTTCCTTCCCTTTAACAGTTTTCCACCTTGATGTATGACAAACATGACACTAACTTTTTTCAGCGAATTCGCCCCAATATAACATGCAATCATTTGGACATGCATCAATTTTCTCATACCCTAATCCCAAGTCCTTAATTATCTTCATGCCCTCATAGTAAGACGATGGAAACTCGTTGATTTGAGGAAATGCATAAACTAAAAGTTCTAGCAATTTAGTGAATGACTCAGCAGACCAATGGAACATACACTTAAGGTGAAACAAGTGCAAAAGAAATGATAACTTTGAAAAATTAGTACACCCCTCATATAAAACCTTATAAGAAGATTCCATTAGTCTTTTATACTTGAGATCCTCTTCACTAGATTAAGTAGATGGTTTTACATCATCTACATCACAATGAAAATCAAACTCTTCATGCATATCATATGAACTACCCACTTCATGCATATCATATGTGTTTCGGGGTTTTCTGATGTCCTGCGGGAGAGTTACAATTCTGAGACTGGAACCGGACGCCTGTACCTGCAAAATAACGGAGACTCCTGAGAGCTCCGCCTCCAACGGTCAAGTTAGTACCTGATTAAGGAGTAATTAATGCGGAAATTAAAGTAATAAGGTCTCTCTAGGTGAGAGTGTTTAATGTTGGTAATCTGCTTTGTTAGCGAGATCAGCCGGTTATTAGTGTGTTCCGTAACGTTTCTGTTCTGTTCCCTCCTTAATGAGGATTAATTAAGTATTTATAGTCTTGAGAAGCGTGCCACTCTCTAGGTTTAGGGTAAACCTAGGGCTGACCGGGCCTCTAAACAGGATTGGGCCTTGTTGGCCGGTTTTCCCATTTGGCATGGGTGGACACGTGGCGTGTCTCAATTGGTCCGTAGAGGACGTATCTGTGATTGACACGTGGCAGGCTCCTATTGGCCTACGTGAAGGATACGTGGCGGAACCTGGTTGGTCCACTTGTCAGACGGTGATTGGTGGATAAAAATCCCCTAATCATTTGCCCCTCACAGGTGGCACGTGACTGGTCACGTGTCACCTGTGACAGGTGCCGCACGGTGACAGGCGACGGCCTGCTACAGGTGTCACCTTGCAAATGGCCGAGAGATTTTCCCGCCCAAATTTTGAATTTGGAAGCGACCCTTCGCCTTCTCACTTTGCCTATATAAGGAAGTGCTGACTTCGGTCATTTTCACATTTGAGAACTTTGCGAGAACATTCGGACCCCTGAACTTGCTCTGACATTTTGGACTTTTTCTGCCTACCGCCTGTTCTGACAAGCCGACTGCACCGGATTTCCAGAACTTCATCAACCGTCACTCGTTCAGGTAACTCAGTTCTCTTACTCTTAATTTTCTTTTTATTTTTTTTGAAATGGCACCACGGAAGCACACGACGCGACCTAAGTTAGTTTATTTTTTGCAGCTGACGCCATGAGTAAAATAACAGCATCCAAGACTGCGGCGGCCATGTTGCGGGCCTCTCTCATGCAACAGTCTTGTACCGACTCCCCCAACAAGGGGGCACCCTTGGTAGGCTTCGAAACCCTTCCTCTTTTAGGAGTTGTCTTATGCATATACTAACTCTCTCTTTTTTTTTTTTTTTTTCAGTCGGGCACTCCAAGAGCTTCTTCCTCGCAACAGCCGGACCCCAAGGCCCGGAGGACGACTGTTGCAAGCTCTCCTGGGTCTTCCAGGAAAACAGTGGCGGCTGAGAAGCAGCCGGCCACTTCTTCTAAAACTCCGGCGGGGCCGCCTAGAAGTATGGACAATTACTTGTAAAAACTTTTACACTTGCTTCCTTCTTGACTAGGTCTAACTTGCTTTTTTACGCTTGATGCAGCCGGCCCTCAGGGGCCTGACTTGGTAGAGGTAGCCAAGTCCATGATCAAAGTAGTTCCTCCATCTGAAAGGGAGGCGGTCAGGGGTGTCGGCACCCTTGACCTTGATGGGATTGCAGGGGTCCTTGCTGAGGTATACTTTTTGAGTATTTGAATTCCAGGACGCCTGTTATCTTTTTTGTTTGGAAACTGACGCCTGTTTTTTTTTTGTACTTAGGCCCTGCTCCGAGTTAACGGCCTTCGCAAGCCGCTTGATCGGAAGAACAAAGAGGTAAAGGCTGCAAAAGCTATGGCCGCCTCTGACTGTGATAAGGCAATGTTTCAAATTGCCCAAAATGAAGTACTGACCATTGATATTCTTTATTATCAGGCGCAGGCTACCGCCGCTGTTCGGGCTCAGTTAGAGGCGGCCCAGAAGAAGAATGACGAGCTGGAGGCGACCATCACAAATCTTAAGGCCGAGCTGAAACCTCTTCGCCAAAAAATGTACTCTTACGAAGCCATAGAGAAATCCTTGGCCAGCGTAAAAGAACGCCTGGTGAGCCAAGAGAAGAGTCTTACCCAAGAGCTCTCGGAAAAGGCCGAGCAAGAGAAGAAAGAGCTCGTCCGGGAGATGATGGAAGACTCCGCTCAAATCCAGCGCATGACCTGGGGCCGCCTGTTCCCCAATGCCGACTTTGCCTCTTGGGAAAGAACGTACCGCCAGTGTTCGGAAAAATATAATCAAGAGATCCTGGCGGCTGCTGAAGAAGAGGCGTTGGGAGAAGCGTTGGAGGAGGAGGAGCCGGTTGTGGCGCTTGTGCCACTTGGGGGTAAGGCATCAAAAAAGGATGCAGCTGAAGCCGAGTCCAGCAAGAAGAGTGCTGACCAGGCGGCAGCTGCTAATACTGAACTGCCCCCTTCTTAAGCTTAATGTATTCTTTCCACGGCCTGCGTGCCGTTTGCTTTGTATTTACCCGGCCAGGGGGCCGGGGCTTTGAATATTTTGCTGGTCTTTAATGACCGGCTTATTTTAATGAATTTTTGTTTGCTTCAAATTTGTCCAAGTATTCCATATCTAATATCCAATTGTTTACTAGACCGACTGTTGTACATGGCCGAACGTTGCAGACAGGTACGGATAGTTAGTACGCCGCCTATGCCCCTGGACGACTGGTTGTCTGTTTCCAGGGTAGACGATCAGTCGGCCATTTATCCAATCGGTTTTCGAACTATTTTGTCTGAATCCTTTTTAGGCAGGCGGGCCTGTCATTTGTAAATTTAACCAAGTAGGAAAGTGGTCTGACCAAGTAAATAGAGTATTACCTAGTCGCCAAGGAATTGAGTAGTAGAGATAACAAGCGGCGGGTACCGGTTGTTTCCCTTTATTGCCAATGTTGTTGGCTTTTAACTCATAATTTGTTAACCTAGCAAGAGTAGTGGTTGAGAGCCCCTGTTTGTTAAAAACAGGCGGACGACTCATACCTTTTAGGCTCCATACTAAGTTTGAGTGACTATTAAGTTAACATAGGAGTTACTTAGTCTTCGTCACAATTTAGATTGAGTAGTAGAGGTACCAGGCGGCGGAGGCCGGCTGATCCCCTTGATTTGCCAATGTTTGTTGGCTATTAACTCAATAGGTTACCTAGTAGGAATAGGGGTTTGAGTGCCCCTGTTTGTTAAAAACAAGCGGACGACTCAAACCTTTTAGGTTCCATACCAAATTTGAGGGAGTGACTATGAGTTAACGTTGGAGTTACTCAGTCGCCGTCACTTTTGTTTGAGAAGTAGAGGTACCAGGCGGCGTAGGCCGGCTAGACCCCTTGATTCGCCAATGTTTGTTGGCTATTAACTCAATAGGTACCCCCTGCATTTATCCCAAGTAATACAGGCGGTCATCTGACTCAGATGTCAACTGCTACCACTGGTTTGGTTAGTGATAGAGTTATCCTTGTCTCAAAAACGACTACGTGGTTGCCCTTGGGGACAGTCGTATAGGTGCCGTGTAATTAGTTTATAGAACAATGTTCCACCCAAAAGGGAGCTGCTCTCTGCGACGAATTTCATCCGGAGGGATGCCGTCGGACGCCTGCTATGATGTTGGGACAGGTCGTATTAGTTTTGTAGATTTGATCAGTTGGCTTGGCGCCTGGTCTGATCATTCGGCCTGTGGCCTTGGTAAGTTCTTGGTGAACGTAGGTGCTAAGTAAAAGAAGGGTAGCCGCCTGTTAGGCACAGGGTCGGCCAGGCCCTAATCTTTTTATCTAAGTATTAGGGGGGTGGCTATGTGCTTGGAACCAGTCGGCCATCTTCTTATGGAGAGTAGCCGACTATATGCCCAGGCGACATGCCCCTATTGTGAGTGAAATACTCAATGGAGAGTAGTCGACTGTATAGGTACAGACGGCATGCCCCTCTGAATGAGTGTAAAACTCAATGGAGAGTAGCCGACTGTAAAGGTACAGACGGCATGCCCCTCGTAATACAAAATTGAATAGTAAGTGCAAACTTTTATTAAGTAGCTCTTTACTTTACATCATTCAAAAGAAATATTTTTAAGATTATCTACATTCCAAGTTCGAGGCAACGGTTGTCCGTCTGGTGTTTCCAGACGGTAGGTACCGTCCCTGACTTCCTCATAGATTCGGTAGGGTCCTTCCCAGTTGGGAGTTAGTTTGCCAGATTCATTAGCCCCTCTTTTCAGGAAGTGAGTCTAATGCCAGGCGCATGGCTTCCCAGTTTGCCTCTTCGTCATATAGCATTACTCGAAGAGTCGGCTCGTAGTGTTCTATTGGAAGAACAGCTTCCGCACCGTAAGTTAGGAGGAATGGAGTTTCTCCAGTCGCCCCTTTTTCAGTCGTCCTAATGGCCCAGAGAACATGTGGTAGTTCATCCGCCCATAGGCCGCCTGCTCGTTCAATCTTTTTCTTGAGACCGTCTGAGATGATTTTATTAAAGGCTTCCACCTGGCCGTTTGCTTGTGGACGGCCGACAGATGCAAAGTAGTTTGCAATTCCTTGGTCACCCAACCAGCTTTTGAGAACAGGCGTCTCAAATTGGGGACCATTATCAAAAACCAAAGAAATGGGAACCCCGAACCGAGTGATGACATTTTTCCAAATGAATGAAATTACATCTTTCGTCTTGATTCCCTTTACCGCCTCCGCCTCTACCCATTTAGTGAAGTAGTCAACGGCAACATGTACCTTCTGCCGCCTGTAGCAGGCGTATATGGACCCAGAATGTCCATGCCCCACTTAGCAAACGGTAGTGGGCTGTGAATGGTAGTGAGGTCAGTAGCCGGACGGTGAATTAGTTGGCCAAACCTTTGGCACTTGTCACATTTTTTCACCATTTCCATTGCATCTGCTTCCAAAGTAGGCCAAAAGTAGCCCTGCCGCCTTGCCCTTTGAGCAAGCGTCCTACCGCCTATATGAGAAGCACAGTAACCAGAGTGAAGATCGTCTAGTCATGTTCAACATCCCACCTAAAGCATGATATTCTTTGGTCATAAGCCATATAAGAGTAAGTAGTTGTAGACACCTAAAAATGCCTCCCCAAAACCAAACCCGATGATGTACAACCTTTCACCGCCACTATTGGTCGGGTTCAGTATTTAATTCCGAGAGTGCTTAAAAATCGTGTTTAATTAAATTCAATTTTTGAATAGTCCATGGATCAGTCTTGATGTTTAGTCAAAACATAGTTTTTAATTTTAGCCCAAACCTTTTTATTTTATTTTATTGTTTTATTATTTATTTTGGCCGAAACTTTTTATTTATTTTATTTTATTTTATTTATTTTCTTATTTTAGCCCAAATAATAATAAAAACAGAAATGGCCCGAAATTATCAATCGGCACTTAAAATGCTGAACGAAATTAGGGTTAAAAATGAATTTAGACAGAAAAGCGGACTGAAAACTCCCGCGTCACGGCAATAATCCACCGTGTCACGGGAAACTTTCCCGTCTGATGGTGGGGTTCCCCGTGACACGGGACACCTGCTGTGACACGAGGGTTTCCGTGTCCTTTCCGCGTAAACCCTTAACGCGTTTTCTCCCCCCGTTCACTAAATATTTCCCGCGTCACACAAAAGTATACCGTGTCACGGGAATGTTTCCCGTTTGACGGTGGGATTTCCCGTGTCACGATACACTTTTCCGTGTCGCGTTATACTTTTTTAGGGCTTTTATCATTTTAGGGTTCCGTGTGTTCCCTCAGCACATTTTTTCTATAAATACCCCTTCATTTCTAATGTACTGGACATCAATTAATTCTCTATTTTTCTCTCTTCTATGCTCTAGCCTAAACACTAGCCTACCCTTCTTCTTTCAAAATTCCTTTTTCAAGCATTCCAAGGAGTCCGTACTTTACTCATGGTTCTGTCCTTAAGCCAAGACGTGAAAGGTAGAACTGTTTGAGGGTTTGGCCCCAAATTAACTCTACTTAATTTAATTTAATTTAATTATTGTTTTATTATTATTTCCTTGAAGTTACTAACTCGTTTATTATTTTGTAGTTGCAAGCAAACAGAATCAAAGTAAGAATTATGTTCCTTTTATTTCTATTATTTTTCTAACGATTTTATATTGTTGGAATTATTGTTAAATTGCTTCCAATATTGTTGTTATTCTATTATATTTATGATCACCATATTGCATGATCAAGGGAATATGTAATTGAAAATCACGCCTAATAAGATAATTTGGACAGCCGATTTAGGTTCCTTTTTAATCTTATTATTAATTCAAGTGATCACAATATTTTAGAATTATGTGTTGCATTAATATTAAACCAATTTAGCTTAATAATAGTTTGGAGCGAATTGAATCTCTGTTTGTATGCCTTTGAGATCGCAGGAATCACTTTTCACTATAAGAATCGAGTAGAGGCCAATACGGGCAAATGTGACTCCATGACTCACTTCGTACCATCATCCCTGATCCTCCTTTCGTGGTTCCGAACCATATGGAGTTAGTAATCTCATGGATTATGAATTAGGTGTAACCTTCACGGGTCAATCGTTGTTGCCTTTCGTTGTCCCTTTATCGTGGTTGCCTTTTATGATCCGTGAACGATTTACAAGTTCCTTAAAAACTTGTTGGCGGCTCCCTACTTTCCTTGTCCCTAATCGTATTATGTCAATTCTCACTTCCTATGAATGTCAAGCATATTCACACATGCTTTAACGTAAGCGCACTTCAAACGACGCCTACAGTAGTGCATATGTCTTAAAGTATTGCTACAACATACTCATATCATTATTACTTTTTTATTAAAAAAATGACTTACAAATGAATATAGAAGAAATATAAATTAATTTAAAAGTTAAACAACCAAACAGCTTAAAACATGATATTTATTAGTCACAAGCCATATATGAGTACTGCACATGTCTTCAACTATTGCTATTACATACTCACATCATTATAAGTATATCATTCTATGTATAATATGGAAAAAGGAATCAATTTAAATGGAATACCAAGAAATCACTAAAAAATTTGTATAAACTAAGCATCAATGACGGTAATTAAAGGACAAAGTTCAATAACCTTTTAACTTATGATTATGATTAGTTAAGTAAACGATGGCTCATTTACCCACAAAAAAAAATACAAATGTAAAAACAAAGAATAAACATGATAGTTATAAAATCATGAGAAGGCATATGAATTCAAAATATCATATTATGCATCCATAGACATATACATTGAATTATAAGTCTTAAAGGTTATTAGTAGTTACCTGAATCAACTGGAAGAGTACAAGTGTGATTCAAGCCTAATCCTACTTGTTACTAAGATGATCTTGTTTGTTGTTGTCCCCTTCACTTTGTGCCCAACAGCCGATTTCACTTAGTTTAACATTTGAAGAGCCAGAGAACAAAATAAATTAATTTACTCAAATATTGAACTATGTAAAAAAAAAAAACAGATTGAAAAAAAAAACACACACACACAAAGCCAATTTATAATCATTTTAGGCAGACACAAAACACACTAAAATAAATACCGCCTAACAAATTCTCTTCTCTGGACACTTAAGGGCTTTGAAAAAGAATTGTAAGCAACATGACCAGTATATATCTAAATAACAAATTACCCTAAATAATTGATTATGGGTCATAAAATTCGAAAGTGACAAACATTCAATTATATTGCAATTAACCCCAATAATTGATTATGGGTCATGAAATTCGAAATTGATTAACAAATTACTCTAAATGCAAACTGATAATTTGAAGGGCAATTGAGATGAAAAAACTGGAAATTCATGACGACCTATGTTAATTTCATTCATCTTTGAAAACTGACAATTCATAAACTGGAAAATTAAAGGGAAGGAACAAATCTAAATATTTAGCTAATTTGTAAATGTAATTTGTAATTTAACCATGATTCAAACTCGTATTTAACAGCAAATTTCGTAATTAATTACACTAATCATAAGTTAAACCCTAAAACCAATTTAATTTACACGATAATTAAATGTTAATAAAAAAACACATACCTGTAGACACCTAAAAATGTCACCCCAAAATCAAACCCGATAATGAACACCTTTCACCGCCATTATTGGTCGGGTTGAGTATTTAATATTTGGAGTTCTTAAATCCATGTTCTATCCAATATATTTCATGAACCAATCCAATTTCTAGCTCATTTCCCTAAACCATAACCTATTTTCCACTTTTCGTGTCCACATCACAAAACCGAGCGGAACTGATTTTACGGATATTTTTATTTTGATCCAACTATTATTTGATTAGATAGGCATTTTAATAAGCTTTTCAATCATATATCATAAGCCCAATTCCGAGCTATAACGAAAAAGATATGAGCAAAACACTAAACTCGGCCCAAAACCAACACCCTTCCACTAAAACGTCCATATCTTAAAATATAAAAATTATTTTTACTTTATTCTAATTGGGTTAGAAATTAGACTTGATAAGCTTTCCAATGATATATTATACGCCTTATTCCAAGTTACGGATCAAAAGTTATGATGATTTTAAAAATGGGTAAAAAACTGGAATCACCGCGCACAGTACAAAAGCACCGTGTCACGGGAGTGTGCCCCGTATAACGGTGCCTTCCCTCGTCTGACGGTGCCTAGTGCCATGACACGGTACTGTACATCGTGTCACAGTGCCATTTTTGAAGCTTTTTCGCGTTAAATTCCACCGTGGCACGGTACTTGTTGCCGTAACACGGTACCTGCTGCCATGACACGGTATTTCTCACCGTGCTCTTTCCTTGTAATTTCCGTATTTTCCCATACCGTGACACGGTGTACTGTACCGTGCTACAGTGGACACTACCGTGTCACGGAATTTTCTCGTGTCTTTTTCGCGTAAACCCTTCACGCGTTTTCACTTCCCGTAGGTCAAATATTTCCCGTGTAACTCCAGTTGTCCACCGCGTCACGAGATTTTCCCCCGTCTGACGGTGCCTGGCACCGTGTCACGGTGTTTTCTGCCGTGTCGCGGTGTTAATTTTTAGGGTTTTTATCTTTTTAGGGTTCCGCGTGTTCCCTCTACTCAATTTCCCTATAAATAAGACCCTCATCTCTGTAGTTCGGGGCATCAAATCCTTCTCTCTTTCTCTCTTTTACACCAAAAATTATTCTCTTCTCTTTCTCTCATATTCTAAGCTTTAAACCTATATTCCTAATTACATAATTCTTCCCTTAAGCACTCCAAGGAGTCCATACAACACCCGAGGTTCCGTCCTTAAACCAAGACGTGAAAGGTACAAATAACTGAGGGTTTGGACCAAATTCACTCTACTTTTTTATTTAATTTAATTTAATTTCTATTTGCTTTATATTTTTTATTGAAGTTTCTAACAGTTTATTCATGATGTAGCAATTTAAAGGAACGCGCGGAATGTGAGTAATTAATTAATTTTATTTTATTTTCTTTTTGCTAGTATCATGATTAAGTTATTTTATATTTGATTTGACTAACGCTATTATTGTTGAATTGCTTCCAATATTGATGTTTATTCTATTTGATCGATCACCATATTGCATGTTTAAAGGGAATATGTAATTGAAAATCACGCTTAATAAGATAATTTGGACAACCGGTTTAGGTTCCCTTTTAATCTTGTTATTTAATCAAGTGATCACAAATATTTTAGAATTATATGTTGAATTAATATTCAACCAATTTAGCATTAAAATAGTTTGGAGTAAATTGAATCTTTGTTTGCATGCCTTTGAAATCGCATGAATTACTTTTCACTATAAGAATCGAGTAGAGGCCAATACGGGCAAATGTGACTCCATGACTCACTTCGTACCATCATCCCCGATCCTCCTTTTGTGGTTCCGAACCATATGGATTTAGTAATCTCATGGATTATGAATGGGGTGTAACCTTCACGGGTCAATCGTTGTTGTCTATCGTTGTCCCTTTATCGTGGTTGCCTTTTATGATACGTGAACGGTTTACAAGTTCCTTAAAAACTTGTTGGCGGCTCCCTACTTTCCTTGTCCCTAATTGTATTATGTCAATTCCTACTTCCTATGAGTGACAAGCATATTCACACATGCTTTAACGTAGGCGCACTTCGAACGACGCCTTCAATACCTTCAAAAGATCAGAACTTGGATGAGCGATTGGAAGCAATTGTTTGTAGAAGTGAATAATGAAATCAAAAGAGAGGGTAAAGTTAGGGCTCAAAAGTTAACTAGCTAGAGGAGAGGAAACTGATGATTTTGTGAGAGTTTTAGTGCGTGAGTTTTGTTTTAATTTTTTTTTTTTTTTCGTTTTTTTTTTTTGCTGCAACTTTCAATTGAGCGAGTTTGTTTATCCGCCTAAAATTTCATTTCATGGGCTTGAGATTACCGGGCCTCTTTATCCCATGAGGGCCACGTGATAATTCGACACTTTTAATTGTCAATCCATGTTTACGACACAAAAAAACCGTCGAGTGAGGCGCGAATTATTTTTTTGTTGACGGTCTTCCATAGTATCGAGGCTATAGTGTCGAGATTACATGGGTTTTGTAGTAGTGCGACTGAGATGATCCCTCTTTAGAGCCGAATGCCTCCTCGCTGGAATCATTTTCTTGTCCACCCAGAATCGAGTCATTCAGCGTCATTGGGACGCTGGATGGGTAGTAAGAAACCTCGCTCCTGGGTACCCTGATAGGACTTCCGTCCTCTTCATCATTAGGTCGTCGGGCTGTCCTTTTTGTTCTAGCCATAGTGTCCTGCATAGACACAGATCAACGGATTCGTTGGCGAGACCAGTTTAGGACAGGCGACAACCCTAGTTCTAGATTCAGCCGTCCCAAGTGACCAGCTGACAGCTATCCTAGGCCGTGCCTAGTGTGTTTGTGATACCATTTTTAAAGAAACAAACACAGGCGAAATGAAAGGAAACTGAAAAGAGAGAGAAAGAGCAGGCGATTACCTGAAAGAGGTACTACTGGAAGTTGATTAAGTCGACTGGGTCAGGCGGCAAATAGCAAGCGGCAGGCGAAAGCGTTTTTTAAAAGAAAAGTCAAAGATTCTCTCAGATTTTTTCGTAAATGAGCGAAAAAGAGAGGGGCAAAGTTTCTATTTATAGAGGGGTAATTCCAGGGCCATCATGGTAAATTCCCCAAAAGGTGAACAATAATTACTGTTCCATCAATAGATGAGTGACAAGTGTCACAGATGCCACGTGGCTCGCCACATCACATCTGTGAGGGGCAAATGTTTTGGGTAAAATTACCCCGCCACGTGGTCCAATGAGAATAGGACACGTGTCCACCGTATATTGGGCTAAATTTGTCCATTTACGAAATGACATGTGGAATCCACTGTCATCAAAAGGAATGACGGCTTTCAAAGGCTCAATTCCCGAAAAACCACCAAAAGTGCGGGCAGCTCATCAAATCTAGGTCAAATGACCTACGTAAGGGCACACTTTATCCAAAATGACCCTATAAATAGAAAGATTCCCCCCATTTGTAGGACAGATTGAATTTATTACAATATCACTGACATTCTCTTACAACAGAGAAATCTCCTGATCTCAAAATCGGAGAAGATCTCACCTTTATTTTTTTCCGCACTTTTTACTTAGTCCATCACGTTCTAACTTGATCGTTGGAGGCGGAGCTCCAACCACTCGGAGTCTCCGTTGTTTTGCAGGTACAGACGCTTCTCAACCAATCTTCGAGGTATAACTCTCCCGAGGGAAAAAAACACCCAAAACAACTGGTAATTGACCATAACAAGTATACACCAAAATTATTGGAGTATCTAAAAGCTTTTTTATTCCCTTTTTGAAATCCTTGTAATTTTTTACGGGAAAAATTGTCAAGAACTACCCACCTTTGTCAACAACTACTCGCTTAAAATTTTTATAAAAAAATTACCCACTAAATTTAAAAAAGTTTGAGTAGCAATACCCATTTTAGTTCTCCGGCAACAAAATCTGGCAAATGTGGCCGAATTTTATTTTTTTTTCCTTCCAAAACTTAAGCTTAAACCTCATATTAACAACCAACCTAATCTCCTTTACAACGACTCACCTTAGAAGCACAAAATTTACAATATCTCCCTAATTTAAGAGGGCGAAAGTAATTGTGATTTTAATTAAGAAATATGTAATGCTTCTAAATTGATGTTAAATTCACTTATTTTGGCTTCTTAATTGATTGATTCATCATTTCATGTTTAAATTTTGGAAGAAAAAACAAAAGTGAACCTCGCCGGATTTTGTTGCTGGAAAACCAAACTGGGTAATGTAAATTCAGTGGGTAATTTTTTTGATAAAAATTTTAAGCGAGTAGTTGTTCACAAAATGACCTATTATGCGGATAGTTTCTGACAATTTTTTTTTCCTAAGACAATCACCCGAATTTTCCTACACTACTGTCATTAATGAAATCATATCAGTTCCACCGAAAATAACCCCGAATCCCCTTTAAAAAAAAAAAAAAAAAAAAACCGAATCACTTTCTCTCCCTCTCGAAATTCCTACAGAGACAACAATGGCGCTGATTTTCATGCTCTCACCATAACCAATGGCGGACCAGCATCACCAACCCCACCACCAGCAGCAATCCCACTCATCAATAAGAAATCGTTGTTATTCGTTCACCCAACACCAACAGCAGCAGCAGCACCATCATCATCATTCTATGTCGCTTCCGATATCGCAACCTCAGCCGCAGCAGCAGCAATCAGTTAGTGACCGGAGCAGCGTCGAATTGCGTGCTGTCGATTGTAATCTCGCCTCTTTGTGTGATCACATTCAATTGGAGGGTTTTAACAATGGCGTTTTCTCCGATATTGTTGTTAATGCTATGGACTCTACATATCATCTTCATCGCTTGATTCTTTCTCGCAGCTCTTATTTCAGGTTTCATATTTCCCTTTTTATGCCTACTTTTGCAATTTTCGTACTTTTGCATTTAAATTTTGGAGAATGTTTTGTATTGGAATCGTCAATTTTTTTTTTTCGTATTTTGAGGTGGTCGGGGCGCTTGATAAAAATTTCAATAACTATGATATACGGTGAGAGGGCAAGAAGTAGGTGATTGATATGCTATGTTGTAAAATTGGAGACACACAATCATATAGATGTTGACTTACATGAATTTGGATGTAAGCTTGATTTGATTTGGAGATTTTAGCTATAACTCATTGATGATGATGTTGATGGTTGTTTAATACCGAACAATCAACTAGCTTATATGCCAATTAAACCTCCGTTATGGCTAATGTTGCTGTAGGAATATACTGCCTGCCTTTCCATTATCATTGCATTCGTTTATATACAAATTACCTAGGGAAATATACATGAACCTAGGGAAGGACTATAGACAAGATAGTAAATGCATCATAATAATTACATAGCTAATACACCCCCGCAGTCGTAGAGGGAGGTAATCGAACGCTAAGGCTGGAACGGAATTCTTCAAAGAGGATATGCGGCAGGTGAAAATGTCGGCTATTTGGTAGCGAGATGGGACATGAAGCACACGAACCTGGCCACGGCTCACCTTTTCTCGGACAAAGTGAATGTCCATTTCGATGTGCTTAGTCCTTTGATGTTGAACCGGGTTCCCTGTTAAGTACACAACACTCACATTATCACAGTAGACTATCGTGGCCTTTTGGATAGGACATCGAAGTTCCAATAAGAGGTTGCGCAACCAGCAGGATTCGACAACTACATTAGCTACACCGCGGTACTCTGCTTCGGCACTAGAGCGGGATAAGGTCGGCTGTCGTTTTGTGGACCACGAAATAAGGTTGTCGCCGAGAAAAACACAGTACCCCGAGGTGTAGCGGCGCGTGTCTGGGCAGCCACCCCAGTCCGCGTCGGTGTACGATGTTAGCCCCGAAAGAGAAGAAGGATAGAGATGGAGCCCAAGCTTGAGAGTGCCATGTAAATATCGGATTATCCGTCGAAGGGCTTGCATATGCTCTTGACGAGAATCATGCATAAACAAGCAAACTTGTTGGACGGCATATGATATGTCGGGTCGAGTGAAGGTGAGGTATTGAAGAGCGCCGGCAAGGCTACGGTAGAGAGTCGGATCAGAGGCCGGAGGTCCGGAGTTGGCGCTCAATTTGGATTTAGAATCAACCGGGGTTGCCGAAGGTTTGCAAGATGACATATTAGCTCTGGCGATGATGTCTTCGGCATAGGATTGTTGAGACAAGAAGAGACCATGAGAGTGATGAGTAACCGAAATACCAAGAAAGGGATTTAATAGACCGTGATCCTTCATTTCGAATTCCGATTTCAATTTTGCCATGATGGACTTGCGAAGACTCTTAGAAGATGCTGTTAGAATTATGTCGTTGACGTAGAGAAAAATATAAGCAACTTGCTTACCATGGCAGTAGATAAATAGAGAGTGGTCCGATTTACTGTGAATAAAGCCAATGGTGGAGATAAAATTTGCAAATCGACGGTACCAAGCCCGGAGAACTTGTTTGAGACCGTATAGGGCCTTTTTGAGAAGGCACACATGAGACGGGTTACTTTTGTCACAAAAACCGGGAGGTTGATGCATATAGACCGTCTCATCAAGACACCATTCAAAAAAGCATTTTTGACATCCATTTGATGTATTGGCCAAGATTTGGATAGAGCAATGCTTAGGACGGTGCGGATGGTCGCCGATTTAACCACGGGGCTAAAAGTCTCATCACAATCGACTCCCACCTTTTGGTTCCTGCCATTGACAACAAGACGAGCTTTGTGTCGCTCAAAATCACCATTAGCATTTTTCTTGTGGCGGTAAAGCCACATTCAAGGTATAACATTCACATTAGGAGGGCGGGGCACCAACTCCCACGTCTTAGTATTAATAAGAGCATTGTACTCATCAAACATGACATTTTTCCAATTCGTGTCCGAGAGGGCAGCAATGGGGTTGTGAGGAAGAGGAGAAGGAGAAGAGGAGGCGTCGAGGTTAAAGGGGCGTTTGGGTTTAAATATGCCGTGAGAGCTGCGGGTTTGCATTTGTGGTGAAAACGGCAGTGAAGGGGTGGGTTGAGTAGTGTTACTGGCTCGGGCGGAGATAAGGGAGGAGTTGGGCTTTGAGAGGGGGAAAGAGGCCAGTCGCTGTAGCTTGGATAGGAGGAGTGTTTTGATTTTGGGGTGTGGTTTGGGCCACATGAGTTGGAGAGGGGATGTGGGCCTGAATGTGGTTTTGGGTTTAGACTGTAGGGGTGGAGCTTATGTGATGCAAAATGGCAGGAGATAAACCATGATCTAAGAACTCATAGGTGTGAGTTGTTGGAGTATGGATTTTGGCAAAGGGGAATTGTGTTTCATCAAATATTACATGTCGGGAAATAAAAATTTTATTAGTCGACATATCATAGTACTTGTATCCACGATGGTTAGGAGGGTAACCAGGAAACACACAAGGGGTACAACGGGCTTGTAGTTTGTTGATGGTGGTGGAGGGAAATAAAGGATAGCAAAGACAACCAAAGACTCTAAGATGGGAGTAAGAGGGATCCTTGTGATAAAGAATTTTAGTGGGAGAGTTGAAATCAATGGTTTTGGAGGGAAGAATATTATGAAGGTAGGTCGCCATTTGTAAGGCATGGTGCCAAAAGGAAGGAGGCATAGAGGAGTGAGCAAGTAGAGTACGGATCATATTATTTATTGTGCGAATTTTTCTTTCGGCTTTGCCATTTTGAGAGGATGTGTGTGGGCAAGAAAAACGAAATACCATACCATTTTGTGTACAAAAAGTACGGAAGGGCTCATTATCATATTCTTTCCCATTGTCACATTGAAAACACTTTATTTCCCTTTCAAATTGAGTTTTAGCATGAGCACGAAATTGCAAAAAATGGGAGTAAACTTGAGATTTTTTTGCATATAAGAAAAGTCCACAAAAAATTGCTAAAATCATCCAAAAATAGCACATAATAAAGATGGTCCGCGGTGCTTAGTTTAGGAGACGTCCAAAGATCACTATGGACTAAATCAAAAGGTAAACAAGTGCTAGAATTAGAATCATAAAATGGCAGCCTAACATGCTTGCCAAGGGGACAAGAAGGACAAAAAGTGGAGTCTAAAATTCTATTACTAGTGACAAAATTGTTCCTTTTTAAGGAACTCAAAATATTAGCTCCGGGGTGTCCAAGCCTTGCGTGCCAAAGGGAGGGAGAAAGGGCAGCAAATGTCGAAGGAGGAGAGGCGTGAGTGGAGACGGTGGAGAGAGGGTAAAGATCACCGGTGCTATCACATCGCATAAGGGTGGTTCCCGTCCGGTGGTCCTTCACTGAAAAACCAAACGTGTCAAATTCCATGGAAACCCAATTATCATGAGTGAATTTTCTGACCGAAATCAGATTCTTAATTAGTTTAGGGGCATGAAGAACATCATTTAGGAGGAAGGGAAGATGTGGGGAGGGAAGAGAAGTGCAACCAACACCACGAATTGGAATACCATGTCCATTACCAACAATAATATTACGTTGATTGCTCAAATTAACGTAAGACGAGAGAGTACCTGATTGAGACGTCATGTGGGAGGTGGCGCCGGTGTCCATGTACCACCCATCATCCGGTGGAGTGAGGGAGAGCGTGTGCATAGCTATGTCGGTTGGAGCATAAGAGGAGGGGGCTTGAACCGAGTAGGCCTGTTGTGGCTGGTGAGGCCTTGGACCAAGAACTCCTTGCTGACGAGGCCCAGCTCATCGAGCCCAAGGCGTTGTTGGATAGGGGCAAGGCAACATAGCCCATTGTGGCTGCCCACGGGGTCCATGGAGGATATTGCTGCCAATTTGCCCACTGTTGTTGAGATTGCTGTCAATTGGGGCCCCGATGGTGCTGGTGGTTGTTGCGGTTGTTGTTGTGGTTGTGCCGCCCGCGACCGCGACCACCCCCGCCACGGTTCCGGCCACCGCGGTTGTTGTGGGTATTGCCCCTGTTTCCGCGATTATGGGAGCGGGAGGAATTTTGTATCAATTGAGGTGGTTTCATCATCATGGTAGGAAGCAGACTCGTTTCCGGCGGCGAGTAAGGTGGAGCCGGCGGTGATAGTTTGTTGTAGAATAGAAGCAATTCCATCATACGACTTTGGGAGGCCGCGGATGAGAGTGAGGACAAGACGTTGGTTGTTGACTGGAGCACCAACGTTTGTGAGTTGGTCTGCAATCATTTTGACTTCTTGACAGTAGGAGGAGATATTGGAGAAAATTTTCAATTCAATAGATGAGAGAAGGCCTTCCAATTGCACAGCACGCTGCACGCTGACCTTTGTTGTCTTGAAAGATCAATCGATTCCATGCTTGTTAAGCAGTAGCATTAGGTTCCAAAATTGTGTTCATGAGATCGTTGGAGATGGTGCCATAAATCCATTGTAAAACAATGGCATCAAGACGAGACCAAACGGCGGCATCAATGGTATCGTCTTTTTCTTCCAGAGGGATGATGTGGTCAAGAAGGTCGTAGGCATGAGCTTGGATTTTGAAAAGCTCGGCCCATGAGGAGTATTGTGCGTTTTTCATTTGGAGAGTAATAGGAATGAGGCTTTTGATATTACTAAAAGCAATAGCTGGGTGAAAGGCAGAGGATTTGGGGGGATTTGGATCGGTTGCCATGGCAGAGACGAGGGAAGAAGGGGATTGGAAGATGAAGAGACAAAGAAGAAGATGAGAACCTAAACCTAGCTGTCTGATACCATGTAGGAATATACTGCCTGCCTTTCCATTATCATTGCATTCGTTTATTTACAAATTACATAGGGAAATATACATAAACCTAGGGAAGGACTATAGACAAGATAGTAAATGCATCATAATAATTACATAGCTAATAGTTGCAATATACAGTTTAATTGTCAAAGTTATTGCCTGATATAGTGTATCCATATCTGACTGTCCTATGTTTTATGTGATCTGTGGGCTTAAGTTAGACAAACTTTACTTTACTTTACTTGTTTTGCTTTGCCATGACATGAGAATTCTTCATATATAGTTGTTTTAAAAAATTGATTTTCAAACCCTTGCTATGGCGCTAATAATGTGCTATAAGTTTCCGTTTGTGAAAGGGAAATGAATTTAGCACTTCCCCTTCTAGCCCTTTGTATATGTGATCCTTTCCCCCCAAGTGTTCAACTCTGGTATAGCATAGCGCCAGATTTTCCTCTTTTGGTCGGACTCAAGTACTCAATTTATCTGTGAAAAATATTTATGATGTTGACCCAAAGTGAATTATCAGATACTTGAGGTATAATGAAGAATCTGATCAATGTAGAGCCTGTCAATTACTTTTGTGTGGAATGATTTATGCAAGTCAAACAAGTGACCATGGGTAGAAATGTAAGGAATTGATTTAAAGAAGTGGTTGCTATAGTTCAGATTTTAGCTTCTCTTTTACATTAACAGAAATAGAGATTATACTGCTGGTTATCTTAGGTTATTGATAAAATTTTCTGATGATGTAAATTTGACCTTTTTTTTGTGCTAAAGATGTGCTAAATATCACATAATGAGAATAAGAGAAACAGAACAAAGGAAGAATTGAATGTTGCCTGAAGTTGTTTTCATTTTTCTTGAACTGTTTATGGCTTCTATGCTTATAATTTATGTTGGATAGTTAATGAAAACTTCTATCTTATTACACAACTGCTTGTCAGGAATATGCTTCATGGTCCTTGGAAAGAAGCATCTGCCCCCGTCTTAAGTTTGCAGATAGATGATCCAAATGTTAATGCGGAGGCCATTGCTATTTCATTGGCATACCTTTATGGTCATCACCCTAAGCTTAATGACAATAATGCATTCCGTGTTCTTGCTGCGGCATCCTTTCTTGATCTCCAGGTATCTTACTTTTCATGGTAGTTAATAACTTTAACCTTCATAAGTTCCCCAATCTACCTTTTCCATGTTTAATGACATTGTGATAATCTTTGTGTTGCACACTTTTATGCAATTCTATCTTAACATATATCCTATCTTAAAATAAAGTTATCAGTACCTGTCTCTTAAAGCTTGAATTTGCAGGAATTGTGTGCTATTTGTACTGACTTTATCATCGCTGAGCTGTGGACTTCAAATTTCTTAGCCTATCAGGTTTGAGATACTTTTTGGGTTATTTTTTCAATATCTTTTGTGCTTCTCTATTCTTAATTATACTATCATGACAGGTGTTCGCAGAACATCAAGACTATGGCATACATGGGGAAAGAGTTAGGAATGCTTGCTGGGGCTACCTTTGCCAGAGTGGTTTCATGGAATTAAAAGAGGTGTGTAGCTCATTTTTTGCTTATAGTACTTTTTTATACTCCATCCTAGAATAGTTTGAATACTCTTGATTTTCATCGGCCCCAAAAATAGTTTGGACACTTCCTTTCTTGAACTGGTCCTACCATTTATATAATATTTTTTCCGTTCTTTTTAGGGCTGTCAAACAGATCAGGTCGGGTTCGGGTTTGGGTTCGGGTCAGTTGATTTCGGGTAATCTACCCCCCAACCCGAACCTGATCCATTTAAGTATTCGGGTTGAAAACCCCAACCTGAACCTGATATTTTTGGGTTCGGGTCAACGCGAAAATAACCTGATTAGACCTGATTTTAATATTTTTGAGTTCAAATCAGGTTTTGACCTGAAATTAATTGTGTTTGGGTAAACTTGAAAGTAATCTGGTTTAACCCGATATTTTTGTCTGGGTTTAAATCTGGTTTTTTTACCTAATATTGGCCTAAACAACATTAATTTTATTGGAAAAAAACATGGATATTTTCATTTTTCAAACTAATATTCTCAAGCAAAACATAGAAATACTACCTCCGTTAACAGTTATTTGCAACGAAAGGGACATGCGCGGACTCCTAGGCGAAAGTTTTAAAACGTGATTATTGAAATACAAGGGTAGTACTTAAGTATTAATCTAATTTTTAAAAAACCACAATTAACCAAAATCAATAAACCACCAAACTCAGAACCCAGATTCACCACCACCACTGAAACCCAGAACCCACCAAAACCACCACCACCGAAACCCAGAACCCACCGAAAACCACCACCACCGACACCCAGAACCCACCGAAAACCACCACCAACAAACCTACTGAACCCACCACTACCGAATACCACCAACACCCAGAAAACCACCATCAAAACCCATTGAAAACCACCAAAATCCACCACTGAAAACCACCACTATAACTTATCGAAAACAACCACCAAACCCACTGAAAACAACCACCAAAACCACGAAATCCCCAATCAAACCACCCCCTTCCCCCCACGAATTGAATTAATCCCAACCACCACCACCACGAATTGAATTAATCCCAACTACCACCATAAAACCCAACACCACCTAGACCACCCACAACACCTACGAAAGCTTCAACACCACCTAGACCCCCGACACTTAGACCCACCCACGAAACCCACAAAACCTTGACCACCATATCCACGATACTCGTGCCGCAAAAACCACCTCCAATTTTAGATCTCCATGGAAGATGGGGATGATGAAGGAGGAGTGAGATTTTGATGGTGGAGGAGAGAGATTTTGATGATGAAGGAGGAAAGAGAAATTTTGTTGATGAACCACGAAGGGTGAGTGAGATTTTGATGAATATGATGATGAATGAGGAGTGAGAAATGTGATGAACTAGATGAATGTTGAGAGGTTTGGTTTTTTTACAGATTTGATTTTTTTTCTTTAGAAGATTAGATGAGTTAAGTTAGGGTTATAATAGAGTATAGTTAATGAAATAATTAAAGGAGTAAGTTGGTTAAGTGAGGGCAGTTTGGTCATTTCAAACAAAAAAACTTATCAAAAGAGGAAAAAAATCAGTTTGTTGCACATAATATATAGCACCTGTTTTTTGCAAATGTTGCAAATAACCGTTAACGGAAGTAGTATATAGGAAATTTTGATTTTTACCACCTTCAAATAACGACTTCTCCAAAAAAAACATTTACTTTACCACCACATAAAAAATTTAAACATCAGTTTTACCACCAATCACCTCCAACTAACGGATTCCGTCCAAAAATCCGTTAGTGGGGCCTACCTTGCACACGTGTCGCCATATTATTGGGTAAGTTTTAAAAAAAAATAAAAAAAAACAAAAAAAAATTAAAAAAATCCCCATCAAGCAACCACCACCGTGGGGACCCCCACCGCCGGACCGGCTACGACCAGCCCCACCACCTAACCGTTACGACCAGCCCCCACCACCTAACCGTTACGACCAGCCCCCACCACCTAACTGCTACCAGCCACCATCGGGACCCACAACCACCGCACCGATTTCGACCTCAAAACCCTAGCCACCACCTAACAACTACGACCAACCCCACCACATGACCGCTACCACCGCACCGCACACCACAGTCGCGCCGATTTCGACCCCTTTTCACCTATTTCTGACCTCAAAACTGTAGCCACCACCTAATAGCTACGACCAACCCCACCACTTAACCGCTACCACCGCATCGCACACCACAACCGCACCGATTTCTACTCCTTTCCACCAATTTCCGACCTCAAAACCCTAGCCACCACCTAACAGCTACGACCAACCCCACCACCATCTAAACCCAGACCAGAAACCACCGCCACCCATACGCGAAACCACTGCGACCCGGAACCACCACCGCCCAGACGCGAAACCATCGCAATCCACCCCAGCCAGCCTAACCAGAAACTACGCCACCCAGAAGCGAAACTATCGCGACCCGAAACCACCACTTCCCACACGCGAAACCCTCATGAAATTCCGACCAACCGAGGTAGTTGATTTCGTTGCTGGTTGGTTGACATGGAAGATCGGGGAGATGAAGAAGAAACGTAAAAAATGTGGGCCCTACTAACGAATTCATGGACGGAATCCAGTAGTTGGTACTAAAATCGAATTTTTGGAAATTTTTGTGGTGGTAAAGTAAATTTTTTTTTTTTGGAGGTGGTAAATTCAATTAAGTGGTTATTTGAAGGTGGTAAAAATCAAAATTTCCAAATATATAATGAAACTAGCATAATTAACTATTACATGCCAAAATAAAATCTACTACTAAATTACAAATTAGAATTCAAAAGCAACAAATAGTTTTAAGCAGACTTCATATAACATAGTTCTTGGGACGATGTATGTCAAGGCTTGTCATCCCTTTTAGCCTTTCAAACTTCAAGATAGATCTATATATATTTGCTGCAAAAAAATGAAAAATGAAAGCAAGTTAACATCAATAATACATGTTAAAGGGTCGAAAACAAATTATATGAACAAGACGACAAACAATAATAAACATGCAAAACAAGAACAACAACAGAGATCTAAAAGCAAATATAAAGGGTGAAATTGTTTACCCAAACAACAATCTAATCAGAAATTATATGAACAAGAACATAGTTCCCTCAAAAACAAATATGAACAAGACCATATAATTTAGCAAAATCGTATAATTATATCACTGTATAACAAATCAACCACAATAAAATCAAACAAGAACAACAACAATAAGAACAAAGATCTAAAAGCAAAACCAAATTTAAAAAGAAAAAAAACCATATAAAACAAAAACTGAAATGAAGAAATTACCTTAAAGGTTGAACGCAAAAAATGATGAAGATCTGAAGATAGAAGCTGAAAAACTCACCGAGGATTTGAGGGTTTTAAATGTTAAGAAGAGAGTTAAAGAGAGAGAAAATTGAAATATGAGGAAGGAAGTTGAAAACGGCTGAGCACAGGTGTGAGAAAAAGTGAAGTAGGCATTTAGGATTTTAGGGTATTAGTCTACTTTAAGATATTACATGGGCTTGGGCCAAATTTTATTTGGTGTGTTTAGATATTTTATTTTTGTTTTTATTTTTGGACTACATATCTATCTTATACAATTCGGGTTATCAGGTTCGGGTTGACCCGACCTGATTATGACACGAAAATAATTTCGGGTTAAGTGGGTTGTTTTCGGGTTGAGATTTTCAACCTTAACCTAACCCATTTAATTTCGGGTTCGGGTTCATGTCAACCCATTTAAGTTTTCTGGTCAAAAACCTCAACCCTAACCTGTTTTTTTCAGGTCGGGTTTTCGGGTGGGGTCAGCTTTTGCCAGCCCTAGTTCTTTTTCAGTTATACTCCGTAAATCAGACAATAAGTTAAAATAATAAAAAGTTAATATGATGAAATATACATTGTGACAATTCTAATAAGATCCTATATAACTCTTTCTTATTTTTTAATTTTTTTTTTAAAAAAAACCATAAATCACAAAAGGCAAAATAGAGTTTGTGAAGAGTGTCAAAAGTCAAAACATCAACTAAAAAAGAATAGAGTAAATATCTCTTACATTACTTTTGGACCCACTATTTCCTTTCCACACCCACTTTTCGGTTAGAATTTCTATACAAATGCCACATTAATTCCCATCAAATCTACTCACAGCTTATCTCCTAAAACTCTATTTAGTGATTTGTTTTTTTAATGTGGCATGGAGAGAGTAGTATTTTAAATGGGTATATAGATTTTGGGGATGTTTCCTATTTAGGGTAAAAATACCCCATATACGTGGTCTAATCTCGTAGCAACACGTGGCCCAACCAAAGGGCGGCACGTGTCGCTATGGGAATATGACGCGTGTCAAAGGCTCAAAAGAGCCCCTGAAATCAGCTTAAAAAGGGCCTTGTTACATCATGGCCCTTTCCCGAGAGATACCCGTGGCACCGCCTGATTGCACAGCCAATCACGTCACAGAATTTTAGGGAACAAACCCTAAAGGGGCACAATCTCCCACCCCTATAAATACCCCAATCATTTATGATGGGAGGGGTGGATTAAGACATTATAGAAAAAGAGCATTAAATAGCTCCAACGTCTCATTTCAAGAGGCTGATGATCCTCCTATTACTGCTGCTTCCTTGCAGACCGCACTCAACAAACTTCGGAAGGAGTTTGAGAGCAACTGAGCTTCTACCTCTAGGCAGCCGCCCAGAAAAGAGGGAGAAAGAGCTCTAAAGAAAACTCAGAATAGAGCAACCAATACAACTGGGAACACCCCATTTCGCCGGCCGAATGGAAGGTCTCCGAGGGTGCCACAGACGAATTTGTTTAGTATGTTGGCGAAAACCCAGTCGGCTGAGGGGAGGGACAGACAGGAAGAGAGGAGACAGAGCCATGAATTTTCTAACCACTCTCTTTCCCAACATAGCAACTCGGCCATCTCCGACAAGAGTCAAGCTGTTCGTACTCCAACCCCCATTCCAGTACAACCGCTTCAGTATCAGTCCCTCTAGGGTTTCAACGACATTTTGCAGCCGAGCCAGGTCTTCGGACAATATGGGCCATTCGGCCAGACGTTCGGCCAGACTCCCTATTTGACCAGACAGTCCGTGCAACCCCTGCAATTGATTGGCAAATGCGCTTACTGACTCTTGGAGATAAGCCGCCTCCGTTTTCGCAAGAAATTTTAATTGCTCCTCAGCCGCCAAAGGTTAAAAGTGTACTTGTGGGCGCCTATGATGGTACGGGCAACCCCGAGGAACAGATCACTTCGTACAGAAACCAGATGTACTTACAAAGCGTAGATGACGTTACCCGGTGCAAATGCTTCCCGGCCACTTTGAAGGTTGTGGCGCAGGATTGGTTCTATAGCCTTCCGGCCGGGTGTATCAATTGCTTTACCACACTCGGTTTGCTGTTCGTGGGGAACTTCTCTTACAATATACCACCTCAAAAGACAAGTCTCAATTTGGCAGCAATTGTGCAAGGAAAAAATGAGGGCTTACGTTTGTACGTCCAAAGATTTAACCAAGAAAAAACCCAGATTTATAATCTGCCGGATGAAATGGCTTACTCTGAATTTCTCCGGGGATTAAGGCATAATGGTTTTAAGTTTGGTTTGGTAAGAAAAAAGGTTCAGACATGCGCAAGTTTTCTGCGGGAAGCCGAAGCCTACATTGAAGCAGCCGACTTTTGTTCGCTTACAAAAGTAGAGGCGTCAGCCAAGGGGGCTGAAAAGAAACAATCTACACAACAAGACTCGGCCGGTAAAAAGAAAGAAGGAAACAAAGGAAAAGAAGTCTGGGTGGCCGACGACCATCAACCAAATTAAAAGAAAGTCAAGACGTACGAGCCTCAGTACGAGTTCAACAAGGATTGCTACTCGATCCTAATGGAAATCAGGATAAGTTCGAGTTTGAAAAGCCCCAGCTGGTAAGAGGCTTGGCTCAGTATAGGAACAAAAACAAGTACTGCAAAGATGTGGGGCATGACACGAACGATTGTATAAATCTGAAGAGACTGTTGGACAAGCTAGTCGAGAAGGGCATGCTGAACTCTTATGTGATGAAGTCCAGGTTCCCTTATACACGGACAGACGATACGTCTGAAAAGAAAAAGAAAAATGATAAGGAAGATGATGGGAATAGTACCGATTCGGGCTTTGTGGCTGTAATATCAGGGGAATTCGCCTTACGCGACCCCACCATGAAGGGAATCAAGCAGAACACCTGTAACTTGGGAAAGGTGATGGAGGCGCACGTTGTGAAGGCTAAACCCTTCCCTGAAGTAACCGTTAGCGAGGCTGACCGAGGGGAGGTCAAAGCCCTGCACAACGATCCTATGGTGTTTATCATGAAGATAGCCAACTTGAAAGTTGGCCGAATACTGATAGATACGGGCAATTCATCCGATATCATCAGCCTGGCCGCCCTGAAAATTCTCAGAAGATGCTCTAAAAGACATCACTCATCCCTTAGTGGGGTTTAGGGGAAACATCATTCACCCAGTCGGACAGTAGATTTGCCAGTCCGATTTGAGCAGAAAGGAGAAGGGAGGGACATGGTCGTCCGATTCTTAGTGGTGAAGGAATTGACTTGCTATAATGTCATACTCGGTCGTCCCACCCTAAATGCTGCAAAGGCTGTGATCATCCCCCATCTTTGAGCGATCGGACGGAAAAATTGGTTCGATTCAAGGAAGTCAGAAAATTGCAAAAGATGTAACCACCTAGCTAGCTGTTAAGCGAACAATTCGCGGACATGGAAAGCTGTCCGAGTCGAAAGGGGAAGAACCCCCACTCCAAGCTTACCGGGCGGCCAAAAGCGAAAGCAGGCCATGGCCGACCAGGCATAGCAGTTAATGACCGTCGGCCGGCCTACCAAGATGTAGTGCTTGACACCGATCAACCGGATAGTCATTGTAGGCACTATAGTTATAAGTTAATTGAGCTGTTGAGAGAATTCAAAGATGTATTTGCATTCGAAGTCAGTGAAATGCCAGGCCTTACCCTGGCCATGCACAAGCTTCTAGTCATTAAACCTGTGCGCCAGAAGAAAAAAAATCATGGAGAAGAGAGGAACCAAGTGGCCGCAGCCGAGGTGAAAAAGGTGCTGGACGCAGGTTTCATTCGGCAATGCTACTACCCAGATTGGGTAGCAAACATAGTCCTTGTAAAGAAGCCGAATGAGACTTGGAGGATGTGCGTGGACTATACAGACTTGAACAAGGCATGCCCTAAGAATAGCTTTCCCTTGCCTAAAATCGACCATTTGGTTGATTCTACGGCCGGGCACGCCCTAATGAGCTTTATAGACACATACTCCGGTTTCCATCAAATCCCTCTATGGGAAGAAGATCTAGAGAAAACCGTGTTTGTGACTTAGTAGGGGTTGTATTGTTAGAAGGTTATGCCATTCGGCCTCACGAATGCCCCTGCAATGTTTCAGCGACTTGTCAATACAGTCTTTAGAGATCAGCTCGGCCGGAATATGCAAGTGTACATTGATGACATGATTGTTAAGTCAAAGGAGCCGACCGACCATCTAAATGATCTCCAAGAAACATTTACCGAATTCAGGCGGCATAAGATGATGTTAAACTCGAAGAAATGATCTCCAAAAAGTTCAAGCCGTTTTGGACATGAAGTCTCCAAGAACAATTAAGGAGGTGCAAAGACTAACGGCTGTTTAGCAGCACTCGATCAATTTATGTCAAGATCAAGGGACAAATGCCGATACTTTTTTCAAACCATCATAAAGAAAGCCATGTTTGAGTGGACGGAAGAAGCTGAAGAAGCAGTCGTACAGTTAAAAAGTCATCTGCATACATTGCCTCGGCTCGTCAACCCACTCAAGAATGAGATGTTGTACATTTATCTCGCCATCTCAAAACACTCCTTAAGTGCCATCCTGCTTGTTGAAAGGGATGACCACCAGATTCCAGTCTACTTTATCAGCCATGTACTACATAATTGAAAAGTTTAGCTTAGCATTGTACATGGCATCTAAAAAAATGCGGCCGAACTTCCTGGCACATTCAATTGTGGTCTGATGAACCACTCAAGAATCCATTTGCAACTTTAGAAGCTAGTGGTCGCATGCTTAAATGGGTTTTAGAATTTAGAGGCTCGACATCACGTTCGAGCCCTGAAAAGCTATAAAGGGGCAGGCCTTTGCTGATTTTTTGGCCGAGATGACGCGGCCTGACTTGCGGCCGGTTGAGACCAAATCTGGAAAGTATATGTAGATGGTAGTGGGACAGCGACCGGATGTGGTTCGTGGAATTATTTGTCAAATCCCCTGAAGGGGACAAGTTTGAATATGCGCTGAGATTTCAATTTCAAGCCTCTAACAATGAGGCCGGCCTTAGAATGTGTAAGGCGTCAGGAGTAACAAAGGTTGATGTAAGCTCGGACTCCCAGCTAATAGTCGGCCGAGTGTATGGTGACTTTGAAGCAAGGGAGCCGGCCATGATGAAGTTTTTGAAGAAAGTCAAAGAAGAGGCCGAGAGCCTAGAACACTTTACTCTACAACAAGTTCCCCGTTCGTCCAATCATCAAGCGGACCCCCACATCAGTGTTTTGGGAAGTAAAGGAAAAGAGGAGTATTGATGCCGAGCCACTACAGATCATTCAACTTGGATGGACGGAATCATTTCCTACCTAAGGGATGGATTGCTCCTGGCTGATCCTAAATAGAGCTGGTTGATGAAAAAGAGAGCGGCCTGGTTCGAAATGATGCAGGGGGAGTTGTTTAAGAAAGCTTTTGTGAAGCCCTATCTGAAGTGTATTACCCCTGAGAAGGGATATGATGTGCTGGACGACCTCAGTAGGGGCATTGTGGCTCCCACATTGGAGGACAAGCCTTGGCTGAAAAGGTCACCCACATAGGATACTACTGGCCGAGCCAGAAATCGGACGCCATGAAAATGGTAAA
Source organism: Chenopodium quinoa (assembly GCF_001683475.1). Classification (NCBI taxonomy): domain Eukaryota; kingdom Viridiplantae; phylum Streptophyta; class Magnoliopsida; order Caryophyllales; family Amaranthaceae; genus Chenopodium; species Chenopodium quinoa. The sequence goes on along the minus strand of NW_018744187.1, from coordinate 1,328,454 downwards.
GAAATGTGATAAGTGCCAGAACCCTAATTCATCGCCCAGCTAACAGTTTGTCGGTCATAAGTAGTTCGCTCCCCTTTGCAAGATGGGGCATGAAAATCTTGGGTCCGTATACGCCAGCGTTTGGTCAAAGACGATGTTTTGGGTAAAATTACCCCGTCATGTGGCCCAATGAGAATATGACACGTGTCCACCCTATATTGGCCTAAATTGAGCCACTTACGGTATGACACGTGGAATCCACTGTCATCAAAAGGAATGACGGCTTTTAAAGGCCCAATTCCCAAAAAGCTGCCAAAGGTGCGGGCAACCCACCAAATCTAGGTCAAATGACCTATGTAAGGGCACACTTATCCAAAATGACCGTATAAATAGGGAGATGTCCCCTATTCGTGGGACAGATTGAATTTATTACAATATCATTGACATTCTCTTACATCAGAGAAATCTCCTGATCTCGGAATTCGAGAAGATCTCAGCTTTATCTTTTTCTGCACTTTCTACCTTCTCGAACACGTTCTAACTTGATCGTCGGAGGCGGAGCTCCAACCCACCTGGAGTCTCCGTTATATTTTGCAGGTACTTTTCGAGTTGTAACTCTCCCGAGGGAAAAAACACCCAAACATTTAGCGTCGTCTGTGGGGAGAGTACCTCAAGGATGGTTCAAGACTCTGTACCCTCTCCTGACTAGCCGGGTAATTAGCCGGAGGTCTTTACTGACCAAGAGGATGATGATCCTCAGGTCGAAACTTACATAGCCAAAGATGGCTCTCTAATCACTAAACGCATCCATCACAGAGACACTCTGGAATGGGGCGAGAGCCAGGCGGGTATAAGTCGACCCCCGGTGAGCCGGAAGGGGAAACCCATACGGCAGGAGGATCCGCCCCAGTCACCCGGGACGAACTCATGAATTTCATGACTAGATTCAAGGGTGAATCAAGGATCTGATCACCAAGAGCAGGCTGGTCAACCAAGGGTCAGTCGGCAAGAAAGACCCCTCCAGAGAGGAGGAAGCTTGTCCTCCCCTCCAGAGAGGAGGAAGCTTGTCCTGCCAACTCCGCATCCAAAGGACAAGGCAGCTGGGACCCTTGACTGGTCCAAAATTCTTCTACCCCATAAGAATATAAGAAATCCCCGCCGGGGTGTACAACCGGTATGTAACAAGAAATCTACTCCTGATGCCCGGGAAATCATCACCCGCAAGAGAAGTCAGCAGCTGTCTGAGTCAGCCTCTACCACACAGCTTTCAGACAACTTCAAGAATACATGAGAGCCATACAGGCGGTAATACCGTCCACTCTGGCGTGGGATTGGGAATGCACCGTATGTACCTCCTGTGGTCTTTTTGGATAGGCAACTCCGACTGCTCAAACTTGGTGAACAAACTTCTGCGTTCTCCAAGGAGAAAACTGAAGCCGCACAGCTGGCCTAGGTTAAAAATGTGTTGGTAGGTGCTTATGATGGCACCACGGGGACCACCTCATGGCCTACTCTAACCTCATGCACATGCTGGAGTTAGAGGATGTTATGTGGTGCCAATGCTATGCTTCCCGGCTACATTGAAGGGCATTGCCCAACAATGGTTTGGCAACTTGCCAGCCGGCTGCATTGACAGCTTTAGGAAGCTTGCCTTCCAGTTTGCCTCCAATTTCTCAATGAACATCCCTGCCAAGAAAACCAATCTCGATCTGAACACCATCTGGGAGACAAGGAGGGGCTTTGCTCCTACGTTAGGCGGTTCAACCTGGTAGGAATCCAAATCTAGGGCCTGTCTGATGAGGTAGCATATACAGACTTCTTTAAGGGTGTGAAGGATGAGTCGACCTTTAAATTCAACCTTGTCCAAAAGAGAGTTTTTATTGTTCAAGAGGCATTGATAGAGGCCGAGAGCTTTATTCAAGCTATCGACCTCTGCTCGTCCAACCATCAGTCGGACTCCAAGAGGTCCGACAAACAAAAAGAGAGTCGGTTTGCTCAGCCAGCTCAGAAGGCTGAATAGAGCAAAAAGAGAAAAAAAAGTTAGGGCGGTTAATAAGAACCTGACCACTCAAGAAGAAAAAGAAAGAAATCAAACCGTACATCTCGTGGTACGAATTTAATAGACTGTTACACCATCTTTTCAGAGGTGAAGGATCAGCTCACCATTGAGAAGCCGAATCCTATGAAGAGTTCCGTTCAGTCACGAAACAAAAATAAATTTTGCCACTTCCATAGGGAGTTGGGCCATGACACCAACGACTGCTATAGTCTCAAGCGGACGTTGGACCGTCTAGCGGATAATAGCTTGCTGAAGTCCTATGTCCTGAAGTCCAAAGCGACTTCTAAGACGAATCCAAGGCAGTCGCCAAAAACTGTCCAGCCTCAACAATGGTTGGCAACTTGCCAACCGGCCGCATTCACAGCTTTAGGAAGCTTGCCTTCCTGTTTGCCTCCAATTTCTCAATGAACATCCTTGCCAGGAAAACCAGTCTCGATTTGAGCACCATCCGGCTGGGAGAAAAGGTGAGAAAAGGTGGGGCTTCGCTCCTAGGTCAGGCGGTTCAACCCGGTAAGAATCCAAATCCAGGGGCTGTTTGATGAGGTAGCATATACATACTTCTTTAAGGGTCTGAAGGAAGGGTCGACCTTTAAGTTCGACCTTGTCCGAAAGAGGGTTTTTACCGTTCAAGAGGCGTTGATAGAGGCCGAGAGCTTTATTCAAGCTACCGACCTCTGCTCGTCCAACCATCAGTCGGACTCCAATAGGTCCGACAAACAAAAAGAGAGTCGGTTTGCTCAGCCGGCTTAGAAAGCTGAAGAGAGCAAAAAGAGAAGAAAAGTTAGGGCGTTTAACTCAACCACCCAAGAAGAAAAAGAAAGAATTCAAACCGTACATCTCGCGGTACGAATTCAATAGACTGTTACACTATCTTTTCAGAGATGAAGGATCGGCTGACCATTGAGAAGCCGAATCTTATGAAGAATTTTGCCACTTCCATCAGGAGGTGGCTATGACACCAACGACTGCTGTAGTCTCAAGCGGACGTTGGACCGTCAGACAAGGGCTTGCTGAATTCCTATGTCCTGAAGTCCAAAGTGACTTCTTAGACGAATCTTGGGTCGTCAAAAACTTTCCAGCCTACTAGTAGCTCTAATACCGACAAGGATCCGGTCTACACCATAGCAGGCGGATTCGCAAGTGGTAGCCCGACCATCCGGGGCACCAAGGATCATCTGAGAAGGATGATCCATTCGGTCGATGATGGACAGGCGTCCTCTAGTGGAACATTCCCAGACGTCCTTATCACTGAAAAGGATCGGGGCAAAGTTTGCCGACCGCATGATGACCCAGTCGTCATCGAATGCAAGGTCGCCAACCAGCTGGTTGGCCGGATCCTCATAGACACGGGTAGCTCCTCTGATCTTATCAGTTACAAGTGTCTATCCTGGCTTAATTACAAGCGGGATGGCCTGTGCGATGTCTCCCATCCATTAGTTTGATTTGGGGGAGGGGTTGTGCACCCGGACAAATTGACATACCTATCCGTCTGGGAGAAAAGGGACAAGGGCGACACATGGTCCTCCGTTTTTTCCTGGTTAAAGAGCTAACCGCCTACAACATCATTCTTGCCCGACCAACTCTGAACGAGTGTAAGGCCGTCATCATTCCAGCCCTCATGCTTCTCAAGTACGAAAGGGATGATTGCACATTTGGCTAACTCAATAGGGACCAGAAGACGACCACGGAGTGCTATCTCTCAGACGTCAAGCCGACTGCAGCCGGTTAGCTAAAGGAGCCAATAGACCTTGACGATTTCAAGGATCCTGATTCACCCCCTCCAGCAGCCGCAAAGATAAGAAAAATTGAAAAGCTGGTGGAGGTGAAGAAGGAGAAGAAATAGTCCTCGTGGAGAGCACGTTGATATTCCTGTGGATGACAGCCATCCAGAGCGAACTGTGAACTATTACGGCTACTTTTGAAAGGTTAGGTGCAGACTTGCACCACGTGCCGAAAGAATTCAAAGACTTCTTGTCCACAAGCTCGCCGTGGATAAAAAAAAGGAGCCCATTCGGCAAAAAAAAAAGAAACCACGTTGAGGAAAGAAGTCAGGCGGCAGCTGCCGAAGTTAAAAAGCTGCTGGACGATGGGTTCATTCGGCCATGTAACTTCCCTGATTGGGTGGCGAATGTTGTGCTTGTAAAGAAGCCGAATGGTACCTGGCGTATGTGTGTTGACTACACAGATCTCAACAAGGCATGTCCAAAGGACAGCTATCCGTTCCCAAAAATTAACAGTCTTGTCAACTCTACAGCAGGACATGCCCCGATGAGTTTTATGGATGCCTACTCTGGCTTCTATGAGATATTCCTGTTGAAAAAAGATCAAGAGAAGACGGCCTTCGTCACTGGGGTTATTCTGCTATATTGTGATGCCGTCTGAGTTGAAAAATGCGCTTGCTACTTTCCAGCGAATGATTAATACGGTCTTCATTAATCAAATTGGAAGGAACGTAGAGGCGTACATTGATGATAGTCAAATCTAAACTCCAGACGGATCATCTTGCTGATCTCCGACAAACGTTCACTACACTTAGGCGACATAAGGTGATGTTAAATCTCAAAAATTGTGTCTTTGGTGTTGAGTCTGGGAAGTTTCTTGGATTCCTGATTCATTAAAGGGGGATAGAGGCTAACCCCGAAAAGATACAAGCGGCCATTGACATGAAGTCACCCCGCAATGTCAAGGAAGTTAAGAAGCTCACTGGGCGGCATTAGGAAGATTTCTCAGTAGGGACAAATGCTTTTACTTCTTCCAAACAATCAGGAAAAAGCCTAGATTTGAATGGAGGGATGATGCTAAAAGAACATTTACATTCCCTGCCGTTCTCCTTGTTGAAAGAGACGGCATCCAGCTCCCGGTCTATTTCATTAGCCATGCGTTCCGAAATGCTGAACTCCGGTACCCCATGGTTGAAAATTTTGGCCTTGCCCTTTACATGGCTGTTACGAAGTTGAAATCATACTTCTTGGCACATCCGGTGGTGATCTACACCCTCAAGCGGCCAATGACAACCCTGGACTCATCCGGCAGAATGCTCAAATGGGCTATTGAAATGCAAAGTCTTGAAATCACCTACGAACCAAGAAACGCAGTGAAGGGTGCCGACTTTATTGTCAAAATGACAAGATTGGTTGCTCTTGATAATCTTGATCAAGTTTGGAAGGTGCATGTAGACGAGAGCTCTACTATGAACGGTTGTGGTGCAGGCATATACTGTGAATCCCCGGAAGGGGACAAATATGAGTATGCACTACGGTTCAAGTTCCAGGCCTCAAACAATGAGGCGGAATATGAAGCCCTGCTAGTCGGTATTCCCATGTGTAAGGCCGCAGGGCGAACAAAAATTGATGCCTGTTCAGACTCTCAATTGGTCGTTAGCCAATACCATGGTGAGTCTGGAGGCGGTCAAGGCTGAAGCGGGGACACTTGAAGAATTCCATCTAAGTCAAGTGCCTCGTCCAAGAACTATCAGGCGGATGCTATGTCAAAGTTGGCATCCTCCGCCTTTTGTGATACGTCTCAGTTAATCTTCTGGGAAATAATGGAAAAGCGAAGCATATCTGATGACGAGCCCATCGTAAATTCTGGATCGAAGTTCTACTTGGATGGATGGCATCTGGGCGTATTTAACAGACCATATGCTCGCTCCCTGATTCACCTCAGGAAGCGTGCAGCAAACTTCGAGATCAGATAAGGAGAACTCTTCAAGGCGGGTTTTTTGAAGCCCTTATTGAAATGTGTTTTCCCCGGAAAAGGGGAAAAAAGTTCTCGAAGAGCTGCATGCTAGATACTGCGCCTCCCACTCAAGCGGCAGATCCTTAGCCGTGGCGACATTATTTCTGGCCTACCCTGGAGTCGGACGCAATGGAAATGGTAAAAAAAATGCGACAAGTGTAAAAAATTTTGCAAGCTAATCCATCGTCCGGCTACTAACGACAATCCCAGCCCAGTCCCGTTTGCTAAATGGGGCATGGACATTTTAGGTCTGTATACGCCTGCTCCAGGCGGAAAAATGCTATATCTTAGTTGCTGTGGATTATTTTACCAAGTGGGTAGAAGCAGAGGCGGTCAAAGGCATCAAGACAAAAGATGTCATCTTCTTCATCTGGAAAAATATTATCACCCGGTTCGGGGTACCTATGTCTATGATATTTGATAATGGACCTCAATTTGAGACGCCTCAGCTCATGACTTGGTTGGGAGATCAAGGGATCTTAAATTATTTTACATCAGTCGGCCGACGCCAAGCAAAAGGCCAAGTTGAAGCCTTCAACAAACTCATCTCAGACGACATTAAAAAGAAAGTTGAAAGAGCCGAAGGTTTATGGGATGAGGAATTAATTCATGTCCTATGGGCCATCCGGACAACTGCAAAGGGGGCAACAGACGAAACTCCATTTCTCATGGTTTACGGTGCTGAAGCCGTCTTGCCCATCGAGCATTATGAGCCGTCTCTTCGAGTCATGCTTTACTATAAAGAGACAAACTGGGAGGCCATGCGCCTAGCATTAGACTCACTTTCAGAGCGCAGGGGCAATGCCGCCTTGCGTCATGAGATTTATCGTCTGAGAATGACTCGTGTCTACAACAAGAAAGTACACTAGCGCCCTTTGAAAGTTGGGGACCTTGTGTTACGCAAATTGGAGGCAACCGGTAGGGCGAATGAGCTTGGAAAGTTGACTCCTAATTGGGAAGGCTTCTACCGGATTTATGAAGAAGTAAGAAACGATACCTACCGCCTAGGCGGCTGCCTAGAACTTGGAATGTAGACAATCTTAAAAAGTACTACTTCTAAGTGTTGTAATATTTGTAAATTGAAAGCCTATCAATGAAAAGCTGCTTTTTGTTTCCAAATTATTTTATCTATTCCTTTACATACATGCGGCTTATCTCATGTGCGGCCTGTCTGAATTACAGGCGGTGCCCTTTCTTTAAATAATTTGAAAAAATAAAATTGGAAGTTAACAACAAACATCCAAGTAATGTGAGAAGCTAAACATAAAAAGGTTTAGTGGCCATACAACCGTCTTCAAAAAAATTAGACATGAGGCCAATGGCCGGATGGTTACCCATTTAATAAATTCGCCTGCTCCAATGTGAAATGGCGTCCAACGACGCCCCTCCGAGTGTTATCCTCGCAGAGGACTTTCTATCGTCTGCTCTATAATTGCGTACAAGCGACAAGAATTGCTAATTGGTCAACTCATAGCTACTTGACCATGGCAATCTAAAGAATGACTAAGACTGCAGTGGCCGGATGTTAGATACATCAATCGGCCGCCGACTGAAATTCTAACTTAGATTAGTTTGCGAAATTATACAAGTCCTCCCAACAGGGGCATGCGGACATCGAGTATAATTGGATTATGGCCGCCTACATAGACAACTAGTTTGAAGATTAGCCTAAGTAGGATGAAACCCATTCGAAATGGGTTGAGCACATAAGGCCTATAGAGCCGCCTGCTATTGTGACAGAAAGTATGCAGGCGGACAATTACAAACTTCCTATTTCATGCAATTTGTAATATCTGTAGCATGATCACCATCCGGACCCATTTGAACTTGGGTAGGCGCAAAAGGCCGCCTGGAAAATATGGGACGCCTGTAAAGGAAGAATCTCAGGCAGACCGATGCTAACTTAACATTGAAGTTCATTCAACTTGTAATACTTGTTGCTTAAACAGCCATTCGACCATGGCAGAAAGGTCTAGTGACCGCCTACAATAAGAGTCGGATGCTCGAGTGGCTGACAGCACGCTTAGCTTGGGGCAATCACCTTAGTGATTGATTGATTGACTCAAAAATTAGTCATACCCCCATGCGGCATCATCCATTTTCAAGGAAATCAACCAACTTGTAAACCCAAGCGCACAACTGCCCAGGGGCAAAACCATTCGGTATACCATTCAAACACAAAATTCAAATTTCAGAAAATAAGACACAAGTGTTAGAAACCAAACACAAACATTAAAAACCGACCTATTGGTTAGATGATTTATCATAAAAAGATGACCCCTAGTCCAACAAAATTTAAAAAGTCAATTTAAAAGAAATTGTTGGTTAACCCGACTCCTCAGTCGCTAAAGAAATAAGAGATACTCGGCACGCAGGTCGGAAATGTATTTGCAATTTCCATTCGGCCACAGGAATAACATTAAAATTAATCAGCTTTAGAAGAGGACTCGGCTTCATTTTCATCCGCCAATTCTTCTGGATGATCTCCATCACCTTCCTTCGCCTCGTCCTCATGCTGGTCCCCCTCGCCACCATGGTTCGCCTGAGCATCCAGCTCCTCTGTAGCTTGCTCATAACGATACTCCTAAATGGAGTAGTCGTCATTATGAAAGAGAGCCTTCCACGTCATCTTCATGCGAGTGACGCAGTCGGCCTCGTTTTCCTCAACGAGCAGCCTTTTCTCCTCTTCCACCCTGGCAGACCATTTGGAGGCGAACTTCTTTTCTTGGTTGGCAAGCTTGTGTTGAAGTTTCTCATATTGGCACTTGAGACTATTTGTCTCTTTGCCAACATCATGAAGCTCTTCAACCTTCTCTTTAGCCGCCTTCAGCTCGGCCTTTAACTCAGTCACCCTCTTCTGGGCCGCCTCCAAATCTTTCTTCACTTATAAATTTGCAGTCGTCTGTGAGTATAGGATATCTTGAGTCAACAACTCAGTCTTATTTACATCAAAAATGGCTTTGTCAGGATTGGAAGCGACCCTTAAGTTGGCAGCCCTTACCTCTTTCTACTTGTCGCTGAATGGTTTTTTTAAGACTATTAACTCGCAGCATGGCCTGCATCCGGCAAAAAGGAAAAGAGGGTTAGTATACAGTCGGCAAAAGCAAGAGTTAGAAAATAGCTTAAAATAATATATACCTCTGCCAAATTTGCAAGGATAACACCATAGTTCAGGGAGCCGATTCCTTTTATAGAGTCGCGCTGATTAGCGGAGACGGTGGGGAGCATGTACTTAGCGATCCGCTTAACATCCGGTGGCCTGGGGAGCATTTGCACAATCAATACTTGGTGAGAGGCTGGCATAGATCTTGCCAAAAGACCGACCGGTTTTAGAGTTGGTTGGCGAATGACTATAAGTCTTAACCCTACAAGGGTAAGGCAAGGGATCAAAGGCGGAGGTACCTGGGATGATGACTAGATCTTGAGCATACTTGTCCCTTTGCCTGCTTGAATGGCCGCCTGGAGAGTCAGTTCGAGGTTTTTCCTTAGTCAATTTGGAGTCCTCCGCCTCCTTCAAAGCAGCCATGACAACCGGCGACTTGCCGTATGTAGAGGGGTGGGACTCAGACTGGCTAGCCGACGGTTTGTGAGCAACCGTCTTCCTTCTTTTAGCCGGAGTCTGGCCCTTATCCGGAGCCAGCTACTTCGGGGGCCTCACCCCAAGTGATGGCAGTACATGCGGCTTCACCGACCCTTCCTGAAAAAGGCACAACTTTGAAATGAGATGTTTGAAAAAGGCCAATGACAAGAAGACGGATGTAGAAAAACTTACATGCTCAAGCTGCTCTTTCTTGAACACTTGGTTTTTGTGCTTCATTATTTGGCGGTAAGCTGAGCCGCCTCCTGGTTTTTTGTTCGGATCAAGTTGAGACATGGCTTCTTCTGCAAAAGGCCGAATGAAATGTTAGTAAAAAAAAAATCTCTTTCTGCAAAGACTCAGGCGACTACCTCTTCCCTTCTCACTACTAAGGCCACAAGCGACCATATAGAAAGGATCAGCTCGGATATAGCTTTTAGGGGTAATCTCTTTCTCGATTCCTCCCTTAACCGTATTCACATAAACTTTAAAAAGACCAGGCGTCAAAATCTGGCCCAGCCTTTGTCAGACACACCCACCGGCGGTAGAATGGCTTTCTGACCCAAGAGGTAGGGATTTTGGTTCTAAGAATTATACTTCCGGTTCCGGATGGTATTAGGGGAAGAAATGATGTAAAACTTGTTTCTCCAATCCTTCAATTTGTTTTCTTTCCCTAATGTTATCATGTAACCTTTGTTACATGACAAGGTGAACCATCCGGGGGCCGGCTGATGCGGGAGCTTTGCTTAGGTAATGCATATGGGCGAAGGCCTCAAAGCTAGGCTCAACGTCCTGCATCCTATAGGCGGCTACAAATCCTAGAATATTAACCCAAGAATTGGGTACTAGGTGCCATATCCCAAGGCGGTACCCGTCCAGGATCTTTTCAATTGTCGGATCCAACGGAAACCTAAGGCCCGCCTGTATTGTGGCGGCATAGCACCCAAAGCATCTATCTCCATAGCTCTGGTCAAGCGGCCAGACGACTGAATCATCAAGGGGCCGAAACATTTATTTGGTAGCCAGCACACATGACATAGGTGTCCCGGAAATCACCCAAGTGTTTCCGCATGGTTCTCTAGGTAGATGCGGATACATGGGTAAAGTAAGGAGTAATTTTTTCTTGAAGGGAGGAAGAAGTTTCTTCCTAGCCTCGCTCGATAGAGGCGGCCCCTTCCTCAGAACCTTCCTCAGCAGCATTCACATGCGACTCCTCCTCAAATCTGAGGCCGCCTGAGCTAGCATCCGACTGAGATGAACCCTCTCTAGAGCCGGATGCCTCTTCGCTGGGAGCATTTTCTTGTTCACCCAGAATCGAGTCAATCGGTGTCATTGGGACGCTGGATGGGTAATAAGATACCTCGCTTCTGGGTACCCTGATAAGACTCTCGTCCTCTTCATTACTAGGCGACCGGGCTGTCCTTTTTGTTCTAGCCATAATGTCCTGCACCCCTAGTTCTAGATTCAGCCGTCCAAGGGCTAACAGCTATCCTAGGTCGTGCTGTGTGTGTTTGTGATTCCATTTTGTAAAGAAACAAACACATGCAAACTGAAAGGAAACTGAAAAGAGAGAGAAAAGAGCAGGCGGTTACCTGAAAGAGGTACTGTTGAAGTTGAACAAGCTGACTGTCACGCAGCAAATAGCAAGCGGCAGACGGAAGTGCATTTTTGAAGAAAAGTCAAAGATTTTCTCAGATTTTCTCAAGACTTTTTTCGTAAATGAGCGAAAATGTGAGGGGCAAAGTTTCTATTTATAGATCCAGGGGCATCCTGGTAAATCCCCCAAAAGGTGAACAGTAATTACTGTTCCACCACTATGTGAGTGACGTGTCACAGATGCCACGTGGCCCGCCATGCACATCTGTGAGGGGCAAATGTTTTGGGTAAAATTACCCCGCCACGTGGCCCAATGAGAATAAGACACGTGTCCACCGTATATTGGCCTAAATTGGGCCACTTACGAAATGACACGTGGAAGAATTCTTGTCATCAAAAAGAATGACGGCTTTCAAAGGCCTAATTCCCAAAAAGCCGCCAACTGTGCGGGCAGTCCACCAAATCTAGGTCAAATGACCTACGTAAGGGCACACTTATCCAAAATGACTTTATAAATTTGGAGATTTCCCCTATTTATGGGACAAATTGAATTTATTACATTATCACTGACATTCTCTTACATCGAAATCTCCTGATCTTGAAATCCGAGAAGATCTCACCTTTATCTTTTTCCGCACTTTCTACCTACTCCAACACGTTCCAACTTGATCGTCGGAGGCGGAGCTCCAACCACCCGGAGTCTCTGTTATTTTGCAGGTACAATCTTCGAGTTGTAACTCTCCCGAGGGACAAAAACACCCAAAACAGGCGATATGTGTTTGTAGCAGTAGACTACTTCACGAAGTGGCTTGAGGCCGAGGCCGTCCGGGACATTAAGTGGACGGATGTGTCAGCTTTCATATGGAAGAACATAATTACTCACTATGGAGTACCTCAGTCTATGGTGTTCGATAATGGGCCCTAGTTTGAAACACCCAGCTCAAGGGATTGTTGGCCGAGCTCATTGCTTTGACTCAGTCGGCCGACTAAAAGCCAACGGCCAAGTTGAGGCCTACAACGAGTTGATCTCTAATGGTATCAAGCACAAGCTTGAAGAAGCAGGCGGCCTATGGGCCGATGAGTTGGTTAATGTGTTATGGTCCGTACAAACAATAGCAAAAAGCTCCACACGGGAGACCCCATTCTTTTTGGTCTATGGTGCCAAGGCAATTCTCCCAATTGAGATGCACGAGCCTACCCTCAGGGTGATGTTATATGATGAATAGGCCAATTGAATGCAGCGCTCAGGCACGAAATCTATCGCTTGAGGATGACAAGGGCATATAATCGTCGAGTGTCTAAGCGGCCCCTGAAGATAGGAGATCTGGTGCTGAGAAAAATGAAAGTTGTAGGCCGAGCAAATGAGGATGACAAGTTAACCCAAAAATGGGACGGGCCGTATCGAATTAGCTAAGAAGTTCGAGATGGTACTTACCGTCTTGAAGCCCTATATGGCCGTCCAATTCCACGAACATGGAACACAGACAATCTTGAAAAATATTATGTTTGAAGTCTTTTGTACTTAGCCAAAAAGCTGTATATACAGCTAGGTCCTAATGACCGAGTAATGTAATTAAAGCTGTATGACCCAAGCAATGTAATCTTGACATATTAATGAAAGTCAGGCATTGTTATCTTATTGAGTTATCTGATTTCTTTTGCGTATGCTTTTAGTTATCTGAGGTGAAAGGCCGAGTGAAAATCATAACTATGTTGCTTGCAACATAGCAACATGGCGTATAAAAGCTAAACAAAAGTATTTACGATATAGCAAAACGGTCACAAAAACTGGTAACCGTCCGACTTCCATCTGACGATAAAGGCGTTAGGTACCCTAAATCTGTCAAGGGCATTCACCTCCTTAAATGGGGGCAAGGGCATACCTAGGCACAATAGCCCAGCCAAAATTAGAAATTTTTAAGTTAGAGATATTACTTGAAATTTCCCGAGTGAGCGATAGATTCAACGGACGGCTCACATAAGGCTCATCAAGCGGCCGCATAAATTGTTGATCCAGCGTTTCACCTAGTCCAAGGGCAATCATTACTATGATTTGATTGACTCGCTAATTGCCATACCCTTTAAGGTATAAAAACTACCAAGTCAATCAAACCACTCAAAATATGGACTAGGCGAACGCCGAATAAAGGGGCATACCCCCAGGTTCGTACGAAAGCATATAAGCGTAAAAATGCACAAAAATTTGCAAAGTATAGAACAGATAAAATGAAAACTGCTCAGAATGCGGCAAAATATCTTACAAAGCCGCTCAAAACAGGCGGCACCAAATAAAAAAATAAAAAAAATATATATATTGTTCAACATAAATGAAAGATAAGTACTGAAAAGCTTAAATTAAGGGACGGCCGGAGGAGGACCTGGGCTTTATTTAGCCTAGTCTTTGTCTTGGACAGGTTCCTCGGAGGCAAGAGTGGACGCACCATCAGTTGGCTTTTCCTTGTTTCCCTCTTCGCCCTCATCACCTCATCCTCATCTTCCTCCTCGTCCGAAGCGACCACCAGCTCGGTAGAAGGCTGATTGGCCTTCTTAGCTTCTTCAGCGAAGCGCTCCTGATAATAGGCGGCCTCCCCTTCCTCCACCATGAGCTCGAACGCCTCAAAGAAGTGGCTTTTCAACCTCTCCTCGGTGTTGTGCTTGATGCGGACGACCTCCTCTGCCGAGGTGCTTTCGGCTGTTGTGTTAAGTCCGCAATGGACTTCTTTAAAGTTTCCACCTCGGCCCTAAGAGCGTCCGCCTCATCTAAGGCCTCCTTGAGGTTCTGTTGGGCAAGGGCTATGTCCCCCTTCAGCTTCTCAGAGGCCTCGAATCCCTCCTTCTAGCGCTGGCCGTCTAGGATGGCCGCATCCTTCTCCGGCCTTATAGTCCTTCTAGCGAAAGACTTGTTCAAGAGCCTTACCTAGCTTGACTAGGTTCTCAGCCGCGCAGCTTTGTCGGACAACGCAATTATCTGGGTTTCAAAGTACGTGCGCTGGAGAGCGGCTGTCCCAGTAACGGAATCCCGGGCCTTCTGGACTTCATTCCAAGCCCTCTTTAGCATCTCATTTTCTTTCTCCTTCCATTCTAGGAAGGCGTTCAGCCGAAGGAAGAGTTGCGTACAAGATAAAGTGAGTTAGCAAAACAATAAAGGAAATACTCTAAGTGTGAAAGACTAAAGGGTTGTAAAATGTTACCTCGGCGCTGCAATTAATCATAGGGCTGAGAAAGCCCTCATGAATCCCTCGCAACTTATCTCTTTGCTTGGCGGGGACGGCTCTAGCCATGGCTTCCCGCATGGCCTTCCTGTCTGCGCCACTTAGGGACTGGCGGGCAGCTTCATGTTAAGCTCCTCCGCAATATCTACACACGACCACAAAAGGGTTTTAAATTGTGCAATAAGACTTGTATTAAAAACGAGATTGTGCAAGGTTATTTAAACTAACTGTGCGAGAAGCTCGGAGGAGAAAGAGTGTTGAAGGTGAATGGAGGAGGCGGCATAGGTTCGTCGCTCTCCTCACCTGTGCGGCTGGGTTGATTACCAACCGACCGAGAGACCTCAAGCCAATCAGATTTTCCAACTCTCTTGACATGCGGAGTCGAGATGAGGCCGGACGGGTTTGACGGGGTCGACTTATCCCCGTTGTCCGTTTTCACGGACTCATCATGGATTGGCTTAGCGGCCGGATCCGTGAACTTGGAGACCCCGCTATCACCCAGCCGGGGTGGCTCTCCTTTAGACTGCTTAGAAGCAACCTCCTCGTCCTCTTGGCAAGGGGCAGTTCCAAATTCAGAGGACAGCACTCTGTCCAAATCTGCTGCCTCGGCCGAGCTTCGGCTCCTGGAGACATGGCCGCCCCAGCTAAAGGAAATTCTTCGGGCACTAAGGGACCTTTACCCTTATCCTTGGCAGTGGCCGCTCGATTATCCGAAGAAGGGCCACTGCGAGGAGGCAAGTCGGACGGTTCATTAATGGAGTCTGTCCGACCTGCTATGTTGGAGATAGGATGGTTACTGAGGCGGGAGGACCAGCAGTGGCCGCCCGTGAGGGAAGGAGGCCTCTCACGAGATAGCAACTCGGTCGATTGTATGGCCGAGTTAGCATGTTGTGAGGACCTAAGTTCTTGGGTTAGCCCCAGCAAAAGAGACTCCCTGTGCACGTTGGCGCTCTTTAAAAGAAGAAGTTACTTCCACGTCCGAGCAATGAGTACTTGTGGAAGCGGTCGTAGGGGTAGTAGACCCAGTGTCTACGTCTGTACTATTTGGGTCATCAGGGGTCCTAGGATTATGGGCGCATGACGATCATGCGTTTGCATTGTCCTTGCCATGTCCGACTGCAGGGACAAAGAAGAATAGGTGGAGGTGAGTTGGTACGCACTACAAATGGACCCACTTCATAAAGGAGACAACTCGTCTCCGTCCAGGCGAACGGCCGGCCTCACGAGGAGAAACGGACAAAGCCGAGTGTTGAGCCAGATTTGAAAAATAAATAACTAAAAGAAAAATAATAATGCAAGTAAAGAAGAAGGGAAAGAAAGCAGGCGGCCTACCTCTGTACGTGTAGAAAACTCGAAGGGTTCTAGAGAAGTCTTGAAAGTTGACTGGAAAACTCAAATACACAGCGTAGCTCTTGAAGATTCAAAGGAAATCACTTTCTCTCTCTAAAAAGCTCTGATCTCTCTCTAAAATTCGCAAAGTTCCAAAGTGCAAAAGTGAGGTTAAACCCTGTGTATATGTAGGCAAAATTTATGGGGGCATATTAGTAAATTCATCTTTTCCGCCTTCAAAATTCAAACGGTTATAATTTGAAAATTTAACCTAGAATTCAAAAGGGTGAAAAGACAGTTTTGTTAAGTTAAACAGAGAAAGAGACTGACGGATAACGGCGCATCCAAATAGACTGTCAAAGTAAACGGGATTAAGGTCTCCATCCTAAAATCTAGGCGTCCGATATCTCTCCTAAAAAATATCAGGCGGCATGCTTCGTCCGCCTAACTCTCAGACATAAGCGTCCTCTAGAGGAGTATCAGGCGGACAAAGATAATTAGCCACCCAGGACGACCAACTTAGGGGGGGGGGGAAGATCTGTGCGCCTCCTCAGCAACATGCCCAATCTCCATGTACTCGTACGCCTCAAGACAAGCGAAAGATCAGAGGAGGCGGCCGTTAGCGTATGAGCCACCCCCTTTGAGGGGCAAATGTTTAGGGTAAAAATTCCCCATATACGTGGTCCAATCCCGTAGCGACACGTGGCCCAACCAAAGGGCAACACGTGTCGCTATGGGAAGATGACGTGTGTCAAAGGCTCAAAATAGCCCCTGAAATCAGCATTAAAAATGGCCTTATTACATCATGGCCCTTTTCCTTAGAGATACCCTTGAAAGCCGCAAAACGACGCCCCCGTATTACACGTGGCACCGCCTGATTGCACAGCCAATCACGTCACAAAATTTTAGGGTTTATAGAATTTTAGGGTATAAACCCTAAAGGGGCACAAACTCCCACCCTTATAAATACCCCAATCATTTATGATGGGAGGGGTGGATTAAGACATTACAGAAAAAGAGCATTAAATAGCTCCAACTTCTCTCTACTTTCTCTCTTTAGCCTTTTCCGTTCAGACCTCTAACGTGATCGTCGGAGGCAAATATTCCGGTAAAGGAATATTCGTTTATTTTGCAGGTGTCCGAGAGCGCGACCAGTATCTGAGAAAATCCAAAAAATACCCGAAACATTTCCCATGCTGAACTTTCCTGATTTATAAATGCTTAGTATGCTCTGCTCTTTTATGTTCCCCTCATAATGCATAAACTACAAAAGGGCGACACGTGATAATGTTTTGCAGTGTATATCAGCCTCATATCTGAATCTGTGAGAGTCATTGAATTTTTATACATAATATTATTTTTGTTATTATTGGAGGTTTAAAATTTCAGATATTATTAAATAAAGTGAGTATACTTTTATAATAGAATTATATGATTCTCAAGTCTAAAAGTATTGCTTCATTAGTTGACAAAATTCCTTGAAACGATGTAAGATGATGAGTTTGTGTTTGTTAATAGGAATGTGTAACTTTTAAAATAAGACTGGATAAGGCATGATAATTATTTAAAATACAAATGAAAAGGGGTAGTGGAACACATAGCTTCATGGTATGTGAATTGTCCTGTTCTAAATTATTAGCATGGAGTGCAATTAGTTTTGATTTTATACCTTAAGTATGACACTAGCTATTTGTTTAGCGCTGGAGATTTGAGTAAAAAATTCATGAAGTATGCATAAACAAATATTCATGCAAATGTAATGATTCTTTAAGACAGATTTTAGGAGTTCTCCTAGCTACCAGTACTTACCATAAGTTTGAGTATAAAATTTGTTTGCGGGTTGATAAACTACATTATCCATATTTTTTAATGATTTTAAAAGAATGCTTCCTCTGTCTCCTAATACTATACTTGTCTTGACCTTTTACACTACCTATATAGTCGACCCTTTGTTCTATCTAAATCTACCTTGCTCTTTTTTTTCTTTTTTAATTATTGTAATGTTGTTCAATTCACTTATTGTTGATACGTAGTTTAAGAAAGCTTTGGAAAAGATGAGTGTATGTTTAATATAAGTAAGAGAAAATGTAAAAAGGATGGTAGGTGTAAGGTAGATCAAGAGAGGGTCTGTGGATTGGTGTAATACTCCCCCCTGTGCCTTTTCGTATGATTTTTCTATGACTTCTTGTGAATGCCATGGGAATAGTTTTTCAGAGAAACAATTATCTTTATATAATGATTGAATTTTTAAAGCTTTCTTTAGTTTTGAAGTTTGCATGTAGCCAGGTAGGAACTTAGAATCTGATTTAACATCAATTGAGTATAAGTGATTGTATAAGGATAGCAATCTGTAACTACTGTAACACTGAATTCAGCAATTCACTCCTGAATCTGGTGTCCCAAAGATTAAGCTTGAAGAAAAACACACAAATTATTTCAATAATATCCAACTTGCTTGGTTGGACATGTAGCTTTATGTATTGACTGAATCAGTGTGTTTCCCTAAACCAATGAAAAAAAAACTACCCAAAGAGGGTATTACACACCTATTCTGTCAATATAACTGATTAGGGCTCTAAACAGATTGGCTAGATCAATTAAGAACCAAACACCCTTTATGCTAACACAACCTAAAACCTCTCATGATCCATTAAACAAAGTAATAATCGACTACTGAAATCAACTAAGTTATATAGCCCATGTATAAATCCACCCTAATAGTGTTGGTGAAAACAAATTGGTAGCGAATACAAAAATAAATTGTACTCCATATGCTGTAACAAGCCCAACAAAGAATCTTCAATCCAAGTGATGCAATATACAAACACAAACATGCCTAGTGAGCCCAAGGACTCCAAACAAAAATCCAAGGCATCTGAAATGATGTTCATGGGTTCATATCTTTTGCACTACTGATTAGGGCTCTAAACAGAGGCTTAGATTAATTGAGAACCAAACAGCCCATTATGCTAACACAATCTGGAACCTTGCATGACCCATTAAGCAAAGAAATAATCTACTGAAATTAAACTAGCTATTTACCAATCTCAAAAATCACCAAGATCTATGAAATAGGGGTTCTTAATCAAAGCCAATACCAAGTAAAGCCAGGATTTAGGTGTAAGTTACAAAGAAGCAATCACAAAGATAGTAAATAATCACCAAGACTAAGGAGAGAAAATCTCATTGATTTCAAAATTAAGCAAAATTTCATCTTGATTTTGATCACAACCTTATGTTAAAACACTGTTTTCAAGTATGCTCTTCTTAAGAATATTACTCATTTTTTTATTTTTACTACATGTTTCTCCTATAAGGCTATATGCATTTGTTTGGCTTCATTGCATACGATTGTCATGTACAATGCTTTGGTGGTTAATTTGATATCCCCTATAGACTAGTAGGTAGAAAATGAATTCTACATGCCAGCTACCTGTAATATTAATTCTTGTAACCGTCTTTAGGTTCTACCAAATCTTTCATCCCAAACATTGCACGCGCTACTGACCTCAAATGAACTTTGGGTACCTAGTGAAGAGAAACGGTAAAGTACTGTTCTCATATCTTTGGCCTCTATGAGAATTTGAATCTTTCTCATGCAGGATGACATTGTTTACTTTCCTTTTTGAAGCTTTGAATTGGCATTATATACATTGGTTAAAAAAAGTGCTCTCAACAAGGGTGAATCCCATGAAAAGCAGAGTACAAGCCTGGAAACAGGGATCTCAAATCAACATGACTTGTCTCAATTCAAAGGAAAGAACATTATTGATGCTTGCTGTAATAGAAATTCAGAAGCTGATACGGTACGTGTGAATTCTTACTTGCTCTTTACAGCTATAAATTCTGCTTGCATTATCTGATCGAGCTTGCAGATTTTGTTATTAACTTCCACAATAATATTGTTGATGACAAACAACAGGTACTTCAAGTTGCTTGCAGTGAGCCAAATTCAGGAGCTGAATATCCTAACAACTTCGAACAACCTTCCCTTGCTACCAACTACTCTGATTCAGATAGAAATAGGCCCTCTTCTTCTTACGTCAGAATGCCAGTTAATTTTGCTGCCAGTGGACAGGGAAGTGAAGCTGCACTAGTAGAAGGACCATCCGAAGAAAGCATATGCTGCCATTTTAGTAGTTCTAATTGGTTGTCTGGAAATGATTCAAGGGATTGCTCTTCATCATCAATAAACTCTTCCTGCAACGATATCGTGCCTGATGAATGGAGCAGAAATGAGTTGGCTTATTTATGGGGTGGAAGGACTGTTGGAAGAAGGCAGGTGAAGAGTTACGGTAAAGGGAACTGTGGGTTGAGAGGAGAAGAGTATGATACATTCATTAACATTTTTGAAGAAGGTTCAGTTTTGTACTGCAATATGTCTTTTGAGGCTCTTTTAGATATGAGAAAACAGCTTGAAGAGTTAGGTTTCCCTTGCAAGGCAGTGAATGACGGTCTTTGGCTGCAGGTTTGAAGCTTGTATCTTATTCTCACTTCCCTGAAGTTGGGGGATATTCATGCAGATTTATTTTCAAATAGTATATGTATTTGTATGCTTTTTTTTCTATCTAGGTAAGATATGGGACCCTAATTGAATGCTTTTTCAACTTCGATTGGGATAGTGTAAAAGGATAGTTGAGATTGGGACAATGGGCCAAACTTAAGCTACTTCCAACTATTAGGCTAGATATCGAACCCTGACCTCAAATATTGAATGTGCACTAGAGTTCTTTAGATTCTTATGCAAGCTATGTCACTAAATGTAATGCGAGCACTGATTCTGAATGTAAGGGGGGTGGGGACATGGAAATGGAATGGCTCTAAAGTTCTAAACTGCTACGGTGCTACCAGCAAACTAGTCAAATCTAAGGCTGTTGTAGTGAACCCAAAAACCTTTAAGATTGTTTAAGGATCTACAACCACTAGAGTGATTCTAGTTTCTTATTATTCCTTAGAATGCAATTTGTGAAAGCAAGGATGGTTTCTGGAAGTCAGTATTTAGCTTATAAACTAACTGTTGAGGAACAGCATCATAATTTTGTTCATCTGATTACTTTTTTGTTTTGTTGGATGCCGACTGTTTTTCGGAGATGGACTTTATTAATCCTTCTTAATTATTCGTATTTTTGACTCGTAGTTATTTTTCTAATCCCATCCAGACACTTTTAACTCATCCAGTCCAATACTGTTTGAATAATTAGACATAAGTTCACACCTGGTCCAGTCCAATTCCTTTATAATTTGTATTTTTATCTTGCCTTATGCCCAATAAGTCTCATTTTGTCCCTATTATAGAAAAAAAATGTATAGACATTAGCCTAGATAAAGAACCAAAGAGAGACTAGGAGAGGAAATAAGACTGCAAAGATAAGTAGCTAAGAATCAATTTTTATTTAAGCATTTTCCTGAACTTTTATTTTCCTTGGACAACATTTTCTGTATATTGATTTCATACTCTGTTCTATTGTTTAATACTTTTCTCTTTACAGGGGATGAGGGTAAGATTGTTTTCTTGTGATTCCATTACATTAGTCTGCTTCTCTGTTTCTTTTCTAGATGCTTCTCAGTCAGAGGGTTCAAGAAATTGCTGCTGAAACATGCAAAAATTGCTGCCTTTTAGGCATGGCATGTGCATGCAAACAGCCATTTAACTTTTCCCATGGTACTGGAACCACAAACTACTATGTCCAAGCTTCTGATCAGAATAATAATTCACCAGGCAATATTGGTGATTTGTATGTTGCGGGTCCTGCTAATGGTGAAGGAAATGGTTTGTTTAGACCCGTGAGAGTAAATGTTAGGGGTTCAAATGATGGACTTGCTGGTATCGGGCGTGGAGCTACACTGGTCCCTGCTTCCACTTGGTGTCCAACTCGTTTTGTATTTTCCCGTGTTCCGTTTGGTGTGGGTAACAGGAATGGTCAGCAATCTCTTGCTAATGATGATCTGGAATTGAGACCTGACCAACATGGTGACATGTCTGGAGATGGACTTACTGCCTTGGTTGGACTGAGTGACGGAGGAAGAAATATTAATAATCAAGGGTGGCAGACAGAGAGTGCTTTTGATATAGCTCTAAGAAATAGTTTCATTGAGACCTCTGCTGCTGGGCCAAGTGGCAGTGGTACTCAGATGGGAGAGTCTTCAGACCAAAATATTGACGGCCAGTGTGAGAACACAAGCAATGCATCTATATCCTTAGATATGAAGACACCTCTAAGTCACTTCCCACCATTTCGATTTGGGTTGGTTTTCTCTTCCCCCCCCCCCCCCCTCCTTCTCTTTTACTCTGTATCCTATTGTAGCATAGGCTGTGTTACTCGGACAGGGAAAAAATGCTGCCATACCCTAAGCTATTTGCCCCTCATGGTCTTTGCTTAAAAGGAATGAACAATTGCACTCAAAACATGTTCTTTGTTGTTTTCTTGACTGCTGAGCTGCTGCTTTGATACCTTTATTTATTCTTGGGTTCATGTATAGAGCTTCCTATACTTTGAAGCTACCTGTCATGGATGTCTTACTGCTTTTTAGACACAACTAAGGTTTTGAGGTCACTTAATGATATTTGCCCTCGTGTCATAGTTAAATCATGTAAGAACACATGGTTCATTTTTTGGGGTGTAATAGTCATGGTCATATATTAGTATGGCATGTCCAATGACTGCATATGAAGAGTATACATTACTGATTTGTTATTTTTTGGTCTTTTTATTCAATCAACTATTCATACTTCTATATTTTCTTGTTAATTGGAATGTTAATTTTAACAGGGTAGAATTTGCTGATGTGCACCGACTTAATGATGGTCAGGTTAAACACTCTCCTGAAGCATTTTATGCTGGTTCATTTTGGAAAGTATGATTTCAATTTTCTTTTCCTTTATGTTCTTGAATGTGTATTATTAGAGCATAAACTGAAGAAAAGCCTACTCATTTTCCAGAATTGATATTTTTAAACTCATTCAGTCTGTTGCATCTGACAGATAAGTGTTCAAGCTTTTAATGATGAAGACCCTCAAGGGCGTAGGACACTCGGTAATTCTTCATAGAGCAGTTACTATTTTATGCAAATAATTGTTATAAAATCATGAATGACTGGAAAACAAAGGGAAATTATTTTGAATAAAATATTCCTTTTGAAATGTATGTTTTATTAATTTGGATTTAGTAGTGAGTACATTGTAAGTTTAAATTACACAATAATAGCTACTCTTATTTCATTCGCTCTTGATTTATGCTTTATATTGTCAGGCTTATTTATTCATCGCCGGAAGGCTGAAATAATGGATCCTCAAAGGAAGGTCAGCTTAATTCATTTACCATTTTTTGTTTATATAAATTTGCACTTGTGTTGATGTTCTTTAAAAAATCTGCATTTTTGTTGTGCTTTCAAATTTTCATCTTTGTGGATTATTAAGCCTCTGTAAATGCTATATCCACCTACATGCACCATAATTCTTGGATCTTGCTTTTTGTTTCCTTCAAAGATGTGGTCTATATTTCGAGGGGTAAATTCTGTGAGCAAAATGTTGAATTACAACTGCAAATATTTTTGAAAACTCAGTTTTCTTGAATAGTCATATAGTGTAATTGGTTTAAATTTTCCCGGAAAAGGGGCGGGGGAAGACAGCTAAGATGGGGCTTCCTAGGAAATGAGGGTGTGGGAATTTAATTTTGAGAGCAGTATATATCAATGAAACTGTCCATGTAGATCAAATTTGTGAATTGCTGGGCTTTTACTTGATAAAAGCAACCTTGATTTTCCACCTTGTTTGTCATTTGGGATTTTCTGTTTGACTGTGTGAACTATGAATTTATTATTAAATGTATATTAGTAGTTCATAAAGTGCAAGATAGAGAATTGATTAGGTTTCTATCTCTATTTACAGCCATTGTATATTGAATACGTAGTACATAAGCATTCTTCCCTCTTTTTAATTTTTCTTAACTGAATTTATCATGGTTTATTTGAACTTGGTTGCCCGTATTTATATTTATCACGCAACTAATCTGAACTTATTTGTCTGAAACTTTTCTGTGCTAGGTAGTAAAGAACAAAGCTTTATATTATGTAATTATGTGATGACACTTTCCTTTTATGTTAATTCAGGTGCATATGTATGTGGACTCTCGTGAAAAAGTTACAGCTCGCTATCAGGTAGATTGGATATCAGACCACAATGACAATCATCATGTTGCTCTTATTTCATATGTAAATTTTATGAGACTTATTCGTTGATTTGATTTTAGTTGATCTGTCCATCAAAGCGAGAAGTTATGGTGTTTGGAAGCTTCAAGCAAGCAGGTACTCTTTTACCAAAAGCCCCAAAAGGCTGGGGCTGGCGCAGTGCTATACTCTTTGATGAGCTTCTCGATCTTCTCCAAAACGGGTGCTTCAGGGTTTCTGCCGTTGTACAGCTTGTATAGATTTGACAATGTGGCAGTCCCATTCCGTGTCTTGATTTTCCTTTTGTCATTAATATAATTATGTATCATCTAACATCCGCAAGGATGACTTAGGTGGTCTTATCAAAAGGATTAGCCTAATTTTCTTTCTTATAAGAGAGAAAATGGAGAAAATAAATGTTATTGCTTACTACATATTTTCTTCCTTATAAGAAGTACATTTCATGAATACATAATACACAAATACACGAGCTCTCAAAAAAAAAAAAAAAAAAAAAAAAAAAAAAAAAACTTCTTGCTGATTGGAGTTGAATTGAACAGAATCTTTAATAAAATAAGGATATTAGAAATTGAACTGAAATGAAAATAAGTTGAAGAAAACAGGCTTTTATTTATGTTTTCTCTCCTCTCATCACATGAATCTCTTTCTTTATTCCTCTCTATTTATCTCTTCTTCTTACAATTCGTATCCCATCTCCATGTTGCAATATTTGGGAAATGAAGGACGTATGATAACAGTATATAATCCCATGCTTTGAAATTTTTTATTGTGAAATAACCTAAGCATGGATATTTAGTCTTACCAGAGTTAATAATCTTAATATTGAGTATTGACCCAATAAATCAAATTATACAGAGACAGAGAGATTGGAGAAGTTGTTATGATACATTTAAGCTTAAATGATTTAGTTTATGATTTCTTGCAGTGCAATTAATAAAACAGTTACATAAAAAATTTCATAGGAAATTGCTAAATTGATATCTATTATAGTAACATCTTTATAATCCTATGTGAAAATGAATCATTTATTCTGAAACATACAACAAAAACTAAAACTAAAATAGAGAAGGGAAGCTAAGAAGTTTCTAGAATCTGCTCGTGGATGTTGGGCCCGTATTATCATACGACCCATTACATCTAGGGCATCAATCCAAGGGCAATAAGTCAGCAAGAATACGCAAAATAGCTTGATTGAAGTAAACAAGGAAAGCAACATCATACATATCGATCAAGGAGATACTTGCCAAAGATACATCTACAGAACAGGGAAGAAGATAAATCAAGAAGATCTTTCCCATTTCAAATATATTCTGAAGATATTTGTAAACCCTAGAGATCCCTAGGTATAAATAAGCATAGTTAGACATTTTTAGCATACATGTACATTCGCATATACATAAATATAAACAATTTGCTCTACTTTATCTACGGAGCTGCATCCCTACTGAAGAAGGAGGCGTGTCCTTATTCAGTATTGTGTCTCTGAACTCACCTTCTTTATATCATTGAATGCTTATTGCTTACTTGTTGCTTATTTATTGCTTTATTAATTGTTCTTAGTTGATTTATATGTTTTTGGTAGTATGATTGTTATTACCCCTCAAACCTAGCAGATTCTCGTATGTCCTTAATGAAATTTGCCTAAACAATTTGGCGCCCACCGTGGGGCTAATAATCAATTAACCTACCAATTCGCCAAAAAACCAAGACAAACACCATGACTGCGCAACCAGTACCTTTTACCATTGCCGAAATTAATGAAGGAATGAATGCATTTCGCCAAACTTTAGACCAGCAGAAAAGCCAAATTGAAACGCTGCTGGCTCAAAAGATCCAAACTGAAGCCAAACTCACCAGCCTTACCAAACAAAATGAAGCCCTTCGTAGCCAAATACAATCAGTTGCATCTAAAACCATTAACACTAGAAAGAACACCGAAGGCATAGCCATGCAGCTTGACTTGTCAGGAACCTTTCACACCCCTAACGGGAAAAAGGTTCTAACAACAGGGATGATACCCTGGATCTAGACTCTTTGGATGCAGGAACCCCCAAGAAGGACAGTCAGGAAAGAGCCGAAGAGGGAAAAGTAGAAAAGATGGTCAAGGAATACCTCAAGACAATCGAGGCCAAAATAGCTAAAATCCCTGGAATGCCGAAACCCATGGAAGAGGAAGCAGCAGATGGCTATATAGAATCCCCATTCTCAGAAGAGATCGCCATGGTAGAAGTCCCAAAGAGGTTCAGCACGCCCAATATGACCATGTACGATGGAACAACAGACCGTGATGAGCACGTATCCCTCTACAAACAGAAGATGATGACAAGCTCAATCCCTAGAGACATCAGAGAGGCTATCATGTGCAAAGGCTTTGGAGCCACATTATCAGGTCCAGCTCTGACCTGGTTCATTAATTTAGATAATGGGACTATTTGATATTTTGCAGGAATGGTGAACCTATTCAAGGTCCAATTTGCCAGCAGCAGGAAAATCGAAAAAACAATCTTCAGATCTGTACCGCGTTGTGCAGAGACATGGTGAATTGATGTGTCTATTTTATACAGTATTTTACCCCCGTCCCTTGGTCATAATTAGTAGTGTTTTTGGCTCTTTAGAGCCACTTTTATTACTAATTGGTGTTTTCTAGTGTTTTCGTAGATTTGGTTGACTTTTGCAGGGATTTATGCTTTTGGAGTATTTTCCCGAGATATTTTGGAGCAATCACGAACATTGGAGAAGCACGACCAGATTCTAAAGCCCAGGGCCTGTTAGAGCCATCGAACCGGTGATTAAGGGCTCGGTATAGGTGATACCGGGGCATTTGGACCAAGTATTCAAGACCGGAAGAGGAAACCTAGATTGGCCCGAAGAATTGGAGCCCAATCGTAGTCCAAATAGTGGCCCAAATGAGCCGCCCGGCCAAAGAGGCTGGCGCCCGGAGGCGCGCCTGGCCGGGCGGGAGAAGCTTAGGCTGGCGCCCGGTGACGCGCCCGGCCGGGCGCGAGATTATTATTATGAGCAAAAAAAGGCGCGCCCGATCGGGCGGTACCTCGCTCGATCGGGCGCGTGTATTTATTAGTGGACGCTTAACGTCATTTTAATTTGTTTTAGTTTAGGACTTTTGTACGGAGTATAAATACTCCTCCGTAATACGATTTTAGGATCACTTCTTCTTCTTTTTACACTCTCTTTACTCTCTTAATTGTTCTCTTAGATTTCTTTCTCTAAAAACCTTTGTTCTTAATCTACTCTTAATTCCAGATTTATTTTGGTAACGATTTCTCTTCCCTTAATCTTAGTTGTTTATTTTATTCCTTTCATCATGATTTTTTTTGTTGCTTTGATTATTTTAGTTTTTAATATGTGTGAGTAGTTTTATTTCTAGGGTTTATGAGGATCCATAAATAATATGAAGGGGTAATTTGTTGTTGTTAATTATCAATGCTAGATTAATTTCCTATTGATTGATTTAATGCTATGTGACTAGATTAGGCCTAATCTTTTATGCATGAGTTTGACAATATTGATTCGAGATTCGACAGATGAGAATTGATGTTTAGGTCTAGTTTCAATAGGTACGTTAATTTATAAATGGTTAAGTCGAGATTCGAGAGATGAGATTTAATACCGGTAAATTAATTGTGTGATTGTAATACGTAGCGAAAGCCCTTTACAATCTGGTTAATTGATGCATTGATGATTGACTATTATTGATTATTGATATTGCATGATAATTTCTTATTGAATTGTTTTAACGTTTTACAATTGCGGCTTGTAAAAGTATAGCAATATTGAATTAATGAATCGAGCAGATGTTAATTTGATATTAAAGGCTATTTTCAAGAAGAACTTAGATCTAGTAAATTGCGAGAGCCTGTTAGATCTATATTGATTAATAAATTGCGAGAGCCTGTTAATCATGTTATTTGTGCAATGTCAATGATTGATTACTATGTTTTACCCTGGAGTATTATTTATTGGTGAACCTATGCCCTAAATCCTTGATTATTTTTTTCCTATTCTCAATCTTAGTAGTTTAGTTTCATATTTAAATATAAATATTGGTTACTTCATAATCTAGATTATATTAATTAATTAGGAATAGAAAGACTTGTTTCCCTGTGGAGATCGACCCTACTTCCCTATCTACATTAGTTAGAGGATTTAGGTATTACTTTTGATTAGGGGATACGACTTTACCCTGTCATGAATCCTTGAGAGATTATCTTAACAGGTTCAACAGGGAGAAGATTGGAATACATAAGTGTGATGCCCCCACAACAAACGAAGCGTTCAGAAGAGGATTGCTGGACCATAGTGAGCTCTACAAGGAGTTGACTAAATATCCCTGTACAACCTTTGAAGATGTGCAAGCCAAAGCCATGGCTCAAGTCAGATTTGAGGAAGATGCATATGCAAGAAAGACTCCCGAGCCAGATCGCCAGTCAAGAAGGAACAACAATTTTCCCAGAAGGGACCATCGATTCAAGCCATATTAGCGTTCTCGCTTTGATGAGGGATCAGTCAATGCTGTCGAAGGAGAATTTTCTGATTGGAGGGAAGATCCTGAACTCCCACCTAAGCTACATGAGTACTGCTTCAATGTTAATCCTGCAGGAGTAATAAGGACCCTGATTAAGATGAGAGATACTGTGCAATGGCCCACAAGAAGTGATAGGCCTGGAGAGAAAAAAGATCCATCCAGATGGTGTGATTTCCATTCAGATATCGGTCACACTACTGATGAGTGTGTCGCGCTCAGAAAGGAAGTCGCATACTTGCTGAAGAAAGGCTACCTTAAAGAGCTCCTGTCAGATAGATTTAAAGCTTCAGGGAAGGAGAGAGAGTCTAAGCAAGGAGGTCCTCCTCCTCCGCCTCCGATTGTCAAAACCATCTGTTTCATATCAGGCGGGTCAAAAGTATGCGGTTTAACATATTCGGCAGCAAAGCGACATGCAAAGGAAAGTAACAAGGATCAACCAGACAAGAAGGATAAATCCAAGATAAAACATCCCCATCATGTTTGAAGAAAGCGATGCGGTAGAAGGCCATCATGACGGCCTAGTGATTTCACTCCCAGTGGGAAACTACATGATTAAGCGAATCCTAGTTGACAATGGGAGCTCTGCAAATATCATCATGCTTGACACCCTAAAACATATGAACATAGATGAGAAGAACATCATCAACAAGTCAACAATGTTAGTGGGATTCAGTGGGGAAACCAAAAAGACAAGTGGAGAGATTACATTGGCAACATACGCAAAAGGGATCAACCTACAGGTCAAGTTCCTAGTGATTGATACTCTATCTTCGTACAATATGATTCTAGGCAGACCTTGGATACATGAGATGAAAGCCATCCCTTCTACGTACCATCAAGTCATTAAGTTCCCTACTAGGTGGGGTATCCAAGAAATCAGAGGAGATCCTAGGGAAGCTAAAGAGTGTTACAAGATAGCACTAAAAGCAACGTCGACAGAAAAGAGGTTCAGCATAGCAATCAGAGGGTCAGCTGGGCCAAGAAAAGTTGAGCATAGCAGAAGAACAAGAAGCTACAGAAGTCCAGTTGAACCCCAAACATCCAGATCAAAAAGTTAGAATAGGATCAGAGCTAAAGGCAGAACTCAGACAACAAATTTATGACTTTCTAGACGAAGAGAAAGATGTATTCGCTTGGACCCATGAAGACATGAAAGGCAACTCTCCAGATGTAATTACTCACAAGTTGAACGTGGATCCTATGCATACACCAGTAAAACAAAAGAGAAGGAAATTTGCGCCAGAAAGGAACAAGATTATCAATGAGGAAATTCAAAACCTACTGAAGACCGGGAAGATCAGAGAGGTAAAGTACCCAGAATGGCTCGCCAATGTAGTGGTAGTCAGGAAGAAGAACGGAAAATGGCGAATCTGCATAGACTTTACAGACATCAACAAGGCGTGCCCAAAAGATCCGTTCCCTTTACCTCATATTGATGCCATGGTAGACGCCACAGCAGGGCACGAGCTGCTATCCTTCATGGACGTCTACAGTGGTTACAACCAGATCCTCATGCACAATGATGACCAGGAGAAAACCGCTTTCATTACCAGTCAAGGAATATACTGCTATAAGGTAATGCCTTTTGGATTGAAGAACGCAGGAGCAACATACCAGAGTTTGGTGAGCAAGATTTTTGAAGAGCAGATTGGGAACACAATGGAAGTCTACATAGATGACATGGTAGTTAAGTCCAAAAAGGCAGAAGATCACGTCAAAGACCTTAGAGAAGCATTTTCCATCTTAAAGCTGTACGGCATGAAGTTAAACCCCACAAAATGCACATTTGGAGTACAGTCAGGAAAGTTCCTAGGATACATGGTCACACAAAGAGGAATAGAAGCCAGCCCAGACCAAGTCAAAGCCATCTTAGACCTAGAGCGACCAAAATCCAAGAAGGATGTACAAAGCTTAACAGGGAAAATTGCAGCATTGAACAGGTTTATCTCAAAATCTTCAGACAAGAATAGAGCCTTTTACGAAGTACTGAAGAAGAATAAGGAATTCAAGTGGGAACAAGAGCACGACGAAGCATTCCAGAAGCTGAAAGAATATTTAGCCAACCCGTTGATTCTCTCCAAACCCAAAGAAGGGGAGCCGCTTCAGTTGTACCTCGCAGTGTTTGAAGGGACAGTCAGCGCAGTTCTCACAAGAGAGGAGGACAAAGAGCAGTTCCCAATCTACTACGTAAGCAAAACCCTACTCAGTGCAGAAACGAGGTACGCATCATTAGAGAAAATCATTTTAGCCTTATTCATTGCTTCAGTAAAGCTACGCCCATACTTTGAAAGCCATTCTATACGAGTACGTACCAACTATCCCATCAGAGCTATCATGAGAAAGCCAGAGATGTCAGGAAGGATGGAGAAATGGGCCTTACACTTGAGCAGATACGATATACAGTACGAACCCAGGACGACAGTCAAATCACAAGCCTTGGCAGACTTCGTAGCAGACTTCAGCCCTACCCTTGAAGAAGAAGCACAAAAGGAAGTACTGGCGCTACAGGAGCCAAAAGCTACACAGAAATGGATACTCCATACAGACGGCGCAGCAAACATAAGTGGAGTAGGCTTGGGAGTAGTACTGACATCACCCCAAGGAGACAAGATAGCACAGGCAATAAGGTGCGATTTCAAGGCTACCAATAATGAAGCTGAATTTGAAGCACTATGATGTGTCTATTTTATATAGTATTTTACCCCCGTCCCTTGGTCATAATTAGTAGTGTTTTTGGCTCTTTAGAGCCACTTTTATTACTAATTGGTGTTTTCTAGTGTTTTCGTAGATTTGGTTGACTTTTGCAGGGATTTATGCTTTTGGAGTATTTTCCCGAGATATTTAGGAGCAATCACGAGCATTGGAGAAGCACGACCAGATTTTATAGCCCAGGGCCGGTTAGAGTCATCGAACCGGTGATTAAGGGCTCGGTATAGAAGATACCGGGGCGTTTGGACCGAGTATTCAAGATCCAAAGAGGAAACCCAGATTGGCCCGAAGAATTAGAGCCCAATCGAAGTCCAAATATTGGCCCAAATGAGCCGCCCGGCCAAAAAGGCTGGCGCCCAGAGGCGCGCCCGGCCGGGCGGGAGGAGCGCCCGGTGACGCGCCCGGCCGGGCGCGAGATTAGTGTTAGAGGTGAAAAAAGGCGCGCCCGATCAGGCGGTCGGGCGCGTGTATATTTAGGAGACGATTAGCGTCGTTTTAATTTGTTTTAGTTTAGGATTTTTGTACGGAGTATAAATACTCCTCCGTAATACGATTTTAGTACCTCTTCTTTTTCTCTTAATCCTTTCTCTTAGACTTTCTCTCACTACTTAGTTTTCTCTCTCTTAATCTCTCTCTAAACCTTTGTTATTATTTCTTTAATTAATTCCAGATTATTTGGTAACGATTTCTTTTCCCTTAATCTTAGTTATTTCTTTTATTTCTCTCATCATGATTTATTCTATTATTTTGATTAGTTTAGTTATTAATATGTGTGAGTAGTCTAATTTCTAGGGTTTATGGGGATCTAATAAATAATATGAAGGGGTAAATTATTGTTGTTGATTATCAATGCTAGATTAATTTCCTATTGATTTATTTAATGCTCTGTGACTAGGTTAGGCCTATCTTTTGTGCATGAGTTTTACAATATTGATTCAAGAATCGAGAGATGAGAATTAATGTTTAGGTCTAGTTTCAATAGGCAAGTTAATTTATAAATGGTTAAGTCAAGATTTGAGAGATGAGATTTAATACCGATAAATTAATTGTGTGATTGTAATAAGTAGCGATAGCCCATTACAATCTGGTTAATTGATGCATTGATGATTGACTATTATTGATTGTTGGTATTGCATGATAATTTCTTATTGGATTGTTTTAATGTTTTACAATTGCGGCTTGTAAAAGTATAACAATATTAAATTGATGAATCGAGCAGATGTTAATTTGATATTAAAGGCTATTTTCAATAAGAACTTAGATCTAGTAAATTGTGTGAGCCTGTTAGATCTATGTTGGTTAATAAATTGCGAGAGCCTGTTAATCATGTTATTTATGAAATGTCAATGATTGATTACCCTATTTTACCCCGGAGTATTATTTATTGGTGAACCTATACCCTAGATCCTTTATATATTATTTTCTCCCTTTCCCTACTCTTTTTAGTTTAGTTTCTTATTCAACTTTAATATTGGTTACTTAAATAATTTAGATTATAATATTTAATTAGGAGTAAAAAGACTTGTTTCCCTGTGGAGATCGACCCTACTTCCCTATCTACTTTAGTTAGTGATTTAGGTAATTATTTTTTATTAGGGGATATGACTTTAGCCTGTCACACTAATCGCAGGATTAACCGTTGTAAAGGACATGAAGATACAACATCTAGAGGTAATTTCAGACTCCTTGCACAATGGCAGTTAGTCCAAGCCTTTTATAATGGCATTGGAAATTCCTCCAGAATAATATTAGACTCTGCAGCTAGTGGGAGATTTATGAATCTTAATGTTGATGATGCAGGTCAGGTTATTGAAGATATGGCGATACACAATTCCCAATATGGGAATCCCAGAGGATTTTCTAACAAGGGGAAACATAGTGTCGACTCTGTATCCTTTTTGCAAGCCCAACTGACCTCTATTTGTCAAAAATTAGATAATCTGAGCACTGCTAACGTAGCCAATGTTTCTGCGATTAATAATAATTCTAATGAGGCTTTCTGTGAAAATTGTGGTATTATAGGTCATTGGGAGCAGGATTGCAGGAGTTCTGTGGAGCAAGTTAATGCCTTTCAAGCTTATAGGCAGAATAACCCATACTCCAACACTTACAATCCTGGGTATCGGAATCATCCATACCTTTCCTACCCGAGCACTAATGTTCAAAATCCGCCACCACAAGAACCACAGGTGCCACAACAACAACAGCAGAAGTACTATCATCCCAATGCTAGCTAGAAGAATCAACCACAACAACCCCCCTCATCTTCAGACCCTTCTCTGGGGAAATCAGAGCAATGTTGGTCAATATGCAAAAGCACATGGAGAGCAAAGATGCGACAATTGATCAAATTCTAGCGCATAACAAAATTGTAGATAATCAAATTGCGCAACTCTCCGCTACTCTACAAGCACGCCAACAGGGAGCCCTGCCGGCACAGCCGACTAGGCCTACGGATCAAGCATTTGCAATTACTATAAGGAGTGGTTCAAACTATGAAGGGCCCTCTATGCCCAGAGTAAATGAACCTATTTTATTAAATAATGCTAATCTTGATTCCATTAAACCAAACAATGTAGTTGCTAGCCCTGTAGAGCTAGAAGATAATACTAACACATCTAATCCTACATTGCAGGGTAAAACTCCGGAGAAGGTTGCTACTCCAGACAAAGAGAAGAATGCTCAAAAGCCAATTATCAAACTTCCTTTCCCCAATCGTCAATTGAAGACAAACTTGGATAAGCAGTTTGGTAAGTTCCTGGAGGTGGTAAAGGATTTGAAGGTAACAGTTCCCTTTACTGAATTAGTCACACAAATCCCCTCATATGCAAAATTTATGAAAGAAATTTTGACGAGAAAAAGGTCTATTAGTGAGGTAGAGACAATAGCTTTCACTGCAGAGTGTAGTGCCGTACTTCAAAATAAGTCTCCACCTAAATTGAAAGATCCGGGTAGTTTTTCTATCCCTTGTCATATTGGTAATCTTCTGATTGATAATGCATTATGTGATTTGGGTGCTAGTGTTAGCGTCATGCCATTATCTGTGTGTTCTAAGTTGAATATGGGTAAATTAAAAGCTACCAATATAACTCTACAAATGGCCGACCGTTCTTTCAAATACCCCCTAGGTGTTTTAGAGGATATCCTTGTTAGAGTAGGTAAATTTTATATACCTGTAGATTTTGTTGTTCTTGATATAGCTGAGGATATGCAAACCCCAATTATTTTGGGTAGACCATTCCTTAACACGGCAGGAGCAATCATAGATGTTAGAAATGGTAAGTTAACGCTATCAGTAGGGGACGATAAAGTGGTTTTTAATCTGAATAATACCCCCAAAAGCTCCATGACTGAGGAGAAATGTTTCAGTGTTAATGCGGTTGTCAATTATTCTATCAAGCCTCAAGCTCTTGAAAAAGATCCATTGGAGGCGGTATCTTGTGTTGCATCCTTTTCAGATGAGATAGACAAATGGCAGAAGGAAGTCGATGCAATAGAAAGAGCACTCTACAATGTTGGTCTTGGTTTCGAGGATGAACAAGTGGAACCGATCGAGCAAGTTGTGCGAATTGAGCCTACAGTATGTGTTCCGCCAGATCGAAGAAGGATTTTTAGTGCGTAGCATTGAAGACCCCCCATCCCAAGTCAAGGAGGATCCACCAGATAAGGCAACTTGGCGTCCCACAGGTTATATCAGGAAGCCGCATCGCCGCCTAAACATCGCTAGACCGGGTGAGAAACCACCTGATCAAGCGTTAGGCCAAGGGTCTTAGGAATTGTACTTGGTAATAAGGTCGTGCGGGACCTAGATAAACTAGCGCTTTGCGGGAGGCAACCCGTATTTTTAATGCTTTTTAGACTAGTTTCTCTTTTCTTTTTCTTATGAGAGGAGAGACGAGGGAATTTAATGAGTTTTATGAGTGTTTGTACAGATTTGAAGGAAAAGAGTTAGACAACTTTTTGAGAACAGAAGGAAATTAGCTTTCCCCGATTTAGTCTCGGGCCCGATCGGGCGAAGCTCGCCCGATCGGGCGCGAGAGTAGGGTTCCAAAAACAAGAATATTCGCCCGACCGGGCGCGAATTTTGACGTTTACGGACTAATTTGTCCGCCCGATCGGGCGCGAGAAGAGAAGAATTTTTTGGCAAAAATTCGCCCGATCGAGCGACTAGCGCCCGACCGGGCGCGAGAGAAAGGTGGAATCCATTGGTCAGATCGCCCGACCGGGCGCGAACATAAAGAACTTTAGATCGCCCGATCGGGCGAAGTTTGCCCGACCGAGCGCGAGAACAAAGCCATGCTACTGAAGATCGCCCGACCGGGCGAGCCACCACCCGACCGGGCGCGAGGGATTTCAGACGCCCTTTTCTTCTTCTTTCGTTCTTCTTTCTTCATTTCTTCTTTCCTCCATTACTTTCTCTCTCTAAAACTCAAATTTTCTCTAACTTCTCTCTAAGATTTCTCCTCCATTACCAATCCAAATTCAAAAGTTTTTATATATTTGTAATCCTCTCTTCATCCTCTTCACTCTCATACAAAAAATTTTCAGTTTTAATTCACAATATTTTCGACCCATTTCTCTACATGGCTTCAAAGAGGGCAAGATCAATTTTTGGTAGGAGCTCCAGCTCGAGGGAGGAGTATGACCCTGACTTGCAGCTCCCGTATTGGCCGACAATCCGGATCGTGAGCCGGGAACAGAAAGAAAGATTGGAGCATTTGGTCGGTCGTGAGGTAATCCCTTCTCGGTGGTTGCACCGCCCTACCTTGGAATCATATGGTTTGTTTGATTATGTTAAACGATTTTTGAATGATATTGGCATGAGAAAATTCGTTGACATGCATTATCCTACATACCGAGAACTCACATGTGAATTTTTGTCCACTTTTCATGTTGTTAGTAGTAGGAATGGGCCTAATTTATTTTTCAGGTTAAATAATAGAAATATTAGTTTAACTTTTGTTGAATTCTGTAAAATTTTTGAATTAAATTCTGAATTATCTCACCAGTGGCATGAAGATTATAAAATGGGTGATTTATATTTTGCTTTGACTGGTTTACCTGCCCCCGACCCCCAACATGCTAGTACCAAACCCATTCACCACCCTGTCCCGAAAATCTGGCAAAGATTTGCGGGATTGTGTTTTTTGGGTAGGGCCGAGCCTCATAACGCTCAAACCAACGAACTAGCTATAATAGGTCACTATGTATACGGGTTCGGGAAATTGAACATAGGCAGGTTCATAGTTCATCACCTGAGTCGGCATGCCACAACCAGCACCACTTCCAAGTCCCCTATCTGTTTAGGTGGCCTTATCACTCGATTAGCGGTGAAAAAGGCCAGTTTTGTAGTAGACGGACCCCACCAACTGTGGACCAGATACCTACATGACTGCTAGGTATTTTGAGGATGTGGGGTGGGTTAGGCCGGATAACGAGCAGACACCCTTTTAGTGTATTCGGACTGGGAACGAGCAACCTTTGCCTATTTTTCCCCTTCCTAGTCCAGACTTGACCGCCTTTTCCCTAGGGAAACTTTCTTACACCTATGATGCTTTAGTTGCTAACGCTAGGGGGAAGGCACCACCACCAGTTCCACCACCTCAGCCCCAGCCCTAGGTGGCTTTCTCTCCACCTCGTATGTCCCATTCAGTCTCTCATGTTGACTCTCACCCAGTTTGGGATATTCAGAGTATAGGTCAGGCCCTAGGACGTATTGAGCATGCACAGACTGACCTTAGGAGGATGGTGGGCTCTATTGACCACAGGTTAGGGTACCTAGAGAGGAACCAGGGTAGAGCTCTCTACCCTATGTACGATGATTATGCTCGTCGGGGCAACATTCCCGACGACGCTATCCACCCTGACTGGTTTCAGCCTCCACCCCAGGGATACGGTAGGGATCCCACTGCCCGTGATATTTACTCTGACTATTCTTCCTTTTTCGGGTACGGGCAGGACATACCTTTCGGGGGACCGGCGGGGGGGAGTTTTCACGATAACTATTTTAGTGGTAGCTCTTCTGGTGCAGGTGGCAGTGGAGGTGCGGGATTCGGCTCGATGGACGAGGATGATGAGGACTAGCTATGCTGGGCTAGTTTCTGAGCCAATGAGGACATTGTCTGATTCTGGCTTGGGGGAGATTTTGGTTTGGTATTTTTCTTTCTCTTTTCTTCTATTTTTGGTGTGTTTTCTTAGGTTAGTTTTATTGCTTTCTTTATATATGAAAAAGACAAAAAATTGAAAAATAAAAAAATCCAAAAATACGTTCCAATGAATTATAAATTATGCTTCCCTGTACCCCTTACTTTAGAAACTAGTTTTGATCCTTGGTATTTGATGATAGGCATTGTGGATTAGTTGATCACGATATGATGTTTGATTGCTTGAAACCTTTACATGCGTCAATTTTGTCCAACTACTTGTGAATATAGTGCTTGACTAGTTGATTTGGTAAGGAATGTGTGATAGTTCCATAATTCCTGGTATGTCAATGAATTTGAGTATTGGTTTGCAACTATAAGTAATGTTTATATGATTCATTATTATGCACATTGAGGAGGACGAAGGCATTTGTTCTTTTAGGTAGCCTCCAGATGATTGTAGATACATTTGTTCCCTTCTTGCTACCCATGTTGTTGCCTTGACTTTTTGTTGTTTATTAGCCACATTACAAGCCTATTTTTCCCCATTGGTTACTAGTCCCAAGCTTGGCTTGGGGGAGCTATTAGTGAGTGAGGTGAGGGAGTTTGTAGTGTGCTTATTATTTGCACAATTTGGATGGGCTTTTTAGAAGTTGTTTGTTTTTTTATCATGTTTATTTTTGATGAGTTTGAGTGTTATATTTTCTTGGAAAATTAAAGCATGATGTTATGAAAAAAAAGAGAAGTTCAAGGAAAAGAATGTGAAAAAATATAAGTGAACTTCAATAGAAAAAAAAAAGAAATGTTTAAATGATCTAGTTGGAGGTTGATCAAAAGAAAAAATCTGAGCCTCAATGAAATACAAGTTTGGAAAATAAAGTTTGTTTATTCACTCTATTACTCCATTATTATATCTTATGAGTGAAATTGTAAGAGTTGGGTTTATTTATTATGATTGGAGTTTATTTGGTTGATGTTAGAGTTGGTTATGTAGGAGATGTATGATCATCATTTATTTTGATCATGGGCTTTATTAGGATTTGCTCCCTTAAGCATAGCTTTACTCTCACTTGTTCCCAAATGATTCCTACCCTTTACCCTAGCCTTACACTACAAGCTTTAAAGACCTTCCGACCTTTGTGCATAGAATTGTATGAATGTGAAAGTGTTGTTTATTAATGCAAGTTATGATTTGACATATTTCGAGTCGACTAGTAGGTTGAGCGTTCATTGTTTTATACACACGAGAGTGTGAGTTGGGAGGGCATTGTTCACATAAAGGGGTTGGTTGGAGAGCGATCGAGTACATCTTTTACTCGCCACAAAAATGAGAGTCGAGTGTGTGAGCACTAGTCTTGAATTCTATATGCTCTTGTGGTTTGCTCTATTTGACAATTGTTAGGGAAGAAAGGTAATTGGATGGATTTGATTGGTTGACTTTGAAGCATGTTTATTTGATTTACCCTGGATCGTTTGTGCTTGATTTTTACCTTTAGGGGTGAAGCATATTTATTGATTCATTGATGAGATCTTTGCTTAGGGACAAGCAAAGGTTTGGCTTGGGGGAGTTTGATGTGTCTATTTTATATAGTATCTTACCCCGTCCCTTGGTCATAATTAGTAGTGTTTTTGGCACTTTAGAGCCACTTTTATTACTAATTGGTGTTTTCTAGTGTTTTCGTAGATTTGGTTGACTTTTGCAGGGATTTATGCTTTTGGAGTATTTTCCCGAGATATTTAGGAGCAATCACGAGCATTGGAGAAGCACGACCAGATTTTATAGCCCAGGGCCGGTTAGAGTCATCGAACCGGTGATTAAGGGCTCGGTATAGGTGATACCGGGGCGTTTGGACCGAGTATTCAAGATCCAAAGAGGAAACCCAGATTGGCCCGAAGAATTAGAGCCCAATCGAAGTCCAAATATTGGCCCAAATGAGCCGCCCGGCCAAAAAGGCTGGCGCCCAGAGGCGCGCCCGGCCGGGCGGGAGGAGCGCCCGGTGACGCGCCCGGCCGGGCGCGAGATTAGTGTTAGAGGTGAAAAAAGGCGCGCCCGATCAGGCGGTCGGGCGCGTGTATATTTAGGAGACGATTAGCGTCGTTTTAATTTGTTTTAGTTTAGGATTTTTGTACGGAGTATAAATACTCCTCCGTAATACGATTTTAGTACCTCTTCTTTTTCTCTTAATCCTTTCTCTTAGACTTTCTCTCACTACTTAGTTTTCTCTCTCTTAATCTCTCTCTAAACCTTTGTTATTATTTCTTTAATTAATTCCAGATTATTTGGTAACGATTTCTTTTCCCTTAATCTTAGTTATTTCTTTTATTTCTCTCATCATGATTTATTCTATTATTTTGATTAGTTTAGTTATTAATATGTGTGAGTAGTCTAATTTCTAGGGTTTATGGGGATCTAATAAATAATATGAAGGGGTAAATTATTGTTGTTGATTATCAATGCTAGATTAATTTCCTATTGATTGATTTAATGCTCTGTGACTAGATTAGGCCTATCTTTTGTGCATGAGTTTGACAATATTGATTCAAGAATCGAGAGATGAGAATTAATGTTTAGGTCTAGTTTCAATAGGCAAGTTAATTTATAAATGGTTAAGTCAAGATTTGAGAGATGAGATTTAATATCGATAAATTAATTGTGTGATTGTAATAAGTAGCGATAGCCCTTTACAATCTGGTTAATCGATGCATTGATGATTGACTATTATTGATTGTTGGTATTGCATGATAATTTCTTATTGGGTTGTTTTAATGTTTTACAATTGCGGCTTGTAAAAGTATAGCAATATTAAATTGATGAATCGAGCAGATGTTAATTTGATATTAAAGGCTATTTTCAATAAGAACTTAGATCTAGTAAATTGCGAGATCCTGTTAGATCTATGTTGGTTAATAAATTACGAGAGCCTGTTAATCATGTTATTTATTCAATATCAATGATTGATTATCTTATTTTAACCCGGAGTATTATTTATTGGTGAACCTATGCCCTAGATCCTTTATATATTATTTTCTCCCTTTCCCTACTCTTTTTAGTTTAGTTTCTTATTCAACTTTAATATTGGTTACTTAAATAATTTAGATTATAATATTTAATTAGGAGTAAAAAGTCTTGTTTCCCTGTGGAGATCGACCTTACTTCCCTATCTACTTTAGTTAGTGATTTAGGTAATTATTTTTGATTAGGGGATACGACTTTACCCTGTCACACTAATCACAGGATTAACCGTTGCAAAGGACATGAAGATACAACATCTAGAGGTAATTTCAGACTCCTTGTTCATGGTGAACCAAATCAACGGAGAGTATGCAGCAAAGGACGCCAGAATGATAGCCTACCTGGAAGTCGCAAAGAAGCTCATTAAAGAGTTCAAGGAATTCAAAATAGAACACGTACCCAGAAACTTGAACACTGAAGCAGACGCCCTGGCAAACTTGGGATCACACATCAACCCAGAGGAATTTGGAACTATCCCTCTAGTGCACGTACTCTCTCCAGCCATAGAGAAAGAATCAACAATGAGTGTTTACGAAGTTCAAACAAACCTTACAGAAGAGGAAGACAACAGCTGGACAAAACCATTGAAAGAATACCTCTTGGGCAAGACAAAACCAACAGGGAAGGTAGCAACTCAAGTGTTTGCTCAGAAAGCCTCCAAGTACTGTCTTATCAGCAATGTACTCTTCAAGAAATCTGCAGCAGGACCTTTCTTACGATGCCTAGAAGAAAAAGAAGCTCAGCAAGTCTTACAATCTATACACATCGGAGAATGTGGAAATCATTCCGGAGGAAGGAACCTAGCCAACAGAGCACTCGGAATGGGATACTACTGGCCCAGGATGAGAAAGGATGCTGCAGAGTTCGCCAAGAAATGCCTAGCATGCCAAAAGCATGCACCCTTGACACACAGGCCATCAGAAGAGCTACATTCAACATTGACGCCTTGGCCATTCATGAAGTGGGGAATGGATATAGTAAAGCTACCTCCATCATCAGGATAGAGAGTATACTTCTTAGCAATGACAGACTACTTTTTGAAATGGATCGAAGCAGAAGCATACAAGGAAATCAAGGATAAGCATGCCATCTCGTTTATAAAAAGAAACATTCTAAGTAGATTCGGAGTACCAGCAGAGATCATTACAGACAATGGATCCCAATTCATCAGCAATAAGACCACCAAATTCTGTAAGGAATGGAACATCTCCCTCATCACATCTACACCTAGGTACCCACAAGCAAATGGACAGGCAGAATCAAGCAACAAAGTCCTTATAGGCAACATGAAGAAAAGGCTAGAAGGAGCCAAAGGGAAATGGGCAGACAAACTACCCAACATACTGTGGACAGATAGAACAACTCCAAAAGGCGCTACAGGCCACACTCCATTCTCATTGGTGTACGGATGTGAAGCAGTGATCCCAACAGAAGTAGAAGTCCCCACAGCAAGGTATGGGTTAATGACATAAGAAAGGAACCAAGCAGAATTAATTCACAACATGAATACAGTAGAAGAACTTAGAGAAGATGCACAAATGAGGATGGCGGCATACCAGCAAGAAGTAGCAAGATCTTTTAATAAGAATGTCAGAACAAAAGTCTTCAAACTAGGAGATTGGGTTCTCAGAAAAGTATACGAAAACACCAGGGAAGTAAACGCAGGGAAGCTAGCACCCAACTGGGAAGGACCCTACGAGATCACTAAGGTAGTAGGTAACGGAGCTTACAGACTCAGAAATGCAGAAGGAAAAGAAGTACAGCGAAGCTGGAATGCAATACACTTAAAGCTATATCATTTCTGAAGAAGCGAAGGTATGTAGTTATCAGTTCAATTTTGTCTTTTTTTACCAAAAACACAAAAAAAAAAAAAGAAAAACACAAAAACACAAAAATCTCCAACAGCCAAAATCAGTACGAAAGGTACTCCTCTTTACTCACACTTTGTCAATTCAATTTATGATCATTACGAGTACTGACTTTGGCATCGGAGGGCCGTTGGGGAAACCCACGACCACCCCTCACCTTATTCTGTTTTGCAAGGAACATTACCTACACTACTAGGCAAGAGCACAACAGACCATCACAGAGCAAAGGTTAATCATCCCTGCAAGGAACAAACCAACTATCCTCGCAGAGCAAGCAAACACATGTAAGCAACACTAAATTCATATTACAACTGTAATACAACTGTAATACAACTGCAATACGACTGCAATACGATCATAAGACAACAATGATACAATTAGAAACATATATACAGATCAATATAGCAAAAAAGGCAGAATCACTTAGTTGCAAAACAGCAAAATAGACAAATTATCCAGCTACAAAAGTGTAGCACAAAAACAAGTTAAAGATTATCCAACTGCACCAAGGGAGTAAAAACAAACACCCTTCAAAGTTAACAAATTTTTAAAGGTGACACAACACCATTGAAGCTAATTCTCATCCATGTTGTCAGCAGGGACCACTTCCTCAGCAACATGCTTCGTACTCTCTGGGACATCCCTGACCTCGGCGTTGTGAGGAGAATTCACTTCCTTATCAAGCTCAGCAACAATGTGCCAGGAGCAGCAGTCCCTGCAGGAAATGCAACCTCAAAAGCAGCCTTGTCCGCCTCGTAATCCCAGGCCTCATGTTTTCCCTGCTGAAATTCCTTTATCATTTCAAGACGAGCTTTCCCAAAGTAATACGCTGCAGCATCAACAAACTCGTTCCCAGCCTCCTTCAAGGTCCTCTTCAGCCCATCACGTTCAGCAATGCAGTCCCTGTGCCTAGCACGTTCAACCTTCAAAGCCTCAGTAGCAGCCTTGTACTTATCAGAAAGAGCATCACGCTCCTTCTTCATAGCCTCATACGCTCGAGTAAACTCAGACACTTTGCCCAGTACGCCCAAGCAAGACTGCAGGCTCTACAGAACACGGAATCAAGTAAGGAATGCGCAATCCGGTTTTAACCATGTTTATTAAATTTTTGTTTTTTTTCGGAGTATACCATACCTGGAAAGACTGCACAGCAGCCTCATGAGAAAGATCAGCAAAAGTCTGCGAGGATTGGCAATCCTTGAAGGACGGAAACAATAAGGTGTCCACATGCGGAGCCAAGGAATCAAAAGGGAAATCAGCAGCATCAACATCAATAGGTACCCCCAGCTTCTTCTTAAGGCCAGTACGAGGTGGAGGTGGAGGAGCACCGCTCTTTGGAGCCACCGTATTGAGAGGAACAACCTCAGTAGTTTGAGAAGAAGAGCGATGTTTAAGGCGGCCCAGAAGGGAAGATGAGCTAAGAAGGTCATGAGACCTTAGTGACCTCGAAGTATCTACAAGGAATATGTCAGAATTCAGAAGGGAATGTAACAGGGAACATGACAAACGCATACAACAAGGAACACAACAAACATACTCAGCAAAATACATAACCACCTCAGAAAGGACAAACAAATTAAGAGCTAAGTAAATCTTTAACAAAGGCAAAATAAATTTACAACAGGACACATCCACAGGGAACAACACAACAAAAACCACAAACAAATTAGGAAAAAAGAAGAACATACCTTAAGACATAGTTGGGGCAACTTTCTGCTCAGAATTAGAATCGTCCAAAGACTTGATCTAGATAACCACCTCTGATTGCGTCAACTTGATGAAAGATCTCTCGTCTACACCCAACTCGTACAACTTGTCTACCAGGGACGGAGATTGAGAACGATGCTTCAATTTACTCACTGCAACCATCAAGAAAATAAGCCCAAATCAACAAAGAAGGAGAGAAAAACACAAGAAAATGAGAAAATAAAATACCTTCAGCCTCAACAGTGTCAATAAAAAAGTCACAATCACCACTCAACGAGTCAATCCTCACAAAGAAGAACTTGTGATACCACTTTTTGTCAAACGCCTTCTCCAAATCAGTCACCAAAGGACTAACACCATCCTTCAAACGAAGACCAACCCGACCCTTATCACTGGTCCTAATAGTATAAGGATAACACAAATCCCTTACATCAAGTTCTGAACCCAATTTCGCACTCAGCAAATCAAAAATTCTCAATACCCTCCAAGTTTGGGGCAATAACTGACAAGGTGAAACCCTAACCCTGGAGAGAAATTGACGAACAAGAGGAGAAAAAGGGAAGACATGCCCAATTACAAAGGGATACTCAAAGAAACACACCCAACCAGGAGCAGTCCAGTCAGCCCTCTCCCTAGAAGATGGAATTTTCACCACAACCCCATTAGGAAATCGCGTAACAGCAGCGATGTTATGAATTTCTTCTTTAGTTATGGTGGAAGGATAAACATCCTTAGCAGTGAATACGTTCTGCGCCACCAAAGACGACTTTTTTACACCCTCATCCACCCCAGCAAACACCACTTTCACATGACCACCCATCGCAAAACAAAAGGAAAAACAACGAAGT
The DNA here is from genome assembly GCF_001683475.1 of Chenopodium quinoa. Taxonomy (NCBI): domain Eukaryota; kingdom Viridiplantae; phylum Streptophyta; class Magnoliopsida; order Caryophyllales; family Amaranthaceae; genus Chenopodium; species Chenopodium quinoa. The sequence continues at coordinate 1,283,946 of NW_018744187.1, read as the reverse complement.
AAAGAAACAGAGGAAACAGAGAAAGAAGAGAAAATACCTGGTGAAAACCGAAATTGGGGCAAAGCAATGAAGTGATTAGATAAGAGCCTGCACACTCAATAAATACCAAAAAAGAAATAAACCGCCACGAACGGTTATCGAGGAAGTTGCCTTAAAACTGCCATCACGTTTCCTATTTTGCTAACCGTTGAAGTAATTTCTGAAAAATTCAAAATCCTCCCAACGGCTTTTTAAGTAATTTTCACTTCCAAATACTTGAAAATAAAAATTAGGGGCAATTGTTGGGCCCGTATTATCACACGACCCATTACATCTAGGGCATCAATCTAAGGCCAATAAGTCAGCAAGAATATGAAAAACGGCTTGATTGAAGTAAACAAGGAAAGCAGCATCATACATATCGATCAAGGAGATACTTGCCAAAGATACATCTACAGAACAGGGAAGAAGATAAATCAAGAAGATCTTTCCCATTTCAAATATATTCTGAAGATATTTTTAAACCCTAGAGATCCCTAGGTATAAATAAGCATAATTAGACATTTTTAGCATACATGTACGTTCGCATATACATAAATATAAACAATTTGCTCTACTTTTATCTACGGAGCTGCATCCCTACTGAAGAAGGAGGCGTGTCCTTATTCAGTATTGTGTCTCTAAACTCACCTTCTTTATATCATTGAATGCTTATTGCTTACTTGTTGCTTATTTATTGCTTTATTAATTGTTCTTAGTTAATTTATATGTCTTTGGTAGTATGATTGTTATTACCCCTCAAATCTAGCAGATTCTCGTATGTCCTTATTGAGATTTGCCTAAACAGTGGAGCTCATGCACAAGATAGGCACGGTGAAATAATCTTATTTTTTGGAGGCAAATGCAACATATAATAATGAACAATCAGTACAAGTTTAATGTGCCTTGATGAGTCAACGAAAAAATACCGAAGGAAAAGCAGCGCCTAGCGTTAATTGCCATGCAACCGTGGCAACATGTACTAAAAAAAAGGTCTATTAATTCTAATAAGTTCGGATCAAATACCATAGGTATAAAGTTTAGATAAATTTTTTTTTTCCAAAAAAAAAAAAATATAATAAGTTGTCAAAAATTCAATAACTTCAGACAAAATCAGAGAGGTCTAATTAAGCCTAAGAAAATTGTATCAAATGTGCTCTAAAATCATTTTCCATATCGTCATGTAATATTGATACTCCCTATTTTTCAAAATAAATGTCTCATTATGGTAGACATATATGTCAATTCATCATTTTGGTAAAAAAAATATGGAAAAATTGTCAGGACCTATCAATCAAATAGGTAATTTTGTCAACAATTACTCACTTAAAGTTTTATTAAAAAAATACCTCTTAAATTTAAAAAGTTTGAGTGGTATTACCCATTTTGATTTTCCGGTAACAAAATTCGTCAAATGTGGCTGAATTTTATTTTTCCTCTCAAAACTTATGCTTAAACCTAGTATACAACAACTAACCTCATTCTCTTTTTAACTTTTCAACCTAAAAACACAAAATTTTTAAAATTTGTAGTAATTAACAAGAATAATCCCAACTATGAGTGGTCTTCTCATTTTAAATCCCAACTAACATTTAACTTTGAATAAACCCAACTCTTGAGATATCTTATCAAAACAATCTCATTTACCTCTAACCTTTCTAACCGGTAATTATGTTTTTTTGGGTCATTTACTCTCTTTCTCCCTTCTCTCTCCACTCTCTACATCACTTGACCACCACCAGACCATTATTTACTCTCTCCACAATTGACCTTTGTACCACTAACTCATCCAGCCTAACCCAACTACACCAACTGATCACCCCCACAAGCCACCCAATCTAACCCCACTGCATCACTGCACCTCTCGTATCAAACCACCTGCAAACCACCCCACATCGCCAACCACCCACTTCTGCCATTGTTACAAACAGAGAAAAATGAAGAACAAATTGAGAGAAAGAGAGATAAACTTTCTGGAATTTTTGGTGTAATTCTGAATAATCAGCATTCAGGTTGTTGTAACAACCTGCGAGCTAGGACATAATCTAATATAACAAACCTACCAACTAGGATGCTTGTTTCCTAGAAGAAGCTTCTGGAATACTCTAGATGCTTCTAGAATCTGAGCTGCTGGGACTATATTCAACATCCCCCCTCAAACTTGGCATAGGTGAAATCATGCCAAGTTTGGATAATAAGATATATATCCTGTTGAGCAGATGGCAAGACCTTAGTGAAAACATCATCAAGTTGAGCTAAGGTAAGAACATAAGTCAGCTGCAATAACCCCTCAAGCACTTTGTCACGAGTGAAGTGACAATCGATCTTAATATGCTTGGTACGTTATGGAATATAGGATTCCTTGTAATATGAATAGCACTTTGGTTATCATAGTGTAAAACAACTGGTCCTAAATGATCAACATCAAATTCCAAGTGACCACACTTGATATTCAGCCTCACTTGAAGATTTTGAAACAGTTCCTTGCTTCTTGGACTTCATGGAAATAGGAGAGCTGCCAAGCAAGACAACCCAACCGTAATAGATTTTCTACTATCAGAGCAAGACCCCCAGTCAGAATTAGAGTGTGCCTGAAGAACTGGAGTGGCGGTTGTAATACTTCGTATTTTTATGTATTTTTATAAAGTATTTAAGTATTTATAAAATATATTTTTAAGGGCTCAAGTATTTTAATTAAATATTTAAAAGGGTTAAAGTATTTTAACTATAAGGTTTTATAAAAGTAAAATATATTTTGGGCTAAACGTGTACTAATTATTGGGCCTTGTTTAGAATATAATAGGTAAATTAGTCCAACACACTCTTATTGGAATAATCCACTTCATTTAAATAAGCTCAACCCTTTATTTGAAGCCTTGTGGGTCAAATATTACATACCTCAAGGCCATTTATTTATTGAGCCCAAACTTAAACATTATTCTCTACTCTATAAATACTTCTCAAAACCCCAAAAATTTCCCACACAAAGAGGCTCAAAATCAGAGTTGCAAAGTAAGTACTCCATCTCTTTATTTTATTTTTCCTTCTTTTCTTTCTTTTTTCTTTCTTTTCTTTTTTTTTTTTTCCTTTTCTTTTTTTTTCTTTTTTCTCTTATTCTTTCCCAGCTTCTTCTTGTTGTGCGTGGGACTTTTGGTTCCCCAAACCCACTCATGCCATGCAGCCATCACTGACCGGCGACCCCACCTCTACGTCACCCTTGCCGGCGAGTCACACCCAAAACCGTGAGCCACCATCTCCTCTCTCCTCCTTGTTTTAATCATTATTCATATAATTATATTTTTGGTATTGATTTTAATTGTCTAAACATGATTAGTATGTTTTATAATTATGTTTTGATGATTAAAGATTATAAATTTAAGATTATAAAGTGTTTTATTTTTAGATTTTATAAATTATTAAAAGTTAGGGTTTTAATTATAAAAGAATTTATTTTTAGGGTTCTAACTTGTAATTAATTTGGGGGGTTTTATATACCCATAGATTGAAAGTGTTAACAAAGCTTAAAGATTGAATTTTAATGGAGTTTTGATGAGTTATTAATTAAACTATATTGCTGGAATTTTATTTAAAGTAGTATAAATGTGATTTTAACGAAAGGGTTTAATTACCCATTAAAAGAGAGGTTAATTAGGAGTTTTAAAATAATTTTTAGATTATTATAAATTGATTAAAGTTAGTTTAAGTTGATGGAAATTGTGTATACAAGGGTAATTAGTATAGTATTATTGTCTCTTGCTTTATGTAGGAGACTTGGTTTGGGAATTGTTGAAGTGTACTCGGCTATTTTAAGAGTTTATTTGAGGTACGTACACGTACTCAGAAATTTATTAAGCGTGTAAAAACATGATAGGATTTACTTAATTTATTCCAAGTTAGTGTCATGCTATGAATTGATTGGAATGATTGAATTGAAATGAGATTAGTTTGAAATATTGAAAAGGAATTTTATTACGGTTCATATAATTTTTATTGATGCTATAAGCATGAGGAAGGAGCTATTTAAGTGTCTTTGTACACGAGAAATAAATTATAATTTGGTGCCTTAGTGCACTTAAGGTGTTTCTAACACCGAGGGATAAAAATTGTGGCACATTATGCATTTAAGGTGTCTTTGACACCGAGGTAGATAAAAAAAAAAGGGTTCAACATTTAATATTATGTGGTCACTATCATTTAAGAATTAAATCAGTATATTTAATTGTTTGATAATTATTATAATTGATTGTGTTATGGTTTGAGAGTCATAAAAAAATATGTAAATAACGTAAAGTGAAAGAGATTACGTACCAAAACTCTTGGAACATATATACCTTGAGTATGAACACATGGGGGAAGTTTTGGGGTTTTATATTTAACCATAACTTCTAGTGGGGGTAAAGGACGCTATACTTTTAATTTTATTATGCGCAAGAATTCCGCCACTTACGGGTGGTTCTCTTATACTAGCACGGTTAGCACCCGTGTTAATACCACTTTATTGGGGCAGGTTAGGGGGGAAACCCGTTCGATGCGTAATCAAGATAAATAAATAAAAATTATTTATCGGATGGTCATGTTGTGTTTTGGGTAAAAATACCGTATCCATGTGGACCAAATAAGAGAGGGCCACATGTCAAGCTCAGGTAGGTCCATTTGGGCCAACTGCCAGCTCACACGTGTCAGCCTCAGATGCTTAATAGAATTTCGGCCTTCAAGGCCTAATTCCCATCAACAGCGTTTTACGGGCACAACCCACCAAATCAAAGTCAAGTGACCTAAGAGAGGGCACATTCTCCAATGACCCTATAAATAGGTAGATGTCCCCCAATTTCATTCAATCATTTATTACACCTACCCTACCCTACATTATCTTACATTAGAGAATACCTGATCTCAAAATCTAAGAAGATCTCATTTCATTTTTTACACCTTCTCCTACTCATATTCAAGTACTAACTTGATCGTCGAATGGGGAGCTCCAAACACCCGAAGTCTCCGTTGTTTTGTAGGTACAGGTTGTGTGTAACTAGTCTTTGAGTAGTAACTCTCCTGAGGGAAAAAACACACAAAATATTTGGCGTCGTCTGTGGGGAGAGTACCTCAAGGATGGTTCAAGAGTCTGTACCTTCTCCTAACCCCAAGGTTCATCGACCGAAGGTCTTTACAGACCATGAGTAGGATGATCCCCCAAGTCGAAACATACATGGCTAGAGATGGGTCACTAATCTCTAGGTGCATCCGTCCTAGAGATACCCTTGAACGAGGTGAAAGCTAGGCGGGTACAAGTAGGCCCCCTGGTCAGCCGGAAGGGGAAACCCAGTCGGCAAGAAGCCAGACTCTAGTCACTAGAAACGAGCTCATGAAATTCATGATGAGTTTCAAGGCTGAGATCAAGGACTTGATCGAAAAGAAAACGACTACTCTACCCTAAGTCTCCTCAAACTGCGAGGAAGAAGTTAGTCAAGGGCAGGCAGCCTACTCTACCCTAAGGACAAGACTACGCCTGCCATTGACTGGTCGAAGATCCTTCTGCCTCAGACGAGCACAAGGAAGGTCATCCGTGATGTTGAGCTGGATGGAACCAAGAAGACTTACACCGACGCTCGGAATGTCATCGGGCGAAATCGGAGCCAGCAGCTGTCTGAGTCAGCCTCTACCTCGAGCTTTCTAGACAGCTTCAAGAATACATCTGCAAGAAATACTCATTCCTTGCATGAGAGCCATACAAGCGGTATTACCGTCCATTCTGGCCCTTAGATGATTGGGAATGCACCATACGTACCCCCCATGGTTTACGATCCGTATTCTCCTCATTTCATGCAGCCGACCCTCTTTGGGGGTCAGGCGGCATACGATGTCCAATGTTTGGACTGGCAGCTTCGTCTGCTCAAACATGGTGAACAAACTTCTGCGTTCACCAAGGATATAACTTAGGCGCCACAGCTGGCCAAGGTTAATAATGTGTTGGTGGGTGCCTATATTGGTACCACCAACTCGGAGGACCAACTCATGGCCTACTCCAATCTCATACACATGTTGGGGTTGGAGGACGCTATGTGGTGTCGGTGCTTCCCGGCTACATTTAAGGGCATTTCCCAACAATGGTTTGCAACCTGCCAGCCGGATGCATTGACAACTTCAGGAAGCTTGCTTTCCTGTTTGCCTCTAACTTATCAATGAACATCCCTTCTAAGAAAACAAGTCTAGACTTGAGCACCATCCGACATGGAGAGAGCGAAGGGCTCTACTCTTATGTCTGGCGGTTGAACCTGGTGAGAATCCAAATCTAGGGGTTGTATGATGAGGTAGCATATACAGACTTCTTCAAGGGTCTAAAGGACGGGTCAACCTTTAAGTTTGACCTTGTTCAAAAGAGGGTATTCACCCTTCAAGAGGCATTGATAGAGGCGGAGAGCTTTATTTAGGCTACTGACCTCTGCTCGTCTAGCCATCATTCGGCCTCCAAGAAGTCTAACAAGCAAAAGGAGAGTCAATCTGCATGCTTAGCCGGCTCAGAAATCAGAAGAGAGCAAAAAGAGAAAAAAAGTTTGGGCAAGACACGGTATGAAGTCAATAAAGACTGTTACACCATCTATACAGAGGTGAAGGACAGGATAACCAATGAGAAGCCGAATCCTATGAAGAGTTCCGTTCAAATGCGGAACATGAATAAATTTTGTCACTTCCATGAGGAAGTGGGCCATGACACCAATGACTGTTATAGTCTCAAGCGGACGTTGGACCGTCTAGCTGGCAAGAGCTTGCTGAAGTCCTATGTCTTGAAATCTAAAGAGACTTCTAAGACAAATTCAGGGCAATCGTCAAAAATTGTCCTGCCTACTAGTAACTCAGATACCGACAAGGATTCGGTCTACACTATAGCAGGCGGATTCACAAGCGGTGGCCTGGCCATTCGAGGCACCAAGGATCATCTGAAGAAGATAATCCATTCAGTTGATGATGGACAGGCGTCCTCTAGTGGAACATTCCCAAAATTCCTCATCATTGAGAAGGATCAGGGCAAAGTATGCCAACCGCATGACGATCCAGTTGTCATTGAATGCAAGGTCGCCAACCAACTGGTTGGCCGGATCATGATAGACACGGGTAGCTCCTTTGATCTTATCAGCTACAAGTGTTTGTCCAAGCTTAATTATAAGCTAAACAATCTCCGGGACGTCTCTCATCCATTAGTTAGCTTTTATGGAGGGGTCGTGCATCCAGTCGGACAAATTGACCTACCTATCCGGCTAGGAAGAAGGGAAAAAGGGAGGCACATAGTTGTCCGGTTCCTGAACATTATTCTTGGCCGACCCACTTTGAATGAGTGCAAGGTCGTCATCAATCCATCTCTCATGCTTCTCAAGTATGAAAAGAATGATGGTTCTGTTGGCTCCCTCAATTGGGATTAGAAGACGGAAAAGGGAGTGTTATCTCTCAGAGGTCAAGCCGACTACTGCTGTAGGTGGTCAGCCGAAGGAGCCAATAAACCTTGACAATGTCAAGAACCTTGATTCACCCTCTCCAATAGCAAAGAAAAGAAAATTTGAACAGCTGGTGGAGGTGAAGAAGGAGAAGAAACAGTAATTACTGACAGGGGAACGTTCAAATGATCTCGGTCCCCAGCCAGCTGGTGAACACATTGATATTCCTCCGGACGAAAGTCGTCCAAAGCAAACTGTTAAGGTGAGGACGGCTGCTTTTGAAAGGTTGGGTGCAGACTTGCACCTCCTGCTATAAGAATTCAAAGACATCTTTGCCTTTAAAGTGGAAGAGATGTCAAGCACCAGCCCGGATCTTGCTGTCCACAAACTCGCCGTGGATCCAAAAAAGAAGCCCATCCGGCAAAGAAGAGAAACCACGGTGAGGAGAGAATTCAGGCGGCAGCTGCCGAGGTCAAAAAGTTGTTAGATGTCGGGTTCATTCGTCCATGTATTTTCCCTAATTGGGTTACAAATGTAGTGCTTCTAAAGAAGCTGAATTTTACTTGGCACATGTGTTTTGACTACACTGACTTGAAAAAGGCATGTTCAAAGGAAATTTACCTGCTTCCAAAGATCAACAGCCTGGTCGACTCTACAGCCGGGCATGCCTTGATGAGTTTTATGGATGCGTACTCTGGCTTCCACCAGATACCCTTCTGGAAAAAAAAGATGAAGAGAAGACGACTTTCATCATTGATCAAGGGTTATTATGTTATACGGTGATGCCATTTGGCTTGAAGAATGCGCCGGTTACTTTCCAACGGATGATTAATACACTCTTCATTAATCAATTTGGAAGGAATGTAGAGGCGTATATTGATGACATGATAGTCAAATCTAATCTACGGATGGAACACCTTGCTGATCACCAAGAAACCTTCACCAAACTTAGGCGGCATAATGTCATGTTAAATCCCAAAAAATGCGTTTTGGTGTTGAGTCTGGGAAGTTTCTTGGATTCCTGATTGATCAAAGGGGGATAGAGGCGAACCCCGAGGAGATACAGGCGGTGATTGACATGAAGTCACCCCGCAATGTCAAGGAAGCTCAGAGGCTTACCGATTGCCTGGTTGCGCTTGGGAGATTCGTCAGCCGGTCAGGTGACAAGTGCCTTTATTTCTTCCACGCAATCAGGAAGAAGACTATATTTGAATTGAGAGATGATGCTGAGACGACCTTTCAAAAGTTGAAAGAACATCTATAGTCCTTGCCAAGGCTTGTTAGCCCTTTGCCAAAGGAGACTCTATATATGTACCCAGCTTTCTCAGATCATGCCCTCAGTGTCGTTCTCCTTGCTGATAGAGACAGTATTCAGCTCCCAGTCTATTTCATTAGACATGTCCTCAGAAATGCTGAACTCCGGACTCCATGGTTGAAAAATTTGGCGTTGCAATTTACATAAGAAGTTGAAACCATACTTCTTGGCACATCTAGTGGTGATTTATACAGATCAACCCCTCAAGCGGCTAATGACAACCTTTGAGTCATCCGGTAGAATGCTCAAATGATGGGCTATTAAAATGCAAAGTCTTGAAATCACCTACGAACTAAGAAAGACAGTGAAGGGTCAGGCATTTACCGACTTCATTGTCGAGATGACAAGGCCGGCTGCTCCTGACAACCTTGATCAGGTTTGGAAGGTGAATGTAGACGGGAGCTCCATTATAAACGGTTGTGGTGCAGGCATAATCTGTCATTCGTCGGAAGGAGATAAATATGAATATGCACTACGGTTCAAGTTCCAAGCCTTAAATAATGAGGCGGAATATGAAGCCCTGCTAGCCGGCATCCGCATGTGCAAGGGGGCAGGGGCAACAAAAATTGACGCTTGCTCTGATTCTCAGTTGGTCGTTAGCCAATACCATGGTGAGTATGAAGCCACCCATCCGACAATGATCAAATACCTTCAGGTGATCAAATCTGAAGCTTGGACTCTTGGACAATTTCTTCTAAGTCAAGTGCCCAGGTCTGAAAACAACCAAGCGGATGCTCTGTCAAAATTGGCATCCTTCGCCTCCTATGATACGCCTCGGTCAGTCTTCTGGGAAGTGATGGAAAAACGAAGCATATCTGATGACAAGCTCATTGGAGTACTGGACCTACGTTCTACTTGGATGGATGGCATCCGGGCGTATCTGACAGACGGCATGCTCCTTAATTCACCACAGGAGGCGACCTTACTGAAGAAGCGTGCTGCAAACTTCGAGATAAGAGAAGGAGAGCTCTTCAAAGAGGGGTATTTGAAGCCCTTATTGAAGTGCGTTACCCCAGAAAAGGGGAGAGAAGTTCTCGAAGAATTGCATGCGGGATACTGCGCCTCTCATGCAGGCGGCAGGTCTTTAGCCGTCAGAGCCAGGCGGCATTATTTTTTGCCCACTCTTAAGTTTGATGCTATGGAGTTTGTTAAAAAATATGATAAGTGTCAAATATTTGTCAAGCTAATCCATCGCCCGGCTATTGACTTGACAACGATCCACAGTAGAGTCCTGTTTGCTAAATGAGGCATGGATATTCTAGGTCCTTATATGCCTGCACCAGGAGGAAAGCAGTATATTTTGGTGGCTGTGCATTATTTCACCAAGTGGGTGGAAGTAGAGGCGTTCAAGGGCATCAAGATAAAGGATGTCATCTCCTTCATCTGGAAGAACATTATCACCCGATTTGGGGTACCTTTGTCTATGGTGTTTGATAATGGACCTATATTTGAGACGCCTCAGCTAAAAACTTGGTTGGGAGACCAAGGGATTTCACATCGTTTTGCATCAGTCGGTCGACCCCTAGCTAACGGCCAAGTTGAGGCCTTCAACAAACTCATCTCATACGGTATCAAAAAGAAAATTGAAAGAGCCGGTGGTTTATAAGCTGAAGTGTTAATCCGTGTCTTATGGGCCATCCGGATAAGTGAAAAAGGGGCAACCAGTGAAACCCCATTTCTCATGGTTTACGGTGCTGAAGCTGTCTTGCCTATCGAGCATTATGAGCCAACTCTACAAGTGATGTTATATGATGAAGTGGTAAATTGGGAGGCCATGCGGCTAGCATTGGACTCACTCCTGGAGCGCAGGGGCAATACCGCCTTGCGTCATGAGATTTACCGTTTGAGAATGACTCTTGCCTATAACAAGAGAGTGCACAAATGACCCTTAAAAGTTGGGACTTTGTGTCACGTAAGATGGAGGCAACCGGTAGGGCCAATGAGCAAGGAAAGCTAACTCCTAATTGGGAGGGCCCCTACCGGATTTTTAAAGAAGTGAGAAACGACACTTACCGGCTGGAAACTCCAGACAGCAGGCGGCTACCTAGGACTTGGAATGTAGACATGTTGAAAAAGAACTAATTGTAAATTTTTTTAAATAAAAAGCTTGTCAATGAGAAAGTTGCCTTTTGTTTTCAAATCGCTTTGGTAGACCATCATTTGTGCAATGTACAGACGGTCCGTAGAATGAATCAAACTAAGTTAAAAACTTAGTGGCTAAAATGATATTTAATTTAAGAGGCCAAAGGTCGGAAGCAAATTTATTTATAAATTCGTGTGATCCCATATGAGTATGGTGTCCGGCAACGCCCCTCTAGGTTTTATCATCACATAGGGCATTCTATCGTTTTCTCTACAAGCAAATGCAGACGGTAAAGATTGAAAGACCTAATTGGTCAACTCATAGTTATCTGACCAAAATAGTCTAATAGAATGGTTAAGCTTAAAGACTGGATGTCAAAAGACATCAGCTGATTGATAACTGAAGTTCTGTGTTAGATTATTCTATGAAATTGTACTAGTCATCCCAGTGGGCCAAGCGAACCAGGGGCAATGGATTGCAGGCACCCCAAATGACCTTTAAGTTGTCTGGGGACCATCAGACAAGCGGACAATATGTTATCTTTACCATCGACTGCCAGGTGGCAAATTCCCGCCTGGTTCATCAAAAGACAGTTTATACTGTATTTGAATACCCTAGAAGAGGGAATAAGGTTATGATCCAGCTTACTACACAGTTGGGTAAAACAGCTACTTATTGGTTTTGTGGAAGACTGTGTATTTGGTTTGGGGCAATCCCTACTGTGATTGATTGACTTAGGAACATTTCATAATCTTTAAAGTATCAAACTGTGGGGAATAGATTTCAAGCGTTAAACCCCTAGCTTGAACCCCACTGTGATCATACACTTAAGTACGGTGGCGTCCAAAAGGGAAGAAGATAGAGCAAAAGAGTCGCCAACAAGGTTTAGGAACTTGTAAACCGTTCACAGGGTGAAGGTTACACCCGTTAACGATCCAAGAGATCGTCAACTCCATAAGGTCTAGAACCAAATAAGGGTTCGGGGATGAAGGTACAAATTCAACCTAAAAGAGATTGAATCTGCCCTAATAATAAGCCTCTACTTTATTCTGATCGTATTCATGTGCGCTTTTTAATTAACATGCAATCAATAGGTTTAACCCTAAACCTGTTTAATCTATGTTGGTTGAATATTAATGCACAAATAAACTATTATTGGCGATCACTTGAAATTATAATCAAATTAAACCTAACAAGATTATTAATTATCTTATTAAGCTTGATTACAAGTACCAATTCCCTTTAAGCATGCATAAAAGGTGTGATCAAGCAATAAAAATAAATAAGCATCAAGCAACATAATAATAAAATAATAATAAATATAATCATGATCATAAAATTATAACAATGAAATAATCATCACAATAACAATCATATTAACCATAATAATAATCATGTTAATCATAATAATAATAATTATAGCAATAATAAAATTATAATCATAATCAAAACAATTATAAAAATAACCATAAATCATGTTAAAGCATAATAATAGCAAGATCCTAGGCATGATACTAACAAGATTAATAACAAACCCTAGCATGTCACTAAGCAATAAAAATCAAATCTTTAACCCTAACATGATACTAATAATCATAAATATTAGGAAGAACATAGGAAGCATCGCAGGAATCATATTTAATATTAAAATTACCCTAGACATGATACTAGGAATATCATAATAACAATATAAACATGATTTCTACATCATAATATCAAAAAATCAATAAAGTACTTACTTTGATGCCTCGTACCTCATTCTAATAACAAAATACACACGTTAGTAACTTCAAGGAAAATAATAAACAAAACAATTAAATTAAATAATTGAAAGAGAGATTTGGGACAAAACCCTCAGAAATTAAACCTTTCACGTCTAGGGCGAAGGCAACTTCGAATATGGCTAGGTGTTTCTAGATCTCGCGAATGCAGAATTTTGTATGGAAAAAGCAAAGTTTAGAAAAAGAAAGAAAGATGAATGAATTAAGAGAGAATTAGATGATTAATGATCGCGAAAGAAAACTGATTGTTAGTGAGAATTCGTGAGAATTGGTGATTGAAACGGAGTTTTTAATACGTTTTTAATAGAGAAAATCAGCCAAAAAGATAAATTAACAAAACAGAGTCTGGCGCACGAAAAACAGAGCTGGCGCACGCATAATAGAGCTGGCGCCAACACCAGCTAATTGGCGCTAGGCGCCAATGGCTGGCGCCAGGCGCTAGGTCTGGTTCCAAGCGCCAATGCCTGGAGTCAGGCGCCAGGCCTGTTTTTGACGCGTTTTCAAAAATCAGATAAGTTTGCCGTACTGGAGGATAAAATCGTATCTTTTCCTCAAAAATGCTTTTTGATTTTAATTAAAACTCTGAAAAGTCAATTTATCAATGCTAATTGGATTAGGAATGAAAAGAACCTTCTAGAAGAATCTAGAAGACTAAAACCAATCCTAATTGCATTAGGAATGGTAAATCATATTAGGCCCATTTGGCCGTACATAAAGCTCAAACCGGGCCCAGTTTAGTAAATTGGCGATAACTTTCTCAATATTCATCGGAATTGGGCTTATAATATATCGTTGGAAAGCTCTTTGCAAGCCCCATCCAAATACACTATTATTGGACCCATATCATGGACCAACCAAACTAGATGAGCTATTTCCTTAAAATAAGTTTTCAAAAACAGAGAGAAGAGAAAAGAAATTAAAACTATCCATAACACTAAACTTTCCACACTTTCGCTTCATTAGATTATGATTCGATATGAAAGGTACTCATCACCGGATTTGGTTTTGGGGAGACGCAAATGGGTGTCTACAGAAGCCCCCACTTTGACTGAGTTTGGAGAAACGCAAGTTTCGAAAACGAAAGTCAAAGTATCGATAGGGACAGAGAATGATTCAGAATGTTCCGCGATCCTAAATCATTCTTGTAACGCCGATACCTGCAAAACAAGCGTTGGTTAAACAGATAAAGGAGTTAAGAAACGCGTATCTTGCACCGTCGAGCACACGTCTCTGAAAGTAACCGATTTGCTGCTCTATCCTTGTTTGATGACCTCCTGCAAGCTAGAGAATGCCATCCCGCTTGAAAACCGCTACGCCCGTAACTGCTTCCAATTTAGAAGATTGCTTCGCCTGAAACGATCCTCCTCCGCTATGATAATATTCCACGTCCAAGGGAATACTATCGAAGATTGCTTCTCTTGAAACAATCCTCAGTTGTTTGTGACAACTCTCCACAATCTAGGGAACGCCACCTTGTTGTTTCGATGTTCACTCGTCTCTGAACAAAGAGCTTTGTTTTTATATGTTCACGCGTCTCTAAACAAAGAGCTTCTTTTTGATATGACTCCAATTTCCGCTGTGATAGTCTTCGAAAAGATCACTACTTTTATCCTTAATGCTGCTATGCCAGTACGTCGGTGTTTTGCTGCTTGTGAACCAGTATGTCGACAATCCTCTCTTATTTGGGAATAGTTGCCAAAACAACTCTTTTATGATGTATGACAATCCGATTTAGGAAAAGTTGTCAATGTTACGCAACAATCCATCCTTGGAAATGTTGCCACGATGAAGGCCAATCCGTACCTCGGAAAATTAGCCAAAATCCAATCTTTGGAAAAGTTGCCAATTCTTCGTAACAATCTTTCATAAGAACTTTGCTACGATTGACAATCCATGTCTTGGAATATATCTCTTGAAAGCAATCCACCTTGGAAATTTGCCAACGCTATGCGACAATCCTTTTGGGAAAATATTGCCACTATTGACAATCCGCGTCTTGGAACATTTGCCAAAAAGAGTCGACCGACAATCCAGTTTGGGAAAATTTGCCACTTACTGAAATGAATGACAATCCACGTTTGAGGAACCTTTGCCGAAATTTATGATGAGTAGAGACCTACAACAATCCTTTGGGAAATTTTGCCATAGGGAACTTGGTGTATGACAATCCAATCTTGAAAAACTTGCCAACGAGCCGATGAATGTATGACAATCCAAACTTGGAAAAACTTGCCAATAAAAAAGGAGCACGACAATCCACGCTTGGAAACTTTGCCAAAGATAACAATCCAATCTTGGAAAAATTGTCGTTTAAGAAGAATGCGCGACAATCCATATTTGGAAATATTGTCGTTTAAGTGCTTCCTTTTAAACCGATTGTAATGAGCCAGTGTTTTAGGCGCTTAAGCTAAGTGAGACGATCTTTCATCAGGTCGACCACTTATTGTGATTGTAATCAAACTGACTACTTAATCATGTCAAATTGCTTATAGGGGCTAACTGGAGTACCAAGGAACCCGAAATTGTTGCATGAGGTCGAAATCACCTTTCTGAGAGGCTTCGAGCTATGTCGTTGCTGAGATATCTCTGGAGTCAAGAATTGGAGTAGGGTCTTCCCTATTCTGCTGCAACTGTATTTATTTTTTACTATAGAACTTTGCCAATTTTTTTAATTTCTTAGGGTTGACCTAAGGTTTAGTGTTGCTTGACTCATTGACTTGACACGACTCAAGGTACAAACTTTACTCGATATGATTGACTGACTCAAGGTTGACTCGACTCGAAGTAAAATGACACATGTGTTAGACTCAAATCAAAGTTATATGACACGTCATGACTCAATGTGTACATGACTCGTGTGTGCATTGTGTTGACTCAATGTGACTCGAAAATGTAAAAAAAAAAAAACAAAAATTTTCCGTCATTTTTGTGGAGGGTATCGACTTTCTCCCGAAAAAGAAAGACGCGAAAAAGAATCGAAGTTTTGAAGGTGCATGTTGAATGAGCTTAGTCAAATGTTGTTTGATACTATCTCTCAGGGTGCAAGGATTAATCTATCCTAGGCTATCTCAACTGTTGACTCAATGATGAAAGCATTTAGGTAACTTAGGCACGGAGGCTAAGTACTTCATACTTCGTGATGCAATGACGATTATGATTGATGAGTGATGTTGATATGACAAGGCATGCTTCAACGTTGTGTTATGATTCCACGACAAAGGGTTCCTAAGGGAAGTATATTTGGTCATGTATCTGTGATGTGTGTGATAGTGATACTAAAGTTAGGCCGCAAGACCTAAGTGTGTGGAAAAATATATTGAAAAGAGTCAAATGGTGGTGTCTCTTAGGCTAGGTAAGCTAATGATGTAAGGATCAACCCCCAAGTCTAGCTCTAAGTGAAAAGGGATGAGCATAGGAAATCCCTTGATATGATCATGGTGTAAATGTGTGAACATGAATATGAATGCATGTTTAATACGGCCGCACCTCGATGTGAGGTTGCCTACGTATCCGTTAGGAATCAAGCCGAACGTAGCTCTAGCCGAACCTTGCACAAGTGTGTGTATAACTCAAAAAGGTCTTTTTAAGGGTTTTAACGTGGTTAGGCTAAAGGATGAAGAAGAAGGGGATAAAGGCTCAAGACCCTCGATAAGCCCCCAAGGTGTACAACCTTGCTTTTGAATCTTTGTATTTTTATGCTTGAGTTCCTACTCTTTTTTAGCTCTCTTTTATCTTTTCCTTTAGCATCTATTTTATTTTTATAAGCGTGGGCAATCCCGATCATGCGGTTTATCACTCACTTGGCATTCATGTTTCTCAGCCACGGTACCGAGCACTTGATAAGAGACGCAATCTGAGACGTGTTCTTATCAAAGACATTTTCATGTCAAAGACATTGGAACACTTGCCCTTTTGTACACTTTTATTTACATTTTGCTTATTTTAAGTCACTCAAGCTTTTTAAATTGCATAAGTTGTACACCATCCCATCCCAATATTAGGTAGATGTAGGTTGAAAAAAGAAAGGTTTATCGTTAGACGAGGCTCAAAGTGGTTTATGAAAAAAGGTTTGTAAATTTGAAAGGTGAAAGGTGATATGATGTGGCTACAAGGGGTGCCTCAAATCATTGGTATACCTTGTGCTTAATTCGACGTGGATTTTTTTTATTTTTTATTTTTTTTATTTTTTTTAATGCAATGTAATGAAATGATCATATGCAAGGAAATAAATGCTCATTTTTATAAACGGGAAAAGAAAGAATCTACAAAAGTAATCTAAGGGAAAATAAAAGATGCCTATGCTAGACTTATTGGGGAAAGGAAAAAATGAAAAAGAAATAGAAAAAGAGGTCATGAAATCTTGTTATTGCAGCCCGCCTCTTGTCTTGTGTTGTTCGCTTCATCATCACCCAGTCTTCTCGCTAGCTAGAGGCAATGGGATCTTGTTTGCTTCTATGAGATCTTGAATGAGATTTTGAAACCTCTAGCATTCATCAGTGGTATGACCGTTTCCTCGATGGTACTTGGAATAGGAGTTGGGATTCCGTCTCGAAGATTGATTTTCTGGTGTTGGATCCTCGGTAGGGCCAATAGGTTTGATTAATCCTCGATCGTAAAGACGGTCGAAAGCAGCATCGTAGGTCATTCCAATCGGTGTGAACTCTCGCCTGGGTTTCCTTTTAGATCCTTGATTGTCCATGGCTAAGACACCATTATGGTCAAAGGTACTAACATTATTACTAGAATGGGCGTTTTCGGAAGAAGAAGGTTTGTCGTTCTTCTTTCCTTTACAGCCATCGTGGTTACTATTGTTAGTAGCTTTTTGCTTTGCGAGGTCGTCTTCGATCTTGATTCCGATGTCATAAACGGCCTTGAAAGTATTCAGATTGTGTTGATATTTTAAATGCTTCGAATACTTTTCTTGGAGATTCTTGATAATTATCCTCACAGACTCCTTTTCGGTGGGGACCTCAATCATCATGGCGGAAGTTTCCCTCCATTTATTAAAGAAAGAAGTAAAGCCTTCATTCTCTTTTTGTCTTAGCATCTCAAGTTGTCTATGGTCGGTTTCAACTTGAATATTGCACTTGTACCTATCAACAAAATCATTTACTATCGATTCCCAGGTAGAGGTCTTCTCTTTGTTAAGGGAGAAGTACCATTGTTGGCAAACGGTCTCAAGAGATAGTGAGAACAGAGAGGGGAAAACCTTCTTATTGATACCCTTAATACTCATTATGGTTTCGAAAGCTCTTAAATGGAAATAAGGGTTATCTGTTGCCTTGAATTTAGGGATGTCAGTGGCGTTGAACTTATGCGGAAGAAGTTCCTTGTCCAGCGAGACCCCTTGTGAACTCATGCCCTGAAATTTATAATCGCTAGATAACTTGCTTAGACTTTCTTGCATGAGGTTCATTTGTTGTTGCTTCACGGGATGATCGATCTTGAGTGTGAGTAGCTTCAGTGTCTCAGTCACGGTAACCAATTAGTTCCTAAGCTCATTGACTTCTTCTTGACTTGCCATTATCCTTTTAGCCTTCCTCTTTTGACGAATTGGTTTATCAAAAAGTGAGACTTGAATAAAGAGGTTGTCCTTGATTAGTCGCCCTTCTTTCCTCGACCAAGTACCGTGGAAAAGGAATTTGGGGATATTTATTGTTAATTATTTGACTCAAACTTAATTCAACATGCAATGGATGGAGGAAGTGAAGAAAGATTGGAATAGAATGTGAAAAAAGAAAAAGATGATGGAGGCGGAGGGATATGAAGAATTAGGAATAGAATGTACCCCCCAACTCAAATGACGGAAAAAAACTGACTCATGCATGAACCTAAGACATGGTCATGGTGATGCTTACTCAAAGTGTGTGCTAAGACTAGTGAGTGTAGGTGACATGTTAAGACTCTTGTCATGACCATGTGGCTAGACTATGTGACTAGACTCAAGCAAAGACTAAGTTAAGGCTTCACGTATATGCATTAAACTGGACAGACTGTGGTATTTTAGTCATAACTTTTTATCTGTGACTCTGATTTGAATGAAACCAACACCAAATTAAAGATAAAACTCGGGGCTACAGATCCAAAGGTTGTATGACTCTTAGTTCTTCCTATAACTCCAGCTATGACAAAAAAAGGTTGACGTTTGTGCAGTATACAGGAATAAAAATCCGGGTTGACTTAAAGGAACTATGACTCGATTTTATATATTTATTTATTAGCTCAAATTAATTAATTAATTAATTAAACAAAGTCCTTTAGTCATTAATTAGTTTATTTAGTCTTAACACAAGTCAAACAAACGGTTAAGAAAACATAGAATATATGCACAACAAATAATGCACAATTAGTCAAGTAGGCACAATATGATGCAATGAGTTCACAACCTAACCATGGCTCTAGTTCTCTAAAGTTCGGGATATGGTTTAGTCAGTAGAGGGTCCACGGTTAATTGTCCGGATGCACCACGCGGAAGCCTAACCGTGAAGGGTTGGCGCGAGTGGATGGGACACCGCGAGCTTTAGAAAAAAACTCGCTTCCATGGTTTGGTGAATTCAACATCTCGGATGTACCCTTTGTTGCACGGAGCGTTCAATCGGGTAGATGGAGCATGAATTCCCAGAGGGTTATGTCCATATGTAGAACACATATAGGTTTTAGAAAAGTGAGAAAAAATTCAATCAGAAAGTAGGATCGAGCAAACAATACGAAAAACCGGTCAAAATTAGAACGCATATTTCGGGCTCGGTATTGGGGGAGGTTGGCGCCAGCTTTTAACTGTGGCGCCTGGCGCCAATACTGGCGTCTGGCGCTACGGCTAAAATGCTAGCGCCAAGCTCTGGCCTCTGGCGCTACTTCCCACATGCCTCAGCAGCTGTCTGTGCTCGATAAAATTTTCCGGTTTCACACGGTGTTATTTCGGTCCTAGTTGTGAAAGATATTTCTCAAATTTCCTACGTGTAAAATCCTATGTTTTTAACTCATTACGGATGGTCTTTCCAATGAGATCTTTTTTTATGCATATGACAATATGTTAATCAAAATTACACACATGAAATACTTACAACGTTTCGAGTCTCATCCACTCATTCTAAATCATTGCCGAAACAAATTCAGGAATTGAAATAGAAATCCTCCCCAGTGGAGTCGCTAAAAACTGTGGGGAATAGATTTCAAGCGTTAAACCCCTAGCTTGAACCCCACTGTGATCATACACTTAAGTACGGTGGCGTCCAAAAGGGAAGAAGATAGAGCAAAAGAGTCGCCAACAAGGTTTAGGAACTTGTAAACCGTTCACAGGGTGAAGGTTACACCCGTTAACGATCCAAGAGATCGTCAACTCCATAAGGTCTAGAACCAAATAAGGGTTCGGGGATGAAGGTACAAATTCAACCTAAAAGAGATTGAATCTGCCCTAATAATAAGCCTCTACTTTATTCTGATCGTATTCATGTGCGCTTTTTAATTAACATGCAATCAATAGGTTTAACCCTAAACCTGTTTAATCTATGTTGGTTGAATATTAATGCACAAATAAACTATTATTGGCGATCACTTGAAATTATAATCAAATTAACCCTAACAAGATTATTAATTATCTTATTAAGCTTGATTACAAGTACCAATTCCCTTTAAGCATGCATAAAAGGTGGGATCAAGCAATAAAAATAAATAAGCATCAAGCAACATAATAATAAAATAATAATAATAAATATAATCATGATCATAAAATTATAACAATGAAATAATCATCACAATAACAATCATATTAACCATAATAATAATCATGTTAATCATAATAATAATAATTATAGCAATAATAAAATTATAATCATAATCAAAACAATTATAAAAATAACCATAAATCATGTTAAAGCATAATAATAGCAAGATCCTAGGCATGATACTAACAAGATTAATAACAAACCCTAGCATGTCACAAAGCAATAAAAATCAAATCTTTGACCCTAACAAGATACTAATAATCATAAATATTAGGAAGAACATAGGAAGCATCGCAGGAATCATATTTAATATTCAAATTACCCTAGACATGATACTAGGAATATCATAATAACAATATAAACATGATTTCTACATCATAATA
This sequence comes from Chenopodium quinoa, assembly GCF_001683475.1. NCBI lineage: Eukaryota > Viridiplantae > Streptophyta > Magnoliopsida > Caryophyllales > Amaranthaceae > Chenopodium > Chenopodium quinoa. Next base: position 1,263,218 of record NW_018744187.1, on the reverse strand, counting down.
TCAAAAAATCAATAAAGTACTTACTTTGATGCCTCGTACCTCTTTCTAATAACAAAATACACACGTTAGTAACTTCAAGGAAAATAATAAACAAAACAATTAAATTAAATAATTGAAAGAGAGATTTGGGACCAAACCCTCAGAAATTAAACCTTTCACGTCTAGGGCGAAGGCAACTTCGAATATGGCTAGGTGTTTCTAGATCTCGTGAATGCGGAATTTTGTATGTAAAAAGCAAAGTTTAGAAAAAGAAAGAAAGATGAATGAATTAAGAGAGAATTAGATAATTAATGATCGCGAATTAAAACTGATTGTTGGTGAGAATTCGTGAGAATTGGTGAATGAAACGGAGTTTTTAATACGTTATTTATAGGGAAAATTAGCCAAAAAGATAAATTAACAAAACAGAGTTTGGGGAAGAAAAAATAGAGCTGGCGCACGCAAAACAGAGCTGGCGCCAGCACCAGCTAATTGGCGCCAGGCTAGCACCAGGCGCCAATGGCTGGTTCCAGGCGCCAATGCCTGGAGTCAGGCGCCAGGCCTGTTTTTGACGTGTTTTCGAAAATCAGATAAGTTTGCCGTACTGAAGGATAAAATCGTATCTTTTCCTCAAAAATGCTTTTTGATTTTAATTAAAACTCTGAAAAGTCAACAAAAGTCAATTTATCAATGCTAATTGAATTAGGAATGAAAAGAACCTTCTAGAAGAATCTAGAAAACTAAAACCATTCCTAATTGCATTAGGAATGATAAATCATATTAGGCCCTCCCCTAGATCATTGGGCCGTACATAAAGCTCAAACCGGGCCCAGTTTAGTAAATTGGCCATAACTTCCTCAATATTCATCGGAATTGGGCTTATAATATATCGTTGGAAAGCTCTTTGCAAGCCCCATCAAATTACACTACTATTGGACCCATATCATGGACCAACAAAACTGGATTGGATATTTTCTTAAAATAAGTTTTCAAAAACAGAGAGAAGAGAAAAGAAATTAAAACTATCCGCAACACTAAACTTTCCACACTTTCGCTTCATTCGATTATGACTCGACGTGAAAGGTAATCATCACCGGGTTTGGTTTTGGGGAGACACATATGGGTGTCTACACAAACATTCCCAAGTCAATCAATCAAAGAAGTACTGAAACCAACCACATAGACGCTAGGGGCAAGAGTAGCCGGTATACTAATTGACACATGTTGTAAAATTTAGGCAAAAATTGCAAAATTTAAGTGCAAAAAATTGCAGAATTTAAGTGCAAAAAATTGAAACAAAATTAACAAATTCATCAAGCCGACTAAGCCAGCAAATTTCATTCAAAGCCGGTTAAAATCAGATAATAATGTTAACCAGATAAACATCCGGTACAAAAGAAAATTAAATTGTCACCCGACTCCTTAGTCGATAAAAGATACACAGAAATATTCAGCTCACAGGCCGGAAAGATTACATCGGCATACTGTCGCAGAAGAAAGGAGGCTTAATTAAGGTTGTTGGGCCTGCTTCGTCTGGTCTTGGCCTGCTGGGAGGCTTGCTTCGTTTTGTGTATCCGAGACCTGCCCATCCTAGACTTGATAAGTTTGAACTTCATTAGCTTGAACTTGATTTGCCTGGTTAGCAGCCGACTCTTCCTCATCATCGGAGACCTCAAAGCCTTGTTCAAGGGCCCATGCCTTGAAGGGAGGCGGAGCCTGCTCATTGAGCGCCTAAGCATCATACATCTTAGTGGCGTAATCATACCTCAATTTGAGAAAATTAAACTCAATGTTTGGGTGGAGCAGACCCCATGCAATTCGTAGCCGGGCTTTAGTGTCCTGCTCATTTTCAGCCATCAGCCGTTTTTGCTCCTAGACAATCTCGTCTTGGTGATGGTTTCTTTGCTGGACAAGCTCATCACCCAGGCGTGAGACGTCTAACCTAAGTTGGGCATTTTCCTTGTCAGCTCCCTCCAAGACCATGAGGTCTGACTGGGCATTCTTCAGTTCCAGCTCTATCTTGGCCACCCGGTCGTTAGCGGCGACGTTAGCAGCCGTCAAGTTCTTTATCAGCTCCTCCTGTTTCAACTCTACTGCTTTACTTTCAACATCAAACTTTATTTTACTGTATTCAGCAGTGTTGAGAGATTGTACAACCCTCTATTTAGCATCATTTACCTCTTTTGCCTTCCACTTGAAGGGGACCCTTAGCCCGTCCACCCTTAGCATCGCCTGAAAAGGTGGGGTTAGCCAAGTGATTAAAAAATTTACAAAAGTGAAGTTCTAGGTAATAAGTTACCTGGATCCGATTAAAATCGACCGTCTGCACATCAGGCACATAGTGTTTCTCTGTCTTGGTGAGGGTCCGCACCATCCTCTTGACAAACGCTTGCATGTTACGCGGCCATGAGGGGGTATTTGCACCAAAAGAAGTATTTGTTGAGAAAGCAGCATAGGCGGCACCGACTCATGCCGGCTGCTCATCGAATCTTCAGACGGGTTGACTCGAGTCTTGACTCGCATATAATCAACCGGCCAAGGGAGTTTGATTTGTGTCTTACCTTGGACTCTTAGCTGGGAAGACTCGACTTCAGTCGATTTAGAGCCGCCTGCAACAATGAGTGGCTCACCACTCTTCGATACTTAAGAAGCATCTGAATTTTTCCCTTGCTCTAAGCTTTCGCTCAAAGCCTTCATTATAACCCAATTGTGGGTCTGTCGGGTTTGGCTGAAGAAGATGTGCGGGGAGGGTCCTTCCTTGTCATTTTAGAAGGGGTCTTGGCCAGGACATACCCCCACCGTTTGAATAGCTTTGTAATCGAGCGGGGAATTGATTTACTCCCACACTGCAAACGAAAAATGAGTTACAAGCGGAAAATCTGTATATTGAAGGAAAGGAGTAAAATCAGTAAATAACTAAGTTGGTGTAAAAACTTGAAAGTCTAGCAGGAGGACTTACCCCTCCTTTATTGGCCTCCTTAGCTTCCAAGGCGTCCTTTCTCTCAAGTAGATGCTCTTTCCGCAGTTGGGCAGCCGACTTAGCAGGCGCCATTTCTGGAGGAACCATGTTCTTTGCTTCTTCTACAAAAAGAAAGGAAATAGTTGGTTAAAAGATCAACAAAGGCAATCAAAGCATTAATACAAACGGTAAATTGCCGGATGTGTAGTAAGTCTACCCTGTGGGAACATGGTGCTAAGCCCATAGGCGGATAGGAATGCCTCGTTCTTCAAAAATTCCGGATGGGGTATCCAGTTCTTTGGAGCAATTATTTGAGTCCCATCCTCCAAGGGTTCAGTCCTGGTTTCAGAAAAGCCAAGCTCCATTATCTACTCGTGGGCCCTGGATGACATTCAAGGAAGGGCACTTTTTTCCCGAGCAGCGCCGGATCTTTATTGTACAAGCATAGAAACTGGTTGTGTCCCATTGTAGGAGAGGAGATCAAGTAAAACCTCTCCTTCCAGCCGGACCACTTGGACGGCTTGTCCAAAGACATCATGTATTGCGGGTGTGTGGTTAGAGTGTACCCATACCTGCCTGGGGTCCGGCTCATATAATGCATGTGAGAAAACGCCGCAAAACTAGGTTCTATGTCATGAAACTCGCAAGAGGCGATATAGCTCAGAATGTTTATCCACGAATTGGGGGTAAGCTCCTAGACTCCCAAGTCATACCCCTTCAAAATTTTCTTGATCCCTCTATGAAGGGGAAAGTGGAGGCCAGCTTTGATCACGGCTTTGTAGCAGCCGAAACATTTTTCGGCATTTTCAATGTCATTCTCCCAGGAAATCGTTGTCTTAGGCGGCGAAACTTCTATCCTCCAGCCTTCCCCAACCAGATGAGCCTCCGCAAAGCCTCGAAAACTACCCCTCATAATTGCCAATTTTCTAGAAAGAATCTTAGTTTCCAAGGGATTGGGTTGATTCGGTCCTTTAGGCGGTTGCGAGTAGTTAGCCGCCATATTCTTTTAGCCTGAGCCCGATGCCTCTGACCCGGATCTTTCGGCGGCTTCCTCATCACTTGACCGGCTTCATCAGACCCTCGGGAAGAGGTATCATCCTTGTCGTCTGCCTCTTCTAATATTGTGTCACTGGGGTTAAGGGGGTGTCATCCAAGGGAGAACCCGCCTGCTCCTGTTCCTCCTCCGAACCCTCATATTTCTCATGAGGAATAACTTCATCAGCGGGCACTCTCCTAGCGCGCATCTTGCTAATATTGACAATTGTTTGTTTTACTCTGGCCACTGTGTCCTGCATAGACACAGAGACGGAGGAGTTTGGGGATGAGCAAAGCAGGTCTGAATCTCCAGATAAGGCACTCCGGTTCTAGATTAAGCCGTACCGGGAGACTAGCTGAATGACTTAGGCGGTGCCATGTGGGTTGATGGAGAGTCTATTTTATTTTTGAAGCATAACTACACAAGCAGAAATGTATAAAAAGCTTGAAGGAAGTAGAGGCGGTTAACTTTAAACTTAGCTCTGAAAATCTTAAAACTGCTACACGTGGTGACCTGATGTGCTCCTTTAAACACAATCGAAAATCTCAACTTTGCAGCAGACGGATGCAGAGCCTCTCTCTCTTTCTCTCTCTAAAAAGTCAAATGCTTAGTTGAAAATGAGGAGAGAGATGGTAAAAACTTCTATTTATAGAGGGGTAAAATGGGGGCATCCCCATCATACCCCAAAAGGTGAACAGTTTTTACTGTTCACCGTTTCAAAACTGTCGCGTGTCACGGGCACCACGTGGCCTGCCACGTGCTACCTGTGAGGGGCAAATGTTTTGGGTAAAAACAACCTATCCATGTGGACCAATCATAGAGGGCCACGTGTCAAGATGTGGCAGGTCCATTTGGGCTAACTGCCAGCTGACACGTGTCATGCTTACTAGAATTGCGACCTTCAATGCCTAATTCCCAAGAACACCGTTTTACGGCGCAACCCACCAAATCTAGGTCAAGTGACTTAAGAGAGGGCACATTCCCCAATAATCCTATAAATAGGGAGATATCCCCCAATTTTGGGGGACATTTAATCATTTATTACACCTACCGTACCATACATTCTCTTACATCAGAGAACACCTGATCTCAGAATCCGAGAAGATCTCATTTCATTTTCCGCACCTTCTCCTAACTTGATCGTTGGAGGTTGAGCTCCAATTATCCGAAGTCTCCGTTGTTTTGCAGGTACAGGCCGCGTGTAACCAGTCTTTGAGTTGTACCTCTCCCGAGGGACAAAAACACCCAAAACATGTTGTATAATTGGCATGAGTGAAGAGCGAAGCATGCTTACTTTCCATAAGACTATGATGTGATTTATTAATTTATTTATTATATTATTATTATGAGTGTGAGACTAATGCAAAGGTTTTAAGTTTTATTTGATTTTGGTAAGGGCTTACTATGGTTCCAAGTTATAGGTTGACTTTGTTAAATTTTGGTTTGACTTTACTTTCGTTTGGTTGACTTTTAAAGTTGACTTGTTTTGAAAGGTTTAAAGATAGTGTTCCGCTGTGTCTTTGATAATTGCCTTAGCCGTTTTCACAGTGGCGCTAATGTCTTAGATTTTCCTATTTTGAGTTTTAAAAGAGCAAGATAGGTATTTTAAAGGAATGGAATTTCAAGGTAGTTACAAAGTGGTATCTAGGAGCTTTGGTTGAGATTTTTATAAGCTAAAAACGTGTTTTTTTTTGTTTTGTTTTAAACTTGACCAAGTGCTTATTTAATTAAGTAGTTTTAAAATCGAGTTATTTTATTTTATTTTGATTTTAAATAGACTAAAATATTTATTTTTTTATGAGGTCCGAAATTTTTGTTTTAGTTAGTCCGAATTTTTTTGTGATGGGCGTATATTTTGGCCCTTTTCGAAGCGTAATTTCAAAAATTATTTCAAAAAAGAGGAGTCGAAAATATTTTTAGTTTTTTCATTTTGAGGGAAAGCAAGGATTGAGGTAAGAAATATGTGTTAAAAGTTTTGTAAGCATGATGATGAGCTTGGGTAGGAGAAAAAAAAAGGGCATATAGGCTAAAATTTAATTTCTTTCCTATGTGCATATTTTTTTATGAAGTGTTCAAGCATGTTGTATGACTAAATTTTTATTGATGGAAGCATGCAATATGTGAAATATTATATGTGACCTATCAAGATTGTATGATTAAACACCGGACTTAATTTTCTGCAAAAGCTTTATTACATTGTTATGGGAAGGGTATACTATTGGTAATTAAGCCCGTTTTCTTGCAAGATCCCTAAACCTAAACCTATGCCTTGTGAGTTTCTACGATGAGAAATTTGTGGAATGCTATGGATTTTGAGAGTTCAATTGCTTATGTTAGGATTGTTCGCTTTAATGTTCTTATTTAAGATGCATTTAGAAGAAATATTAGGATGCACATCAGCACATGAGTGTGAGTATTGTGTTTTGGGATAGTTATTGTTATGCCACCTTGTCTGGTTATTAAAAATAAGTACTTGGGTTTTGTGCACTTGTGTATTGAGATACAAAGGTATGAGAATTAAGAGATTGATACTAGGTATTAAAGAGCTTGTAATTAGGAGAATTTGTGATTCTATACGCATTAGAGGAATATGTTTTGTCGTTGAGCACGAGTTTGAGTTGGAAACGAAATTGAACAAGAGCCCAAGAGAGGTGAGCATAGGAATTGATTAGAGGTGAGTAATGATGGAGAGTTATTATATGAGCTGAGGGACACACAATTCGAATCAATTGAAGTTTGACATAGTAAACTTAGTGACTTATCATTTCTGATTAATAAAGTTATTTATTTTGGGATGGAAAATTGAGTATATGTATTATAATATATGATTGGAATCTTCAGAAGTCATGATGTTGGTGGAATATTGAGGACTCTTGTTTTGTTGAAACTTGAGAACATTGTCACATGTTCAACCTTGAGAATATTGACACATATTATTTAGAAGTTATGAGTATTTATTCTTTAACCCTGGTAATGAGAATGACTATTTTTACTTCAAAGAGTCATAGCAATGCTACCATTTTGGAGAGTTCTTGGATTTATTCACCTACACTTTTAGAATTGTTCAACAACCTTATGATTTCTATTGTCTTTCCAAGTGCTACTCATTTCTTTCCTTCCTTTTTGAGTACTAGTTCATGGGGATATATTTTTGTTATTTTTGATTGTTTGTTTAATTATAGGGGTGAAAGTTCGGTGTTCGGTTTGGATTATGGCCCAAACCGAAACCAAACCGAATTAATTCGGTTTTATATTTTTCAATCCGAATCCAAACCGAATATTAATTTGGTCCAAACCAAACCAAACCGAATTTCTGATTAGCAAACCGAAACCGATCCATACACCGAATTTTTTTACCAGATACGAACTGAAGTACGGAGTATAAGAAAACTAAGCAATTTGTATAATTATAAAAACAAAACAATACAAACTAAATTGATAGATAATTTTATATAATCAACTATTATAAATTTGCCCACAATAATCTGACATTAAAAGACAATGATTAAAAAAAGACAAAGATAAAAAAAAAAAAATCAGATCTTTAGCCTTGGTGCTTCCTTCATAAACTTTTGGCTCAAAACTTCAGATCCATCTCCAACTTGTACCTCTTTACTAATTAGATCTTCTGTTTCGGTGTTGGGGAGGGAACGTGGTGGTGAGCGGCGGTGAAGTGGTGGTGATTTGAGGGAGAACGGACAGCAGAATGGGGCAGTTGAGTTTACACAAGAGAGATACGTTGAGAACACAAGTGAGGAGGGTGACTTGAGATACCGGAGTACCGGACTGGTGGTGGTGGACGACTGGACAGACGGAGTGAGGTGGTGACGAAGGAGAAAAGAGGGGAAATCTAGGGTTTTGGTGAGGAGTGCCGAGGGAAAGTGAAAGGGAAATGGGAAAAGAGGGTAGAAATTTAGGGTTGTGGGTATATATATGAGGATAATGGGCTGGAATTAGTGGGCTTAATAAATTTCGGTTTGGATTTTGGTTTTCAGTTTTGGGAATCCCAAGACCGAATCCAAATCGAAATATTTTGGTTTCAATTTTTCAAACCGAAAAAAACCGAACAAAATTGCTTATTCGGTTTGGTTTGGTTCGGTTTTTTTTTTTTTTGGTAAATAAAATTTTATTACCAAGGAAAGAAAGTTACAACTTACAAGAGCTAAGTTATAACTACCACCAGAACACCAAAAGACCTGTAAAAACAGGCCAGCCCCCAACACCTAGTTCTAGATCCTATCCTAGCCACCTTCTAGGAAGGGTTCTAGGAAGGGCTTAGAACAAACTGGACTCAGATTTCCAGCCACCTTCTAGGAAGGGTTCTGGAAACCAGGACCAGACAACAACACAAGCATACAGATCTGCAAACGCACCAACAAAACAAAAAAACCTAACAAACAAAGGATTACAAAAAAAAAAAAACAAAAAAAAAAAAAAAAAACAAGGCACCAACAAATAAAATCTGCAAGCTTAAAAACCCGGTGAACACCAAATAAAAAACCCTTGCACCTAGCAAGGAGAGCCTCTACACTTGACACTTCAACCTTGCCAAGAACCGAACCAGAACCACCAGAAGAGCAGAAGCCAGACTAGCAGCAGCAAAAACTGCAACAGCAACAAACCAGCAGCAACAGCAACTGCACAGAGCAACACAGCACACAGAAAGCAGCAACAAAACAGCACCAGAACAAACCAGCACTGCAACTGTACCACCTGCCAAACATCAGCAACCAAACAGCAGCCTAGCAGAAACCAGAACAACAACTGCAACTAACTGTAACAGCAACCAGCATTGCAGCAGCAACAGAAACAGCACACAGAAACACAACAGCACAACAACAGAACCAAAACATAAGCAGACTAGCATAAAAACAGCAGCAACAACTGCATAGAACAGACACAGTAACAACATACGGCAGCAACACACAGAACAGCAACAGACCACCAGCTGAAGCAGACAACAGCAGCAGCAAGCAACTGCACAGAACATACACAGCAACAACAAGCAGCAGCAACAGACAGAACAGCAATAGTAACAGCAGCTGTAGTAGATAACAGCAGCAGCAAGCAAGAAACAACAGAGCAGCACCAGCAGCCCAACAATAGCCAACTGCCAAAACAATCCCGACCAGGCTGCCGACCAGCTGCCACCCAACCAAAACAAACTAAAAGTAGACAGTTGCAACATTAAATCAGTGAAGCAAGAGCAATTTCCTGTCTATTCCTTTACACCTAATAGCAACATGATAGATAATGTCACGAAAGATAGTATCTGCAGGTTTACAGTCACCCTAAACATCAAACTATTCCTCTGCAGCCATATACTGTAGATAGCCTCGGCAAAACACATAGAGTAAACTCTACCCTTGCTGCTAGACTTCCTGCAATTCTTAACTATCCATTGATGTTCAATGATAAAGGGTTGAACTGCTTTTTTCACATCAAGAAGTTTCAAAATCTGTTCCCAAATAGTCTTAGAGTAAGGACAGCAGAAGAACAAGTGAGAGACAGATTCACAAGTGTTCTGGCAGAAAAAGCAAATAGGATCACAACTTGTATTCCACTTAACAATTCTATCCTTAGTTGCAAGTTTATCAAGCAAAGCTAACCAAGTAATGAAAATACTCTTAGGAGCGGCTTGGTTATTGCAAACAATTCTTTTCCACCCTACTTTAGGAGCCTGAGGTCAAATCCGGGCATAGAGTTTAGCAATACTCATTTTCCCATTTTTCATAATAGAGGACCAGCCACCAATATCATCAATAATATCTCTCCAAGTCAAGATTTTCTTCAAAACCCATGAGCATTTCTTGGGAATAGTGGCAGTTCAAATATTTCTATTGTTGAAATAATAGGTATGCACCCATTTCACCCACATATTGTCAGATTTGTGAGCAAGATCCCACAGAATCTTGCAAATAGCAACTTTATTCCAATCACCAAGAGAGGTAATATTCCAGCCACCATAAACCTTAGGAAGAGTCATATGATGCCAGGAGACAGGGGCCTTTTTTGCATAAGTGTTCTTCCCAGTCCAAAGGAAAACCCTGAACTTGGCTTCAATTTCCCTAAGAATCTTCTTAGGAAGAATGAAAATTTGAGCCCAATAAGCCTGAATACCAAAAAGAACACTTTTGATAAGCTGTAACCTGCCAGCATAAGACAAGTGTCTAGAAGTCCAACAATCAATCCTAGCAGTAACCCTTTCAACCAAAGGCCTATACTGAGCAATAGTAAGCTTTTTAGAAGACAAGGGCACCCCAAGATATCTAAAAGGCAAACTACCTCTACTCATACCAAGAATAGTTTGCAGCTGATCTTTATCAAAATAAGAGATACCTCCAAAATAAACCTCACTCTTACTTAAATTAGCCACTAGACCAGAAGCACAAGAGAATTTCTGAAAGCCTGCAAGAGAAGCTGAATAGAGGTGGAACCAGCCCTAGAAAAGAGGAGAAGATCATCAGCAAACATCATATGGGTAATTCCTAACTTCTCACATCTAGGATGAAAATTGAAATTAGGATTCCCAGTCATTTCCTTAAGGCACCTAGAGAGGTACTCCATACAAAGAGCAAAAAGAAAAGGAGACACGGGATCTTCTTGCCTAAGGCCTTTTTCAGCAGAAAAAGGTTTAGCAGGAAAGCCATTAACCATCACAGAGTAAGAGACAGAGCAGACACAAGTCATAATCCATTTCACAACAGAATGAGGGAAACCAAGCTCTTCTAGAACAGTCTGCAGAAAAGGCCATTCTACAGAGTCATAGGCCTTTCTCAAGTCAATCTTTATCATGCATCTGGGAGAAACAAACTTATGAGAGTAGCCTTTGATCAATTCACTACTAGAAAACAGGTACATTGCGACGGAAATTTTTCGCCGGAAACACCTTGTTTTCCGTCGGAAAACCCATTTCCGACGGAATTCCGTCGTAACCGGTTGTCGGAAAAGTTGTTGTCGGAAAAACACCCTTTTCCGACGGAATTTCCGTCGTAAATGGGTTTTCCGACGGAATTTCCGACGGATTTCAGTCCGCCAAGAGTATTTTCAAGCCCGGCAAAGTCCCTCGGAAAATTCCGACGGAATTGAATTTCGTCGTAAATTCTCGACGGAATTTCCGTCGAAAAATGCTTTAAAAAAAACAAAAAAAAAGCACACCGCCACCACGTACCACCGCAAGCCGCCACCTAACACCACCTACCCCGACCTCACACAACCAACCAAACTTTCACCATACCCACACCCAACACCACCTACCCCACCTCACACAACCAGCCAAACTTTCACGATACCCACACCCAACCCCACCAACCGTATCACCAGCCCACACCAGAACCCCTACCCACCAACCACCTAACTAGATCTACCACCCCACCACCCACCTAAATCGCCACAGCCACCTACCTAACCAGATCTACCCATCTATAACCACCACCACCACAACCACCTACCTAAACAGATCTACCACCCCACCACCCACCTCAGTCACCACCGCCACCACCGAAAATCATCCCAACCCAGAAATTAACAAAAGAAATAAAGAAAAAAAAATAAAATCCCAACCCAGGCCCCTAAACACGATCTCCAACAGCCACCACCCACAGCCACCATAAATTGTAAAAAAATCCGATAAAACAACAAAATAACATCAAAATTGAATAAAAAAATAGACACATACCTTCGACCGCACACTCGAAAATGGGTTTAAGAGGTCAAATTCGACCATGAAAACTCTAGATCTAGAGTTTTCATGGTCGAATTCGACCTAAAAACCTTTGATTTCAGCATGAGAAGAGAGAGAATGGACGAAATAAGATAACCCCTAACCTTTGTTGTTGTTAATGTCGGTGATTACTTGTTGAGTTCGGTGTTTATGTTGCTGTGGTGGTGGTAAAAGAGGGGAAAGTAGAGAAGAGAAAGAGAGGAGAACGAGAGGAAAGAGAAAGAGAGGAGAACGTGAGAAAAAGCGAATGAGAGAGGAGGAGAGGAGGAGAGGAGGGGAGATCGAGAGAAGAAGAGGAGATACAAAGAGAAGGACATAGAGGGAGAAGAAGAGATAGGAGAACGAGAATAGGAAAGATAGAAAGAGGAGGATGCTTTTAGGGTTTTTTTAGGAGATAAATGTGTTTTATTTTTTTTAAAAAAATATATGTTCCGACGGAATATTCCGTCGGAAACTTACGACGGACTATAAATCCGTCGGAAAAGGTAATTTCCGACGGAAAATTCCGTCGAAAAATACAAAAATTCCGACGGATATTTATTCCGTCGTAAATTTTCGACGGAATCGATGAATTCGTCAGAAATTTCCGACGAAAAAAAAATCCGTCGTAAATATCCCTTTTTCCGACGGAATATTGGGTCCGTCGGAAGCAGTCCGTCGGAATTAAGCTATTTTCTAGTAGTGATTCAGTAGCCAGGAGAATATTGTCACCAATGTGCTTACCCGGGATAAACCCAGCTTGAGCATCATCAATAACAGTCCCCACCACTTTGAAATCCTGTTTGTGAGAACTTTGGTGATCAGCTTGTACAACATTGTACAACAAGCAATAGGCCTAAACTCTCTAACATAAGAAGGATGCTGAACCTTAGGCACTAAGATGATTATTGTACAATTCCACTGCTTAGCAATGACACCAGTCTCAAAGAAAGAGAAGATAGCAATATAAATATCAGTTTTGATCATAGGCCAAGCCTTTTTGAAGAAAACAGCATTAAAGCCATCAATTCCGGGCGCCTTATCATCACCAGTCTAAGCTAGAGCACTATCAATCTCAAAAGTAGTGACCGCAGAAGTCGGCTGGTACACCTTGTCCACCTGCAAGGGGTACATGATGGCAGTCGGCAAGGAAAACAAATGGAAGGACTGGAGAACAAAGTTCTACATTGTCCATTCCTCTGAAAGCCGACTGAACCAAAAATATAATAGGTGGAACAAGGATCCGCCCCTCCTGGCTGGCAAAAGCGCCTTGCCCCCTCTCCCTAGGCGAGCCCAGGAGGAAATTTTTGACAGGGGTCTGTTTAATGTGTCCGTTCGGACAAACGAGAGTGGGGAGAAAATAATCTTCCCCCAGAGCTACATTCCCCTTTACAAGTGGCTAGAAGATGGGGTGTACTTGGTCGCTTGTGGGCTAAGTTCTGAGATGCCGAGAGGTAGTCGGCCGTCTGATCTTGTGCAAACTTAAAGTTGTTTTTCAATGTTTGTTTATAAAACCTAACTCTTTCTTTTGGTGTAGACAAAGCGATGGAAAAGCTCTCGGCAGCAAAGAAGTCGTCTTCCGTCTCTGCAGCAAAGTACCGCACCAACGTCCTTAACAGGGCGAATGACGAGCAGAAAGCAGCCGGAACTCCCAAGGTAGCTGTTTAGGATACTTGGAATATTTTTCAACAAAGGTTAAATTTTGTCCGTCCAAACAGAGTGGTTCCGTCAGGCCTTCTCCCTCCAAACAATCCCAACCCAAAATTCAAAAAACTGGGGCGGGTGATGTGAGTGCATCCGGAAAAAACCGGAAACACATTGCTCAAAAGTCGAAGAGAGGGGACGGCTTTATTCTCAAAGCTGGCAGGGAGGTCAGCAAACTGGATGCTACTCAGGCATCAAAGGGTGGCTTTAAGCAACCCAACACTGATGTCGGCTCAGCAGGAGAGAAGAGGCATCATGGGGAGGAGGAGACTCAGCCGGACGGTATAAGTTGCATCTTTGTTGAATTTCATCAGCAAGATAGTTTCATTGAGTTTTCTTGACTGACTTATAATTTTGCAGCTCCTGTGCAAAGGCCGACCGTTGTCCAGATGGCCAAGGAGATGCTAAGGGCGCTTGATCCTGAGGACAAGACGTCCGTGAGAGGAGTCGGCACCCTTAACTTGGATGTCGTCTTGGGGAACCTCTGTGAGGTAAACAAGTTAGCTCAATTTCCTTTAATGTTTAAACACATATCCGACTGGTCTTGACCATTCGGCTCTTTGCTTGTTTCTAGGCCATGCTGCACGTTCAGGGGCTAAGAAGGCCCATCCAGGAAAAGTCTAAAGAGGTAACAGCCGCTAAAGCTCGAGCCGAGTCCGCCTTAGACCGAGCTCAATTTGAAATTGCTCAGAATGAGCTTTTGACCCTTGATATGATGTATTCCCAGGCGGACGCCAATCTGCAGGTGAAGAAGGACTTGGAGTCGGCCCGCTCCAAAATTAACGACCTTAAGGCCGAGATTAAAGGTCTCAAGGAAAAGCTTGAGCCTCTTCAAGAGGCCAAGAAAGAGGTCGAGAGGGCTAAGGAGCGGGTTGGCCGCCTGGAGAACCAGGAGGCGTAGCTGAAGGCCAAGTTCGAGTCCCGGGCGGAGGAGGATAAGCAGACCTTGTCAAACAAATGATGGAAGACTATGAAACCATCATGCGGACGCCATGGGAGGTGGTACAGCCGAGTGTTGATTTTAGCATTTGGAAGTCCAAGTTTGATCAAGCAAACGAGGATTTCAATGCTGAACTCCTTCGTCAGGCTGAAGCTGACGGTGAAGAGTCCGACTCTTCTTCAGGCTCTTCCGGGGACCAGGACGGGGAAGAGGAGAATGAGGAAAATGAAGAGCAACCGGTAGGTGAAAACGCGGCTGCCAATGCTGATAATCCCTCTACCCCTTGTAGCTTTTTAATAGTTATTTATGCGGCCGAATGGCCATACATTTCATCTTCCGGCCTGCGTGCCAAGTATCTATGTATCTTTATCGACTGAGGGGTCGGGTGACTTGAAAATTTTCCAGCAAACATTCTTGCCCAGTCGTCTGGTGGCGATTGGGCTTTTTAATTTAAAATCATTCGGCCGTTTGGCTGAAGTTATTCATATTGTTTTTTTTATTGCATGTTTTTTGGCAAAGTATTATAACCTATATAACATGCGAATGTTCTTGCCCCTGGGCGGATGTCGCGTGGTTTTGGTTGAGTGGATTGATTGACTTAGAAATTATTGATACTTAAAAGAGTATGCATGGTTTCTAAGTCAATCAATCAATATTGGTGATTGCCCCAAACCATGAGACAGACGCCCATCCGGAGCTAATGTATAATTGTTTTCATTCGGCCATTGGCTCAAACGAAATACAAAATTCTTGACTTAGCAAATTTGCTAAAAAGAAATCCTTCGCCTGTTTTGCTTTAAGAGCTAAAAGCAGGCGCATCCGGCCTAAGGCCTTGTCGAGATAAGATGCTATGTTTTAACTGAGCCTTAATTTTTCTTTAGAATAATCCGCCTGTCTTGCCTCAAGAGCAAAGAACAGGCGCATTCGACCCATAAGTCTCTTTTTTAATCTACCAAGTGTTTTAGCTCGTTTTCTCGTAAGTAATAGTCCGCCTATTCTGCGTTCGGACAAAAACAGGCGTTTCTGGCCAAGGGCCTCATTAGGTGACTTGTAGATCAGTAAAAGTTTTCCGCCTGTCTTGCCTTAGAGCAAATACAGGCGCATCCGGCCTAATGCCTCAATAGTTTCTACTTGTGAAATAGTGACCCTTTTCCGACTGTGCTAGAACTGTTAGAAAATACTTGGCCTTTTGGATTTCACTTTCGATTAAATTAAACGACTGCGAATGCTGCCTTAGCATTCGATAGGGCCGCTTGGTGTATTTGTAGGGCAGTGTGCCACCCAAATGGGAGATGCTTCTCCTCGACGAATTCGCCCGAATGGGCATCGCCGGTTATCTGACTCATGTTGGAGCAGACGGTCATACTCATATTGGAGCAGACTGTGACCATTTGGCCTCTATGTGTTTTTCTTAATATCCGGCCATTGGCCTCACAATGATTTAAGCAAATATTCGTTAAGTGTTTAACATAATGCAGTAAGAATTTCGTAGGAACGACTGCTCTAGAGTAGTCGGTTCCTTCATAAAGGTTGGGGCGTCTGTTATTGGGACAGACTTTACCCAAATACATTTGCCGTCTGTATTTTGTATAGGCGATAATTAAAATAAAAAGACAAGTTGAATAAAGAAGGCATATTCTCATTAGCAAAGTTTGAAGTGACAAAATTTGAGGTATTTACATTTGTACTTAGAAATGGTACTTTTTCAAGTTGTCCACATTCCAAGTTCTAGGCAGCTGCCTACCGTCTGGTTCTTCCAGGCGGTAGGTGTCGTCTCTTACTTCCTCATATATTCGGTAGGGACCTTCCCAATTTGGGGTCAACTTTCCCTGCTCATTCGCTCTACCGATTGCCTCCATTTTCCGTAGCACAAAGTCCCCCACTTTGAGAGGACGCTTGTGTACTCTTTTGTTGTAATCCCGTGTCATTCTCAGACAGTAAATCTCATGGCGCAAGGTGGCATTTCCCTTGCGCTCTGGAAGTGAGTCCAATGCTAGCCGCATGGCCTCCCAGTTTGCTTCTTCGTCATATAACGTGACTCGAAGAGTCGGCTCATAGTGTTCAATGGGCAGGACAACTTCGGCACCATACACCATGAGGAACGGGGTTTCTCCAGTCGCCCCTTTAGCAGTCGTTCTGATGGACCAGAGGACGTGTGGTAGTTCATCCGCCCAAAGGCCACCAGCCCGTTCAATTTTCTTTTTAATCCCGTCTGAGATTGGCTTATTGAAGGCTTCAACCTGGCCGTTTGCTTGAGGGAGGCCGACTGATACAAAGAGGCTTGAGACCCCTTGCTCTCCCAGCCAAGTCTTGAGTTGAGGCGTCTCAAATTGAGGACCATTGTAAAAAACCATAGACATGGGCACCCCAAAACGAGTGATAATATTCCTCCAGATGAAGGAAATGACATCTTTAGTCTTGATGTTTTTGACCGCCTCCGCCTCTACCCACTTGGTAAAGTAATCCACAGCTACCAATATGTAGCGCTTGCCGCCTGGGGTCGCGGTGTAAGGCCCAAGTATGTCCATGCCCCATTTGGCAAAGGGAATTGGGCTGTGGATGGCCGTCAGGTCCGTGGCCGGACGATGGATGAGCTTGCCAAACTTTTGACACTTGTCACATTTTTTGACCATTTCCATAGCGTCCGACTCTAGAGTTGGCCAGAAATAGAGCTGTCTGGCCTTGGCAGCTAAAGTCCTGCCGCCTATGTGGGAGGCGCAGAAACCCGCATGCAAATCTTCGAGGACCTCTCTACCCTTTTCCGGGGTAACACACTTCAATAGGGGTTTCAAGAAACCAGCTTTGAAAAGTTCTCCTTGTCTAAGCTCGAAGTTTGCCGCTTTCTTTTTTAGAACAACCGCCTCCTGAGGTGAATCAGGGAGCGTGCCGTCTGCAAGATAAGCCCAGATGTTGTCCATCCAGGTAGAGCTTCGGTCGAGAATTCCAATGGGGTCTTCATTAGATACACTTCTTTTCTCCATGACCTCCTAGAAGACCGACCGAGGCATTTCACAAGAGGCGGATAATGCTAGTTTTGACAGAGCATCCGCCTGATTATTTGACGACCTGGGCACCTGAGTTAACTGAAACCCCTCAAGTGTACCAATTTCACTTTTGACCGCCTGCAAATATTTTATCATGGCCGGATGAGTGGCCTCGTACGTCCCATTAACCTAGAGTACGACTAATTGAGAATCAGAGTAGGCGGCTATCTTTCTTGCCCCTGCCGCCTTGCAGTACCAAATGCCGGCCAGTAGGGCCTCATACTCGGCCTTATTGTTAGAGACCTGGAACTTGAACCGTAGTGCGTATTCATACTTATCTCCTTCAGGAGATTGACAGATAATCCCTGCACCACAGCCGTTCACAGTGGAGCTCCCATCCACATACACTTTCCAAACCTGGTCTGTATTGTCCGGTACAACCGGCCTTGTCATTTCGACAATAAAGTCGGCGAATGCTTGCCCTTTTATTTCCTTCCTTGGTTGGTAAGTGATTTCTACTCCTTGCATTTCAATAGCCCATTTAAGCATTCGTCCAGAAGACTCCAAGGTTGTGAGTGGTCTTTTGATCGGTTGGTCAGTATAGACTTCTACCGCATGCGCCAAGAAGTAAGGTTTTAGCTTCTTGATGGCCATGTATAGGGCAAGGCCGAATTTCTCAACCATGGGGTACCGTAGCTCTACGTTTCTCAAAACATGGCTAATGAAATACATCGGGAGCTGGGTGCCGTCTCTTTCAGCTAAGAGAACGGCACTGAGGGCATGGTCAGAGACGGCTAAATACATGAAGAGCTTCTCTTTGGGAAAAGGGCTGACAAGCCTTGGCAAAGAGTGCAAATGAGTTTTCAGTTTTTGAAAGGCCGCCTCTGCATCATCCCCCCATTCAAAGTTGGTATTCTTTTTTATTGCTTGGAAGAAGTAGAGACACTTGTCGCCTGATCGACTGAGGAATCTCCGCAAGGCCGCCAGGCAACCTGTTAGCTTTTGCACTTCCTTCACAGTACGGGGCGACTGCATGTCGATTACCGCTTGTATTTTCTCAGGGTTGGCCTCTATTCCCCTTTAATTTGGTCAATCAAAAACCCGAGAAACTTCCCAGACTCAACACCAAAGACACACTTTTTTGGGTTCAGCATGACCTTGTCCCGCTTGAGTGTGGCGAATGTTTCTCGGAGATCAGCCAGATGATCCGCCTTTTGTTTGGATTTGACTATCATGTCATCAATGTACGCCTCTACGTTCCTTCCGATTTGATTAATGAAGACCGTATTAATCGTTTGTTGGAAAGTAGCAGGCGCATTCTTCAAACCAAACGGCATCACCGTATAACAGAACAACCCCTAATCAGTGACAAATGCCGTCTTTTCTTGATCTTTTTTCCACAGGGGGATCTGATGGAAACCTGAATAGGCGTCCATTAAACTCATCAAGGCATGTCCGGCTGTTGAGTCGACCAGACTGTCGATCTTGGGCAATGGATAACTATCCTTTGGACATGCCTTGTTGAGGTCTGTGTAGTCAACACACATCCGCCAAGTTCCATTCGGCTTTTTTACTAACACAACGTTAGCTACCCACTCAGGGAAATTGCACGGCCAAATGAACTTGGCATCCAGCCGCCTGACTTCTTTCTTCGCTGTGGTTTCTTTTCTTTTGCCGGATGGGCTTCTTTTTAGGATCCACGGCGAGTTTGTGGACAGCAAGATCCGGGCTGATGCCTGGCATCTCCTCCACTTCAAAGGCAAAGATGTCTTTGAATTCTCTCAGCAGCTGATAAAGGCTTTTACCCAGATCTGCAAGTGCAACCGTCCCCACCTTAACCGTCCGCTCTGGACGGCTGCCGCCTAGATGGATATCGATGTGCTTACCAGCAGGCTGGGGACGGAGATCATCCGACCGTTCCCCGGTCAGTGATTGCTATTGTTTTTCTTTTTTGACCACCACCAGCTGATCAGTCTTTCTTTTCTTTCCGGCTGGTGGGGCCGACTGTTCTTCCTCGACATCGTCGAGGTCGATCGTTTGCTTGCCCCGACCGGATGCTACGGCCGCGGGCTTGATGTCCGAGAGGTAACTTTCTCGAGCCGTCTTTTAGTCCCCATTAAAGGAACTGACTGTTCCATCATCCTTCTCATACTTGAGTAGCATGAGTGCAGGGATGATGACGACCTTGCACTCATTAAGAGTGGGACGGCCAAAGATAAGGTTGTAAGCTGTGAGCTCTTTAACCACTAGGAAACGGATGGTCATGTGTCGATCATCTCCCTTGCTTCCCAGGTGCACAGGTAAGTCAATGCGTTCGACTGGGTGCACAAGTCCTCCCCCAAACCCAACAAGGGTATGGGAGACCTCCATCATGCTATCCGGTTTGTACTTGAGATTGGATAAGCATTTTAGGCTGATGAGGTCAGAGAAGCTTCCCGTGTCACTCAGAATTCGGCCAACCAACTTGTTGGCGACCTTGCATTCAATGACAACGGGATCATCATGCGGCCGATGGACTTTGCCTCTGTCCTGTTCGGTGATGACAACTTTAAGGAAGGCGGATGTACCTGCCGCATCCCCTTCCTCAACAGAGTTGACCATTTTCCTTAGATGGTCCTTGGTGCCCCAAATGGTCGGGCCACCACCGGCAAAGTCGCCTGCTATGGTGTATACCGGTTTTCATCAGTTTCGGCACTCACAGTAGGCTGGGGAGTCTTTTCCTTGGACTGCCCTTCATTTGCCTTTGAAGTCACTTTGGACTTCACATAGGACTTCAGCTGTCCTTTGTCGGCCAGACGGTTAAGCTCCCGCTTGAGACTGAAGCAGTCGTTCGTGTCATGGCCGACATCCTCATGGAAATGGCAATGCTTGTTCTTGTTCCGATTTTCAGCGGAACCTTTCATAGGAGTCGGCTTCTCAAGAGTCAGTCGATCCTTAATTTCCAACAGGATGGAGCAGTAGTCCTTGTGGAACTCGTACCTTGGGACATACGGTTTCCACTCTTTTTTCTTCTTCTAGGCCGGTTGGTCAGAGTTATCAATGGCCCAGACTTGTTTTTTCTTTTTGCTCTCTTCTAGCATAGGAGCCGGCTGAGCAGGCCGACTCTCTTTCTGATGGTCAGACTTCTTATTGTCCGACTGCTTATTGGAGGAGCAGAGTTCGGTCGCCTGTATATAGGCTTCCACCTCTCGCAAGGCTCCTTGCAGAGTAAAGATTTGTTTGCGGACGAGTTCATACTTAAAAGTAGACCCATCCTTCAAACCCTTAAAGAAGTTTGTGAAAGCGACCTCATCAGACAACCCATGAATCTGGATTCGGACTAGATTGAACCGCCTGACATAGGAACGCAAACCTTCTCTATCTCCCTGATGAACATTGCCCAAGTCAAGACTTGTCTTTTTAGCAGGAATATTCATAGAAAAGTTTGAAACAAACAAGAACGCAAGTGTCTTGAAGCTATTTATGCAACCAGCCGGCAGATTACCAAACCACTGCTGGGCTATGCCCTTCAGGGTTGCTGGAAAGCAACGACACCATGCGGCATCATCCAACCCCTGTAGATACATGAGGTGAGTGTATGCTAGCAGGTGGTCTTCTGGGTTGGAGCTCCCGTCATAGGCTCCAACAGAACATTTTTAACTTTAGCCGGCTGTACGGCTTCAGTTATTTCCTTGGAGAAAGCAGAGGGTTGATCCCCAAGGTGTTGCAGCCTAAGCTGCCAGTCCATCGGCTGATAGCCGTATGCCGCCTGTCCTCCAAAGAGTGCAGGCTGCATGTAAGGTAAGACCGGCGCCTGGTACAATGGTTGTGCCATGTACTGGGCCGACTGGATCATATGAGGACCAGACTGAACCCATGGGTTGCTAGCTGGAATCTCATGTACAGACTGGAACACCTCACAGAGGTATTCCGAAATCTATCATGATAAGTTGACGTTGAAGCCGACTCTGATAGCTGGGTCCTCTTTTGCTTAATGTATTGACGTTAAAGCTTTTCTTGTGCTCGCTTCCGGGAAACGGAGCCGGGTAAGGTCAAATTGGGGCCGGGCCTTCTCCGTAGGGGCAGGATGAGGAGTCGGCTGACGGTCCCTGACCGACTTCTGTTTGCCAGCCTGGGCTGGCTTCTTGTCCGATTGCTCCTTTCTAGGAGTAGGCGACTTCTTCGAGGCGAGTTGTTTGATTTCACCCCTAAGGCTGCTCAGGAGTCTCATTAGTTCATCTCGAGTGACGAGAGTCGATCCTGCCCCCTGGGAAGGATCACCCAGCCGCCCCGAGTGCTTCTTTGGCTGACCAACAGTTTTGCTTGGCCCTGCCTGGTCATGGTGACGCTCCCGCTTTTCCTTACTGCGGATACGTCCAGAGATGAGGGATCCATTTTGATCTACATAGGTTTCGACGTCAGCGTCGTCACCTGAGTCATGGTCCGTTTGGACCACTATGTCTTCTGGAGGCCGATTGGCCTCTGGATTCGGTACAGGTACTTTTGAAGCCATTTCAGAGGTACTCTCCCCACTGACAGCGCCAAATGTTTCGGGGGTTTTTGTCCCTCGGGACAGTTACAACACTGAGACTGGATTCACCAAAGGACGCCTGTACCTGCAAAGCAAACGGACCGCCGGATGGTCGGTGGTCTGCCTCCGAAGATTAAGTTAGTAAGCGTTTGGTAATAAAACGTGCGGAAGTAAAGTTATCCGCTCGGATTCCAAGCTCAAGTAAAGTGTTGTATGTTCTTTTGAAACTAACAACTCTGTAGTAAGTGACGTATTGTTTCGTAGTGCGAGTATATCTCTCTCTTTTTCTCTGTCTTGTCATAAATGTAAGAATGTCCCTATTTATAGGGTCCTTTTGGAAAGTGTGCCCTCCCTAGGATCTGGTGACCTAGGGATTAGGGCACGCCGTTTTTTAAGGGCCCCTTGGGATTTGGGCCTTGAAAGCCGCCATTCCCAGGCGGCAATATCTGCTTGACACGTGTCACCATCTGGAAGGTCCAAGTAGGTGCCCCTTCCAGTGACATGTGTCAGGCTCTGATTGGGCCACTTGGCAGGGTATAAAATACCCAAATCAGGAATTGTTCTCAAAACCTCATGAAAGTCAAATTTCTCACACCAAGGCTTAACAATAGTCGCCTTACCAAAGAACATGTGTGGACTAGCGTTAAGAACAACATTCATATCATCAGAGTTTTGAAATTTAATCAGAAAGTAGCCATCATCATTCCAATTTTCAGCAATGTATCTATGGACAGCAGCTATAGTGGGATAATAGCCTATGACATAGAAAATTACAGAATTCTTCCACTTAAGATCACCTTCGGTAATTTCAGCTTGTTGTAACATTGCAATAGATTTGCCATCTTTCACCATTGGAGCTACAAAAGAGAGGGTCGAACCCTTAGCAGTGAGCTTAGAAACGCTTGGCTTAGGAGCAGGAATATTTGGTTGAGGAGGGACCACATCATCCCCCAAAGAAACCGGGTCAGCACTTGGAGCAGAACCGATCCCAGAAACCAATGGAATAGTAGCAGGGGTTGTTGTCTCTGGAATTCGCGGCACAGAACCGAAATTAAGGCCAGGATTACCTTCAGCCACCATAGTATTACCTCTTGAAGCATACCCTGCATTCAGCTCAGATGAAGAAGCTCGGAGATCCAATGAAACAGTGGATCTGGGCACTGTTTTATTAGCCTTAATCAGACGCATATGAAAGTCCTCAAGTGCTTTAAGCTCAGCTCTTGTAATCTTCTCAGTTGAGCGACTCAAATGAGAAGGAGGAGTAACCAGCTCATCCGGATCCTCATCAATCTCTTGAATCGAAGAAGAAGAAACCGCAAGCTTAGTCACATTCAACCTATTAACACCATCATTCAATAGAGATTTAGAAGCATGATTCAAGTTGTTTAAGGGATGAGGAGTAGATTGCTTCTTCTTCTGAGCCATTGGAACCGATTAAGCTGAAGAAAACCAGAAAAATCAGATCACCATGGAAGGAGAGAGAAGAGAGAAAAGTCAACGCAAGTCAACACCCTTTTAACATGGTTTGGTTCGGTTTTTGGTTTTTATCCAATTTACTTTCACCCCTATTTAATTATGTGAACTATGGTTGTTTATCAATCATGTTTTTATGAATTTGAATTATTGGGAATGGCGACAAAAATATTTTACCTCAAACCTTAATTCGAATTAAATAATAATTGTTTCTTGATTGAGTTTATTGGTTAGTGTTAGTTGATTAGAATAAGAGGAAGCTAAGTGTTTTGACCCAACCTATATAGCAACCAGTTTTATCATCAAGAAAGTATGGTGACAAGAAACAATTCTAGTGATGGAAATGATTAGAGCTAGGTAGTAAGGAAAACTTAATATATTTCCAGGGATGATATAACCACCAATAATCCCATAGTGGGAAAAGGTGTAACAAGATAGAGTTAAGAAGCGAAAACCACCTATATACCAAAAGAAGATCAATTCCCGAAGTTTTTATGGTTGAGTTAAAGAGATATGCAAGTTGTTTAAAACCAATTTGTGTCTTGAGAATTTGAAAGTGAATAAAAGTTTGTATAGTTTGTACTGGAGAGAGTTGATTTTACCATGTTAATGGGAACACATAAGTTGTGAATACACTCAATCTTATTTGATGGTCATTTGAGATAACAAACCCGAAATAAGTTTTTCCAGGCTTTCATGCAAATAGAAGGAAAATATCGTGAAGTTTAAGTGTAAATGAAAATGTTGCTTATTTTAGAGTAGTGCTCCAAGTGGTTAAGATCTCTAGGTATTCAAGGAAATGATGTTGCTTTAAATTTAAAGGAATGAGTTGAAGGGTGGTGAACTATGAATTTCAATGGTGGTTGTCAAAACATAAAGTCTTTTGGAGTTTGATTGAATTGTATTATGAATAATCAATTCATGTATTCGTTAAAAAGAAGGTGAGACTAAGGATAAAGATAAAGAATCACAACAAGAGATAAGGTAGGTGAAAGGCTAAGAAGATGGCTAAAGAAGCTTTAAAGGAGTACTTTGGGAATGAGAAAAAGTATGAAGGTGGCTTGAGTAACTCTGGAAAAATTAAGAAAACTTGAACTATAAAGACACAGTATACTAGAAAGTATCGAGAATATTGAACAAGGGATATGAAAATGTCATTAAAGAGAATAGTTTATGACAAGACTTATGAATTTGATTGAGATATGTTGATATAATTTGAGCAAGGATTGTTTATGAGGTGATTGAATAAGAGATTATTTATGGGTCATGAGATTTATCCACGAGATGCTAGAGGAAATATTATGGGTTGATTGGAGGAGAAATGTAATCAAGAGAATGTAAGCAAAGAAATATAGAGGTTGAGTGAAGTTTGGAGGTATTAAAAGGACAACATTGTGAGGAAAGAAAGGATTAATGTTGCATTATGTAAAGGGGTTTGATGATACAGTTGAAGGGTTGTTTAAGAAGGTGAAATTGCTTTGGGGCGCATGTAATTGATAAGAGGGATGATAACAATGTTTGTAAAGTGCCTATGGGGGGATTGACCAAGATGAAAATAAAGAGTAATTATCTTTTGCCTTGGAGTGACAATTTGTTTGATCAAACGTAATGGAGAATATAATTTTGAGGTTAGACTTGAGGATATGTGTAGGGGTCGTTCGAAGTGCGCCTAGGTAAAAGGCATGTTGTGAATATGCTTGGCACTCATAGGAAGTGGGAATTGACGTATACGATTAGGGACAAGGAAAGTAGGTAGCCGCCAACAAATTTTTAAGGAACTTGTAAACCGTTCACGGATCATAAAAGGCAACCACGATAAAGGGACAACGAAGGCAACAACGATTGACCCGTGAAGGTTACACCCCATTCATAATCAATGAGATTACTAACTCCATATGGTTCGGACCACGAAAGGAGGATCGGGGATGATGGTACGAAGTGAGTGATGGAGTCACATTCGCCCGTATTGGCCTCTACTCGATTCTTATAGTGAAAAGTGATTCCTGCGATCTCAAAGGCATACAAACAAAGATCCAATTTGCTCCAAACTATTATTAAACTAAATTGGTTGAATATTAATGCAACACGTAATTCTAAAATATTTGTGATCACTTGAATTAATTAACAAGATTAAAAAGGAACCTAAACCGGTTGTCCAAATTATCTTATTAGGTGTAATTTTCAATTACATATTCCCTTTAACATGCAATATGGTGATCAACAAATATAATAGAATAACATCAATATTGGAAGCAATTCAGCCATAATTCCAACAATATAAAATCGTTAGAAAAATAATAGAAATAAAAGGAACATAATTCTTACTTTGATTTTGTTTGTTTGCAAGTACAAAATAATAAACGAGTTAGTAACTTCAAGGAAATAATAATAAAACAATAATTAAATTAAATTAAATTAAGTAGAGTTGATTTGGGGCCAAACCCTCAAATAGTTCTACCTTTCACGCCTTGGCTTAAGGACAGAGCCACGAGTAAAGTATGGACTCCTTGGAGTACTTGAAGAAGGAATTTTGAAAGAAAAAGGGTAGGCTAGTGTTTAGGCTAAAGCATAGAAGAGAGAAAAATAAAACTAGAGAATTAATTGATGCCCCGTACATCAGAAATAAGGGGGTATTTATAGAGAGAATGTGCTGAGGGAGCATACGGAACCCTAAAATGATAAAAACCCTAAAAAATTATCCCGCGACACGGCAAACTCTACCGTGACACGGGAAGTCCCACCGTCAGACGGGAAACATTCCCGTGACACAATACATTTTTGGTGTGACGCGGGAAATTTTCAGAAAACGGGGAAGAAAACGCGTTAAGGATTTACGCGGAAAAGACACGGAATTTTCCGTGTCACGGCAGATTTCCCGTGTTACGGCAGATTTCCCACCGTCAGACGGGACTGATTCCCGTGACACGGTGGGTACCTGCCGTGGCGCGGGAATTTCCAGCCCACTTTTCCGTCTAAATACATTTTTAACCCTAATTTCATTCGGCATTTTAAGTTCCGATTGATAATTTCGAGCCTTTTCTGACTTATTATTATTTGGGCTAAAATAAGAAAATAATTAAATAAAAATAAATAAAAGGTTTGGGCCAAAAATAAATAATAAAATAATAAAATAAAACAGGTTTCGGCTAAAATTAAATAACAAGTTTGGGCTGAAATTCAAACTATGCTTTTACCAAACATCAAGGCTAATCCATGGACTGTTCAAAAATATGAATTTAATCAAATACGAATTTTTAAGCACTCTCGGGATTAAATACTGAACCCGACCAATAGTGGCGGTGAAAGGTTGTTCATCATCGGGTTTTGTTTTGGGGAGACATTTTTAGGTGTCTATAGAAGTCCCCACTTTGACTGAGTTTGTAGAAACGTTAGTTTCGAAAATGATAGTCAAAGTAGTCGATAGGGACGGAGAATGATTTAAGACGTTTTGCGATCCTAAATCATTCTGTATACGCCGATACCTGCAGAAAAATGTTACTTCTACAGATAAAAGAGTAAAAGGATAGTATATGTATCTGGCACCAGTGTATCGGTGACAAATGAGTTTGGCAGCTTCCTATGCTTGAAGGAATCCACCGGATGAGGTTTGTTGAAACGCTTTCCATGCCTGAGGAAAGCCGACTAAGGAGTTTGGTAGTTTTCTAAGCCTGAAGAAACCTAACGGATGATACTTTTCATGCCTGAGGAAAGTCAACACATGAATTTGGTGTCATTCTATGCTTGAAGAAATCAACCGATGATGCTTTCCATGCTTGAGGAAAGCCGACAAAGGAATTTGGCGGTTTTCTATGCTTGAAGAAAAATCCACCGATAACGCTTTCCATGCTTGAGGAAAGCCGACAAAGGAATTTGGCGGTTTTCTATGCTTGAAGAAAAATCCACCGATAACGCTTTCCATGCTTGAGGAAAGCTGACAAAAAAATTTGGCGGTTTTCTATGCTTGAAGAAAAATCCACCGATAACGCTTTCCATGCTTGAGGAAAGTCGCCAGATGATGAGATTGCAAGTCTCTGTGTATCGAGAACCTTGCGCCGTGAAATGATGGTGGTTCGATTGTCCCCGAACGTGGGTTGTAGTTGGGTAGCTTGTCCCCAAACGTGGGCTGTAGATGGTCCACTTGTCCCCGGACGTGGGCTGGTTGTAAATGGTCCGCTTGTCCCCGGACGTGGGTTGTAAATGGTCCGCTTGTCCCCGGACGTGGGCTGGTTGTAAATAGTCCGTTTGTCCCTTGACGTGGGCTGTAAATGGTTCGCTTGTCCCCAAACGTGGGCTGTAATTGAGACCTGCAAAATAAATTTGCCAATGGACTCGTATATATTATGATTAACTTGACCACTGACTTGACCAAGTTTGACTTGATGTGACATGACATGTGTATGACTTGTGAGTGTGTGTGTGTGTGTGTATATGTGTGTGTGCAGACACAAGCAAACGAAGATGCAAAAGCAAAAATTTTCCGTCAATTTTTGTCATGAGTGGAGGGTACCGACTTTCTCCCGAAAAAGAAAGATGTGAAAACTGAACTTTATTTTCGAACTTCCTTCCAAAAGAAAAGACGCAAAAAAAGGAAAGAAGTTTTGAGCTTCCTCGTTGGGCAAGACAAAATGAATCGCATGGATTGAATTGCTTTTCTTGAAAGTAATGTATGCATGATGCATGTCCTTAGGCCAGGAGGCTAAGGAAAATTACATCATGTGACACGATAGATTAATTAACTTAGGTCTTGGAACTAAGCATCATTTATGGTGTAAAGAAACGATCTTGAACGTCACTTAGGTCTGGAAGCTAAGAACGTATACAGATGAAGTGATTATTGCATAATGAACGTTTCTTAGGTCAAGGAGCTAAGCACGATATGCTTTGTATGATTAAACATCATTGATGTATAAATGTTTCTCAGCACATTATGCGATGCATGAAACAATGAATATTGCTCAGGTCAGGAAGCTAAGCAAGTATACAACGATTCTTCTAATGAATGTTATCTTAAAAGATGATGAAGCATGCGCTGTAAGGAAATAAGATTTCATGATAAAGGGTTCCTAAAGGGAAGGATGATATGGATATGAATGTGTGAGTGAAGTGTGTGAAAGTGATACTAAAGCTGGCTGCAAGTGTTATGGCGATGGAAAGAGATGTGGGAAGAGTCAAAGATGATGACTCTTTAGGCTAAATGGTGTGGGTTCAAGCCCCCAAGTCTAGATCTAAATGGGTAGGGGTAAGCATTGGATATTCTTTGACTCGATCATGCATGGATATGAATATGAATGTGGCCGCACCTCGATGTGAGGTTGCCTACGTATCCGTTAGGAATCAGACCGAACGTAGCTCTAATCGAACTTTGCACAAGTGTATGTACACCTCAAAGAGGTCTTTCAAGGGTTGTAATGTGGTTAAGTTGATGGTTTAAGGAAGAAAGGGATAAAAGGTTCAAGACCCGAGAGAATCCCCAAGATGTGTAATTTTGAATTTGAAAATTTTGAATTTTGCAAGTTTATTTTCAACTTTTTTTTGTTTTGAATTTCTTTTTTTCTTTTTTTTTATTCTTTTGAATCAATGTAGACAATCTCAGATCATGCGGTCCATCACTCACTTAGCATTCATGTTTCTCAGGCACGGTACCAAGCATTCGATGAGAGTCGCAATTTGAGACGTGTTCATATCAAAGACATTGTTTTATTGTTGCTTTCTTTTTTTTTTTACTTGCTTTTTGAATGTTATACAATTACACATCTTCCAATCCCAGGGTTAAGTGAATGTGGGTTGAAGAAATGAAGGCCAAACGTTAGACAAGGCTCAAAATGGTTGATGAAGAAATGGAATGTGATTGAACGGTTAACAGGGAATGACATGGTTGCAAAGGTGCCTCAAGTCATTGGTGTACCTTGGGTTTAGTTCGGTAATTGATTTATGTTTTTTTAATTTAGAATGAATGAATGAAAAATTCTATGATCGAGATGTAAAGGAAAGTTGCTCATTTTATTAATGGAATAGGTGAACGAAACACATAAAACATATAAAAATTCAAAATGGAAAACCTATGCTAGACATGAATGGGGAATGGAGATGAATGATAAAGAAAGAAATCATGAAATCTTGCACGAAGGATCTGCTGTGCGCCTTGTGTTCATTACTTCTTGCCGCCTGGAGGGACAGGAAGTTTGTTTGCATCCACCAAGTCTTGAATGACGTCCTTCAAATTCCAACATTGCTCCGTAGTGTGGCCCCTTCGTTGATGGTACTTGCAATGGGCATTGGGATTCCATTTGGCGCTCCTTTCTTCAGGTTTTGGCTCTGGAAATGGCCCAATAGGTGTGATCAAGCCTTGACTGTAAAGGCGATCAAAGGCCGCATCATAAGTCATTCCTAAAGGAGTGTAAGTTCTTTTCTTCTTGGGCAATGGAGTATTAAGATCTCACACTTCATTGAGATCAACTTGGCTTATATTGTTGGTAGTACTTTCATGCTTAGAAGACGAAGAAGAAGGATGGTCGTTCTTCTTGTTTTTCCAAGTGTTATTATTGTTACTACCAGCAGTCTTTATTAGCTCATCCTCGATATTGATGTCGATGTCGTATACAGCTTCGAAAGTGTTCAATGGAAGAAATTTGAGATGTTCCCTATATTTATGAGTCATATTTTAAATAAAGAGGCGAACCATCTCTCTTTCTTTGGGGGGATCTACCAAGAGTGAAGCTATTTCCCTCCACCTGTTCAGGTAAGCAGTGAAGCCTTCATTCTCTTTATGTTTGAGAATGGAGAGTTAACGTTCAGAAGTTTTAGTTTGAATGTTACACTTGTAACGATTCATGAAACAGTCGGTTACATCTTGCCAAGTTCGTAGTATGCTTGGCACCTAAGGAATAAAACCATTGTTGGCAAGCATGTTCTAAGGAGAGAGGGAACACCGTAGGGAAGAGTGTTACATCCAATCCCTTAAGAGCCATGGTTGCAGAGAACGCCTTCAAATGGAATATTGGATTGTCATTAGGCTTGAACTTTGGAATATCAACAGTGGAGAACGTTTTAGGGAGTTTGTCCTTCACATCCAAAGGAGTGGGAGGTTGTTCCACATAAGTGAAATCCTCATAAATCTTACTCATTTGTTCCTTCAGTTTATCAAGGGTGGAAACAGTGACCTTGTTTTGTTCCATGATAGTGACCCTAGTGGTAAGGGTTTACATCATGGCAGACAGTGCCTCGATGGATTTGTTGATGTTCTCAATATCTTCTTTAGTGGCCATTGAAAGGTGATGAGTAATGGAGATGGCAAAGTTCTCTTTGAACGCCTATTAGATCCGAGAGATTGTTGCGGTAATGACTCGAACCGTATTAATCTATCCCTGTTCCTTGACCAAATACTGTGAAATAAAATAATTCACTTAATTGTTTGACTCATTGCTCATGATAGGAAAGGAAGGAAAAAAATAGACATTTGAAAACAGGTGAGAAAACTCCACTCATTTTTTTATTATGACGAAAAAAGGGTGCATGAACCTAATATACGATCATAAACGACCTGGTGCACGACTCGAGTCGAAACATAAAGAAAGTGTGTGGACTATACTTAACTCGTGAGTGACTAAGTGATGTTATAAGACTCGTGGTATGATCGTATGGTTAGACATGTGAACAATAACCAAAATGACTGACGCGAGGACCAAATTAACATAGACGACTTAAAAAATCTGACTGGACTTATTTCAAGGGTACCGTGACACGGAAACTGTACCGTGTCACGTGACAAGCTGCCGTGATGCGGTGATTTTTTTTTTTTTTTTTGGCTGCAGGTCCACCAGGCCACGGTGGACTGTGCCGTGGCACGGGAATGTTTACTGCACCACGGGAAACTCCACCGTGCCACGGTGGATGCTGACATGGCACGTGATTTTTTTTTTTTTTGCTGCAGGTCCACCGCGCCACGGTGGACTGTGCCGTGGCACGGGAATGTTTACCGCGCCACAGGAAACTCCACCGTGCCATGGTGGATGCTGACATGGCACGGGGAATAATATTTATTTTTTTTTGGAAATCCACCGTGTCACGGTGAAAATTTGTCGTGACACGGTAGAGTTTCCCGTGGCGCAGCAGACACTTTTTTTTTTTTTGTTTCCTAATTACTAAGTGAGTACGGTCCATTGGCAATCGTTAGTCATAAATAATCCACCATAGACAAAGAAAGATTGTTAAGGTTAGGATCAAAACGACCAAACATAAAACACGTAGGCACAATGATGAAAAGAATAGTTTGCAACCTAAGGTAAATTTCTATGTTCGACTATGGTCAAGTTTATCTGGTGTCAATAGGGTACCATGGTTAAGAGTTTGGACGCGTTAGCAAGGCAGCCTCCCCTGAGGGTGTATGCCAACGGGCGGCTCCGCGAGTTCGTGATGAAATCGAACTCGACTCCATGGTTTGGGTGGATTTAATAACTCGGATGAACCCTTATTGCCATGAGCGTTTTTGGGTTGATAGAGCTTAAATCCCCCGGGGCTAAGACGCATGTAGAACACATACGTTTTTTCAGAAAAATCGAAGGAAGTTGACTGTGAGAAGAGAAAATAAGCCACCAGACTTATTTTAGGACTGCCGTGACACGGTAAAAACTCCCGTGCCACGGTACTGTGCACCGTTAGACGGTGCACTGTACCGTGACATGACAGATTTTTCCGTGGCACGACAGTCAGAAGATCTGACTGGTGCCCTGTTTTCCTTTGTGCGCAACCAAGTTATTCAATTTTCTTACGGGGCAGACCTAAATGCGGCGTTAAAACGTCTATGCATATGCAAAAAATGCCAAATTAATCACATGAATTTTTTTTTCAAGAATCTTTCAAGTCTCATCCACTCATCTTAATTAAATACCGATCACTCAAATCGATAAATAATCAAGAATCCTCCCCAGTGGAGTCACCAAATTGTAGGCGTCAATCGAAGTGCGCTTACGTAAAAGGCATGTTGTGAATATGCTTGGCACTCATAGGAAGTGGGAATTGACGTATACGATTAGGGACAAGGAAAGTAGGGAGCCGCCAACAAGTTTTTAAGGAACTTGTAAATCGTTCATGGATCATAAAAGGCAACCACGATAAAAGGACAACGAAGGCAACAACGATTGACCCGTGAAGGTTACACCACATTCATAATCCATGAAATTACTAACTCCATATGGTTCGGAACCATGAAAGGAGGATCGGGGATGATGGTACGAAGTGAGTCATAGAGTCACATTCTCCAGTATTGGCCTCTACTCGATTCTTATAGTGAAAAGTGATTCCTGCTATCTCAAAGGCATACAAACAAAGATTCAATTTTCTCCAAACAATTATTAAGCTAAATTGGTTGAATATTAATGCAACACGTAATTCTAAAATATTTGTGATCACTTAAATTAATTAACAAGATTAAAAAGGAACATAATTTTTACTTTGATTTTGTTTGTTTGCAACTACAAAATAATAAACGAGTTAGTAACTTCAAGGAAATAATAATAAAACAATAATTAAATTAAATTAAATTAAATAAATTAGAATTGATTTAGAGCCAAACCCTCAAACAATTCTACCTTTCACGCCTTGGCTTAAGGACAGAGCCACGAGTAAAGTATGGACTCCTTGGAGTACTTGAAGAAGGAATTTTGAAAGAAAAAGGGTAGGCTACTGTTTAGGCTAAAGCGTAAAAGAGAGAAAAATAAAACTAGAGAATTAATTGATGCCCCGTACATCAGAAATGAAGGGGTATTTATAGAGAAAATGTGCTGAGGGAGCACACGGAACCTTAAAATGATAAAAACCCTAAAAAATTATCCCGCGACACGGAAAACTGTACTGTGACACGGGAAATCCCACCGTCAGACGGGAAACATTCCCGTGACACGGTACATTTTTGGTGTGACGCGGAAAATTTTCAGAAAACGGGGAAGAAAACGCGTTAAGGATTTACGCGGAAAAGACACGAAATTTCCCGTGTCACGGGAAATCCCACCGTCAGACGGGACTGATTCCCATGACACGATGGGTACCTGCCGTGGCACGGGAATTTCCAGCCCACTTTTCCGTCTAAATACATTTTTAACCCTAATTTCTTTCGGCATTTTAAGTGCCGATTGATAATTTCGGGCCTTTTTCGACTTATTATTATAAAACAAGAAAATAATTAAATAAAAATAAATAAAAGGTTTGGGCCAAAAATAAATAATAAAACAATAAAATAAAAAAGGTTTGGGCTAAAATTAAATAACAAGTTTGTGCTGAAATTAAAACTATGCTTTTACCAAACATCAAGACTAATCCATGGACTGTTCAAAAATATGAATTTAATCAAATACGATTTTTTAAGCACTCTCGGGATTAAATACTGAACCCGACCAATAGTGGCGGTGAAAGGTTGTTCATCATCGGGTTTGGTTTTGGGGAGACATTTTTAGGTGTCTACAATAGGAACTACTAAGTAAGAATATTTGAAAGAGGACATTTCAAAATTGGTATTTATGACAAGATTTGGACGGTTAAAGTTTTATTTTGCCTTTTGGGTTAACAAAACACCTATGTTTTATATGGATATAAGGGAATAGAGTGTTTTTATTAAAGATATTTTGGTAAATTCTAAGAATGAGAAGGAAAGGACGATGTGAAAACTTGTGATAAAGTTATTAATGTAGAGAGAGAAGCAAATACATGCATGGTTTTTCCTAAGAGTGAGTTATGATTGAAGAAAGGACCATTTTGGGAGACCTTGTGATAAAGTATAGAGGTAATTGTTGGTGTAGCAAGGATAGAAGCGGTGAATTATGAACTATGTTATAAATTAATAATTGTCATTTTAGATTTTTAAGTTGGATAATGGGTTTGATAGGGGTCTATGACAGATTTTCAAGGATTATTGACAAGTTAATGTATATTAATAGAGAGTAATTGAAATTCACGGAGAGTAATAAATGTGAAATAATTTTGTATGGAAACATGATTATTTTGAATGAAGTTTAAAGTTTGAGATAGACTCACACGCACAAGGATTTGAATATGTAGCAAAGAAATGATTGGAGTTGGTAAAGGAATATGGGTAAGGCATTCAATATCATTGAAAGGGAGGTGATGTGGTGGATTGATACAAATTAAATGGGAAATTAGGAAATTAACCTCCTCAAAAAAGTTGGAAAAACAAAAAGTAAAGAAAATGTTGGAACAACAACAGTATGAGACCAAAAATATTCAAGGAGGTGAAGGAAAATCAAGTAGAGAATGTGAATTTGGGTTGAATTCATAAGAGGATGTGTTATTTTGATATTCATTGGTATAAAATCTTGAATATACTTTGTAATTTAAGAATAAGAGGCTGAAAGGAAATATAATGGAAGGAAAGTGAAATACACTCAGGAAAGGATAAGTAGAAAAAGAATTTGGTAAAGGTGGTGTATTGATGGTTAAGTGTGATTGTTTCATTTGAATTGTGGTGGATAATTTTTTCTAAGCCCACAATGTTTAAAAACCAATGAAGGAAACTTGGAGGGTGGAGCAACTTGCGAAGGCTTACATCAAACTCATTGTGAGACTACATGTGTAGGGAATTATAGGTACTACGCAGCGGAAAATCATGAATCATATTCATACAGTACCTAAACCCAAGATCTAATGCATAACACATAAAGAACATATAATCGTACCTTTGAAGCGTGATTCCACGTGCGATCGAGCAAGAACAATGGGAGATAAAGAACCCCATGCGTGATTCCTCTACTTAGTCCACGAGCACGGATTAAACCTCCACTAATGCTAGTTAGTTGTGAACTTGTGACTGAACACTTCAATCAACCTTCAATGGAGATTTGAACCACGAACACACCACAACACCACCCAGGCGCCACCACACGCTCCACCCAAGGAGGAGGGTCGTACGGACAAGGAGGAGTGAGAGGGGCGAGTAGAGAGAGAGAGAGTTAGGGTTTTTGGGAAGCTTGGTTGCTTGTGTGACAATTCACTGTATGTCAATTGTTGTGTCATGCAACCCTAGGCATAGTTTATATTTATAGATCATATCTAGAAATAAAACCATGTCAAGTCCAAAAACCATTAGACTCTTCTAACTATCCAAGCCCAATTATCAACATGGTATGTCATAAACTCATGAGGCCCAATAATGGGCCTCTAACTTGTTTAACCCAATACTCTTATGTGTGACCTTGTAGGATCCACTCTATAAGGCTTTGGGCCATTAAGCTAGCTCAAATATCAATTGTCATATCTAGCACCAAACATTGACGATCCTATAGAATGAACTAATTATCTCCATAATCGTGATCCTTGATATATCTCGTAATTGCACTTATCGATCCTAAGAATATCATGTTAGATAGAGATTTCTAGTTTCTTTCAATATCCTAGAAGGTGTACAGGAGAACTTTGGTAATACATTGAGGACTATTACAACATTCACCAAGTAATAAATGGAGAAACAAAAGGAATAGTTGACATTGGAGGTCATGTACATAGCATGTGTACTCAGTTTCAAAAATTAAAGGATGTAAAGATAGCATTGAAGTGAAAATCAACACAAGGTCACCATACAAATCAGCATTGGCATGGCAACATTTTGAGATTGATATAGAAAGAACCATGAAAGTTCACTATGTCAAGGAAGTTTAAGAACTAAAACATATAGTTATCTAGGTAAAAAGTATCCAATCATGGATTTGAGTGGCCGGTGCAAGTTAAACAAGGGACATATGTTATTGAAAGTGTAATCAACGAAACAAAGGATAAATTTGGTAAGAAAGAAAGGATGAGCCAAAGTATATAGAAATATATGAGTTTGCATAGAATTGGTAAAGTGATGAATAACTTGTACATTATTGCATCTCATGTCGTGATCATATTAGTCTACAAATCTCTTCTTGAAATACTGAGTTAGATTCACAAAACAAATGATCACTATGTAATGCATTTGAGCACGACCATGCATTTACTGAATTCTCCCTCTTCAAGGGGCCAAGAAACATTCCTATTTAATAGGTATACTCAATCCAATATTGTGGCAACCAAAGGTCCCACTCAACTCATGAAGCAACCGGGAAACACCCTTTATAATCCCCAGTTACGGCTGGACGTTTGAGTGTACCACAGCTAAATCAATCATTGAATGGAATCAGTGTTCCACTAATGTCAAAGGAATGCACTAATATATCCGGAAGTTCTATATTGAACTTCAAAGTAGGTCTATAGTTCGATCATGCATCATTCATGCATATCCATGTGATTGACCGAGCATCATCACTATGCTCCTATAGCCCATGAAACTGCACTATCCAATCAATCTTACATGCTATTCAAATTTATGAAATCATTTATGTCCACTTTAATGATTCCGAACTAGGAACTTAAATAATGTATGAATTTAGTTCACCTGTGGGGTTTCATTCAACAGGTCATCAACCTGATGAGCCCATCAATTCATAATTATTTTGGACATTTTATTTAATATTGAAACCACGATTAAATTAGATTGAAACTTTGTTTCAATTGATAAACATAATTCCGCAAATGAATGTATTACATATGTAACTTGTTTTTCTCCAAAAACAAATACATTTTCTAATTACATCATTTGCCTCAATCCAATTTCATTAGCATGTTTCTCATGCTTTGGTAATGGAAGGGGTTTAGTAAGTAGAGTTCATGAGACATTCTCATAAACATGAATTTTGCAATTTCTAAATTTTATAATCATATTCATCTCCATACATTAAGAATTTCCTTCGCCCCTTTCGCAAGGAAATCTGGAATTTCTAATTTGTATTCCAACGTTATATTGGATTTTGATTGAAACCTATCATCACTTGTTCTTAAAATGCGTGAATCAAATAGACGAGTATAGTCGCTGACATGCATGATGCATCCTTTGCATATTGCATTAGGATAATCACTCAAAACATTAATTTCATCAACATTTCTCAAAGCATTGAATCATTAAGCAATGTGCCATTTTACATGGGATTGAAACTCCTTTCAATATAACGTTGAACCTTATAAGAATCTTATCAATATAAGTTTCTTAACCAAACTCAAACATCCTTCGAGACCTATCTCTATAGATCTTGAAACCCAAATGTATTCATCATCCTCTTCAAGGTTTTTCATACAAAATGCATCAGCCATTACTTGACCCTTCAAGCAATGAATAATTTCTCTTTATACTAGATCAAGAAGAATTCATAGCTCCCACTAAACATCTTGTACACACAAGACCTTTTCTTCATTTTACGAGAACATCAAACGATTTGATTTACTCACAAAATTAAGAACATTAACTCCATGATGCTATGCATCCCTAGGATTATTGGATCTTCAAACTTTTGATTGTATCATATACAAATATTCTTTCATGAACAATTTCAATAAAGTGTTTTGAAGTCCATCTATCAAATCATATAAGGTAGTAATCACTAAAATATCTTTAATAGATCTTTGCAACATGACTAATGTAAAGTTTATTTTCATCGTGGTCATAGTCATACTATGAATTAGTTGAATCCTCTAACAAGTCTTTTCTTTAGTTAGAAAACATTTTCTATCTTGTCTGTTTTGCTTATAATGGATCTCACCCAATTAAGCAAATTATTTAAGTGTCATACACTTGCTTACAGACTTAGAATCTATTTCAGATTTCCTGGTTTTTAAACCACTTGGAGTCATAAATTGTTAAATCATCTTTATTACTTGCATAATCATCATGTTCCAAAATGAATATTTTAGAACTCTTAGTAAATATGAAATCATATTTCTTTGGCTAAATTTTACATATGCTAGTCATCATTGTGGGTTTTTATGCAACAATTGAGACTCATACAACAACTTTGTTTAGTTTTCAATGAGAAACGACAATTTGAGGATGTGCACTTGGAATGTACTACCTTCGACACATGGTTATTACTCCCATTACACTTAATGAGACCACGCGTTGTCATTTGTAACATGAGGTGAATCATGCTCATATTGTTGCTTTGATTCGATTACTTCTCAAATTTCTTCAAGATTTTAAAAATCATTTTTCTTGAACTCTTTCAAGGCTCTCAAACTTTTCGAGATTCTTATACTGCCACTTGCCTTTTTGAGGAGGCACTTTTAGCATAGGGTGAACCAACCATGGTTTGAACCATGTTTGTTTGTTTCTTTTCTCGAACTATTTCAAGATTTACACTACTTTCACTTGACCTTTTGGAACAATTTCCATAAGGGCACCTGCTTGAGAAACAAACATTTTGTGCTAAGTATGATTAGTGTAGTAGTACCCCGTACTCTGTATAGGAATTGATCGTGCATTAAATGATTTAATACAAGATTTATTCCTTGCTTTGTAGAAAGACTTAATAAGAACTTTTCTTATCCATATCACATATAAAGCCTTTGCTATAATTTGATTTAACCTATGTAGTTTGTTTAGTTTTGTAGCTTATATTAAAAGTATATCCCCTGAAAAATGGTTGGAAGATAGGTAATTTTATCCATTATCAAAATATATCTCATATATATTGATAGCTCCCTTCATAAACACTTCACAAGGTTTTCTTTCGGAGTTTGTCGTAAAATGATTTCACAACTCCCGGTCTTGGCTTAAATTCTCATTATTACGATCATATCGCAATACTTTGAATGTGTTGCCAAGTATATGTCTTGACTTAAATTTTCACAATTACAATCATATTGTAATGTAATCATTATCTTGTCAAGTATCACTGAACTTCATACCGAACCTTTTGAACTTTTCAGTATTTTCATTTCCATGCTTCAACTAAGCATAAATAGTGATCATATCACAAATGAAGTTTCATTGTCCGTCTCTAGCCTTTGAACCTTTGGTTTTCTTACATCGATATGTATTCGACCTCGAGTTCACATCATCATTTCTCTAAATGGTGACTTAGTAAAAATTTCAAATTAGAATGATAATTACATATATCAATGGATTCATAATCCAATGATATTGAAATTCCATCCCTTTGGATCCTCCGCATGCAATTTTCATTTTTTATTCGAATTAATTGACATTTTAGAGACAATTTATATATATAGAAATGGTTTAATTATTTCTATCATATAGAACTTTGAACCTATTTAGCAATCTCAAAACACATTATGGTTCAATGAAGCATAAAATAACATTTATTCCACGTTTTTTTTAATATTCAATGCTTAGTCATTACTAACATTGAATGGTGTTTTGATAATGGCAAGAATGAATAACATTTATTTAATTCTAGCCAATAACAAGGTAAGGTGAAATATAGGTTCTACTTATAAAGTTGCAACTTTTGCTTCCATACTCGTAAATTCTACTTGTGAAGTAGCAACATTTGCTTCTAAACTTGTAGATTTATTTCTCCTTTAGACATACTTCTTCATTTAGTTCAACCTCATTCTCAATGAGAGCGAACTAAACAAGACATCATATATCCAAGAAGTAGCAATGTGCTAAATCAATTTCTATAATATACTTCTTAAATTGGAACATTTTCATTCTTTTACCTTTCAACTATATGAGGTAGTTTCTAATCAATTGGAATTGGTCCATTTAATTGGAAACAT
Source organism: Chenopodium quinoa (assembly GCF_001683475.1). Taxonomy (NCBI): domain Eukaryota; kingdom Viridiplantae; phylum Streptophyta; class Magnoliopsida; order Caryophyllales; family Amaranthaceae; genus Chenopodium; species Chenopodium quinoa. The sequence continues at coordinate 1,223,332 of NW_018744187.1, read as the reverse complement.
TTGTTGTTCATAACAACTTTTAGCATGTAAGTAGTTCTAGGTTTGAGAAGTAGCAACTTATTTGCATTTCTTGGCCTATAACTTTTGATGCAATCCTCATATATTCCTAAACCTTTCCCATTTGAGCCACTTAGAACATTTCTCTTAGGTTCAAAATGATGCTTTTCTTAACTACTTTAAGCACATTTCACGATTTTGCTAAGTATATTCTATCATTACTCATATTAGAGTTTAATCAACTATTTAACTCTATATGAAATGGATGAAGAATAATGTCATTTGATCAACTTTTGATCATAGTTATTTCCAATCACTTTCACATGTATAAGTTCAATCATATTGAAGATAAGAGATTTTATTGGACTTATATACTTTTATTTTAGAGGGTTTGTACCTCCCATCACATTATATCCCTTGAAACACTTTTCAAAACGAAAATGTGTTGGTATTTTACTCAAACATTTTGAATAAAACCAACCTTATACATGTGACATGGGTTTCCAAAGCTTTCCTTTTAGAACCATCTTAGCAAAATTGGAATATAGGTTTATGGATTATCTTTTAATCTTTTGAGAACGTTTCTCAACTTTATTTTCAATCGAGGAGATTATATAATAATAAAATTAGAACGATATGTTACTTAAAAGTAAACGCAAAATTCAATTATGTTTAATAAAAATTTAAAGTGCCATAAGCAAATTAAATTGGCAACTTTAAAGCATTTATTCAATTTTAATTTATCTCTATTGAATAAATGATTCCAAAACCCTTTATTTGTGCAATAATTGACCGGACTTTGGCCCTACTATCAACCATTACATTTACAAGGTGAGTAAACTCTTTACTGATTACAACTCTTTGTAATTCTTGGTTGAATAATTACCCATCACATGTTTAATTATTACCCTTAGCTTCAAGGTTATAAACTCTTTAGGTAACCTTGTTGAGTATAACCAATAAAAAGTGTAAAAATTTGTTTTACCCCCACTCCCCTAAGATATAATATGACACCCTGCTTTAGCATGACCCATCATAAATATCTAAGGTTTCATTGGGTTTTTTATTGGAAAAGCAACCTCAATATTACTTGAACCTAGATTTATTATGTTGTGATTAAATAGTGAACTCTAGCGCATCATCACAAAACATCAATAAAATCTAACATGCATAATAAACTGAATGCATAAACAAGACATAGCATGACCCCTAATCCTAAGAAACTAATAAAGCAAAAAACTCCCACTTGAATCTTCACGGATCTCATCCATCTTGCTCCTTTGGGCCTTCACTCCATGGATTTCTTGGATTGACTACAACCTGTAATTTTACTCTATTTTATCTACTACTTAAATAAAATGAAATAAAATTACAAAAATACTTTATCGGTACGTAGACCGTACTAAGATTACAAAAATACATCACGATGCGCAAATTGTATTTAGCAATCTACTAGGCCATACTAGTCATTATATAGCAATAAACAACATCATATATTATAAAATTGCCACATAATAAATCACTCATCATGCTTTCCTAAACTACAACATCGAATGTTCACAATTAAGGAAACATGGAACCAAAATATCTCATATTTTTAATTAATGTATTTATATAATATCATATATTATTCATGACCATCAATAAAATATCATATATTTTAAATTAGTCATGAGATAGAATCAAATCTTATTTTAATTTTAAAAGATAAATCATATTTATCCTCAAAGATTATCCTAACAAAGTGAGGAAATTCTATCCTAATTACTAGCCAATTACAAAATTTTAAATCAATTATATCCAAAATTAATTATGGGATAATCACATTATTTAAATAAATTATTATCCTTTTGGAATATGCTCAGAATATCCTAATCAATCTTATCCAAAATTAACCACTTTAATTATTGATAATTACAAATTTAACAACTTTAAATATGGATAATATCAAATATAACAACTTTTAAATGATTTGATTTTATCCTAAAATAAAAGATTTTATCCAAATAAAACCGAAGTTATCTTTCAAAATAAAAGATCATATTTTCAAAATATTTTATCTCATCCAAAATAAATCATATTTATCTTGAAATATTTTTAAAATAATTTTTTTTTTTGAAAACCGTGCACCAACCACCGTGGTGTGGCCAGCCAAAGCTAGCCACGGTGGCCGTACACCGTAAGGTGTACGCTGCACTGCAGCGGTGCACAACAGCAGCAGCAGTGCCGCGCAACCCTTGCACGGTGTTGTTGTTGTTGCCTTTGCTGACCCGTCCTCCTGCCCCTCCCTCCGGACCACCTGCAGCGGCAGCCACCCAGCCGCGGTTGGCGCTGCTAAAAATCCTTTTTATTTTAATTTAATTTAAATAAAACAAAACATATTTTATAAAATTAAATTAATATTAATGTGGTCCAATTAATTTCAAAATTAAATCACATTCAATCTTGAAATTAGGGTTCTTCATGAAATTAATCCCCAATTTAATTTAACTCTTAAATTAAATAATTTGATCTTGAAAAATTCATAATTTATCATGAAATAAAATAGATTAAAATCATTAATTACATAGTAAACGAATTAAATCAAAACCAAAACACAAAATTCATAATTTAGGGTTAGGGTTTCAAAATTAGGGTTTAAGGGGTTTGAAATTTTCGAGTAGTCTAGGGCAAAATTCGGATCTCTTCATGGCTATTTTGAGCATTATTAAATCGCATTTAATCAATTCCAAGAGTTAAATCACATTTAATATAATAATCGACCCATAATTAAATTATTCTCCCTCCTAATTGAATTAAATTTGTGGACTATCAAAGAATTATAGTCAATATGCGTAAATGCAATAGGCTAACTGATACCACTGTAGGGAATTATAAGTACTACGCAGCGGAAAATCATGAATCATATTCATATAGTACCTACACCCAGTATCTAATGCATAACACATAAAGAACATATAATAGGACCTTAGAAGCGTGATTCCACGTGCGATCGAGCAAGAACAATGGGAGATAAAGAACCCCATGTGTGATTCCTCTACTTAGTCCACGAGCACGGATTAAACCTCCACTAATGCTAGTTAGTTGTGACTGAACAATTCAATCAACCTTCAACGGAGATTTGAGCCACGAACACACCACAACACCACCCAGGCGCCACCACACGCGCCACCCAAGGAGGAGGGTCGTAAGGATAGGGAGGAGAGAGAGAGGGCCGAGTAGAGAGAGAGAGAGTTAGGGTTTTTGGGAAGCTTGGTTGCTAGTGTGACAGTTCACTGTATGTCAATTGTTTAGTCATGCAACCCTAGGCATAGTTTATATTTATAGATCATATCTAGAAATAAAACCATGTTGTTGTTTTAATGAATACTACAAGAAGGGGGGGGGGGGGTTGAATTGTAGTATGAGAATTTAGCCAAACTTTTTGCAGAATGAAAATTAAGTTAGCTAAAGGAACTGAGAGATTAACTAAAGGATCTAAAGAATGCAAGAGAGATTTTACGTGGAAAACTCCTTGGCCCTAACAAGGGGAAAAACCACGACCACTTGGGATTTTGGGAAACCAATCTTCACTATAATAGGGCAAATGATCCTATTACAAGCTAACGACTCAAACTCAAGTTCCTCTACGAACTTGAGACCCTGAGGAACAAGTCACCCAACTTGTTACTCTTCTCTTCTCTTTCTCTCTTCTCATTTCTCTGTTCTCTCTTCTCTTTCTCTCTTCTCTTTCTCATACACAAACGTTCACTCGAACTTTCCCATTCCCAAAATTACAACTCGAAAGAAAAACAAACTCTAGTATAAGAGCATTAAGAACACTCTAATGAACTTGTGTGGAATTGACACTTGACTCGATTTGAAGCTTGAAAACTTATGTGAGCAAGGGTGAGTTTTTCCATATGAAATCAACAACTATTTATAGACCAAAATTCGTTTAGGAAAAACTTCATTGTGCAGCAAAACCATTACGCCACTGCTCCAACCCACTAAGAAGATCATATCCCTATAATTAAGTGTAGACACCTCAAAATGTCTCCCCAAAACCAAACCCGATGATAAATAAACTTTCACCGCCACTATTGGTCGGGTTTAGTATTTAATCCCGAGAGTGCTTAAAAAAATCGTATTTTATTAAATTCATACTTTTAAATGGTCCATGGTTTAGTCTTGATGTTTGGTAAAAGCATAGTTTTAATTTCAACCCAACTTATTTTAAACCCAAACCTTTTTTTATTTTTTTATTTTATTATTTTTGGCCCAAACATTTTATTTATTTTATTTAATTATTTTCTTATTTTAGCCCGAATAATAAAAGTCAGAAAAAAGCCTGAAATTATCAATCGGCAGTTAAAATGCCGAAATAAATTAGGGTTAAAAATGAATTTAGACGGAAAAAATGGACTGGAAGTTCCCGCGTCACGGCAGACTGCCACCGTGTCACGGGAACCCTTCCCGTCTGACGGTGAGACTTCCTGTGACACGGGAGGTCTGCCGTGACACGAGACGTTCCGTGTCCTTTCCGCGTAAACCCTTAACACGTTTTTCATCCCGTTTTCTGAAAATTTCCCGCGTTACTCCAAAACTGTACCGTGTCACGGGAAAGTGCACCGTCTGACGGTACAGTCTGACCATGTCACGGTACAGTCTAACCGTGTCACGGGGTACTTTTTTTAGGGTTTTATCATTTTAGGGTTCCGTGTGCTCCCTCAGCACATTTTCCCTATAAATACCCCTCATTTCTGATGTACGGGGCATCGAGTAATTCTCTAATTTTATTTTCTCTCTTCTTTGCTTTAGCCTAAACACTAGCCTACCCTTTTCACTTCAAAATTCCTTTTTCAAGCACTCAAAGGAGTCCATATTTTACTCGAGGTTCTTTCCTTAAACCAATTCGTGAAAGGTAGAACTGTTTGAGGGTTTGGCCCCAAAATCAACTTTATTTAATTTAATTTAATTTAATTATTGTTTATTTATTTCCTTGAAGTTACTAACTCCTTTATTATTTTGTAGTTGCAAACAAACAGATTCAAAGTAAGGATCATGCTCTTCTATTATTATTTTTCTAACGATTTTGTGTTGTTGGAATTGTGATTAATTTGGTTCCAATATTAATGTTGTTCTATTATTGTTATTATGATCACCATATTGCATGTTTAAAGGGAATAAGTAATTGAAAATCACGCCTAATAAGATAATTTGGACAACCGGCCTAGGTTCCTTTTTAATCTTATTATTAATTGAAGTGATCACCAATATTTTAGAATTACGTGTGCATTAATATTAAACCAATTTAGTTAAATAATAGTTTGGAGCGAATTAAATTATTGTTTGTATGCCTTTGAGATCACAGGAGTGCTTTTCACTATAAGAATCGTGTAGAGGCCAATACGGACGAATGTGACTCCATGACTCACTTCGTACCATCATCCCCGATCCTCCTTTCGTGGTTCCGAACCATATGGAGTTAGTAATCTCATGGATTATGAATGGGGTGTAACCTTCAGGGGTCAATCGTTGTTGCCTTCGTTGTCCCTTATTCGTGGTTGCCTTTTATGATCCGTGAACGGTTTACAAGTTCCTAAAAAACTTGTTGGCGGCTCCCTACTTTATTTGTCCCTAATCGTTGTCCCTAATCGTAATGTCAATTCCCACTTCCTATGAATTCCAAGCATATTCACAACATGCTTTTTAACGTAGGCGCACTTCGAATGACGCCTACATTAAGGAACCATGAACTTTTTAATGTGCAAACCCATGACTGAAGAAGAACATGGGAGAGTAGTCCGTAAGTTTTGGAAAACATGAGAGATTTTATTTAAAAGATATTTTCCGAAAATTAGAAATAGGAATAAAATAAAATCTTTTTAATTTTGAGAAAAAGATAACCGTTTAAATGATAACAGTTTTCCTAAAAACTAGCATGCACATATTTTATCTTTTAGACCAATTCCACACAGATTTTTCGAGTGCAAATTAATATCTTATACTTACATAAATCCAAAAATGTAAAAATATATTTAGTCTTCATGTTCTCTGATGAAGCTTCTACTCTGAGGCTTCTGTTCCTTGGGAGGAACTTCTCTTCTCTGATGAGGCTTCTTCTCTGAAGCTTCTGTTCCCTGAGGGAACCTTCTCTTCTCCAATCTTCATTTCTGAAGCGCCAGTTCCTGTGAGGGAACTCTTCTATATGGCTAGCTCTGCTTCTGGCCTTCTTGTTCCTCATGGTATTTTTACAAGACACTTATTTCTCCTGGTCTTTATAACTGAGTACACACTTAAACAATCAAGCACTTATTAGTTTGTAAGTAAGTGAGGTTGTGTCATCATCAAAATCATTAAGTCCAACAATATTCCCCCTTTTTGATGATGACAAACAAACCAAACTTACTTACAAGGAAACAGAGATAATCCATTTTATTCCTAAAGAAAGAAAATGCAAAAACAAAATAAATGCATAATGGAAACTAATGTTAAGGAAATAAAAACAATGCATAAATAAGTAGCTTAAGGAAAAACTTTAAGGAAAAACTTAAAACTTGTATATACATTATACCTGCTTGTAGAGATTATGCAGCTTGTGAAGATTTCGAACAAAGACCATAGAATGATTAAGTTTCCTTGATAGTTTGCATCCTTTTCCCCCTTTTGGCATTATCAAAAACTAACACACATATGTATAGTATACCATAACACATCACCAACTAGTGGTTTGGTGTTAAGACAAGAAGCATGCATAGAGAGCAAATATTCACAAAGCATATAAGCAGAAGAAACATAAACATTCATCATCCAAAATCGATTTAAAACATCGGCCAATTGTACCAAATTTGCAAGATTACCAAAAGAAATTAAAAAGTGCCCAAAATATTACAGACCCAAAAAATTTTTTTTCCAAAGGCAAATAAACATAAGTTTCATCAACATAAAGAGGCTGCAAGGAAAGACAGGTTAAGATGCAATGCTCTGGTCATCATCAACAACAAGATCCTCCAGCTTCTTGCTGATTTGAGATACTATGTCCTTCACAATGGACTGTCTCCCTTGTTCAGAGCTTGAGACCATCTTCTTGACATCAGTGCTTAGAATGAGCATGCTCTTCTTCAGTTCTGCCATGTTTTGCTTTGAATCCTCTTGTTCCTTCAGCACCTTCAGGAGCATATCTTTCATCTCCTTGACCTCCTCGCTGGGAACCTTTGATGGGGAACTGAAAGCTGCGAAACCTGTTCCTGCAGATGCATACTTGCCCAGACTAGGAGAGCTTGAGACCTTATGTAATTCCTCTTGCACCCCAGTCATATCAATGCAAATGGGTACAGAGAGGGCTCATTTTTCTTCAGCAGCTTCAAGCTCTTCCTTTTCTTCCTTCCCCCTGTCTCAATCACTTCCTCAACCACCTTTTCCTCTTCCTCCTCCTGAATATCCTGCACCACTCCCTCTATTATCCCAGCAGCTCTCTCTTCTTCCCCCTCAGCTATGGCACCTACTTCCTTTGGCCTTTTATCTTTTTCCACCAGCACAACCTCAAAACATCCATCCACAACCTTCATCTTATGGTTTTCAAGAAAAATGGGCTGCATGTATTCGGTGTTTTTGAGGGGCAGGAGTTCTTTATCAACAAAGGAAATACCAAAGCTTTCAAAGACATAGGTGAGAAGGTTACCATATCCCACCTTCCAACCTTTTGGAACACAGTGAGAGAGGTATTGAACCATGATAGAGGGAAAGTTTATTTGGATCTTTTTGGATAGGCAATAGATGAGAACAGAGTCAAGCTTGTTGGCACTGTCTCTCTTTTGGGTGCGAGGGATAATATCATTGAAAACGAATTTTAGCAGAATTTTATCAAGAGGGGTTAGGTCATTGTGATTTATGTAGGTTTCCTCCGGGTCTCCACCTAGAAACTCTACTATCTCATCAATATTTGCATCAGGAAGAGGGTTCCTTATCACATCACTTGTAAAATACAAGTCATATCTAGTATTAGGAACATCAAACAACTCAGCCAAATACATCGCATCAAACTCAATTTCTTTTTCATACACACAGCAGCGAATAACACCTTTAGAGTATTTGAAACTTTTGCAAAAATCCCTCATAGCATCAACATACATACTCCGATTAAAGCATTCACTCAACAAATTTATCCAATTTTGAGCTTCAATCAAATCAAGTAGTTCATACAATTTAACAGACTTACACCAAGGAAGATTAATAGCCAAACCTGTCACAAAGTGATCACTGATCTTCTCTTGCCGTTTCATGGCTGCAGGCTTGTCTCGGTAATTGACCCCTAGTTTCGAAGCGCTTTCTTCTTCTTCTTGCATGTCATCGGACTTCCTTTTTCGAGAAGACAGGGATTCGGTAGTTGAATCCACTTTTTGAGGCTCTTGGTCATCAACGGGGTTAATTTCCGGTGGAATTTCCATGGTAATTTTTGGAATTGGGTTTGTGTTAAGGTCGGCTTTAATTTGGGTTTTTGGAGGGGTAGACATTGGAGAGTAGTTATGATCGGAGTGATGAGAGAGAAGGTAATTTTTTTGTGGTGTAAATTTGTGTGAGGCTGACATCTTTTATGGTGGAGGTAAATTGGTGAAGTGAGGTGTCGCTTGGGAGGTGAGGTGAATTTAGTTGATTTGACACTCATATTTATTGCTTAGGGAAACGCAAACCGTGTTTCAAGAGAGTAGTGTAAGTGGGCTACTTTTTGAACAAAAGATAATGATGAAATTAGATGCATTCATCCGATTTATTTGTGTTTAGATAAAAAGAATTTGGAATTTTAAAAGATAGATAAACACAACAATTTTATATTTTGAATATTATCAGTAAAGAACACTTGCAAATACAACTTGATACACGGAACAAATCAACAAGGCTCATGCAACCAATTTTGGACTTTTCATGTTCTATGTCTTTCAAATTTACATGCCCTTAGTAAATATTACTCCTGCTTACAACCTGTCTTAACTATGTATTTAAACATATAACACTTGTGCACAGTATACAACAGATTAAGCATGTCAGTTTGAGCTTCATACCTGAGGGAACTTGATGCATTTTTCTCAGTATAACTTAATCATCCCAAGTTCCATTCTCATCTTCTCATGCCTTTCTCTATTCAAGGGTTTTGTTGATAAATTTGCAATTTGATTGTCAGTTAGGCAAAAATCTAATTTAATCAAACCCTTTTCAACATTATCCTTAAGGAAATTATGCCTTATATGAATATGCTTAACTCTTGAATGATGGACTGGATCTTTAGATATGCAAATTGCACTAGTGTTATCACAGTAGATAGTAATGCAATTAAATTTAATACCAAAGTCACGTAACTGTTGTTTATCCAGAGGACTTGAGAGCAACAAGCAGCTGCTGCTACATACTCAGCCTCTACATCAGACAATGCAACAGTATTTTGTTTCTTGGAACCCCAAGAAACTAGACAAGAGCCAAGGAACTGAACCATACCTGAGGTGCTTTTCCTATTGACTAGGTCACCTGCATAGTCAGCAACTGTGAATCCTTTAAGAATAAAGTCATCACTTCAAGGATAGAACATGTTTTGGGTGTTTTTGTCCCTCGGGAGAGTTACAACACGAAGACTGATCCGGGGTGAGCTGTACCTGCAAAACAAACGGAGACACCAGTTGGGTGGTGCTCCGCCTCCGACGCACAAGTTAGAAACTTGAAGGGAGAAAAAGGTGCAGAAATTTAGGTAGGGATCTGCTCGAATTCCAAGCTCAGGATGTCTCTATCAAAGAGTAAATGTGTAATAAATGATAAAACGTGTCCTCAAAATGAGAGACATCTCCCTATTTACAGGGTCTTTGGGAATTTCCCCTAATTAGGTCACTGAACCCTAATCATTGTTGGGTTGCGCCGTTTTTCGGCGTTCTCGGGATTTGGGCCTGATGGCCGCCTTTTCCCCATTATTTCTGGAATGACACGTGTCAAGCAGGGATTGGTCCATTTTGGACCAATCTGAGGCTAACACGTGTCACCCTCTGATTGGGCCACGTGGCAGGGTAAACATACCCTAAACATTTGCCCCTCACAGATGTGACGTGGCACGCCACGTGGCATCTGTGACACATGTCACACTCCGGTTGGCGGTAATTTTACCATTAAAGAGTAACCGTTCACCTTCCGAGTAAATTACGAAAATGCCCCCAAATTTACCCTCTATATATAGTCGTTTTACCCTCATAATTTTGTACATTTACAAAAATTTCCTAGAGAGCAAAACTTTGAGAGAGCAGAAGTCATCCGTTTGAGTCAGACGCGAGTAAGAAAGTTTGTTCTTCGACGACCCAGCCAGACCTGTCTTCCTTCAGATATCAAATCCAAAGGTACCGTCTCTATCTCTCTCAGCTTTTTCTTTTTTCACTGCTTGTACATATTTCTTGCAATAAATGGATGCATCACCAACACACACGACACAACCTAGGTTAGAGTCCAGCCGGTCACCAGGGTCGGCTGAGTCTAGGACTGGGAGTGCCGTCTCGGGGTGTTGGGACCACCCTTTCCCTTGGATTCCGACCAGTTATGTGTCTGTGCAAGACACCATGGCTCGGACAATGCAGACGCCAACGGATCCAAATTACAAAAGCGAAGGCTCAGGCGGCCAAACGCCTGAGGGAGAAACGTCTGGTCAGGGAGACCAGACGGCTCTGGAGAGATCCCCTCCGCGCGCCCCTTCAACCCCTGCTGACTCTTTCTTGTAAGAGTGTGACCAAGGCGGCGACGAGGCCGTCTCTGCCCCCTTGGGTCAAAGCGAGGAGGAGACGGAGAGCGACAGCTCCGCCTCTACCTCTGAAAGCAGCGATGACTTACCCCCGCTTCCTGATAGCGAGGAGGAAGAAAGGAAAAAGTGGAACGAAAAGGATGATCCCTTCAGCATCCACTTCTCTTCCAAGGACCGGATCCAAATGGAAGAAAAATTAAAGAACTTTACGAAAATGCACCCGCTAGGAGACGGGTATAGGATCTGGGTGCCGCATGAGAATGTCACCATCGCCTGGGAGGACGATGAACAAAACGCCAACATCTATTTTGGCTGTTATGAGGCGGTGTTCAAAGCTGGCCTCCGCTTCCCCCTTCACCAGGCGGTGAAAGCAATTTTAAGAGGCTACGGCCTTGGGGTCTAGCAACTAACCCCCAACTCCTGGACCAACATTCTGGGGTATGTTGCCGCCTGCGAGTTCCAAGGGCTTAACCCCAGCTGGGAGGCTTTTGCAAGCATGCACTATCTTAGCAGAAGCCCAGGCGGCTGGAGGGCGTGGTACACTCTAACCACACAGCCGCAATATATGATGACCTTGGACAAGGTCTCAAAGTTCGATGGCTGGAAGCACAGCTCTACCTGATGTCAGCCCCAACTAGACGGGAAAATTATGAATTCTGTCTGTACAATAAGAAGCCCGACTAGTTGGGCAGGAAGTGCGCTCTTCCCAGGATCCCAGAGGAAGATTTTGACAAAATAATTGAGGCAGACTTTTTCGGCCTCACAGACGAAACTCTGTCAACCGGGAAAACAATAAAAGTCCCCAAAAATTGGATCCCCAAGAGCACCTGGTTCAGGGATGAGTGTTTTCTAGCCGCCTGCGGGCTAGGGCACATGTTTACAAAACGTATGCGCCTGAGTTTATACCGTCTGTAGTATTTTTCTATCGAAATTGATTTATGATATTGACCAATTTCTTTATTTTTGCACAAGAAGCTCTAAAAATGCTGCAGTCGGAGAAAACTCCTAAACGGTCTTCTGCAACCATCCGCAAAGATCTTGCGGAGAAAGCTGCGGCTGAGCTCAAGGCCAAGGTAACAAACGCCTGACCCTTTCATACGTTGATCCTTTAAAATCATTTTCCCGGATGCTAACCTTAACTTTGGTTATTTTTTCAGGGAGGAGAGGTTGGAAAGTCATTTGAGAAGCAACTCAAACAGGATAGGGAGGAGAACCCTGCCGTTCTCAACAAAATAAAAAAATCCACCTCTGCATCAACTCCTGGGCGCCTCAGCCGGGGCTAAGACGATGCGGATATCGGGGCGACTCGAGAAGGTAGGCGGCAGCGTGTGCCTTGAACTTGTCAACCCTATATCAGAAGCTGCGGGGTTCACCACGCCTGCAAGCTGTTCCCGCTTGGCCGGCTCTGAAGGTAAGAACTCTTTTGAATCCCCGCTTGAGTTGGGGTGGCCTTTACGGGTGAAATCCCACTCCCAACAGACGTCATCCTTAGACGGTCGACAACAATTAGGTGTTGCCTTAGTTTCGCACTCATCACGTATTGATTGTGGTGCAGATCAGTCTCCCCGCTGGCCAGACGTCCAAAAGCATGCCAAGGTCATGCTGGAAGCCGTCCGGAAGAGGGATAAGGACAATATCCCTGGGATAGAGACGTTCAATCTTGAACGCATTCTATCCCTTCTGGCTGAGGTTAGAAACGTGTCAATTTAAATTTATTTTTTTCCAAGTGTCTTATCCCGCCTGCCATACTTATGCCGCCTGACTGCTTGCAGGCCATGCTACGGGTGGACGGGCTCAAACGCCCTTATTCCCGCAAACGGGAAGAGGTAAAAAGGGCCAAGAAGTCCGCCATAGACGCTGATAATATTGATTTACACTCGACTATCGTAAATGAACTTAAAACTAAAGCAATAATTATGACACAAGCGTCTAGAATCCAGCAGCTGGAGGCGGATCTGGAGATGGCCAAACAGCAGACGTCGGATGCTGAGACGGCTAAGAAGGCGTCGGAGGAGGCCCAGAAGAAGGCGGATGAGAGCGTCAAGAAGGCTGTGGAGGCGCTCAAGAAGGCCCAGACGGACCTTGGCACACTTAAAGGTGTTTCCGAAGAGAACACCAAACTGAAGGAGGCTGCTCAAGCTCAGAAGAACTTTGCAGCAACCCTGGAGGTGGAGCAAAACCGCCTTGTTGCTGAGAGTGACGCTGACAATGACGCCCGTATGAAGATTTCCTGGGCTTCCTTGTACCCAGACGCGGATTATAGCATCTAGGCACTAGCGCACAGCTATGCCGAGTACGTGGTGTACTTGGGAGAACAAGGCGAGCCAGAGCCTGCCTCTTTCGAAGCCTAGGTCAACTCCAACAATGAGCCGTCCGTGCCTGATCTTCCTGGTCCTGGTGAAGCACAAGAGATACCCTTAGATGGTGAGGAGGAGGGAGAGGACCAGGAGGCTCCGTCTGCAGGCTAGAAGTGACCCTTCAGCGGTAGTATGCCAATCTTTGCTTTTTTAATTTTCTTTTCATTCAGCGGCTGTATGCCAAAACTTGCTTTTTCCGGCCTGCGTGCCGAGTATCTGTGTATTTACCGGCTGTGGAGCCGGGTTAATTAACAATTTCTTTCTCTCGGACGGGGTCCGGTTAACATTTGATCCATTACAACCGTTTGGTTGGATGGACTTTTATAAAATGCACCAACTGAGTCGGTTTTGATCAATTTACATTTGAATTTTTATTTTGTGCAAATTTTAATTTTTCATTTTTTTGCCTAACTTATCAAAAGCTTGCGGCGATTTCTTGCCTAACTAGTCAATAGCCTGGCTGTCCTTGCCCCTGGACGGCTGTGTGATTGGTTTCAAGTGGAGTTGGTTGATTGACTTGAAAACGTCTGATGTTGCAAAGGGCATGATATGTTTGTAAGTCAATCAATCACAGTAGTGATTGCCCCAAACCAAGTGCACAGCCATACACCAACAGGCGTTTCGGTCACTACACAGACGGCGTATGTCCGTCTTGGTAGAGATTTCATAGCCATTGAACTCTTTTGCCCCAATTGGGGTGAGGTGCAATTTTTGGAATAAATAACCTGTGAGAACTTCAGCCGGCGACCGACTGATGCCTATGGGCATCCAGTATCTGGGAACTTATTCGTTTTTCATAGGTTATTTTGGTCTGACGGTTATGAGTTGACCAATTTGGTCGTTCAATTTTTGCCGTCTGCATGGATACGTAGAAATGACAAATAGTCTGTTCTCTGCGACGATTGCACCCGGAGGGGTGTCGCCGGACGCCTTTGTCCATGTTGGGACATGCGATTTTATAAAATGAGCAACCATCCGGCCGTTTTAGCCTCTGGTCTTGTTTGAGACCGGTTGCGTAGCCACTAAACGTTTTTGTGCTTAGTTTCTAGTCAGTATTGAATTTAAACTATCGAACTTAGTTTTTTAAGCAAACGAGTCTGTCTGGGTATTACCCAAACGGACAGGCAAATATTCGATCATACTAATTATCAAACTTAGTTAGATAAATGGAGAATCCGTCTGAGTATTACCCAGGCGGATAGTCAAGCAGTTGAATACACAAAGTGTCAAACTTAAATAAACAAGAGATCCGAGTATTACCCAGGCGGATAAACAAATGTAACCTTCACTAAGTATCGAGCTTAGTTAGGTAAATGGGGAATCCTCCTGGATATTACCCGGATGGATAATCAACGATAACTCAATTTTGCAAACAAAGTCTGAATCTTCATTAATTGACTCACTGTTTACAAAAAGTTTACATTCTCACAATTAGTACTTTTTTAGATTGTCTACATTCCAAGTTCTAGGCAGGCGCCTGCCTTCTGGAGTTTCTAGGCGGTAGGTGCCGTCCCTTACTTCTTCATAGATCCGGTAGGGGCCTTCCCAATTTGGGGTTAGCTTTCCCAGCTCATTGGCCCTACCGGTTGCCTCCATTTTTCGTAACACTAAGTCGTCAACTTTCAAAGGACGCTTGTGTACTTTTTTGTTGTAGGCTCTCGTCATTCTCAGACGGTAAATCTCATGACGCAAGGCGGCATTGCCCCTGCGTTCCGGGAGTGAATCCAATGCCAGGCGCATTGCTTCCAGTTTGCCTCTTCATCATATAGCAAGACTCTAAGAGTCGGCTCGTAATGTTTGATGGGCAAGACGGCTTCAGCACCGTAAACCATGAGAAATGGGGTTTCACCGGTTGCCCCCTTTGCTGTTGTCCGGATGGCCCATAGGACATGGATTAACTCTTCTGCCCATAAGCCACCGGCTCTTTCTATTTTCTTCTTAATGCCGTCTGAGATGAGTTTGTTGAAGGCTTCAACTTGGCCGTTTGCTTGGGGTCGGCCAACGGATGCAAAATAGCTTGAGATCCCCTGATCTCGAAACCAAGTTTTTAGCTGAGGCGTCTCAAACTGAGGACCATTATCAAACACCATAGACATAGGTACCCCATACCGGGTGATAATGTTTTTCCAGATGAAGGAAATCACGTCTGAGGTTTTGATGTTTTTAACCGCCTTAGCTTCTACCCACTTGGTGAAATAATCCACAGCCACTAAGATGTAGCGTTTTCCGCCTAGAGCAGGCGTGTAAGGACCTAGAATGTCCATGCCCCATTTGGCAAACGGGATTGGGCTGTGGATGGCCGTCAGATTAGTAGCCGGACGGTGAAGGAGTTTACCAAATTTTTGGCACTTGTCACATTTCTTTACCAACTCCTTGGCGTCTGCCTCAAGAGTGGGCCAAAAATAGTGTCGTTTGGCTCTGACGGCTAGGGCCTTGCCGCCTATGTGAGAGGCGCAGAATCCCGAGTGCAAGTCTTCGAGAACTTCTTTCCCCTTTTCTGGGGTGACACACTTCAACAAAGGCTTCAGAAACCCCGCCTTGAAGAGTTCTCCATTTTTCAACTCGAATCTTGCAGCTCGCTTTTTCAGGACGGCTGCTTCCTGTGGCGAATCAGGAAGTGTGCCGTCTGAGAGATAGGCCCGGATGTCATCCATCCAGGTAGAGCTTTGGTCCAGAATTCCAACGGGATCCTCATAGATGCTTCTCTTTTCAAGAACTTCCCAGAAGACTGACCGAGGCGTATCATGGCAGGCGGAAGATGCCAGCTTTGACAATGCATCCGCCTGGTTGTTTTCCGACGTAGGCCCCTGATTCAGCCGGAATTCCTCAAGTGCCTTGGTCTCTTCTTTGACTGCTTGAAGATATTTAATCACAGCCGGATGAGTAGCCTCGTAGCTTCCCTCATACTGGCTAACAACCAATTGAGAATCAGAGTAGGCGTCAATTTTCATGGCCCTTGCCGCCTTACACATGCGAATGCCAGCTAGCAGGGCTTCATATTCTGCCTCATTGTAAGAGGCCTGAAATTTGAAGCGTAGTGCATACTCAAATCTGTCCCCTTCAGGAGACTCATAGATTACACCTGCACCACAACCGTTCTTTGTAGAGCTCCCGTCTACATACACTTTCCAAACCTGATCAAGATTATCCGGAGCCACCGGACGGGTCATTTCAACAATGAAGTCGGCAAACGCCTGACCTTTCACTGCCTTTCTTGGTTCGTAATGATTTCAAGACTTTGCATTTCAATAGCCCATTTCAACATTCTCCCGGATGAGTCCAAGATAGACATTGGCCGCTTGAGTGGTTGGTCGGTGTAAATCACCACCGGATGTGCCAAAAAGTAAGGCTTTAGTTTTTTGAAAGCCATATACAAAGCAAGGCCAAATTTTTCAACCATGGGGTACCGGAGTTCAGCATTTTAAAGAACATGGCTAATGAAGTAAACCGGGAGCTGCATGTCGTCTCGCTCAGCAAGGAGAACGGCACTGAGGGCATGATCTGAGACGGCTAAGTACATGTACAACGTCTCCCTAGGTAAAGGACTGACCAACCTAGGTAGAGAATGTAAGTGCTCTTTCAACCTCTGGAATGCCGTCTCAGCATCATCCCCCCATTCAAATCTGGTCTTCTTCTTGATTGCTTGGAAGAAGTAGAGGCACTTGTCGCCTGACCGGCTGAGGAACCTCCCCAGGGCGGCCAAACAACCGGTGAGTCTCTGCACTTCCTTGACAGAACGGGGTGACTTCATGTCTATCACCGCCTGTATCTTTTCAGGGTTAGCCTCTATCCCCCTTTGATCAATCAGGAATCCGAGAAACTTCCCAGACTCAACAACAAAGACGCATTTCTTAGGATTTAACATAACCTTATGCCGCTTGAGGGTGGTGAATGTTTCTCGGAGATCAGCAAGGTGATCCGTTTGTAACTTGGATTTAACTATCATGTCATCAATGTACGCCTCCACATTCCTCCCAATCTGATTAATGAAGACCGTATTAATCATCCGTTGGAAAGTGGCAGGCGCATTTTTCAAGCCAAACGGCATCACGGTATAACAGAATAACCCCTGATCAGTGACGAAGGCCGTCTTCTCTTGATCTTTCTTCCACAGGGGTATCTGATGGAAGCCGGAGTAGGCATCCATAAAACTCATCAAGGCGTGACCGGTTGTAGAGTCGACCAGACTGTCGATCTTTGGAAGCGGGTAACTGTCCTTTGGACACGCCTTGTTGAGATCTGTGTAATCAACACACATGCGCCAGGTCCCATTCGGTTTCATAACAAGGACCACATTGGCCACCCAGTCGGGGAAATTACAAGGCCGAATGAACCTGGCGTCTAGCAGCTTTTTGACTTCGGTAGCTGTCGCCTGACTTCTTTCCTTGCCGTGGTTTCTTTTCTTCTGCCGGATGGGCTTCTTTTTGGGGTCCACGGCGGGTTTGTGGACAGCGAGATCCGGGCTGACGCCTGGCATCTCTTCCACTTCAAAGGCAAAAATGTCTTTGAATTCCTTCAGCAGAAGGTGCAAGCCTGCACCCAAGGTAGCATGAGCAACCGTCCCAACCTTAACAGTACGTTCTGGACGGCTGTCATCTAGAACGAGACCAATGCTTTCGCCAGCCAGTTGGGGACGGAGCTCATCTGACCGTTCACTGGCCAGTAATTGCTATTTTTTCTCTTTCTTTAGCTCCACCAGCAGAGGTGCCTTTCTTTTCTTTCCGGCTGCTGGTGGGGCAGGAGCTCGGTCGGCATCCTTGACATTGTCAAGGTCTGTGGGTTCCTGACCGCCTGGGGCCACGGTATTTCGGACGGCTGAGAGGTAACACTCTCGGGCCGTCTTCTGATCCCCATTCAGGGAACCCACAATGCCGTCATCCCTCTCATACTTGATGAGCATGAGAGATGGGATGATTACTGCCTTGGCTACGTTGAGGGTCGGCCGGCCAAGGATAATGTTGTAGGCGGTCAACTCCTCAACGACCAAGAATCTGACGACAATATGTCGTCCTTGGCCCTTCTCTCCTAGCCGGATGGGTAAGTCAATCCTTCCGGCTGGGTAGACCATCCCACCTCCAAAACCAACCAAGGGGTGGGTGACCGGATGCAAGCTGCTGACATTGTATTTCAGCTTTTGCAGGCACCGAGGGCTGATGATTTCTGATGAGCTGCCGGTGTCTATAAGGATCCGTCCAACCAGCTGGTTGGCAACCTTACATTCAATGACCACCGGGTCATCATGAGGGCGGCGGACGCTGCCCTTATCCTTCTCAGTGATCAAGATGTCTGGGAAGGAAGAGCTGGCAGACGCCTGCTCATCATCATCTTTGTCCATCTTTTGAAGATGGCTCTTGGTGCCCCGGATGGTAGGGCCACCACATGAGAACCCGCCTGCTATAGTGTAGACCGGCTCCTTGTCGGTATCCGAACTACTAGCAGGCTAGGGGTAGTCTTGGAGGACTGACCCTTGTTCTTCTTTTTTGCCCCGGCTGGGGACTTAGAAATGTAGGACTTCAACAGCCCTTTGTCAGCCAGACGGTCCAACGCACGCTGAAGACTGAAGCAATCGTTGGTGTCATGGCCGACCTCCTCATGGAACTGACGGAATTTATTCTTGTTCCGGGATTGAACGGAATTTTTCATTGAATTCGGCTTCTCAAGGGACAGCCGGTCCTTTATCTCCATGAGGATGGAGTTGCAGTCCTTGTTAAACTCGTACTTTGGGACTTACGGTTTAAATTCTTTCTTCTTCTTCTGGGACGGCTGGTCAGAATCACTAACCGCCCAAACCTCTTTTCTCTTCTTGTTCACTTCTTTCTTTTTAGCCGGCTGAGCGGGCCGGTTGTCTTTCTGCTTGTCAGACTTCTTAGAGTCCGACTGGCTACCAGGCGAGCAGAGGTCGATAGCTTGAATATAGCTTTCCGCCTCCCTCAAGGCCGCATGTAGGGTGAAAGCCCCTTTTCGGACTATGTCGAACTTAAAGGTCAACTTGTCTCTCAGACCTTTGAAAAAGTCTATAAAAGCTACCTCATCAGATAGTCCCTGAATCTGAATTCTGATCAGGTTGAACCGCCTGACATATGAGCGCAACCCTTCTCTCTCTCCCTGCTTAACAGTGCTCAAATCAAGGCTTGTTTTCTTAGCAGGGATGTTCATTGAGAAGTTGGAAGCAAACAGAAAGGCAAGCTTCCTGAAGCTCTCTATGGACCCGGCTGGTAGGTTTCCAAACCATTGTTGGGAAATGCCCTTCAATGTAGCCGCGAAGCATCGACACCAAGTGGCATCATCCAACCCCTGCAGATACATGAGGTTTGTGTAAGCCATGAGGTGATCTTCCGGATTGGTGGTACCATCATAGGTACCAACCAACACATTCTTAACCTTGGCCAGCTGAGCCGCCTCGGTTATCTCCCGAGTGAACGCAGAAGGTTGTTCGCCCAGGCGCAGTTGACGAAGCTGCCAGTCCAATGGCTGGACATTTGGATATGCCGCCTGACCCCCAAAGAAGGTCGGCTGCATGAAGTGAGGAGGATACTGCCCGTAAGCCGGAGTAGGCACATACGGGACAACTCCAATCATATGAGGGCCATGATGGACGGTATTACCGCCTGTCTGACTCTCATGCAAGGAGGGTGCACTCCCTGCAGAAATGTTGTTGAAGCTATCTGGAAAATTCGACGTTGAAGCCGACTCAGACAGCGATTGGTTTCTCTTCCTGTTGATGATCTCCCGGGCATCAATAGTTGATTTTTTACTTCTCACCGGCTGCTGAGGCCGGCGAGTGTTATTGGTGTTCCTCCCACGAAGGAGATTTTTTTACCAATCAATGGTCCCGACTGCCTTCTCCTTTGGATGGGGAGTGGGCTGTCGGTTTCTGACTGACTTCCCCTTCTCTGGAGGAGTCTTCTTCGCCGACTGGCCTTTACTTGGGCCAGCCCGGCTCTTGGTGATCAGCTCTGTAATTTCACCCTTGAAACTTGTCATGAATCTCATGAGTTCGTCTCGCGTGACAAAGGCTGATCCAATGGCCGTTTGGGTTTCCCCTTCCGGCTGCCCAAAGGGTCGGCTTGGACCCGTCTGGGAGGCACCCCGCTCCAAAGTGTCTCTTGGCCGGATGCGTTTAGTTCTGAGAGAGACGTCCTTAGCTGTAAAGGCTTCATCCTGAGGATCTTCATCTTCCTCATGGTCTGTAAAAACTTTTGGGTCTTCACTCAGACGGTTAGAGGGTACAGACTCTTGAACCATCTTCGAGGTACTCTCCCCACAGACGGCGCCAAATATTTTGGGTGTTTTTGTCCCTCGGGAGAGTTACAACACGAAGACTGATCCGGGGTGAGCTGTACCTGCAAAACAAGCGGAGACACCAGTTGGGTGGTGCTCCGCCTCCGACGCACAAGTTAGAAACTTGAAGGGAGAAAAAGGTGCGAAATTTAGGTAGGGATCTGCTCGGATTCCAAGCTCAGGATGTCTCTATCAAAGAGTAAATGTGTAATAAATGATAAAACGTGTCCTCAAAATGAGAGACATCTCCCTATTTATAGGGTCTTTGGGAATTGCCGCTGATTAGGTCACTGAACCCTAATCATTGGTGGGTTGCGCCGTTTTCCGGCGTTCTCGGGATTTGGGCATGATAGTCGCCTTTTCCCCTTTATTTCTGGAATGACACGTGTCAAGCAGGGATTGGTCCATTTTGGACCAATCTGAGGCTGACACGTGTCACCCTCTGATTGGGCCACGTGGAAGGGTAAAAATACCCTAAACAGAACAGACACAGGTCATCTGTTCCTTTGAGGTATCTCAAAATTCTCTTAACAACCGTTAGATGTGATTCTTTAGGATTATACTGAAATCTAGCACACAATCCAACACTAAAAGAAATGTCAGGCCTACTGGCTGTTAGATACATGATGAGTGACATTTATGTTACCCTTAGGGGTAGTGTATTGGTCTCTTTTCTCCTGTTTTTCTTAGGTTTTTCTACCTCTTTTCTCCTCTTATGGCTTCCTTTTTTTTTATGGATGAAAAGTATGCTTATTTGCGCTTGTTTTGATAATCTTTATGCATAATTTTATCATCCCCATGCTCTCGTGATCTTTGCTATCTTTTGCAGGTTCCATGGCGGTCCTAAGCACGGTAGGAGGCCCCTTGGGCAAGTATGGAGGCATGGACAAAGACAAGAGGAGCAAAAGGGAAGGAGAGGAAGCAAGAAGAGGAAGTTCAAGAGGAGGTGTGGCCGAACCTCTAAGAGGTTCGGTCGAACCAAGGTGTGGTCAAACTTTTGAAAAGTTCGACCGAACCTCCAAGGCAGTTTCAACCAAGTTTTCAGCATGTTTACAGGAGGGGTCGAACCAGGAAAGTTCGACCAAACAAGGATCAGGGAGGTTTGACCGAACCTACCCTGAGTTCGGCCGAACCTACCCTGAGTCCGACCGAACCTACCCAGAGTTCGGTCGGACCTTTTCCCGTTTCAGCTGACTTTTTGCAGAGCTTCCTAAGAAATTTTGTAAGGGGTATAAATAGATTTTTTTTGCTCATTAAAGAAAAAAGATTTTTTCAGTTTAGAATAGATTTTAGGTTAGTTTTAGGTTTCAGAGAGAGAAACTCTAAAAATTTTAGAGAGAGAAAGTGAGGAGCACAATGGTTTTCATGGATTTTGGATAATCAAATGAGGAATTTAAATATCTACATCTTATATCAATGAGCATTTCTTACTTTCTCTTCTCTTATTGCTTTATTTAGTTGCT
Source organism: Chenopodium quinoa (assembly GCF_001683475.1). Lineage (NCBI taxonomy): Eukaryota > Viridiplantae > Streptophyta > Magnoliopsida > Caryophyllales > Amaranthaceae > Chenopodium > Chenopodium quinoa. The sequence goes on along the minus strand of NW_018744187.1, from coordinate 1,201,487 downwards.
TTCATTATTCTTGAGTAGTTTCCCTTCTACTAGGTTTTAAGTGAGGCTTTGCAATGATTATTTGAGTTATTTGAGATAAATTTCATGATAATTGTGTGATTAAATTGATTGAATTGATGTTGGCATGTTGTTTGTTTTAGATTGGATTGATCTCCCATGATAGCACACTTAATTGCATATTGGTTTTAGTTTGACAAGGGATTGTGAATTAGAATTGATATATTTGATTGCATTTTGGGTAATTTTCTTCTATGCACCTAGTCAATGAGGGATCTAGGCTAGGAATTTGAGAGATTACTTTTGAGTGTAGTTAATTCTCATTATAATTCTTTCTTTGCATGATTGATTATCAAATGGATTCTCATTAGCTTATTAATTGTTCTAAGTGGATCTTTTCCCCTAGTAGACTTTATCATACCTTGTTCTTTATATGTGTTTTAGTGTAGTTGTAGTGTCCTTTATCCGTAAATTGACTTCGGCATAGCTTAGGCATTAGATTAAAAACAATCTAGCATTACCGTTCCTTGTGGTTCGACTCCGAACTTACCACTAGACTTGTTTAGGGGTTAGTTTTAGGATTTATAAATTTATTTGATTGAGTGTGGAATGTGCGACCGTTCTAACGCCCATCAAAATGGCGCCGTTGCCGGGAAACGATGTCAATGCTTGATTGTTTTTTATTGCTTGAGTCTAGTATCGAGCTTCCTATGCTTGAAGGAATCCACCGGATGAGGTTTGTTGAAACGCTTTCCATGCCTGAGGAAAGCCGACTAAGGAGTTTGGTAGTTTTCTAAGCCTGAAGAAACCTAACCGATGATACTTTTCATGCCTGAGGAAAGTCGACACATGAATTTGGTGTCATTCTATGCTTGAAGAAATCCACCGATGATCCTTTCCATGCTTGAGGAAAGCCGACAAAGGAATTTGGCGGTTTTCTATGCTTGATGAAAAATCCACCGATAACGCTTTCCATGCTTGAGGAAAGCCGACAAAGGAATTTGGCGGTTTTCTATGCTTGAAGAAAAATCCACCGATAACGCTTTCCATGCTTGAGGAAAGTTGACAAAAAAATTTGGCGGTTTTCTATGCTTGAAGAAAAATCCACCGATAACGCTTTCCATGCTTGAGGAAAGTCGTCAGATGATGAGATTGCAAGTCTCTGTGTATCGAAAACCTTGCGCCGTGAAATGATGGTGGTTCGATTGTCCCTGAACGTGGGTTGTAGTTGGGTAGCTTGTCCCCGAACGTGGGTTGTAGATGGTCCGCTTGTCCCCGGACGTGGGCTGGTTGTAAATGGTCCGCTTGTCCCCGGACGTGGGTTGTAAATGGTCCGCTTGTCCCCGGACGTGGGCTGGTTGTAAATGGTCCGTTTGTCCCTGGACGTGGGCTGTAAATGGTTCGCTTGTCCCTAGACGTGGGCTGTAATTGAGACCTGCAAAATAAATTTGCCAATGGACTCGTATATATTATGATTAACTTGACCACTGACTTGACCAAGTTTGACTTGATGTGACATGACATGTGTATGACTTGTGAGTGTGTGTGTGTGTGTGTGTATATGTGTGTGGGCAGACACAAGCAAACGAAGATGCAAAAGCAAAAATTTTCCGTCAATTTTTGTCATGAGTGGAGGGTACCGACTTTCTCCCGAAAAAGAAAGATGTGAAAACTGAACTTTATTTTCGAACTTCCTTCCTAAAGAAAAGACGCAAAAAAAGGAAAGAAGTTTTGAGCTTCCTCGTTGGGCAAGACAAAATGAATCGCATGGATTGAATTGCTTTTCTTGAAAGTAATGTATGCATGATGCATGTCCTTAGGCCAGGAGGCTAAGGAAAATTACATCATGTGACACGATAGATTAATTAACTTAGGTCTTGGAGCTAAGCATCATTTATGGTGTAAAGAAACGATCTTGAACGTCACTTAGGTCTGGAAGCTAAGCACGTATACAGATGAAGTGATTATTGCATAATGAACGTTTCTTAGGTCAAGGAGCTAAGCACGATATGCTTTGTATGATTAAACATCATTGATGTATAAATGTTTCTCAGCACATTATGCGATGCATGAAACAATGAATATTGCTCAGGTCAGGAAGCTAAGCAAGTATACACCGATTCTTCTAATGAATGTTATCTTGAAAGATGATGAAGCATGCGCTGTAAGGAAATAAGATTTCATGATAAAGGGTTCCTAAAGGGAAGGATGATATGGATATGAATGTGTGAGTGAAGTGTGTGAAAGTGATACTAAAGCTGGCTGCAAGTGTTATGGCGATGGAAAGAGATGTGGGAAGAGTCAAAGATGATGACTCTTTAGGCTAAATGGTGTGGGTTCAAGCCCCCAAGTCTAGATCTAAATGGGTAGGGGTAAGCATTGGATATTCTTTGACTCGATCATGCATGGATATGAATATGAATGTAGCCGCACCTCGATGTGAGGTTGCCTACGTATCCGTTAGGAATCAGACCGAACGTAGCTCTAATCGAACTTTGCACAAGTGTATGTACACCTCAAAGAGGTCTTTCAAGGGTTGTAATGTGGTTAAGTTGATGGTTTAAGGAAGAAAGGGATAAAAGGTTCAAGACCCGAGAGAATCCCCAAGATGTGTAATTTTGAATTTGAAAATTTTGAATTTTGCAAGTTTATTTTCAACTTTTTTTTTGTTTTGAATTTCTTTTTTTCTTTTTTTTTTTTATTCTTTTGAATCAATGTAGACAATCTCAGATCATGCGGTCCATCACTCACTTAGCATTCATGTTTCTCAGGCACGGTACCAAGCATTCGATGAGAGACACAATTTGAGACGTGTTCATATCAAAGACATTGTTTTATTGTTGCTTTCTTTTTTTTTTACTTGCTTTTTGAAGGTTATACAATTACACATCTTCCAATCCCAGGGTTAAGTGAATGTGGGTTGAAGAAATGAAGGCCAAACGTTAGACAAGGCTCAAAATGGTTGATGAAGAAATGGAATGTGATTGAACGATTAACAGGGAATGACATGGTTGCAAAGGTGCCTCAAGTCATTGGTGTACCTTGGGTTTAGTTCGGTAATTGATTTATGTTTTTTTAATTGAGAATGAATGAATGAAAAATTCTATGATCGAGATGTAAAGGAAAGTTGCTCATTTTATTAATGGAATAGGTGAACGAAACACATGAAACATATAAAAATTCAAAATGGAAAACCTATGCTAGACATGAATGGGGAATGGAGATGAATGATAAAGAAAGAAATCATGAAATCTTGCACGAAGGATCTGCTGTGCGCCTTGTGTTCATTACTTCTTGCCGCCTGGAGGGACAGGAAGTTTGTTTGCATCCACCAAGTCTTGAATGACGTCCTTTAAATTCCAACATTCCTCCGTAGTGTGGCCCCTTCGTTGATGGTACTTGCAATGGGCATTGGGATTCCATTTGGCGCTCCTTTCTTCAGGTTTTGGCTCTGGAAATGGCCGAATAGGTGTGATCAAGCCTTGACTGTAAAGGCGATCAAAGGCCGCATCATAAGTCATTCCTAAAGGAGTGTAAGTTCTTTTCTTCTTGGGCAATGGAGTATTAAGATCTAACACTTCATTGAGATCAACTTGGCTTATATTGTTGGTAGTACTTTCGTGCTTAGAAGACGAAGAAGAAGGATGGTCGTTCTTCTTGTTTTTCCAAGTGTTATTATTGTTACTACCAGCAGTCTTTATTAGCTCATCCTCGATATTGATGTCGATGTCGTATACAGCTTCGAAAGTGTTCAATGGAAGAAATTTGAGATGTTCCCTATATTTATGAGTCATATTTTAAATAAAGAGGCGAACCATCTCTCTTTCTTTGGGGGGATCTACCAAGAGTGAAGCTATTTCCCTCCACCTGTTCAGGTAAGCAGTGAAGCCTTCATTCTCTTTATGTTCGAGAATGGAGAGTTCACGTTCAGAAGTTTTAGTTTGGATGTTACACTTGTAACGATTCATGAAACAGTCAGTTACATCTTGCCAAGTTCGTAGTATGCTTTGCACCTAAGGAATAAAACCATTGTTGGCAAGCATGTTCTAAGGAGAGAGGGAACACCGTAGGGAAGAGTGTTACATCCAATCCCTTAAGAGCCATGGTTGCAGAGAACGCCTTCAAATGGAATATTGGATTGTCATTAGGCTTGAACTTTGGAATATCAACAGTGGAGAACTTTTTAGGGAGTTTGTCCTTCACATCCAAAGGAGTGGGAGGTTGTTCCACATAAGTGAAATCCTCATAAATCTTACTCATTTGTTCCTTCAGTTTATCAAGGGTTGAAACAGTGACCTTGTTTTGTTCCATGATAGTGACCCTAGTGGTAAGGGTTTACATCATGGCAGACAGTGCCTCGATGGATTTGTTGATGTTCTCAATATCTTCTTTAGTGGCCATTGAAAGGTGATGAGTAATGGAGATGGCAAAGTTCTCTTTGAACGCCTATTAGATCCGAGAGATTGTTGCGGTAATGACTCGAACCGTATTAATCTATCCCTGTTCTTTGACCAAATACTGTGAAATAAAATAATTCACTTAATTGTTTGACCCATTGCTCAAGATAGGAAAGGAAGGAAAAAAATAGACATTTGAAAACAGGTGAGAAAACTCCACTCATTTTTTTATTATGACGAAAAAAGGGTGCATGAACCTAATATACGATCATAAACGACCTGGTGCACGACTCGAGTCGAAACATAAAGAAAGTGTGTGGACTATACTTAACTCGTGAGTGACTAAGTGATGTTATAAGACTCGTGGTATGATCGTATGGTTAGACATGTGAACAATAACCAAAATGACTGACGCGAGGACCAAATTAACATAGACGACTTAAAAAATCTGACTGGACTTATTTCAAGGGTACCGTGACACGGAAACTGTACCGTGTCACGTGACAAGCTGCCGTGACGCGGTGGTTTTTTTTTTTTTTTGGCTGCAGGTCCACCAGGCCACGGTGGAGTGTGCCGTGGCACGGGAATGTTTACTGCGCCACGAGAAACTCCACCGTGCCACGGTGGATGCTGACATGGCACGTGATTTTTTTTTTTTTTGCTGCAGGTCCACCGCGCCACGGTGGAATGTGCCGTGGCACGGGAATGTTTACCGCGCCACAGGAAACTCCACCGTGCCATGGTGGATGCTGACATGGCACGGGGAATAATATTTATTTTTTTTTGGAAATCCACCGTGTCACGGTGAAAATTTGTCGTGACACGGTAGAGTTTCCCGTGGCGCAGCAGACAATTTTTTTTTTTTTGTTTGCTAATTACTAAGTGAGTACGGTCCATTGGCAATCGTTAGTCATAAATAATCCACCATAGAAAAAGAAAGATTGTTAAGGTTAGGATCAAAACGACCAAACATAAAACACGTAGGCACAATGATGAAAAGAATAGTTTGCAACCTAAGGTAAATTTCTATGTTCGACTATGGTCAAGTTTATCTGGTGTCAATAGGGTACCATGGTTAAGAGTTTGGACGCGTTAGCAAGGCAGCTTCCCCTGAGGGTGTATGCCAACGGGCGGCTCCGCGAGTTCGTGATGAAATCGAACTGGACTCCATGGTTTTGGTGGATTTAATAACTCGGATGAACCCTTATTGCCATGAGCGTTTTTGGGTTGATAGAGCTTAAATCCCCCGGGGCTAAGACGCATGTAGAACACATACGTTTTTCAGAAAAATCGAAGGAAGTTGACTGTGAGAAGAGAAAATAAGCCACCAGACTTATTTTAGGACTGCCGTGACACGGTAAAAACTCCCGTGCCACAGTACTGTGCACCGTTAGACGGTGCACTGTACCGTGACATGACAGATTTTTCCGTGGCACGACAGTCAGAAGATCTGACTGGTGCCCTGTTTTCCTCTGTGCGCAACCAAGTTATTCAATTTTCTTACGGGGCAGACCTAAATGCGGCGTTAAAACGTCTATGCATATGCAAAAAATGCCAAATTAATCACATGAATTTTTTTTTCAAGAATCTTTCAAGTCTCATCCACTCATCTTAATTAAATACCGATCACTCAAATCGATAAATAATCAAGAATCCTCCCCAGTGGAGTCACCAAATTGTAGGCATCAATCGAAGTGCGCTTACGTAAAAGGCATGTTGTGAATATGCTTGGCACTCATAGGAAGTGGGAATTGACGTATACGATTAGGGACAAGGAAAGTAGGGAGCCGCCAACAAGTTTTTAAGGAACTTGTAAATCGTTCATGGATCATAAAAGGCAACCACGATAAAAGGACAACGAAGGCAACAACGATTGACCCGTGAAGGTTACACCACATTCATAATCCATGAAATTACTAACTCCATATGGTTCGGAACCACGAAAGGAGGATCGGGGATGATGGTACGAAGTGAGTCATAGAGTCACATTCTCCAGTATTGGCCTCTACTCGATTCTTATAGTGAAAAGTGATTCCTGCTATCTCAAAGGCATACAAACAAAGATTCAATTTTCTCCAAACAATTATTAAGCTAAATTGGTTGAATATTAATGCAACACGTAATTCTAAAATATTTGTGATCACTTAAATTAATTAACAAGATTAAAAAGGAACATAATTCTTACTTTGATTTTGTTTGTTTGCAAGTACAAAATAATAAACGAGTTAGTAACTTCAAGGAAATAATAATAAAACAATAATTAAATTAAATTAAATTAAGTAGAGTTGATTTGGGGCCAAACCCTCAAATAGTTCTACCTTTCACGTCTTGGCTTAAGGACAGAGCCACGAGTAAAGTATGGACTCCTTGGAGTTCTTGAAGAAGGAATTTTGAAAGAAAAAGGGTAGGCTAGTGTTTAGGCTAAAGCATAGAAGAGAGAAAAATAAAACTAGAGAATTAATTGATGCCCCGTACATCAGAAATAAGGGGGTATTTATAGAGAGAATGTGCTGAGGGAGCATACGGAACCCTAAAATGATAAAAACCCTAAAAAATTATCCCGCGACACGGCAAACTGTACCGTGACACGGGAAGTCCCACCGTCAGACGGGAAACATTCCCGTGACACAGTACATTTTTGGTGTGACGCGGGAAATTTTTTGAAAACGGGGAAGAAAACGCGTTAAGGATTTACGCGGAAAAGACACGGAATTTTCCGTGTCACGGCAGATTTCCCGTGTCACGGCAGATTTCCCACCGTCAGACGGGACTGATTCCCGTGACACGGTGGGTACCTGCCGTGGCGCGGGAATTTCCAGCCCACTTTTCCGTCTAAATACATTTTTAACCCTAATTTCATTCGGCATTTTAAGTTCCGATTGATAATTTCGAGCCTTTTCTGACTTATTATTATTTGGGCTAAAATAAGAAAATAATTAAATAAAAATAAATAAAAGGTTTGGGCCAAAAATAAATAATAAAATAATAAAATAAAAAAGGTTTCGGCTAAAATTAAATAACAAGTTTGGGCTGAAATTCAAACTATGCTTTTACCAAACATCAAGGCTAATCCATGGACTGTTCAAAAATATGAATTTAATCAAATACGATTTTTTAAGCACTCTCGGGATTAAATACTGAACCCGACCAATAGTGGCGGTGAAAGGTTGTTCATCATCGGGTTTTGTTTTGGGGAGACATTTTTAGGTGTCTATAGAAGCCCCCACTTTGACTGAGTTTGTAGAAACGTTAGTTTCGAAAATGATAGTCAAAGTAGTTGATAGGGACGGAGAATGATTTAAGACGTTCTGCGATATTAAATCATTCTGTATACGCCGATACCTGCAGAAAAATGTTACTTCTACAGATAAAAGAGTAAAAGGATAGTATATGTATCTGGCACCAGTGTATCGGTGACAAATGAATTTGGCAGCTTCCTATGCTTGAAGGAATCCACCGGATGAGGTTTGTTGAAACGCTTTCCATGCCTGAGGAAAGCCGACTAAGGAGTTTGGTAGTTTTCTAAGCCTAAAGAAACCTAACGGATGATACTTTTCATGCCTGAGGAAAGTCAACACATGAATTTGGTGTCATTCTATGCTTGAAGAAATCCACCGATGATGCTTTCCATGCTTGAGGAAAGCCGACAAAGGAATTTGGCGGTTTTCTATGCTTGAAGAAAAATCCACCGATAACGCTTTCCATGCTTGAGGAAAGCCGACAAAGGAATTTGGCGGTTTTCTATGCTTGAAGAAAAATCCACCGATAACGCTTTCCATGCTTGAGGAAAGCTGACAAAAAAATTTGGCGGTTTTCTATGCTTGAAGAAAAATCCACCGATAACGCTTTCCATGCTTGAGGAAAGTCGCCAGATGATGAGATTGCAAGTCTCTGTGTATCGAGAACCTTGCGCCGTGAAGTGATGGTGGTTCGATTGTCCCTGAACGTGGGTTGTAGTTGGGTAGCTTGTCCCCGAACGTGGGTTGTAGATGGTCCGCTTGTCCCCGGACGTGGGCTGGTTGTAAATGGTCCGCTTGTCCTCGGACGTGGGTTGTAAATGGTCCGCTTGTCCCCGGACGTGGGCTGGTTGTAAATGGTCCGTTTGTCCCTGGACGTGGGCTGTAAATGGTTCGCTTGTCCCTAGACGTGGGCTGTAATTGAGACCTGCAAAATAAATTTGCCAATGGACTCGTATATATTATGATTAACTTGACCACTGACTTGACCAAGTTTGACTTGATGTGACATGACATGTGTATGACTTGTGAGTGTGTGTGTGTGTGTGTATATGTGTGTGGGCAGACACAAGCAAACGAAGATGCAAAAGCAAAAATTTTCCGTCAATTTTTGTCATGAGTGGAGGGTATCGACTTTCTCCCGAAAAAGAAAGATGTGAAAACTGAACTTTATTTTCGAACTTCCTTCCTAAAGAAAAGACGCAAAAAAAGGAAAGAAGTTTTGAGCTTCCTCGTTGGGCAAGACAAAATGAATCGCATGGATTGAATTGCTTTTCTTGAAAGTAATGTATGCATGATGCATGTCCTTAGGCCAGGAGGCTAAGGAAAATTACATCATGTGACACGATAGATTAATTAACTTAGGTCTTGGAGCTAAGCATCATTTATGGTGTAAAGAAACGATCTTGAACGTCACTTAGGTCTGGAAGCTAAGCACGTATACAGATGAAGTGATTATTGCATAATGAACGTTTCTTAGGTCAAGGAGCTAAGCACGATATGCTTTGTATGATTAAACATCATTGATGTATAAATGTTTCTCAGCACATTATGCGATGCATGAAACAATGAATATTGCTCAGGTCAGGAAGCTAAGCAAGTATACAACGATTCTTCTAATGAATGTTATCGTGAAAGATGATGAAGCATGCGCTGTAAGGAAATAAGATTTCATGATAAAGGGTTCCTAAAGGGAAGGATGATATGGATATGAATGTGTGAGTGAAGTGTGTGAAAGTGATACTAAAGCTGGCTGCAAGTGTTATGGCGATGGAAAGAGATGTGGGAAGAGTCAAAGATGATGACTCTTTAGGCTAAATGGTGTGGGTTCAAGCCCCTAAGTCTAGATCTAAATGGGTAGGGGTAAGCATTAGATATTCTTTGACTCGATCATGCATGGATATGAATATGAATGTGGCCGCACCTCGATGTGAGGTTGCCTACGTATCCGTTAGGAATCAGACCGAACGTAGCTCTAATCGAACTTTGCACAAGTGTATGTACACCTCAAAGAGGTCTTTCAAGGGTTGTAATGTGGTTAAGTTGATGGTTTAAGGAAGAAAGGGATAAAAGGTTCAAGACCCGAGAGAATCCCCAAGATGTGTAATTTTGAATTTGAAAATTTTGAATTTTGCAAGTTTATTTTCAACTTTTTTTTTGTTTTGAATTTCTTTTTTTCTTTTTTTTTTATTCTTTTGAATCAATGTAGACAAACTCAGATCATGCGGTCCATCACTCACTTAGCATTCATGTTTCTCAGGCACGGTACCAAGCATTCGATGAGAGACGCAATTTGAGACGTGTTCATATCAAAGACGTTGTTTTATTGTTGCTTTCTTTTTTTTTACTTGCTTTTTGAATGTTATACAATTACACATCTTCCAATCCCAGGGTTAAGTGAATGTGGGTTGAAGAAATGAAGGCCAAACGTTAGACAAGGCTCAAAATGGTTGATGAAGAAATGGAATGTGATTGAACGGTTAACAGGGAATGACATGGTTGCAAAGGTGCCTCAAGTCATTGGTGTACCTTGGGTTTAGTTCGGTAATTGATTTATGTTTTTTTAATTGAGAATGAATGAATGAAAAATTCTATGATCGAGATGTAAAGGAAAGTTGCTCATTTTATTAATGGAATAGGTGAACGAAACACATGAAACATATAAAAATTCAAAATGGAAAACCTATGCTAGACATGAATGGGGAATGGAGATGAATGATAAAGAAAGAAATCATGAAATCTTGCACGAAGGATCTGCTGTGCGCCTTGTGTTCATTACTTCTTGCCGCCTGGAGGGACAAGAAGTTTGTTTGCATCCACCAAGTCTTGAATGACGTCCTTCAAATTCCAACATTGCTCCGTAGTGTGGCCCCTTCGTTGATGGTACTTGCAATGGGCATTGGGATTCAATTTGGCGCTCCTTTCTTCAGGTTTTGGCTCTGGAAATGGCCCAATAGGTGTGATCAAGCCTTGACTGTAAAGGCGATCAAAGGCTGCATCATAAGTCATTCCTAAAGGAGTGTAAGTTCTTTTCTTCTTGGGCAATAGAGTATTAAGATCTAACACTTCATTGAGATCAACTTGGCTTATATTGTTGGTAGTACTTTCGTGCTTAGAAGACGAAGAAGAAGGATGGTCGTTCTTCTTGTTTTTCCAAGTGTTATTATTGTTACTACCAGCAGTCTTTATTAGCTCATCCTCGATATTGATGTCGATGTCGTATACAGCTTCGAAAGTGTTCAATGGAAGAAATTTGAGATGTTCCCTATATTTATGAGTCATATTTTAAATAAAAAGGCGAACCATCTCTCTTTCTTTGGGGGGATCTACCAAGAGTGAAGCTATTTCCCTCCACCTGTTCAGGTAAGCAGTGAAGCCTTCATTCTCTTTATGTTTTAGAATGGAGAGTTCACGTTCAGAAGTTTTAGTTTGAATGTTACACTTGTAACGATTCATGAAACAGTCGGTTACATCTTGCCAAGTTCGTAGTATGCTTTGCACCTAAGGAATAAAACCATTGTTGGCAAGCATGTTTTAAGGAGAGAGGGAACACCGTAGGGAAGAGTGTTACATCCAATCCCTTAAGAGCCATGGTTGCAGAGAACGCCTTCAAATGGAATATTGGATTGTCATTAGGCTTGAACTTTGGAATATCAACAGTGGAGAACTTTTTAGGGAGTTTGTCCTTCACATCCAAAGGAGTGGGAGGTTGTTCCACATAAGTGAAATCCTCATAAATCTTACTCATTTGTTCCTTCAGTTTATCAAGGGTGGAAACAGTGACCTTGTTTTGTTCCATGATAGTGACCCTAGTGGTAAGGGTTTACATCATGGCAGACAGTGCCTCGATGGATTTGTTGATGTTCTCAATATCTTCTTTAGTAGCCATTGAAAGGTGATGAGTAATGGAGATGGCAAAGTTCTCTTTGAACGCCTATTAGATCCGAGAGATTGTTGCGGTAATGACTCGAACCGTATTAATCTATCCGTGTTCCTTGACCAAATACTGTGAAATAAAATAATTCACTTAATTGTTTGACTCATTGCTCAAGATAGGAAAGGAAGGAAAAAAATAGACATTTGAAAACAGGTGAGAAAACTCCACTCATTTTTTTATTATGACGAAAAAAGGGTGCATGAACCTAATATACGATCATAAACGACCTGGTGCACGACTCGAGTCGAAACATAAAGAAAGTGTGTGGACTATACTTAACTCGTGAGTGACTAAGTGATGTTATAAGACTCGTGGTATGATCGTATGGTTAGACATGTGAACAATAACCAAAATGACTGACGCGAGGACCAAATTAACATAGACGACTTAAAAAATCTGACTGGACTTATTTCAAGGGTACCGTGACACGGAAACTGTACCGTGTCACGTGACAAGCTGCCGTGACGCGGTGGTTTTTTTTTTTTTTTTTGGCTGCAGGTCCACCAGGTCACGGTGGACTGTGCCGTGGCACGGGAATGTTTACTGCGCCACGGGAAACTCCACCGTGCCACGGTGGATGCTGACATGGCACGTGATTTTTTGTTTTTTTGCTGCAGGTCCACCGCGCCACGGTGGACTGTGTCGTGGCACGGGAATGTTTACCGCGCCACAGGAAACTCCACCGTGCCATGGTGGATGCTGACATGGCACGGGGAATAATATTTATTTTTTTTTGAAATCCACCGAGTCATGGTGAAAATTTTTCGTGACACGGTAGAGTTTCCCGTGGCGCAGCAGACAATTTTTTTTTTGTTTGCTAATTACTAAGTGAGTACGGTCCATTGGCAATCGTTAGTCATAAATAATCCACCATAGACAAAGAAAGATTGTTAAGGTTAGGATCAAAACGACCAAACATAAAACACGTAGGCACAATGATGAAAAGAATAGTTTGCAACCTAAGGTAAATTTCTATGTTCAACTATGGTCAAGTTTATCTGGTGTCAATAGGGTACCATGGTTAAGAGTTTGGACGCGTTAGCAAGGCAGCCTCCCCTGAGGGTGTATGCCAACAGGCGGCTCCGCGAGTTCGTGATGAAATCGAACTCGACTCCATGGTTTGGGTGGATTTAATAACTCGGATGAACCCTTATTGCCATGAGCGTTTTTGGGTTGATAGAGCTTAAATCCCCCGGGGCTAAGACGCATGTAGAACACATACGTTTTTTCAGAAAAATCGAAGGAAGTTGACTGTGAGAAGAGAAAATAAGCCACCAGACTTATTTTAGGACTGCCGTGACACGGTAAAAACTCCCGTGCCACGGTACTGTGCACCGTTAGACGGTGCACTGTACCGTGACATGACAGATTTTTCCGTGGCACGACAGTCAGAAGATCTGACTGGTGCCCTGTTTTCCTTTGTGCGCAACCAAGTTATTCAATTTTCTTACGGGGCAGACCTAAATGCGGCGTTAAAACGTCTATGCATATGCAAAAAATGCCAAATTAATCACATGAATTTTTTTTCAAGAATCTTTCAAGTCTCATCCACTCATCTTAATTAAATACCGATCACTCAAATCGATAAATAATCAAGAATCCTCCCCAGTGGAGTCACCAAATTGTAGGCGTCAATCGAAGTGCGCTTACGTAAAAGGCATGTTGTGAATATGCTTGGCACTCATAGGAAGTGGGAATTGACGTATACGATTAGGGACAAGGAAAGTAGGGAGCCGCCAACAAGTTTTTAAGGAACTTGTAAATCGTTCATGGATCATAAAAGGCAACCACGATAAAAGGACAACGAAGGCAACAACGATTGACCCGTGAAGGTTACACCACATTCATAATCCATGAAATTACTAACTCCATATGGTTCGGAACCACGAAAGGAGGATCGGGGATGATGGTACGAAGTGAGTCATAGAGTCACATTCTCCAGTATTGGCCTCTACTCGATTCTTATAGTGAAAAGTGATTCATGCTATCTCAAAGGCATACAAACAAAGATTCAATTTTCTCCAAACAATTATTAAGCTAAATTGGTTGAATATTAATGCAACACGTAATTCTAAAATATTTGTGATCACTTAAATTAATTAACAAGATTAAAAAGGAACATAATTCTTACTTTGATTTTGTTTGTTTGCAAGTACAAAATAATAAACGAGTTAGTAACTTCAAGGAAATAATAATAAAACAATAATTAAATTAAATTTAATTAAGTAGAGTTGATTTGGGGCCAAACCCTCAAATAGTTCTACCTTTCACGCCTTGGCTTAAGGACAGAGCCACGAGTAAAGTATGGACTCCTTGGAGTACTTGAAGAAGGAATTTTGAAAGAAAAAGGGTAGGCTAGTGTTTAGGCTAAAGCATAGAAGAGAGAAAAATAAAACTAGAGAATTAATTGATGCCCCGTACATCAGAAATAAGGGGGTATTTATAGAGAGAATGTGCTGAGGGAGCATACGGAACCCTAAAATGATAAAAACCCTAAAAAATTATCCCGCGACACGACAAACTGTACCGTGACACGGGAAGTCCCACCGTCAGACGGGAAACATTCCCGTGACACAGTACATTTTTGGTGTGACGCGGGAAATTTTCAGAAAACGGGGAAGAAAACGCGTTAAGGATTTACGCGGAAAAGACACGGAATTTTCCGTGTCACGGCGGATTTCCCGTGTCACGGCAGATTTCCCACCGTCAGACGGGACTGATTCCCGTGACACGGTGGGTACCTGCCGTGGCGCGGGAATTTCCAGCCCACTTTTCCGTCTAAATACATTTTTAACCCTAATTTCATTCGGCATTTTAAGTTCCGATTGATAATTTCGAGCCTTTTCTGACCTATTATTATTTGGGCTAAAATAAGAAAATAATTAAATAAAAATAAATAAAAGGTTTGGGCCAAAAATAAATAATAAAATAATAAAATAAAAAAGGTTTCGGCTAAAATTAAATAACAAGTTTGGGCTGAAATTCAAACTATGCTTTTACCAAACATCAAGGCTAATCCATGGACTGTTCCTAAATATGAATTTAATCAAATACGATTTTTTAAGCACTCTCGGGATTAAATACTGAACCCGACCAATAGTGGCGGTGAAAGGTTGTTCATCATCGAGTTTTGTTTTGGGGAGACATTTTTAGGTGTCTATAGAAGCCCCCACTTTGACTGAGTTTTTAGAAACGTTAGTTTCGAAAATGATAGTCAAAGTAGTCGATAGGGACGGAGAATGATTTAAGACGTTCTGCGATCCTAAATCATTATGTATACGCCGATACCTGCAGAAAAATGTTACTTCTACAGATAAAAGAGTAAAAGGATAGTATATGTATCTGGCACCAGTGTATCGGTGACAAATGAGTTTGGCAGCTTCCTATGCTTGAAGGAATCCACTGGATGAGGTTTGTTGAAACGCTTTCCATGCCTGAGGAAAGCCGACTAAGGAGTTTGGTAGTTTTCTAAGCCTAAAGAAACCTAACGGATGATACTTTTCATGCCTGAGGAAAGTCAACACATGAATTTGGTGTCATTCTATGCTTGAAGAAATCCACCGATGATGCTTTCCATGCTTGAGGAAAGCCGACAAAGGAATTTGGCAGCTTTCTATGCTTGAAGAAAAATCCACCGATAACGCTTTCCATGCTTGAGGAAAGCCGACAAAGGAATTTGGCGGTTTTCTATGCTTGAAGAAAAATCCACCGATAACGCTTTCCATGCTTGAGGAAAGCTGACAAAAAAATTTGGCGGTTTTCTATGCTTGAAGAAAAATCCACCGATAACGCTTTCCATGCTTGAGGAAAGTCGCTAGATGATGAGATTGCAAGTCTCTGTGTATCGAGAACCTTGCGCCGTGAAATGATGGTGGTTCGATTGTCCCCGAACGTGGGCTGTAGATGGTCCGCTTGTCCCCGGACGTGGGCTGGTTGTAAATGGTCCGCTTGTCCCCGGACGTGGGTTGTAAATGGTCCGCTTGTCCCCGGACGTGGGCTGGTTGTAAATGGTCCGTTTGTCCCTGGACGTGGGCTGTAAATGGTTCGCTTGTCCCCAAACGTGGGCTGTAATTGAGACCTGCAAAATAAATTTGCCAATGGACTCGTATATATTATGATTAACTTGACCACTGACTTGACCTAGTTTGACTTGATGTGACATGACATGTGTATGACTTGTGAGTGTGTGTGTGTGTGTGTATATTTGTGTGTGCAGACACAAGCAAACGAAGATGCAAAAGCAAAAATTTTCTGTCAATTTTTGTCATGAGTGGAGGGTACCGACTTTCTCCCGAAAAAGAAAGATGTGAAAACTGAACTTTATTTTCGAACTTCCTTCCAAAAGAAAAGACGCTAAAAAAGGAAAGAAGTTTTGAGCTTCCTCGTTGGGCAAGACAAAATGAATCGCATGGATTGAATTGCTTTTCTTGAAAGTAATGTATGCATGATGCATGTCCTTAGGCCAGGAGGCTAAGGAAAATTACATCATGTGACACGATAGATTAATTAACTTAGGTCTTGGAACTAAGCATCATTTATGGTGTAAAGAAACGATCTTGAACGTCACTTAGGTTTGGAAGCTAAGCACGTATACAGATGAAGTGATTATTGCATAATGAACGTTTCTTAGGTCAAGGAGCTAAGCACGATATGCTTTGTATGATTAAACATCATTGATGTATAAATGTTTCTCAGCACATTATGCGATGCATGAAACAATGAATATTGCTCAGGTCAGGAAGCTAAGCAAGTATACAACGATTCTTCTAATGAATGTTATCTTGAAAGATGATGAAGCATGCGCTGTAAGGAAATAAGATTTCATGATAAAGGGTTCCTAAAGGGAAGGATGATATGGATATGAATGTGTGAGTGAAGTGTGTGAAAGTGATACTAAAGCTGGCTGCAAGTGTTATAGCGATGGAAAGAGATGTGGGAAGAGTCAAAGATGATGACTCTTTAGGCTAAATGGTGTGGGTTCAAGCCCCCAAGTTTAGATCTAAATGGGTAGGGGTAAGCATTGGATATTCTTTGACTCGATCATGCATGGATATGAATATGAAAGTGGCCGCACCTCGATGTGAGGTTGCCTACGTATCCGTTAGGAATCAGACCGAACGTAGCTCTAATCGAACTTTGCACAAGTGTATGTACACCTCAAAGAGGTCTTTCAAGGGTTGTAATGTGGTTAAGTTGATGGTTTAAGGAAGAAAGGGATAAAAGGTTCAAGACCCGAGAGAATCCCCAAGATGTGTAATTTTGAATTTGAAAATTTTGAATTTTGCAAGTTTATTTTCAACTTTTTTTTTGTTTTGAATTTCTTTTTTTCTTTTTTTTTATTCTTTTGAATCAATGTAGACAATATCAGATCATGCGGTCCATCACTCACTTAGCATTCATGTTTCTCAGGCACGGTACCAAGCATTCGATGAGAGACGCAATTTGAGACGTGTTCATATCAAAGACATTGTTTTATTGTTGTTTTCTTTTTTTTTTTACTTGCTTTTTGAATGTTATACAATTACACATCTTCCAATCCCAGGGTTAAGTGAATGTGGGTTGAAGAAATGAAGGCCAAACGTTAGACAAGGCTCAAAATGGCTGATGAAGAAATGGAATGTGATTGAACGGTTAACAGGGAATGACATGGTTGCAAAGGTGCCTCAAGTCATTGGTGTACCTTGGGTTTAGTTCGGTAATTGATTTATGTTTTTTTAATTGAGAATGAATGAATGAAAAATTCTATGATCGAGATGTAAAGGAAAGTTGCTCATTTTATTAATGGAATAGGTGAACGAAACACATGAAACATATAAAAATTCAAAATGGAAAACCTATGCTAGACATGAATGGGGAATGGAGATGAATGATAAAGAAAGAAATCATGAAATCTTGCACGAAGGATCTGCTGTGCGCCTTGTGTTCATTACTTCTTGCCGCCTGGAGGGACAGAAAGTTTGTTTGCATCCACCAAGTCTTGAATGACGTCCTTCAAATTCCAACATTGCTCCGTAGTGTGGCCCCTTCGTTGATGGTACTTGCAATGGGCATTGGGATTCCATTTGGCGCTCCTTTCTTCAGGTTTTGGCTCTAGAAATGGCCCAATAGGTGTGATCAAGCCTTGACTGTAAAGGCGATCAAAGGCCGCATCATAAGTCATTCCTAAAGGAGTGTAAGTTCTTTTCTTCTTGGGCAATGGAGTATTAAGATCTAACACTTCATTGAGATCAACTTGGCTTATATTGTTGGTAGTACTTTCGTGCTTAGAAGACGAAGAAGAAGGATGGTCGTTCTTCTTGTTTTTCCAAGTGTTATTATTGTTACTACCAGCAGTCTTTATTAGCTCATCCTCGATATTGATGTCGATGTCGTATACAGCTTCGAAAGTGTTCAATGGAAGAAATTTGAGATGTTCCCTATATTTATGAGTCAGATTTTAAATAAAGAGGCGAACCATCTCTCTTTCTTTGGGGGGATCTACCAAGAGTGAAGCTATTTCCCTCCACCTGTTCAGGTAAGCAGTGAAGCCTTCATTCTCTTTATGTTTGAGAATGGAGAGTTCACGTTCAGAAGTTTTAGTTTGAATGTTACACTTGTAACGATTCATGAAACAGTCGGTTACATCTTGCCAAGTTCGTAGTATGCTTTGCATCTAAGGAATAAAACCATTGTTGGCAAGCATGTTCTAAGGAGAGAGGGAACACCGTAGGGAAGAGTGTTACATCCAATCCCTTAAGAGCCATGGTTGGAGAGAACGCCTTCAAATGGAATATTGGATTGTCATTAGGCTTGAACTTTGGAATATCAACAGTGGAGAACTTTTTAGGGAGTTCGTCCTTCACATCCAAAGGAGTGGGAGGTTGTTCCACATAAGTGAAATCCTCATAAATCTTACTCATTTGTTCCTTCAGTTTATCAAGGGTGGAAACAGTGACCTTGTTTTGTTCCATGGTAGTGACCCTAGTGGTAAGGGTTTACATCATGGCAGACAGTGCCTCGATGGATTTGTTGATGTTCTCAATATCTTCTTTAGTGGCCATTGAAAGGTGATGAGTAATGGAGATGGCAAATTTCTCTTTGAACGCCTATTAGATCTGAGAGATTGTTGCAGTAATGACTCGAACCGTATTAATCTATCCTTGTTCCTTGACCAAGTACTGTGAAATAAAATAATTCACTTAATTGTTTGACTCATTGCTCAAGATAGGAAAGGAAGGAAAAAAATAGACATTTGAAAACAGGTGAGAAAACTCCACTCATTTTTTTATTATGACGAAAAAAGGGTGCATGAACCTAATATACGATCATAAACGACCTGGTGCACGACTCGAGTCGGAACATAAAGAAAGTGTGTGGACTATACTTAACTCGTGAGTGACTAAGTGATGTTATAAGACTCGTGGTATGATCGTATGGTTAGACATGTGAACAATAACCAAAATGACTGACGCGAGGACCAAATTAACATAGACGACTTAAAAAATCTGACTGGACTTATTTCAAGGGTACCGTGACACGGAAAACTGTACCGTGTCACGTGACAAGCTGCCGTGACGCGGTGGTTTTTTTTTTGGCTGCAGGTCAACCAGGCCACGGTGGACTGTGCCGTGGCACGGGAATGTTTACTGCGCCACGGGAAACTCCACCGTGCCACGGTGGATGCTGACATGGCACGTGAATTTTTTTTTTTTTTTGCTGCAGGTCCACCGCGCCACGGTGGACTGTGCCGTGGCACGGGAATGTTTACCGCGCCACAGGAAACTCCACCGTGCCATGGTGGATGCTGACATGGCACGGGGAATAATTTTTTTTTTTTTTGGAAATCCACCGTGTCACGGTGAAAATTAGTCGTGACATGGTAGAGTTTCTCGTGGCAATCGTTAGTCATAAAATAATCCACCATAGACACGGGGAATAATTTTTTTTTTTTTTTTTGCTAATTACTAAGTGAGTACGGTCCATTGGCAATCGTTAGTCATAAAATAATCCACCATAGACAAAGAAAGATTGTTAAGGTTAGGGATCAAAACGACCAAACATAAAACACGTAGGCACAATGATGAAAAGAATAGTTTGCAACCTAACGTAAATTTCTATGTTCGACTATGGTCAAGTTTATCTGGTGTCAATAGGGTACCATGGTTAAGAGTTTGGACGCGTTAGCAAGGCAGCCTCCCTTGAGGGTGTATGCCAACGGGCGGCTCCGCGAGTTCGTGATGAAATCGAACTCGACTCCATGGTTTGGATGGATTTAATAACTCGGATGAACCCTTATTGCCATGAGCGTTTTTGGGTTGATAGAGCTTACATCCCCCGGGGCTAAGACGCATGTAGAACACATACGTTTTTTTCAGAAAAATCGAAGGAAGTTGACTGTGAGAAGAGAAAATAAGCCACCAGACTTATTTTAGGACTGCCGTGACACGGTAAAAACTCCCGTGCCACGGTACTGTGCACCGTTAGACGGTGCACTGTACCGTGACATGACAGATTTTTCCGTGGCACGGCAGTCTGAAGATCTGACTGGTGCCCTGTTTTCCTTTGTGCGCAACCAAGTTATTCAATTTTCTTACGGGGCAGACCTAAATGCGACGTTAAAACGTCTATGCATATGCAAAAAATGCCAAATTAATCACATGAATTTTTTTTTCAAGAATCTTTCAAGTCTCATCCACTCATCTTAATTAAATACCGATCACTCAAATCGATAAATAATCAAGAATCCTCCCCAGTGGAGTAACCAAATTGTAGGCGTCAATCGAAGTGCGCTTACGTAAAAGGCATGTTGTGAATATGCTTGGCACTCATAGGAAGTGAGAATTGACGTATACGATTAGGGACAAGGAAAGTAGGGAGCCGCCAACAAGTTTTTAAGGAACTTGTAAATCGTTCATGGATCATAAAAGGCAACCACGATAAAAGGACAACGGAAGGCAACAACGATTGACCCGTGAAGGTTACACCACATTCATAATCCATGAGATTACTAACTCCATATGGTTCGGAACCACGAAAGGAGGATCAGGGATGATGGTACGAAGTGAGTCATAGAGTCACATTCTCCCGTATTGGCCTCTACTCGATTCTTATAGTGAAAAGTGATTCCTGCTATCTCAAAGGCATACAAACAAAGATTCAATTTGCTCCAAACAATTATTAAGCTAAATTGGTTGAATATTAATGCAACACGTAATTCTAAAATATTTGTGATCACTTAAATTAATTAACAAGATTAAAAAGGAACATAATTCTTACTTTGGTTTTGTTTGTTTGCAACTACAAAATAATAAACGAGTTAGTAACTTCAAGGAAATAATAATAAAACAATAATTAAATTAAATTAAATTAATTAGAGTTGATTTGGGGCCAAACTCTCAAACAATTCTACCTTTCACGCCTTGGCTTAAGGACAGAGCCACGAGTAAAGTATGGACTCCTTGGAGTACTTGAAGAAGGAATTTTGAAAGAAAAAGGGTAGGCTACTGTTTAGGCTAAAGCATAAAAGAAAGAAAAATAAAACTAGAGAATTAATTGATGCCCCGTACATCAGAAATGAAGGGGTATTTATAGAGAAAATGTGCTGAGGGAGCACACGGAACCCTAAATGATAAAAACCCTAAAAAATTATCCCGCGACACGGCAAACTGTACTGTGACACGGGAAATCCCACCGTCAGACGGGAAACATTCCCGTGACACGGTACATTTTTGGTGTGACGCGGAAAATTTTCAGAAAACGGGGAAGAAAACGCGTTAAGGATTTACGCGGAAAAGACACGAAATTTCCCGTGTCACGGGAAATCCCACCGTCAGACGGGACTGATTCCCATGACACGATGGGTACCTGCCGTGGCACGGGAATTTCCAGCCCACTTTTCCGTCTAAATACATTTTTAACCCTAATTTCTTTCGGCATTTTAAGTGCCGATTGATAATTTCAGGCCTTTTTCGACTTATTATTATAAAATAAGAAAATAATTAAATAAAAATAAATAAAAGGTTTGGGCCAAAAATAAATAATAAAACAATAAAATAAAAAAGGTTTGGGCTAAAATTAAATAACAAGTTTGTGCTGAAATTAAAACTATGCTTTTACCAAACATCAAGACTAATCCATGGACTGTTCAAAAATATGAATTTAATCAAATACGATTTTTTAAGCACTCTGACAAGCGCACTTTAGGGCGCGCTTTAGAGCATATTTTAGGATGATTTTGGATGTATTTGGGGCCGCTTTGGCCGATTATTACCTTGTTATGCTAACGTTCCCCATATTACGTGCTTCACGGGTTTTCGGTTTGTTTTTGATGTGTTTTCAGGTAATATCAACCGAGTTTAATCGGATCCCGAGCCCTTGATACGTAACCGAGCTAGCCTTGACCGGAGTCCGAGGAGTTAAGGAAGTTCAAGTGTCGTGCATTGATTACATAGCACAGGCAGCACGGCCGTGTTACCATAGGCACACCCGTGCTGGCCTATAAGCAAGCAACCCCAGGCAAGGCAGCACGGCCGTGCAAGCCAATAGCACGGCCGTGTCAGTATCCACGCACTCGCACGGCCGTGCAGGCCATTAGCACGGCCGTGCCAGATGTTGCCCGTGCCCGTGTCAGCTTCAGTATGAGCCCCGTGCCAGATTCAGCACGGCCGTGCCAAGCCAATTTTCAGCACGGCCGTGCCAGATTCAGCACGGCCGTGCCAGGAAGCTGCACGACCGTGCCATATATAGCACGGCCGTGCCAATTTGAAGAAGAAACCCGGTTTACTTACTGACAAGCTAGCACGGCCGTGCCAAATACAGCACGGCCGTGCTGATCCAGGGTTAACTGCGCGCTTGACTTCTCCGAATTAGAAGACGTATATAAGGCCCGATTTTAAGAGGATTAGGAGACAGTTTTGAGAGATAGTTTTGAGAGCTTTTTAGAGAGTTATTGGAGAACGTTCTTAGTATTAGAGATTCATTAGTTTTATTAGAGAATTTCCTAGAGATTTTAGTTTTCTTGGATTGATTTGAAGCAAGATTTGCGAAGGTTCTTTGTATTATTCATTGACGACGGATATCAAAGTTCTGAACTTTTCCATTGATTCGCATCAATACAATTGGTATTATTCATTCTTGTTTATTAATCAAGCTTTATTATTCCTTAATCAGAATTCATGTTTATATCTATTATGCTTTTGGAAATCATTATTGCTTTGATTATGAATATGTGTGAGTAGTCTCCTAGCTAGGGTTTCGGGATGAAACCCGGCCTAGGTAATCTATGTAATTGAGGATTGATTTTGATAAACGGATTGTGATTAAATTGATTATATGCGATTGCATGTTAATTCATTATAATAGGAGTAGCTAACCTAGAATCTTGAATTTGATTGCATGATATTCTTGATTTGAACAAGAGATTGTGAATTGAGTATTTCATTATTGAATGTGGTTTGATTATGTATCGAGTAATGTTAAGTGCATGAGAAATCCAAGCTTAGTATTGCCCGTTGTCTTCCTATCACATGATATTGATCAGAACTATAGTCTTTGCATATCCCGTTTGTCTCTGTGATTCCTTGTTGCTTAGTTACCAATGGTTAGGCGGATTCCCGTTCTCCCTAGTGTCTTAGTTTATTGATTTATTCCATCTTATTAGTAGTAATTTAGAACACCATTTTCCATTGATTTCGAACTAGCTTAGGTTTAAGATTGATTTGCAATTACTCTCGTTCCTCGTGGACCGAACCTTTATTTGCCATTGTACTTGGTTATAGGGTGTTCGTATAAGTATTGTTTGATTGAGAGTTAGATTGTAGCGACTGATTTAACCCTTGTCAAAATGGCGTCGTTGCCGGGGAGCGGTGTTTGTTAATTGCTTTTTGATTTCTTGAGTCTAGTTCATTGTAAAAATCCCAAAAAGATTTTTCCCTTTTGGCTACACTTGTAGCCCTGCTATTTAATTGGTTTGGTTAGTGTGTATGCGCAGGTCTAAACAGAGAGAATTAATACCCTTCGATCCAGAAATCGAAAGAACTTTGAAGAGCAATCGTAAATCTCGATTGACGTCATCAAACTCTCAAGGAAAGGAACACAACACACAACAGGTTCCAATGGCAGACATACCGCGCCAACCCAATCGGCCAGCACCACGACCCCTTAAGGAGTTGGGAACTCCTGGGGCGTATAGAGCTTCAAGTGGGATTGCTCCACCCACTACTGAGGCCAATGTTTTTGAGATCCGGCCGGCTATGATCACCCTCATCGAGAGAAGGCAGTTTAGTGGTGCCAAGCATGAGAGCCCTTTGGCTCATTTGAACGAATTTGAGAAGTACTGCAATACCATCAAGGTTAATGGGGTGAATCAAGAGTTCGTGAGATTGAAGCTTTTCCCCTTTTCACTTATTGGGAGAGCTCTTGAATGGTTAGAAAAGGAGGTGAAGCCGAACTCCCTACACACTTGGGATGATGTCACGACAGCATTCTTGGGAAGATTTTACTCCCAAAAGAAGACGGCCGATGCTAGAGCTTTGATCCAGGGATTTCGGCAAAGGAGTGGGGAGTCAATCTACGAAGCCTGGGAAAGGTACAAGGAGTATCAAAGAGAGTGCCCACACCACGGAATCTTAACATATCAAGTTTTACAGATTTTCTATGGAGGTTAGAGTCCTCAAGGGAAGACCAGTTTGGATGCGGGAGCAGGTGGCCCCATTATGAACAAAACCGAAGAAGAAGTCATTGATATCATAGAAGATGTGGTACGACACCACATGGATTGGCAAGATGGAGAGCGAGAGGCCATGAGAAAGAGTGGAGGAGCGGTCTATTCGGTAGACCATCTTAATGCAATCGGGAATTTGACATCGCAAATTGTAAATCTAGGTAAGGAAATGTCAATTATCAAAGAGAAGCTCAACGATCCACCGCATCAAAATCTTCCATCCTATTCTAAGGGAGCAGGTATGCACTCTAACTCTAATAATATGCCTGCTGGATGTATATTCTGTGAAAACTGTGGGTCTTATGACCATGATACCTCTGCCTGTAACGTAGACTCCCAATTTCAATCCAACTATAATGATGGTAATGAGTGTGATAATGAACAAGTCAATGCCTTGTCTTATGATAATAGACCTAGGAATGACAATAACAGATATTTACCACCTAATCAAAGAGGGAACAATTGTAATCAACAGGGTAATAATTCTGACTACCAACAGCAAAACCAGTGGGGAAACAGGAACCAAAGGGACCAAAATCCCCAAGGGTCTTATAATCAAAATGGTAATTTTGGTAATTTTGGTAATCAGAATAATTACCAACAAAATGCAGGTAATCAAGGGCAATACAATCAGAGCATGAATGCCAATAACAGGGGAAATTGGAATAACAATGGTAACAGGAACAACTTCCAAAATCAAAATCCCCAACAGTCTAATGCGCGTGGCTCCCGAACCTCTAATGACAACTACAATGCTCAAGGACCATCGCAAAGGACTAGTTTGGAGGAGATGATGGAAGCACAGACCAAAATTTTCAACACTTTCATGGCCACCAGTGACAAAAAGTTTAATGAAGTGATGACACATAATAAAATGCTTGAAACCCATATTTCTCAGTTGGCTAGTGCTATAAAGGATGGGGTTGGAGTGTCAAAACTCCCACCTCAAGGTATTGACCCTAAAAACTCTGTAAATGCTATCACCACTAGGAGTGGAAAGACATTGAGGGGGAGCGATGAAGTAGTACCCCCTAGGAGTCAATCTGTGACTACACCTACCACTGATACTGTTATAGAGAGTGAGGAGGAGAGGACCGGAGAGAATGATAAAACTGTAGAGGTCTTAAATGAAAAGGAAGTAACACAAGTCAAAGAGCCCAATCTATTGCAAAAACTTCCTTACCCCCATAAGTTTGTGAGACATAAGTTGGATGTTCAATTCGGTAAGTTTTTAGATACTTTGAAGCAAATTCACCTTTCCATACCATTCACCGACGCTATAAAACAAATGCCTAACTATGCTAGGTTTTTGAAAGATATGAGTGGCAGGAGGAATTGTGATGGGGTGGAAACTGTTAACCTCACCGCGAATTGTAGTGCAATCATTATGAACAAGATGCCTCCCAAATTGGGAGACCTAGGTAATTTCTCAATCCCTTGTGCTATTAATAAAATGAAAATTGATAATACATTATGTGATCTTGGGGCTAGTGTTAGTCTTATGCCATATTCTGTATATCAAATATAAGGGGTAGGAGAACTTCCTACCAACATTACCCTACAGTTAGCTGATCGTTCGATCAAATTTCCTAAGGGTAAGGTAGAAGATGTTCCCCTACGAGTTGGGAAATTTGTGATACCTGTGGATTTTGTAGTTTTGGAAATGGATGAAGATAATCATATACCTATTATTCTTGGGCGACCTTTCCTAGCTACCTCTGGTGCTCTCATTGATGTGAAGAGTGCCAAGATTTCTTTAAAGGTAGGAGAGGAGGTCCTTGAATTTGATCTGAACAAAAGCATGCAATATCCTTTGTCTACTTCCGAAAACTGCATGATGATTGACACTATTGATTCGATTGTCTCTAGTATGCATACACTATTGCTTTCTACTAACCATGATCTTGAGCCAAGTGATACCGATGAGAGCAGGTACATAGAGGAGCAAATGCTAGAGGAAGATGATGGTGATAACGGTTTCAAGGAAATTACACCCATGTATGCACTTGATGAGGCCACCACAAAAGAGGTAAACGAGGCCCCTAAAATAGAATTGAAACCTCTACCATTACATCTAAGGTACGAATTTCTTGGCCCTGATTCAACTTATCCTGTCATTGTGAATTCTTCTTTAGATGCGGATCAAACTCGGAAGTTGTGTGATGTATTGAGAGAGCATCAAAGTGCCATAGGTTATACCATTGATAACCTCAAGGGTATTAGCCCCGCTATATGTATGCATCATATAACTCTCGAGGATGGTGCGAGGCCTTCTATTGAGAGGCAGAGGAAACTCAATCCTCAAATGGGGGAGGTGGTGAAGAAAGAGATCACCAAACTTCTTGATGCAGGTATCATCTTCCCCATTTCAAACTCTAGATGGGTTTCCCCTGTGCATGTTGTCCCTAAGAAGGGGGAATGACTGTAGTTGAGAATGAGAATGGTGAGCTCATCTCAACTAGAACGGTGACCGGCTGGCGGATGTGCATAGACTATAGACGTGTAAACGCATCTACCAAAAAGGACCATTTTCCCCTCCCTTTTATTGATCAAATGCTCGAAAGACTAACTAGGCACAAGTATTATTGCTTTCTTGACGGTTATTCGGGGTTTTTCCAAATACCTATAAACCAGGATGACCAAGAGAAGACGACTTTTACTTGTCCATATGGTACTTTTGCCTACAGGAGAATGCCTTTTGGACTTTGCAATGCACCGGGCACCTTTCAACGGTGTATGATGAGCATTTTTGGGGACATGTTGGAGGCCGAGATGGAGGTTTTCATGGACGATTTTTCTGTTGGGGGAGCCTCCTTTGATGATTGCCTAGTGAACTTGGGGAAGTGCCTACAACGGTGTGAGAGAGTAAATTTAGTCCTGAACTGGGAGAAGTGTCACTTCATGGTTGAAGAAGGTATTGTTCTCGGTCACAAGATCTCAAATGCAGGCATAGAGGGGGACAAAGCAAAGGTTGAAGTTATAGCAAAGCTACCACCACCGGTCAATGCAAAAGGGGTAAGACAATTCCTAGGGCATGCTGGGTTCTACCGGCGATTCATAAAAGATTTCTCTCTTATCGCCAAGCCTTTGACTGCTTTATTGCAAAAGGAAGTCGACTTCAAGTTCGACAAAGAGTGCCTACAAGCTTTTAACACACTTAAGAAAGCTTTGATTTCGGCACCGATTGTGCAAGGACCACGGTGGGACCTACCTTTTGAGTTGATGTGCGATGCTAGTGATACGGCTATTGGAGGTGTTCTTGGGCAACGAGTTGAGAAGAGGGTTCACGTGATCTATTACATGTCCAAGACCTTAAATGAAGCACAAAGGAACTACACCACTACAGAGAAAGAGTTCCTAGCCATTGTTCATGCATTTGAGAAATTTTGGGACTACCTCATTGGTTCCAAAACGATTGTTTATACCGACCATGCTTCCATTAAGTACCTAATTTCAAAGAAGGAATCCAAACCACGCCTCCTCCGATGGGTCCTTTCTTTACAACAATTTCATGTGGAGATCCGGGACAAGAAGGGAGCCGAGAATGTGGTTGCGGATCACCTTTCGCGCATGGAGAGGGAGCAACAAGAAGATGATGGGCTGCCCATTTGTGATGAGTTGAAGGATGATGTTTTATACCTCCTCAAGGAGAAGATTCTACCATGGTTTGCGGATTGGGTAAACTACTTAGCTTGTGCGGAGTTTCCCCCCGATTACTCCAAGCACCAACGGAAGAAGATTAGGAGAGATGCAAGACATTACATATGGGATGATCCAATTTTGTTCAAGAGAGGTGTAGATGGTCTCCTAAGAAGGTGCGTTCCAGAGGAAGAAATTCATAGTGTGCTGAAAATGTGCCACTCCGACCCTTGCGGAGGTCACATGGGGGCTAATAAGACAGCCCAAAAGGTTTTGCAATGTGGGCTTTGGTGGCCCCATATCTTTAGGGACGCGTGGGCATTTGTGAAGACTTGCGATGCTTGCCAACGGAGTGGAAACATTTCCAAGAAGAATGAAATGCCTCAAAAACCCATACTTGAACTTGAGATCTTTGATGTGTGGGGCATTGACTTTATGGGACCCTTCTCTTCCTCCCGTGGGAACCAATACATACTTGTGGCTGTGGATTACGTGTCTAAGTGGGTGGAAGCAATTGCCTCCCCTACAAATGATCACAAGGTGGTGGTAAAACTCTTCAAGAAGATTATATTTCCAAGGTTCGTGGTTCTTAGGGCGGTTATAAGTGACAACGGGTCACACTTCGTGCATGGGGCCTTTCAAAGGATGCTTCGAAAGAATGGAGTAAATCAACGGTTCGGGACAACCTATCACCCTCAATCTAGTGGGCAAGCGGAAGTCTCCAATCGACAGAAAAAGTCCATCCTTGAGAAGACAGTGGCGAAGAATAGGAAAGATTGGTCCGATAAGCTTGATGATGCACTTTGGGCATACCGGACTGCTTTCAAGACCCCAATAGGCACCACCCCATACCGTTTGATCTACGGGAAAGCATGTCACCTCTCGGTCGAACTAGAGCACCGCGCTCAATGGGCTATTAAGAAGATAAATTTTGATCTAGCAAGCGCGGGAGAGCAACGGATGTTGGACCTTCATGAATTGGAGGAGCTTCGGATGGACGCATATGACAGTGCGAACCTATACAAGTCCCGATCTAAGGAGTTCCATGACCGGAAAATAGAGCGGAAGGTGTTCAATGTTGGTGACAAAGTCCTCTTATATAACTCTAGGATGAAGCTCTTCCCCGGTAAGTTGATGTCAAGATGGAGGGGTCCATTCAATGTCAAAGATGTTTTCCCTTCCGGTGCGGTTGAGCTTTATGATTCTAGTGGGTTGCAATTCTTCGTGGTTAATGGGAAAAGGTTGAAGACATACTATGAGGGAGCCCATGTTGGTGTGATAGATGTGTTCGAATGCGGTCACAAGAGTTGAATGTGACCACGTCAAGCTATCGACGTTAAACTTAGCGCTTCCGAGAGGCAACCCGATTTTCTTGCTTTTACTAGAGTAGTTTCTTTTGTTTTGTAGTTGGTTTAGCTCCTATTTTGTGTGAGTTTTGTGTGCTCTTGTGTGTTTTTGTGCAGGTAGAAGATTGGTTAGAAGTCGGAATGAAGAGAGTGATGAGTGCCTTGAAGGAAAAGAAAACCTGCAGACTGCAGCAGACAGCACGGCCGTGCCATCAGACAGCACGGCCGTGTCAAGTACTAGCACGGCCGTGCTAATTTTAACACGGCCGTGCCATCTGAAATTCAATTTCGCAAAAAGCCTGCCAAGCCAACACAGCCGTGCCAAATTCGGCACGGCCGTGCCAAACTTCAGCACGGCCGTGCTAATTTTAACACGGCCGTGCCATCTGAAATTCAAATTCGCAAAAAAAGCCTGCCAAGCCAACACGACCGTGCCAAATTCGGCACGGCCGTGCCAAACTTCAGCACGGCCGTGCCAGTAATAGCACGGTCGTGCCATCTGAAATTCACTTTCGTAAAAAAGCCTGCCAAGCCAACACGGCCGTGCCAAATTTGGCACGGCCGTGCCAAACCTTAGCACGGCCGTGCCAGTTATAGCACGGCCGTGCAGCGTGGGTTCCAGATAGTTTTTCGTGTTTTTAAACACGATTTCACTCACACTCTCTCATTATTCTCCAACTCTCCTACCCTTTTTCTCTCTAAACTAACCCAAACCCCCAACCTCCTCCCTCCATTCCTCAAATCAAACCCTAATTCCCCATACTCTTCTTTCAAGATCTCGGCACCCTCCTTGCATTAGAGCATTTTTCAAGTGATTGGACGCAAAATTCGGCCCTCTTTGAGCTCGCCACAACTCCACTTCGTGGAGTCCTCGGTGAATTCGTTCTTAAACTCATTGATTTCCGCAATTTTTGTCCAATTTCATTCGTTTTATTGAATATTTGTTGTTGAATTGTGCTTTATTGTTGCAAGTTTGGGTGAACTAGTAGTGTTAGGGTAGTACATTGCATGCTAGGATAGTTTCTTGCTTGTTAATTGGTATATTGTGCTTAATTTCTTGAATCAAACATGCCTAAAACAAAGACATCGACTAGGAGACCGGGTCGGGACGATGCATCCTCATCCATGGTTCCACCCTCGGTGGACACCGTGGGTATTGTTTTTAATAACCGGTCCTTTTTGGACAAATTTGTAGGATTATCCCACCGACCGATCCGGCCTACCAAGTTCTACGACCCTTTAGCCGCTAGGGCTCTAGGGATCGAAAGCGACATGGTTCAACTATTTTCATTTACCAATTTTGATTCTTTCCTTACCATGCATGCTCTCACTTACAAGAGGCTTACCCTCGAGTTTTTGTCTTCTTTGTACGTGCATCGGGATGAGAATAACTCACCCCGGTACTTGTCCTTTCAACTAATGAACTCGGGCACCATTCAAATGTCGATGGCCCAAGTTAATGCCGCCTTTGGGTGGACATCTGACCTGAAATATGGTCCTAAGGATGGCCACTCAAAACACTACAACTCCGGGTTGTTTTGGCGGCAAATCACGGGGAAAATGGATAGAGATCCATCGTCAATCCCGCCTTTCGGTTGTCCCACAGGACCTTCTCCTCTACTATCTTTGCTAGAGGAGATAGTTCGGATGTAGTCTCCATTAGAGAGTTACAGTTTATTTGGAACCTCACCCGTGGGGACGGGCGTCTAGACATGGGAGCGTGG
The DNA here is from genome assembly GCF_001683475.1 of Chenopodium quinoa. NCBI lineage: Eukaryota > Viridiplantae > Streptophyta > Magnoliopsida > Caryophyllales > Amaranthaceae > Chenopodium > Chenopodium quinoa. Next base: position 1,170,511 of record NW_018744187.1, on the reverse strand, counting down.
TTACTAGGGGTGATATTACTATCGGTGGCATGATCACCATTCTTGCGCAATATAATGGGATTGATTTTTCTGAATTGCAGGCTATCCCAAGCACTACGAGGCTTGATATGCGCACCTTGAGAGCCATGCAGTGGCTTGAAGGGACGTCCCAGCCGGATTGCTATTTGTGGCTCGTAGCAGGCAAGCCATACGCCTACTTGCCCGATCCGGAGAGGACGGTGGTTTACAACAAAGACAACTGGATCTTCGACCCCGACTTCGCCTGGAACGAGGACGGAAGCACGGAGTATGTAGACCGCAATCCCCAGCCTCACCAGGGGGATGAGCAGGCTCACGGGGGCCAAGGAGGTGACGATGCTGATGATGATGATGATGACGAGGAGGGTGGCCCGGATGCGGCCGAGCAGATCCCGGCGCAAGACTTCGCCTGGCTCCGCCAAGGAATGGAAGATTTGAGGCTCGAGGTAGCGGATTTGCGCCGGTCGAACGAGGATATGACCTCCGCCTTCAGAGACCTGAAGAGGAGTGTTGATGATATGGCCTCCCGTTTCCCTTATGGCCCGGGCGGGCCTAGCTCGTGATCCCTTTCCCTTTCCCTTTAGTTACCTCCCTCTCCTTATTATTGTAAGTCCTTGATGTGTAAACATTGAGGACAATGTTTGATTCTAGCTTGGGGGGGGGGGTCTTACTTGTATTTAGGGATTTGGATTTTTGGTAGTTTAGTTTTTATTTGCTTTCGAAAAAAAAAATAGAAAAACAAAAAACAAAAACAAAAAGATTTACTGCTTTCCTAGACTAACCTTAACTTGTTTGCTAGTATGTCTTTCCTTTTTGCAGATTGGGAACATTCGAGACGCGGCATGAGTTTGAAGAACGATGCTATGGTCGTTAATTGAAGCTCCCGGGAAGAAAATTTGGTGAGATCTTTTCTTTTTTTGTGTGCTTAGGATAGTTTAGTTTAGGAAGAAGTTGAATGGTTCGAGGATGTTTGATCGGTTCTAAGTAACCTGGGATCGTTGATGTTGATAACATTCGATCACTTGTTTGTCGATTGGGATTATTATGTGATTTTCATGCCTCTTTATGAGCCATTTAGCTTGTTTATATTACTTAGTTGTTTATATATGTGTGCAATATAGGAAAAGCTTCTGTTATGAGAATGTGTAGTCTAGTTTATTTGATTTGCCTCATAGTCTTTTCCTATATTTTTGGATCGTGATAAACTTGTCTAATTGCATAAACTTTTGGAATAATGCTCATATTTGGATTCGAAACGTGAATGAATGTGTGTGGAATATCTATTTCTACTTAAGCCAGTAATGAATGCACAGTTTAAGTCTATTGTTGATCAATGTAGACGAGTCTAGGCGAAGGTAGTTGGTTAGAACACTTTTGTCATGTGAAACTCTATGCCTTTTGGCTGTGGTAAGATGGAGTCGCTTCCCATTTGTGGATTTGATCCCCTTAATTGGTAGTTGCTTTGTTTTTTAGATCCCGTGAGGTTTGTTTGTTCTAGCCTTCATCATTCTTGTCGAGTGGCATATTTGGATCCTTGATTACGCATTTTTCGATCTTTGTGTTGACTAGTAGCTCCCGAGACCGACTTGACACTTTTAAGGGAGGAAGAGGGCACCTTTTTCATTTTTCTTCTTTTGTTCCTTTTGTTTTGTTACAAATTAATTTTCTTTTTACATCATCTTACTTGCTAACCATGTTGAGCCTTTAATTCCATTCTTGGTTACCCATGTTACAAACCCGATGGCCGATGTTTTACCAACCCTTAGTTGTGAAGCGTTTACCTCGCAAGGTTTGTTTGAGCTTATTGTGTATAAATCAAGAATAATGATCGATAGTTGGTTTGAGCAAGTTTGAAAGTGAGCTTAATTGTAAAGATGTAATATGAAAATTTGTTTTTGAAAAAAAAAAGGAAAAGAAAATGAAAATAAAAAAAAAAGGAGAAAAGCCGTCCGACTTGTGAAAAAAGGCAAGGACACATAAATAAAGTTTTGAAGTTTGAAAGAGGTCATTTGAGTGTGTATTATTATATGGATAATTCGGGATGTGTAAGAATGTGAATCAATGAGATTGTGGAAAGTGAATTACATCTTTTGAACTATTGTTTTTGAGAATTGTGATTCTTGCGCTTCATTTAGGAATTAACACCACTTTTTTAAATTGTTTTCACCTACCTTACCCATTGACAATACATTACAACCCTTTTAAGACCCTTAGACTTTAGAGGTGTTCGGTTCTCAAACGGTGGAGGGAGATACCTTTCAACCCTATGGAAAGATTATGCGTAATCGAGATGTCGGGATACCTTTGTTATTTCCTCAAAATATCACTTTTTCCGGTTCCTTCGAGGAATCACGAGGGGCCAATTAGGGTGGTTATTTGAAGCAAAAGGGGAGGACGTGGCCGGTTTGGTTGGGTTTAGAGGGAAGCATGACTTCTTTGTTCTCTATGCTTGGTTTAGGTTTTGTTTGCATTTTGATCAACGATACCTTGGATTGTGTGTCTCGTTGCTTGTTTGAGTGAGTTTTCATTCCGTGCATGGTTGTTCTAAGTAGGATCCATTGACTTCATTCCGTGCTAAATTGGATTTATATGTAATGGCAATAGTTTATTTGATCCTGTGTGTGTGTGTATCCCTTGGTTTTTGCTCGAGGACTAGCAAAAGTGTAGCTTGGGGGGTTTTGACAAGCGCACTTTAGGGCGCGCTTTAGAGCATATTTTAGGATGATTTTGGATGTATTTGGGGCCGCTTTGGCCGATTATTACCTTGTTATGCTTACGTTTCCCATATTACGTGCTTCACGGGTTTTCGGTTTGTTTTTGATGTGTTTTCAGGTAATATCAACCGAGTTTAATCGGATCCCGAGCCCTTGATGCGTAACCGAGCTAGCCTTGACCGGAGTCCGAGGAGTTAAGGAAGTTCAAGTGTCGTGCATTGATTACATAGCACAGGCAGCACGGCCGTGTTACCATAGGCACACCCGTGCTGGCCTATAACCAAGCAACCCCAGGCAAGGCAGCACGGCCGTGCAAGCCAATAGCACGGCCGTGTCAGTATCCACGCACCCGCACGGCCGTGTCAATATCCACGCACCCGCACGGCCGTGCAGGCCATTAGCACGGCCGTGCCAGATGTTGCCCGTGCCCGTGTCAGCTTCAGTATGAGCCCCGTGCCAGATTCAGCACGGCCGTGCCAGGAATTAGCACGGCCGTGCCAAGCAAATTTTAAGCACGGCCGTGCCAGATTCAGCACGGCCGTGCCAGGAAGCTGCACGGCCGTGCCATATATAGCACGGTCGTGCCAATTTGAAGAAGAAACCCGGTTTACTTACTGACAAGCTAGCACGGCCGTGCCAAATACAGCACGGCCGTGCTGATCCAGGGTTAACTGCGCGCTTGACTTCTCCGAATTAGAAGACGTATATAAGGCCCGATTTTAAGAGGATTAGGAGACAATTTTGAGAGATAGTTTTGAGAGCTTTTTAGAGAGTTATTGGAGAACGTTCTTAGTATTAGAGATTCATTAGTTTTCTTAGAGAATTTCCTAGAGATTTTAGTTTTCTTGGATTGATTTGAAGCAAGATTTGCGAAGGTTCTTTGTATTATTCATTGACGACGGATATCAAAGTTCTGAACTTTTCCATTGATTCGCATCAATACAATTGGTATTATTCATTCTTGTTTATTAATCAAGCTTTATTATTCCTTAATCAGAATTCATGTTTATATCTATTATGCTTTTGGAAATCATTATTGCTTTGATTATGAATATGTGTGAGTAGTCTCCTAGCTAGGGTTTCGGGATGAAACCCGGCCTAGGTAATCTATGTAATTGAGGATTGATTTTGATAAACGGATTGTGATTAAATTGATTATATGCGATTGCATGTTAATTCATTATAATAGGAGTAGCTAACCTAGAATCTTGAATTTGATTGCATGATATTCTTGATTTGAACAAGAGATTGTGAATTGAGTATTTCATTATTGAATGTGGTTTGATTATGTATCGAGTAATGTTTAGTGCATGAGAAATCCAAGCTTAGTATTGCCCGTTGTCTTCCTATCACATGATATTGATCAGACCTATAGTCTTTGCATATCCCGTTTGTCTCTGTGATTCCTTGTTGCTTAGTTACCAATGGTTAGGCGGATTCCCGTTCTCCCTAGTGTCTTAGTTTATTGATTTATTCCATCTTATTAGTAGTATTTTAGAACACCATTTTCCATTGATTTCGAACTAGCTTAGGTTTAAGATTGATTTTTAATTACTCTCGTTCCTCGTGGACCGAACCTTTATTTGCCATTGTACTTGGTTATAGGGTGTTCGTATAAGTATTGTTTGATTGAGAGTTAGATTGTAGCGACCGATTTAACCCTTGTCACACTCTCGGGATTAAATACTGAACCCGACCAATAGTGGCGGTGAAAGGTTGTTCATCATCGGGTTTGGTTTTGGGGAGACATTTTTAGGTGTCTACAATAGGAACTACTAAGTAAGAATATTTGAAAGAGGACATTTCAAAATTGGTATTTATGACAAGATTTGGACGGTTAAAGTTTTATTTTGCCTTTTGGGTTAACAAAACACCTATGTTTTATATGGACATAAGGGAATAGAGTGTTTTTATTAAAGATATTTTGGTAAATTCTAAGAATGAGAAGGAAAGGACGATGTGAAAACTTGTGATAAAGTTATTAATGTAGAGAGAGAAGGAAATACATGCATGGTTTTTCCTAAGAGTGAGTTATGATTGAAGAAAGGACCATTTTGGGAGACCTTGTGATAAAGTATAGAGGTAATTGTTGGTGTAGCAAGGATAGAAGCGGTGAATTATGAACTATGTTATAAATTAATAATTGTCATTTTAGATTTTTAAGTTGGATAATGGGTTTGATAGGGGTCTATGACAGATTTTCAAGGATTATTGACAAGTTAATGTATATTAATAGAGAGTAATTGAAATTCACGGAGAGTAATAAATGTGAAATAATTTTGTATGGAAACATGATTATTTTGAATGAAGTTTAAAGTTTGAGATAGACTCACACGCACAAGGATTTGAATATGTAGCAAAGAAATGATTGGAGTTGGTAAAGGAATATGGGTAAGGCATTCAATATCATTGAAAGGGAGGTAATGTGGTGGATTGATACAAATTAAATGGGAAATTAGGAAATTAACCTCCTCAAAAAAGTTGGAAAAACAAAAAGTAAAGAAAATGTTGGAACAACAACAGTATGAGACCAAAAATATTCAAGGAGGTGAAGGAAAATCAAGTAGAGAATGTGAATTTGGGTTGAATTCATAAGAGGATGTGTTATTTTGATATTCATTGGTATAAAATCTTGAATATACTTTGTAATTTAAGAATAAGAGGCTGAAAGGAAATATAATGGAAGGAAAGTGAAATACACTCAGGAAAGGATAAGTAGAAAACGAATTTGGTAAAGGTGGTGTATTGATGGTTAAGTGTGATTGTTTCATTTGAATTGTGGTGGATAATTTTTTCTAAGCCAACAATGTTTAAAAACCAATGAAGGAAACTTGGAGGGTGGAGCAACTTGCGAAGGCTTACATCAAACTCATTGTGAGACTACATGTGTAGGGAATTATAGGTACTACGCAGCGGAAAATCATGAATCATATTCATACAGTACCTAAACCCAAGATCTAATGCATAACACATAAAGAACATATAATCGTACCTTTGAAGCGTGATTCCACGTGCGATCGAGCAAGAACAATGGGAGATAAAGAACCCCATGCGTGATTCCTCTACTTAGTCCACGAGCACGGATTAAACCTCCACTAATGCTAGTTAGTTGTGACTGAACACTTCAATCAACCTTCAACGGAGATTTGAACCACGAAAACACCACAACACCACCCAGGCGCCACCACACGCTCCACCCAAGGAGGAGGGCCGTACGGACAAGGAGGAGAGAGAGGGCCGAGTAGAGAGAGAGAGAGAGAGTTAGGGTTTTTGGGAAGCTTGGTTGCTTGTGTGACAATTCACTGTATGTCAATTGTTGTGTCATGCAACCCTAGGCATAGTTTATATTTATAGATCATATCTAGAAATAAAACCATGTCAAGTCCAAAAACCATTAGACTCTTCTAACTATCCAAGCCCAATTATCAACATGGTATGTCATGAACTCATGAGGCCCAATAATGGGCCTCTAACTTGTTTAACCCAATACTCTTATGTGTGACCTTGTAGGATCCACTCTATAAGGCTTTGGGCCATTAAGCTAGCCCAAATATCAATTGTCATATCTAGCACCAAACATTGACGATCCTATAGAATGAACTAATTATCTCCATAATCGTGATCCTTGATATATCTCGTAATTGCACTTATCGATCCTAAGAATATCATGTTAGATAGAGCTTTCTAGTTTCTTTCAATATCCTAGAAGGTGTACAGGAGAACTTTGGTAATACATTAAGGACTATTACAACATTCACCAAGTAATAAATGGAGAAACAAAAGGAATAGTTGACATTGGAGGTCATGTACATAGCATGTGTACTCAGTTTCAAAAATTAAAGGATGTAAAGATAGCATTGAAGTGAAAATAAACACAAGGTCACCATACAAATCAGCATTGGCATGGCAACATTTTGAGATTGATATAGAAAGAACCATGAAAGTTCACTATGTTAAGGAAGTTTAAGAACTAAAACATATAGTTATCTAGGTAAAAAGTATCCAATCATGGATTTGAGTGGTCGGTGCAAGTTAAACAAGGGACATATGTTATTGAAAGTGTAATCAACGAAACAAAGGATAAATTTGGTAAGAAAGAAAGGATGAGCCAAAGTATATAGAAATATATGAGTTTGCATAGAATTGGTAAAGTGATGAATAACTTGTATATTATTGCATCTCATGTCGTGATCATATTAGTATACAAATCTCTTCTTGAAATACTGAGTTAGATTCACAAAACAAATGATCACTATGTAATGCATTTCAGCACGACCATGCATTTACTGAATTCTCCCTCTTCAAGGGGCCAAGAAACATTCCTATTTAATAGGTAGACTCAATCCAATATTGTGGCAACCAAAGGTCCCACTCAACTCATGAAGCAACCGGGAAACACCCTTTATAATCCCCAGTTACGGCTGGACGTTTGAGTGTACCACAGCTAAATCAATCATTGAATGGAATCAGTGTTCCACTCATGTCAAAGGAATGCACTAATATATCCGGAGGTTCTATATTGAACTTCAAAGTATGTCTATAGTTCGATCATGCATCATTCATGCATATCCATGTGATTGACCGAGCATCATCACTATGCTCCTATAGCCCATGAAACTGCACTATCCAATCAATCTTACATGCTATTCAAATTTATGAAATCATTTATGTCCACTTTAATGATTCCGAACTAGGAACTTAAATAATGTATGAATTTAGCTCACCTGTGGGGTTTCATTCAACAGGTCATCAACCTGATGAGCCCATCAATTCATAATTATTTTGGACATTTTATTTAATATTGAAACCACGATTAAATTAGATTGAAACTTTGTTTCAATTGATAAACATAATTCTGCAAATGAATGTATTACATATGTAACTTGTTTTTCTCCAAAAACAAATACATTTTCTAATTACATCATTTGCCTCAATCCAATTTCATTAGCATGTTTCTCATGCTTTGGTAATGGAAGGGGTTTAGTAAGTAGAGTTCATGAGACATTCTCATAAACATGAATTTTGCAATTTCTAAATTTTATAATCATATTCATCTCCATACATTAAGAATTTCCTTCGCCCCTTTCGCAAGGAAATCTGGAATTTCTAATTTGTATTCCAACGTTATATTGGATTTTGATTGAAATCTATCATCACTTGTTCTTAAAATGCGTGAATCAAATAGACGAGTATAGTCGCTGACATGCATGATGCATCCTTTGCATATTGCATTAGGATAATCACTCAAAACATTAATTTCATCAACATTTCTCAAAGCATTGAATCATTAAGCAATGTGCCATGTTACATGGGATTGAAACTCCTTTCAATATAACGTTGAACCTTATAAGAATCTTATCAATATAAGTTTCTTAACCAAACTCAAACATCCTTCGAGACCTATCTCTATAGATCTTGAAACCCAAATGTACTCATCATCCTCTTAAAGGTTTTTCATACAAAATGCATCAGCCATTACTTGACCCTTCAAGCAATGAATAATTTCTCTTTATACTAGATCAAGAAGAATTCATAGCTCGCACTAAACATCTTGCACACACAAGACCTTTTCTTCATTTTACGAGAACATCAAACGATTTGATTTACTCACAAAATTAAGAACACTAACTCCATGATGCTATGCATCCCTAAGATTATTGGATCTTAAAACTTTTGATTGTATCATATACAATTATTCTTTCATGACCAATTTCAATAAAGTGTTTTGAAGTCCATCTACCAAATCATATAAGGTAGTAATCACTAAAATATCTTTAATAGATCTTTGCAACATGACTAATGTAAAGTTTATTTTCATCGTGGTCATAGTCATACTATGAATTAGTTAAATCCTCTAACAAGTCTGTTCTTTAGTTAGAAAACATTTTCTATCTTGTCTGTTTTGCTTATAATGGATCTCACCCAATTAAGCAAATTATTTAAGTGTCATACACTTGCTTACAGACTTAGAATCTATTTCAGATTTCCTGGTTTTTAAACCACTTGGAGTCATAAATTGTTAAATCATCTTTATTACTTGCATAATCATCATGTTCCAAAATGAATATTTTAGAACTCTTAGTAAATATGAAATCATATTTCTTTGGCTAAATTTTACATATGCTAGTCATCATTGTGGGTTTTTATGCAACAATTGAGACTCATACAACAACTTTGTTTAGTTTTCAATGAGAAACGACAATTTGAGGATGTGCACTTGGAATGTACTACCTTCGACACATGGTTATTACTCCCATTACACTTAATGAGACCACACGTTGTCATTTGTAACATGAGGTGAATCATGCTCATATTGTTGCTTTGATTCGATTACTTCTCAAATTTCTTCAAGATTTTCGAAATCATTTTTCTTGAACTCTTTCAAGGCTCTCAAACTTTTCGAGATTCTTACACTGCCACTTGCCTTTTTGAGGAGGCACTTTTAGCATAGGGTGAACCAACCATGGTTTGAACCATGTTTGTTTGTTTCTTTTCTCGAACTATTTCAAGATTTACACTACTTTCACTTGACCTTTTGGAACAATTTCCATAAGGGCACCTGCTTGAGAAACAAACATTTTGTGCTAAGTATGATTAGTGTAGTAGTACACCGTGCTCTGTATAGGAATTGATCGTGCATTAAATGATTTAATACAAGATTTATTCCTTGCTTTGTAGAAAGACTTAATAAGAACTTTTCTTATCCATATCACATATAAAGCCTTTGCTATAATTTGATTTGACCTATGTAGTTTGTTTAGTTTTGTAGCTTATATTAAAAGTATATCCCCTGAACAATGGTTGGAAGATAGGTAATTTTATCCATTATCAAAATATATCTCATATAGATTGATAGCTCCCTTCATAAACACTTCACAAGGTTTTCTTTCGGAGTTTGTCGTAAAATGATTTCACAACTCCCGGTCTTGGCTTAAATTCTCATTATTACGATCATATCGCAATACTTTGAATGTGTTGCCAAGTATATGTCTTGACTTAAATTTTCACAATTACAATCATATTGTAATGTAATAATTATCTTGTCAAGTATCACTGAACTTCATACCGAACCTTTTGAACTTTTCAGTATTTTCATTTCCATGCTTCAACTAAGCATAAATAGTGATCATATCACAAATGAAGTTTCATTGTCCGTCTCTAGCCTTTGAACCTTTGGTTTTCTTACATCGATATGTATTCGACCTCGAGTTCACATCATCATTTCTCTAAATGGTGACTTAGTCAAAATTTCAAATTAGAATGATAATTACATATATCAATGGATTCATAATCCAATGATATTGAAATTCCATCCCTTTGGATCCTCCGCATGCAATTTTCATTTTTTATTCGAATTAATTGACATTTTAGAGACAATTTATATATATAGAAATGGTTTAATTATTTCTATCATATAGAACTTTGAACCTATTTAGCAATCTCAAAACACATTATGGTTCAATGAAGCATAAAATAACATTTATTCCACGTTTTTTTTTTAATATTCAATGCTTAGTCATTATTAACATTGAATGGTGTTTTGATAATGGCAAGAATGAATAACATTTATTTAATTCTAGCCAATAACAAGGTAAGGTGAAATATAGGTTCTACTTGTAAAGTTGCAACTTTTGCTTCCATACTCGTAAATTCTACTTGTGAAGTAGCAACATTTGCTTCTAAACTTGTAGATTTATTTCTCCTTTAGACATACTTCTTCATTTAGTTCAACCTCATTCTCAATGAGAGCGAACTAAACAAGACATCATATATCCAAGAAGTAGCAATGTGCTAAATCAATTTCTATAATATACTTCTTAAATTGGAACATTTTCATTCTTTTACCTTCCAACTATATGAGGTAGTTTCTAATGAATTGGAATTGGTCCATTTAATTGGAAACATTTGTTGTTCATAACAACTTTTAGCATGTAAGTAGTTCTAGGTTTGAGAAGTAGCAACTTATTTGCATTTCTTGGCCTATAACTTTTGATGCAATCCTCATATATTCCTAAACCTTTCCCATTTGAGCCACTTAGAACATTTCTCTTAGGTTCAAAATGATGCTTTTCTTAACTACTTTAAGCACATTTAACGAATTTGCTAAGTATATTCTATCATTACTCATATTAGAGTTTAATCAACTATTTAACTCTATATGAAATGGATGAAGAATAATGTCATTTGATCAACTTTTGATCATAGTTATTTCCAATCACTTTCTTAAGTTCAATCATATTGAAGATAAGAGATTTTATTGGACTTATATACTTGTATTTTAGAGGGTTTGTACCTCCCATCACATTATATCCCTTGAAACACTTTTCAAAACGAAAATGTGTTGGTATTTTACTCAAACATTTTGAATAAAACCAACCTTATACATATGACATGGGTTTCCAAAGCTTTCCTTTTAGAACCATCTTAGCAAAATTGGAATATAGGTTTATGGATTATCTTTTAATCTTTTGAGAACGTTTCTCAACTTTATTTTCAATCGAGGAGATTATATAATAATAAAATTTGAACGATATGTTACTTAAAAGTAAACGCAAAATTCAATTATGTTTAATAAAAATTTAAAGTGCCATAAGCAAATTAAATTGGCAACTTTAAAGCATTTATTCAATTTTAATTTATCTCTATTGAATTAATGATTCCAAAACCCTTTATTTGTGCAATAATTGACCGGACTTTGGCCCTACCATCAACCATTACATTTACAAGGTGAGTAAACTCTTTACTGATTACAACTCTTTGTAATTCTTGGTTGAATAATTACCCATCACATGTTTAATTATTACCCTTAGCTTCAAGGTTATAAACTCTTTAGGTAACCTTGTTGAGTATAACCAATAAAAAGTGTAAAATTTGTTTTACCCCCACTCCCCTAAGATATAATATGACACCCTGCTTTAGCATGACCCATCATATATATCTAAGGTTTCATTGGGTTTTTTATTGGAAAAGCAACCTCAATATTACTTGAACCTAGATTTATTATGTTGGCATTAAATAGTGAACTCTAGCGCATCATCACAAAACATCAATAAAATCTAACATGCATAATAAACTGAATGCATAAACAAGACATAGCATGGCCCCTAATCCTAAGAAACTAATAAAGCAAAAAACTCCCACTTGAATCTTCACGGATCTCATCCATCTTGCTCCTTTGGGCCTTCACTCCATGGATTTCTTGGATTGACTACAACCTGTAATTTTACTCTATTTTATCTACTACTTAAATAAAATGAAATAAAATTACAAAAATACTTTATCGGTACGTAGACCGTACTAAGATTACAAAAATACATCACGATGCGCAGATTGTATTTAGCAATCTACTAGGCCATACTAGTCATTATATAGCAATAAACAACATCATATATTATAAAATTGCCACATAATAAATCACTCATCATGCTTTCCTAAACTACAACATCGAATGTTCACAATTAAGGAAACATGGAACCAAAATATCTCATATTTTTAATTAATGTATTTATATAATATCATATATTATTCATGACCATCAATAAAATATCATATATTTTAAATTAGTCATGAGATAGAATCAAATCTTATTTTAATTTTAAAAGATAAATCATATTTATCCTCAAAGATTATCCTAACAAAGTGAGGAAATTCTATCCTAATTACTAGCCAATTACAAAATTTTAAATCAATTATATCCAAAATTAATTATGGGATAATCACATTATTTAAATCAATTATTATCCTTTTGGAATATGCTCAGAATATCCTAATCAATCTTATCCAAAATTAACCACTTTAATTATTGATAATTACAAATTTAACAACTTTAAATATGGATAATATCAAATATAACAACTTTTGAATGATTTGATTTTATCCTAAAATAAAAGATTTTATCCAAATAAAACCGAAGTTATCTTTCAAAATAAAAGATCATATTTTCAAAATATTTTATCTCATCCAAAATAAATCATATTTATCTTGAAATATTTTTAAAATAATTTTTTTTTTTTTTGAAAACCGTGCACCAACCACCGTGGTGTGGCCAGCCAAAGCTAGCCACGGTGGCCGTACACCGTAAGGTGTACGCTGCACTGCAGCGGTGCACAACAGCAGCAGCAGTGCCGCGCAACCCTTGCACGGTGTTGTTGTTGTTGCCTTTGCTGACCCGTTCTCCTGCCCCACCCCGCCCCTCCCTCCGGACCACCTGCAGCGGCAGCCGCCGTGGCTGCGCCACCCAGCCGCGGTTGCCGCTGCTAAAAATCCATTTTATTTTAATTTAATTTAAATAAAACAAAACATATTTTATAAAATTAAATTAATATTAATGTGGTCCAATTAATTTCAAAATTAAATCACATTAAATCTTGAAATTAGGGTTCTTCATGAAATTAATCCCCAATTTAATTTAACTCTTAAATTAAATAATTTGATCTTGAAAAATTCATAATTTATCATGAAATAAAATAGATTAAAATCATTAATTACATAGTAAACGAATTAAATCAAAACCAAAACACAAAATTCATAATTTAGGGTTAGGGTTTCGAAATTAGGGTTTAAGGGGTTTGAAATTTTCGAGTAGTCTAGGGCAAAATTCGGATCTCTTCATGGCTATTTTGAGCATTATTAAATCACATTTAATCAATTCCAAGAGTTAAATCACATTTAATATAATAATCGACCCATAATTAAATTATTCTCCCTCCTAATTGAATTAAATTTGTGGACTATCAAAGAATTATAGTCAATATGCGTAAATGCAATAGGCTAATTGATACCACTGTAGGGAATTATAAGTACTACGCAGCGGAAAATCATGAATCATATTCATATAGTACCTACACCCAGTATCTAATGCATAACACATAAAGAACATATAATAGGACCTTTGAAGCGTGATTCCACGTGCGATCGAGCAAGAACAATGGGAGATAAAGAACCCCATGTGTGATTCCTCTACTTAGTCCACGAGCACGGATTAAACCTCCACTAATGCTAGTTAATTGTGACTGAACAATTCAATCAACCTTCAACGGAGATTTGAGCCACGAACACACCACAACACCACCCAGGCGCCACCACACGCGCCACCCAAGGAGGAGGGTCGTAAGGATAGGGAGGAGAGAGAGAGGGCCGAGTAGAGAGAGAGAGAGTTAGGGTTATTGGGAAGCTTGGTTGCTTGTGTGACAGTTCACTGTATGTCAATTGTTTAGTCATGCAACCCTAGGCATAGTTTATATTTATAGATCATATCTAGAAATAAAACCATGTTGTTGTTTTAATGAATACTACAAGAAGGGGGGGTTGAATTGTAGTATGAGAATTTAGCCAAACTTTTTGCGGAATGAAAATTAAGTTAGCTAAAGGAACTGAGAGATTAACTAAAGGATCTGAGACCAAAATTCGTTTAGGAAAAACTTCTTTGTGCAGCAAATCCATTACGCCACTACTCCAACCCACTAAGAAGATCATGTCCCTATAATTAAGATTAGACACCTAAAAATGTCTCCCCAAAACCAAACCCGATGATAAATAACCTTTCACCGCCACTATTGGTCGGGTTTAGTATTTAATCCCGAGAGTGCTTAAAAAAATCGTATTTTATTAAATTCATACTTTTGAATGGTCCATGGTTTAGTCTTGATGTTTGGTAAAAGCATAGTTTTAATTTCAACCCAACTTATTTTAAACCCAAACCTTTTTTTATTTTTTTATTTTATTATTTTTTGCCCAAACATTTTATTTATTTTATTTAATTATTTTCTTATTTTAGCCCGAATAATAAAAGTCAGAAAAAAGCCTGAAATTATCAATCGGCACTTAAAATGCCGAAAGAAATTAGGGTTAAAAATGAATTTAGACGGAAAAAATGGACTGGAAGTTCCCGCGTCACGGCAGACTGCCACCGTGTCACGGGAACCCTTCCCGTCTGACGGTGAGACTTCCTGTGACACGGGAGGTCTGTCGTGACACGGGACGTTCCGTGTCCTTTCCGCGTAAACCCTTAACACGTTTTTCATCCCGTTTTCTGAAAATTTCCCGCGTCACTCCAAAACTGTACCGTGTCACGGGAAAGTGCACCGTCTGACGGTACAGTCTGACCGTGTCACGGTACAGTCTAACCGTGTCACGGGGTACTTTTTTAGGGTTTTATCATTTTAGGGTTCCGTGTGCTCCCTCAGCACATTTTCCCTATAAATACCCCTCATTTCTGATGTACGGGGCATCGAGTAATTCTCTAATTTTATTTTCTCTCTTCTTTGCTTTTGCCTAAACACTAGCCTACCCTTTTCACTTCAAAATTCCTTTTTCAAGCACTCAAAGGAGTCCATATTTTACTCGAGGTTCTGTCCTTAAACCAAGTCGTGAAAGGTAGAACTGTTTGAGGGTTTGGCCCCAAAATCAACTTTATTTAATTTAATTTAATTTAATTATTGTTTATTTATTTCCTTGAAGTTACTAACTCCTTTATTATTTTGTAGTTGCAAACAAACAGATTCAAAGTAAGGATCATGCTCTTCTATTATTATTTTTCTAACGATTTTGTGTTGTTGGAATTGTGATTAATTTGGTTCCAATATTAATGTTGTTCTATTATTGTTATTATGATCACCATATTGCATGTTTAAAGGGAATAAGTAATTGAAAATCACGCCTAATAAGATAATTTGGACAATCGGCCTAGGTTCCTTTTTAATCTTATTATTAATTGAAGCGATCACCAATATTTTAGAATTACGTGTGCATTAATATTAAACCAATTTAGTTAAATAATAGTTTGGAGTGAATTAAATTATTGTTTGTATGCCTTTGAGATCACATGAGTGCTTTTCACTATAAGAATCGTGTAGAGGCCAATACGGGCGAATGTGACTCCATGACTCACATCGTACCATCATCCCCGATCCTCCTTTCGTGGTTCTGAACCATATGGAGTTAGTAATCTCATGGATTATGAATGGGGTGTAACCTTCAGGGGTCAATCGTTGTTGCCTTCGTTGTCCCTTATTCGTGGTTGCCTTTTATGATCCGTGAACGGTTTACAAGTTCCTAAAAAACTTGTTGGCGGCTCCCTACTTTATTTGTCCCTAATCGTTGTCCCTAATCGTAATGTCAATTCCCACTTCCTATGAATTCCAAGCATATTCACAACATGCTTTTTAACGTAGACGCACTTCGAATGACGCCTACATTAAGGAACCACGAACTTCTTAATGTGCAAACCCATGACTGAAGAAGAACATGGGAGAGTAGTCCGTAAGTTTTGGAAAACATGAGAGATTTTATTTAAAAGATATTTTCCGAAAATTAGAAATAGGAATAAAATAAAATCTTTTTAATTTTGAGAAAAAGATAACCGTTGAAATGATAACAGTTTTCCCAAAAAATAGCATGCACATATTTTATCTTTTAGACCAATTCCACACAGATTTTTCGAGTGCAAATTAATATCTTATACTTACATAAATCCAAAAATATAAAAATATATTTAGTCTTCATGTTCTCTGATGAAGCTTCTACTCTGAGGCTTCTGTTCCTTGGGAGGAACTTCTCTTCTCTGATGAGGCTTCTTCTCTGAAGCTTCTGTTCCCTGAGGGAACCTTCTCTTCTCCAGTCTTCATTTCTGAAGCGCTAGTTCCTGTGAGGGAACTCTTCTATATGGCTAGCTCTGCTTCTGGCCTTCTTGTTCCTCATGGTATTTTTACAAGACACTTATTTCTCCTGGTCTTTATAACTGAGTACACACTTAAACAATCAAGCACTTATTAGTTTGTAAGTAAGTGAGGTTGTGTCATCATCAAAATCATTAAGTCCAACAATATTCCCCCTTTTTGATGATGACAAACAAACCAAACTTACTTACAAGGAAACAGAGATAATCCATTTTATTCCTAAAGAAAGAAAATGCAAAAACAAAATAAATGCATAATGGAAACTAATGTTAAGGAAATAAAAACAATGCATAAATAAGTAGCTTAAGGAAAAACTTTAAGGAAAAACTTAAAACTTGTATATACATTATACCTGCTTGTAGAGATTAGGCAGCTTGTGAAGATTTCGAACAGAGACCATAGAATGATTAAGTTTCCTTGATAGTTTGCATCCTTTTCCCCCTTTTTTCATTATCAAAAACTAACACACATATGTATAGTATACCATAACACATCACCAACTAGTGGTTTGGTGTTAAGACAAGAAGCATGCATAGAGAGCAAATATTCACAAAGCATATAAGCAAAAGAAACATAAACATTCATCATCCAAAATCGATTTAAAACATCGGCCAATTGTACCAAATTTGCAAGATTACCAAAAGAAATTAAAAAGTGCCCAAAATATTACAGACCCAAAAAAAATTGTTTCCAAAGACAAATAAACATAAGTTTCATCAACATAAAGAGGCTGCAAGGAAAGACAGGTTAAGATGCAATGCTCTGGTCATCATCAACAACAAGATCCTCCAGCTTCTTGCTGATTTGAGATAGTATGTCCTTCACAATGGACTGTCTCCCTTGTTTAGAGCTTGAGACCCTCTTCTTGACATCAGTGCTCAGAATGAGCATGCTCTTCTTCAGTTCTGCCATGTTTTGCTTTGAATCCTCTAGTTCCTTCAGCACCTTCAGGAGCATATCTTTCATCTCCTTGACCTCCTCGCTGGGAACCTTTGATGGGGAACTGAAAGCTGCGAAACCTGTTCCTGCAGATGCATACTTGCCCAGACTAGGAGAGCTTGAGACCTTATGTAATTCCTCTTGCATCCCAGTCATATCAATGCAAATGGGTACAGAGAGGGCTCCTTTTTCTTCAGCAGCTTCAAGCTCTTCCTTTTCTTCCTTCCCCCTGTCTCAATCACTTCCTCAACCACCTTTTCCTCTTCCTCCTCCTGAATATCCTGCACCACTCCCTCTATTATCCCAGAAGCTCTCTCTTCTTCCCCCTCAGCTATGGCACCTACTTCCTTTGGCCTTTTATCTTTTTCCACCAGCACAACCTCAAAACATCCATCCACAACCTTCATCTTATGGTTTTCAAGAAAAATGGGCTGCATGTATTCGGTGTTTTTGAGGGGCAGGAGTTCTTTATCAACAAAGGAAATACCAAAGCTTTCAAAGACATAGGTGAGAAGGTTACCATATCCCACCTTCCAACCTTTTGGAACATAGTGAGAGAGGTATTGAACCATGATAGAGGGAAAGTTTATTTGGATAGGCAATAGATGAGAACAGAGTCAAGCTTGTTGGCACTGTCTCTCTTTTGGGTGCGAGGGATAATATCATTGAAAACGAATTTTAGCAGAATTTTATCAAGAGGGGTTAGGTCATTGTGATTTATGTAGGTTTCCTCCGGGTCTTCACCTAGAAACTCTACTATCTCATCAATATTTGCATCAGGAAGAGGGTTCCTTATCACATCACTTGTAAAATACAAGTCATATCCAGTATTAGGAACATCAAACAACTCAGCCAAATACATCGCATCAAACTCAATTTCTTTTTCATACACACAGCAGCGAATAACACCTTTAGAGTATTTGAAACTTTTGCAAAAATCCCTCATAGCATCAACATACATACTCCGATTAAAGCATTCACTCAACAAATTTACCCAATTTTGAGCTTCAATCAAATCAAGCAGTTCATACAATTTAACAGACTTACACCAAAGAAGATTAATAGCCAAACCTGTCACAAAGTGATCACTGATCTTCTCTTGCCGTTTCATGGCTGCAGGCTTGTCTCGGTAATTGACCCCTAGTTTCGAAGCGCTTTCTTCTTCTTCTTGCATGTCAACGGACTTCCTTTTTCGAGAAGACTGGGATTCGGTAGTTGAATCCACTTTTGGAGGCTCTTGGTCATCAATGGGGTTAATTTCCAGTGGAATTTCCATGGTAATTTTTGGAATTGGGTTTGTGTTAAGGTCGGCTTTAATTTGGGTTTTTGGAGGGGTAGACATTGGAGAGTAGTTATGATCGGAGTGATGAGAGAGAAGGTAATTTTTTTGTGGTGTAAATTTGTGTGAGGCTGACATCTTTTATGATGGAGGTAAATTGGTGAAGTGAGGTGTCGCTTGGGAGGTGAGGTGAATTTAGTTGATTTGACATTCATATTTATTGCTTAGGGAAACGCAAACCGTGTTTCAAGAGAGTAGTGTAAGTGGGCTACTTTTTGAACAAAAGATAATGATGAAATTAGATGCATTCATCCGATTTATTTGTGTTTAGATAAAAAGAATTTGGAATTTTAAAAGATAGATAAACACAACAATTTTATATTTTGAATATTATCAGTAAAGAACACTTGCAAATACAACTTGATACACGGAACAAATCAACAAGGCTCATGCAACCAATTTTGGACTTTTCATGTTCTATGTCTTTCAAATTTACATGCCCTTAGTAAATATTACTCCTGCTTACAACCTGTCTTAACTATATATTTAAACATATAACACTTGTGCACAATATACAACAGATTAAGCATGTCAATTTGAGCTTCATACCTGAGGGAACTTGATGCATTTTTCTCAGTATAACTTAATCATCCCAAGTTCCATTCTCATCTTCTCATGCCTTTCTCTATTCAAGGGTTTTGTTGATATATTTGCAATTTGATTGTCAGTTAGGCAAAAATCTAATTTAATCAAACCCTTTTCAACATTATCCTTAAGGAAATTATGCCTTATATGAATATGCTTAACTCTTGAATGATGGAATGGATCTTTAGATATGCAAATTGCACTAGTGTTATCACAGTAGATAGTAATGCAATTAAATTTAATACCAAAGTCACGTAACTGTTGTTTATCCAGAGGACTTGAGAGCAACAAGCAGGTGCTGCTACATACTCAGCCTCTGCAGCAGACAATGCAACAGTATTTTGTTTCTTGGAACCCCAAGAAACTAGACAAGAGCCAAGGAACTGAACCATACCTGAGGTGCTTTTCCTATTGACTAGGTCACCTGCATAGTCAGCAACTGTGAATCCTTTAAGAATAAAGTCATCACTTCAAGGATAGAACATGTTTTGGGTGTTTTTGTCCCTCGGGAGAGTTACAACACGAAGACTGATCCGGGGTGAGCTGTACCTGCAAAACAAACGGAGACACCAGTTGGGTGGTGCTTCGCCTCCGACGCACAAGTTAGAAACTTGAAGGGAGAAAAAGGTGCAAAAATTTAGGTAGGGATCTGCTCGAATTCCAAGCTCAGGATGTCTCTATCAAAGAGTAAATGTGTAATAAATGATAAAACGTGTCCTCAAAATGAGAGACATCTCCCTATTTACAAGGTCTTTGGGAATTGCCCCTAATTAGGTCACTGAACCCTAATCATTGGTGGGCTGCGCCGTTTTTCGGCGTTCTCGGGATTTGGGCCTGATGGCCGCCTTTCCCCATTATTTCTGGAATGACACGTGTCAAGCAGGGATTGGTCCATTTTGGACCAATCTGAGGCTAACACGTGTCACCCTCTAATTGGGCCACGTGGCAGGGTAAACATACCCTAAACATTTGCCCCTCATAGATGTGACGTGGCACGCCACGTGGCATCTGTGACACATGTCACGCTCCGATTGGCGGTAATTTTACCATTAAAGAGTAACCGTTCATCTTCCGAGTAAATTACGGAAATGCCCCCAAATTTACCCTCTATATATAGCCGTTTTACCCTCATAATTTTGTACATTTACAAAAATTTCCTAGAGAGCAAAACTTAAAGAGAGCAGAAGTCATCCGTTTGAGTCAGACGCGAGTAAGAAAGTTTGTTCTTCGACGACCCAACCAGACCTGTCTTCCTTCAGATATCAAATCCAAAGGTACCGTCTCTATCTCTCTCAGCTCTTTTCTTTTTTCACTGCTTGTACATATTTCTTGCAATAAATGGATGTATCACCAACACACACGGCACAGCCTAGGTTAGAGTCCAGCCGGTCACCAGGGTCGGCTGAGTCTAGGACTGGGAGTGCCGTCTCGGGGTGTTGGGACCACCCTTTCCCTTGGATTCCGACCAGTTATGTGTCTGTGCAGGACACCATGGCTCGGACAATGCAGACGCCAACGGATCCAAATTACAAAAGTGAAGGCTCAGGCGGCCAAACGCCTGAGGGACGTCTGGTCAGGGAGACCAGACGGCTCTGGAGAGATCCCCTCCGCGCGCCCCTTCAACCCCTGCTGACTCTTTCTTGGAAGAGTGTGACCAAGGCGGCGACGAGGCCGTCTCTGCCCCCTTGGGTCAAAGCGAGGAGGAGACGGAGAGCGACAGCTCCGCCTCTACCTCTGAAAGCAGCGATGACTTACCCCCGCTTCCTGATAGCGAGGAGGAAGAAAGGAAAAAGTGGAGCGAAAAGGATGATCCCTTCAGCATCCACTTCTCTTCCAAGGACCGGATCCAAATGGAAGAAAACTTAAAGAACTTTACGAAAATGCACCCGCTAGGAGACGGGTATAGGATCCGGGTGCCGCATGAGAATGTCACCATCGCCTGGGAGGACGATGAACAGAACGCCAACATCTATTTTGGCTGTTACGAGGCGGTGTTCAAAGCTGGCCTCCGCTTCCCCCTTCAACAGGCGGTGAAAGCAATTTTAAGAGGCTACGGCCTTGGGGTCTAGCAACTAACCCCCAACTCCTGGACCAACATTCTAGGGTATGTTGCCGCCTGCGAGTTCCAGGGGCTTAACCCCAGCTGGGAGGCTTTTGCAAGCATGCACTATCTTAGCAGAAGCCCAGGCGGCTGGAGGGCGTGGTACACTCTAACCACACAACCGCAATATATGATGACCTTGGACAAGGTCTCAAAGTTCGATGGCTGGAAGCACAGCTCTACCTAATGTCAGCCCCAACCAGACGGGAAAATTATGAATTATGTCTGTACAATAAGAAGCCCGACTAGTTGGGCAGGAAGTGCGCTCTTCCCAGGATCCCAGAGGAAGATTTTGACAAAATAATTGAGGCAGACTTTTTCGGCCTCACAGACGAAACTCTGTCAACCAGGGAAACAATAAAAGTCCCCAAAAATTGGATCCCCAAGTGCACCTGGTTCAGGGATGAGTGTTTTCTAGCCGCCCGCGGGCTAGGGCACATGTTTACAAAACGTATGCGCCTGAGTTTATACCGTCTGTAGTATTTTTCTATCGAAATTGATTTATGATATTGACCAATTTCTTTATTTTTGCAGAAGAAGCTCTAAAAATGCTGCAGTCGGAGAAAACTCCTAAACGGTCTTCTGCAACCATCCGCAAAGATCTTGCGGAGAAAGCTGCGGCTGAGCTCAAGGCTAAGGTAACAAACGCCTGACCCTTTCATACGTTGATCCTTTAAAATCATTTTCCCGGATGCTAACCTTAACTTTGGTTATTTTTTCAGGGAGGAGAGGTTGGAAAGTCATTTGAGAAGCAACTCAAACGGGCTAGGGAGGAGAACCCTGCCGTTCTCAACAAAATCAAAAAATCCACCTCTGCATCAACTCCTGGGCGCCTCAGCCGGGGCTAAGACGATGCGGATATTGGGGCGACTCGAGAAGGTAGGCGGCAGCGTGTGCCTTGAACTTGTCAACCCTATATCAGCAGCTGCGGGGTTCACCTCGCCTGCAAGCTGTTCCCGCTTGGCCGGCTCTGAAGGTAAGAACTCTTTTGAATCCCCGCTTGAGTTGGGGTGGCCTTTACGGGTGAAATCCCACTCCCAACAGACGTCATCCTTAGACGGTCGACAACAATTAGGTGCTGCCTTAGTTTTGCACTCATCACGTATTGATTGTGGTGCAGATCAGTCTCCCCGCTGGCCAGACGTCCAGAAGCATGCCAAGGCCATGCTGGAAGCCGTCCGGAAGAGGGATAAGGAAAATATCCCTGGGATAGAGACGTTCAATCTTGAACGCATTCTATCCCTTCTGGCTGAGGTTAGAAACGTGTCAATTTAATTTTATTTTTTCTAAGTGTCTTATCCCGCCTGCCATACTTATGCCGCCTGACTGCTTGCAGGCCATGCTACGGGTGGACGGGCTCAAACGCCCTTATTCCCGCAAACGGGAAGAGGTAAAAAGGGCCAAGAAGTCCGCCATAGACGCTGATAATATTGCTTTACACTCGACTGTCGTAAATGAACTTAAAACTAAAGCAATAATTATGACACAAGCGTCTAGAATCCAGCAGCTGGAGGCGGATCTGGAGATGGCCAAACAGCAGACGTCGGATGCTGAGACGGCTAAGAAGGCGTCGGAGGAGGCCCAGAAGAAGGCGGATGAGAGCGCCAAGAAGGCTGTGGAGGCGCTCAAGAAGGCCCAGACGGACCTTGGCACACTTAAAGGTGTTTCCGAAGAGAACACCAAACTAAAGGAGGCTTCTCAAGCTCAGAAGAACTTTGCAGCAACCCAGGAGGTGGAGCAAAACCGCCTTGTTGCTGAGAGTGACGCTGACAATGACGCCCGTATGAAGATTTCCTGGGCTTCCTTGTACCCAGACGCGGATTATAGCATCTGGGCACTAGCGCACAACTATGCCGAGTACGTGGTGTACTTGGGAGAACAAGGCGAGCCAGAGCCTGCCTTTTTCGAAGCCTAGGTCAACTCCAACAATGAGCCGTCCGTGCCTGATCTTCCTGGTCCTAGTGAAGCACAGGAGATACCCATAGATGGTGAGGAGGAGGGAGAGGACCAGGAGGCTCCGTCTGCAGGCTAGAAGTGACCCCTCAGCGGTAGTATGCCAATCTTTGCTTTTTTAATTTTCTTTTCATTCAGCGGCTGTATGCCAAAACTTGCTTTTTCCGGCCTGCGTGCCGAGTATCTGTGTATTTACCGGCTGTGGAGCCGGGTTAATTAACAATTTCTTTCTCCCGGACGGGGTCCGGTTAACATTTGATCCATTACAACCGTTTGGTTGGATGGACTTTTATAAAATGCACCAACTGAGTCGGTTTTGATCAATTTACATTTGAATTTTTATTTTGTGCAAATTTTAATTTTTCATTTTTTTGCCTAACTTATCAAAAGCTTGCGGCGATTTCTTGCCTAACTAGTCAATAGCCTGGCTGTCCTTGCCCCTGGACGGCTGTGTGATTGGTTTCAAGTGGAGTTGGTTGATTGACTTGAAAACGTCTGATGTTGCAAAGGGCATGATATGTTTGTAAGTCAACCAATCATAGTAGTGATTGCCCCAAACCAAGTGCACAACCATACACCAACAGGCGTTTCGGTCACTACACAGACGACGTATGTCCGTCTTGGTAGAGATTTCATAGCCATTGAACTCTTTTGCCCCAATTGGGGTGAGGTGCAATTTTTGGAATAAATAACCTGTGAGAACTTTAGCCGGCGACCGACTGATGCCTATGGGCATCCGGTATCTGGGAACTTATTCGTTTTTCATAGGTTATTTTGGTCAGACGGTTATGAGTTGACCAATTTGGTCGTTCAATTTTTGCCGTCTGCATGGATACGTAGAAATGACAAATAGTCTGTTCTCTGCGACGATTGCACCCGGAGGGGTGTCGCCGGAAGCCTTTGTCCATGTTGGGACAGGCGATTTTATAAAATGAGCAACCATCCGGCCATTTTAGCCTCTGGTCTTGTTTGAGACCGATTGCGTAGCCACTAAACGTTTTTGTGCTTAGTTTCTAGTCAGTATTGAATTTACACTATCGAACTTAGTTTTTTAAGTAAACGAGTCTGTCTGGGTATTACCCAAACGGACAGGCAAATATTCGATCATACTAATTATCAAACTTAGTTAGATAAATGGAGAATCCGTCTGAGTATTACCCAGGCGAATAGTCAAGCAGTTGAATACACAAAGTGTCAAACTTAAATAAACAAGAGATCCGAGTATTACCCAGGCGGATAAACAAATGTAACCTTCACTAAGTATCGAGCTTAGTTAGGTAAATGGGAATCCTCCTGGATATTACCTGGATGGATAATCAACGATAACTCAATTTTGCAAACAAAGTCTGAATCTTCATTAATTGACTCACTGTTTACAAAAAGTTTACATTCTCAGAATTAGTACTTTTTTAGATTGTCTACATTCCAAGTTCTAGGAAGGCGCCTGCCTTCTGGAGTTTCTAGGCGGTAGGTACCGTCCCTTACTTCTTCATAGATCCGGTAGGGGCCTTCCCAATTTGGGGTTAGCTTTCCCAGCTCATTGGCCCTACCGGTTGCCTCCATTTTTCGTAACACCAAGTCGTCAACTTTCAAAGGACGCTTGTGTACTTTTTTGTTGTAGGCTCTCGTCATTCTCAGACGGTAAATCTCATGACGCAAGGCGGCATTGCCCCTGCGTTCCGGGAGTGAATCCAATGCCAGGCGCATTGCTTCCCAGTTTGCCTCTTCATCATATAGCAAGACTCTAAGAGTCGGCTCGTAATGTTTGATGGGCAAGATGGCTTCAGCACCGTAAACCATGAGAAATGGGGTTTCACCGGTTGCCCCCTTGCTGTTGTCCGGATGGCCCATATTACATGGATTAACTCTTCTGCCCATAAGCCACCGACTCTTTCTATTTTCTTCTTAATGTCGTCTGAGATGAGTTTGTTGAAGGCTTCAACTTGGCCGTTTGCTTGGGGCCGGCCAACGGATGCAAAATAGCTGGAGATCCCCTGATCTCGCAACCAAGTTTTTAGCTGAGGCGTCTCAAACTGAGGACCA
The DNA here is from genome assembly GCF_001683475.1 of Chenopodium quinoa. Classification (NCBI taxonomy): domain Eukaryota; kingdom Viridiplantae; phylum Streptophyta; class Magnoliopsida; order Caryophyllales; family Amaranthaceae; genus Chenopodium; species Chenopodium quinoa. The sequence continues at coordinate 1,145,143 of NW_018744187.1, read as the reverse complement.
TTATCAAACACCATAGACATAGGTACCCCATACCGGGTGATAATGTTTTTCCAGATGAAGGAAATCACGTCTGAGGTTTTGATGTTTTTAACCGCCTTAGCTTCTACCCACTTGGTGAAATAATCCACAGCCACTAAGATGTAGCGTTTTGCGCCTAGAGCAGGCGTGTAAGGACCTAGAATGTCCATGCCCCATTTGGCAAACGGGATTGGGCTGTGGATGGCCGTCAGATTAGTAGCCGGACGGTGAATGAGTTTACCAAATTTTTGGCACTTGTCACATTTCTTTACCAACTCCTTGGCGTTTGCCTCAAGAGTGGGCCAAAAATAGTGTCGTCTGGCTCTGACGGCTAGGGCCTTGCCGCCTATGTGAGAGGTGCAGAATCCCGAGTGCAAGTCTTCGAGAACTTCTTTCCCCTTTTCTGGGGTGACATACTTCAACAAAGGCTTCAGAAACCCCGCCTTGAAGAGTTCTCCATTTTTCAACTCGAATCTTGCAGCTCGCTTTTTCAGGACGGCTGCTTCCTGTGGCGAATCAGGAAGTGTGCCGTCTGAGAGATAGGCCCGGATGTCATCCATCCAGGTAGAGCTTTGGTCCAGAATTCCAACGGGATCCTCATAGATGCTTCTCTTTTCAAGAACTTCCCAGAAGACTGACCGAGGCGTATCATGGCAGGCGGAAGATGCCAGCTTTGACAATGCATCCGCCTGGTTGTTTTCCGACGTAGGCCCCTGATTCAGCCGGAATTCCTCAAGTGCCTTGGTCTCTTCTTTGACTGCTTGAAGATAATATTTAATCACAGCCAGATGAGTAGCCTCGTAGCTTCCCTCATACTGGCTAACAACCAATTGAGAATCAGAGTAGGCGTCAATTTTCATGGCCCTTGCCGCCTTACACATGCGAATGCCGGCTAGCAGGGCTTCATATTCTGCCTCATTGTTCGAGGCCTGAAATTTGAAGCGTAGTGCATACTCAAATCTGTCCCCTTTAGGAGACTCGTAGATTACGCCTGCACCACAGCCGTTCTTTGTAGAGCTCCCGTCTACATACACTTTCCAAACCTGATCAAGATTATCCGGAGCCACCGGACGGGTCATTTCAACAATGAAGTCGACAAACGCCTGACCTTTCGCTGCCTTTCTTGGTTCGTAATGATTTCAAGACTTTGCATTTCAATAGCTCATTTCAACATTCTCCCGGATGAGTCCAAGGTAGACATTGGCCGCTTGAGTGGTTGGTCGGTGTAAATCACCACCAGATGTGCCAAAAAGTAAGGCTTCAGTTTTTTGAAAGCCATATACAAAGCAAGGCCAAATTTTTCAACCATGGGGTACCGGAGTTCAGCATTTTAAAGAACATGGCTAATGAAGTAAACCGGGAGCTGCATGTCGTCTCGCTCAGCAAGGAGAACGGCACTGAGGGCATGATCTGAGACGGCTAAGTACATGTACAACGTCTCCCTAGGTAAAGGACTGACCAACCTAGGTAGAGAATGTAAGTGCTCTTTCAACCTCTGGAATGTCGTCTCAGCATCATCCCCCCATTCAAATCTGGTCTTCTTCTTGATTGCTTGGAAGAAGTAGAGGCACTTGTCGCCTGACCGGCTGAGGAACCTCCCCAGGGCGGCCAAACAGCCGGTGAGTCTCTGCACTTCCTTGACAGAACGGGGTGACTTCATGTCTATCACCGCCTGTATCTTTTCAGGGTTAGCCTCTATCCCCCTTTGAACAATCAGGAATCCGAGAAACTTCCCAGACTCAACAACAAAGACGCATTTCTTAGGATTTAACATAACCTTATGCCGCTTTAGGGTGGTGAATGTTTCTCGGAGATCAGCAAGGTGATCCGTTTGTAACTTGGATTTAACTATCATGTCATCAATGTACGCCTCCACATTCCTCCCAATCTGATTAATGAAGACCGTATTAATCATCCGTTGGAAAGTGGCAGGCGCATTTTTCAAGCCAAACGACATCACGGTATAACAGAATAACCCCTGATCAGTGACGAAGGCCGTCTTCTCTTGATCTTTCTTCCACAGGGGTATCTGATGGAAGCCGGAGTAGGCATCCATAAAACTCATCAAGGCGTGACCGGTTGTAGAGTCGACCAGACTGTCGATCTTTGGAAGCGGGTAACTGTCCTTTGGACACGCCTTGTTGAGATCTGTGTAATCAACACACATGCGCCAGGTCCCATTCGGTTTCATAACAAGGACCACATTGGCCACCTAGTCGGGGAAATTACAAGGCCGAATGAACCTGGCGTCTAGCAGCTTTTTGACTTCGGCAGCTGTCGCCTGACTTCTTTCCTTGCCGTGGTTTCTTTTCTTCTGCCGGATGGGCTTCTTTTTGGGGTCCACGGCGGGTTTGTGGACAGCGAGATCCGGGCTGACGCCTGGCATCTCTTCCACTTCAAAGGCAAAAATATCTTTGAATTCCTTCAGCAGAAGGTGCAAGCCTGCACCCAAGGTAGCATGAGCAACCGTCCCAACCTTAACAGTACGTTCTGGACGGCTGCCATCTAGAACGAGATCAATGCTTTCGCCAGCCGGTTGGGGACGGAGCTCATCTAACCGTTCACCGGCCAGTAATTGCTATTTTTTCTCTTCTTTTCCTCCACCAGCAGAGGTGCCTTTCTTTTCTTTCCGGCTGCTGATGGGGCAGGAGCTCGGTCGGCATCCTTGACATTGTCAAGGTCTGTGGGTTCCTGACCGCCTGGGGCCACGGTATTTCGGACGGCTGAGAGGTAACACTCTCGGGCCGTCTTCTGATCCCCATTCAGGGAACCCACAATGCCGTCATCCCTCTCATACTTGATGAGCATGAGTGATGGGATGATTACTGCCTTGGCTACGTTGAGGGTCGGCCGGCCAAGGATAATGTTGTAGGCGGTCAACACCTCAACGACCAAGAATCTGACGAAAATATGTCGTCCTTGGCCCTTCTCTCCTAGCCGGATGGGTAAGTCAATCCTTCCGGCTGGGTAGACCATCCCACCCCCAAAACCAACCAAGGGGTGGGTGACCGGATGCAAGCTGCTGACATTGTATTTCAGCTTTTGCAGGCACCGAAGGCTGATGATGTCTGATGAGCTGCCGGTGTCTATAAGGATCCGTCCAACCAGCTGGTTGGCAACCTTACATTCAATGACCACCGGGTCATCATGAGGGCGGCGGACGCTTCCCTTATCCTTCTCAGTGATCAAGATGTCTGGGAAGGAAGAGCTCGCAGACGCCTGCTCATCATCATCTTTGTCCATCTTTTGAAGATGGCTCTTGGTGCCCCGGATGGTAGGGCCACCACATGAGAACCCGCCTGCTATAGTGTAGACCGGCTCCTTGTCGGTATCCGAACTACTAGCAGGCTAGGGGTAGTCTTGGAGGACTGACCCTTGTTTTTCTTTTTTGCCCCGGCTGGGGACTTAGAAATGTAGGACTTCAACAGCCCTTTGTCAGCCAGACGGTCCAACGCACGCTGAAGACTGAAACAGTCGTTGGTGTCATGGCCGACCTCCTCATGGAACTGACAGAATTTATTCTTGTTCCGGGATTGAACGGAACTTTTCATTGGATTCGGCTTCTCAAGGGACAGCCGGTCCTTTATCTCCATGAGGATGGAGTTGCAGTCCTTGTTAAACTCGTACTTTGGGACTTACGGTTTAAATTCTTTCTTCTTCTTCTGGGACGGCTGGTCAGAATCACTAACCGCCCAAACCTCTTTTCTCTTCTTGTTCTCTTCTTTCTTTTTAGCCGGCTGAGCGGGCCGGTTGTCTTTCTGCTTGTCAGACTTCTTAGAGTCCGACTGGCTACCAGGCGAGCAGAGGTCGGTAGCTTGAATATAGCTTTCCGCCTCCCTCAAGGCCGCCTGTAGGGTGAAAGCCCCTTTTCTGACTATGTCGAACTTAAAGGTCAACCTGTCTCTCAGACCTTTGAAAAAGTCTATAAAAGCTACCTCATCAGACAGTCCTTGAATCTGAATTCTGATCAGGTTGAACCGCCTGACATATGAGCGCAGCCCTTCTCTCTCTCCCTGCTTAACAGTGCTCAAATCAAGGCTTGTTTTCTTAGCAGGGATGTTCATTGAGAAGTTGGAAGCAAACAGAAAGGCAAGCTTCCTGAAGCTGTCTATGGACCCGGCTGGTAGGTTTCCAAACCATTGTTGGGCAATGCCCTTCAATGTAGCCGGGAAGCATCGACACCAAGTGGCATCATCCAACCCCTGCAGATACATGAGGTTTGTGTAAGCCATGAGGTGATCTTCCAGATTGGTGGTACCATCATAGGTACCAACCAACACATTCTTAACCTTGGCCGGCTGAGCCGCCTCGGTTATCTCCCGAGTGAACGCAGAAGGTTGTTCACCCAAGCGCAGCAGAAGAAGCTGCCAGTCCAATGGCTGGACATTTGGATATGCCGCCTGGCCCCCAAAGAAGGTCGGCTGCATGAAGTGAGGAGGATACTGCCCGTAAGCCGGAGTAGGCACATACGGGACAACTCCAATCATATGAGGGCCATGATGGACGGTATTATCGCCTGTCTGACTCTCATGCAAGGAGGGTGCACTCCCTACAGAAATGTTGTTGAAGCTATCTGGAAAATTCGACGTTGAAGCCGACTCAGACAGCGATTGGTTTCTCTTCCTGTTGATGATCTCCCGGGCATCAATAGTTGATTTTTTACTTCTCACCGGCTGCTGAGACCGGCGAGTGTTATTGGTGTTCCTCCCACGAAGGAGAATTTTTTACCAATCAATGGTCCCGACTGCCTTCTCCTTTGGATGGGGAGTGGGATGTCGGTTTTTTACTGACTTCCCCTTCTCTGGAGGAGTCTTCTTCGCCGACTGGCCTTTACTTGGGCCAGCCCGGCTCTTGGTGATCAGCTCTGTAATTTCACCCTTGAAACTTGTCATGAATCTCATGAGTTCGTCTCGCGTGACAAAGGTTGATCCAATGACCGTTTGGGTTTCCCCTTCCGGCTGCCTAGAGGGTCGGCTTGGACCCGTCTGGGAGGCACCCCGCTCCAGAGTGTCTCTGGGCCGGATGCGTTTAGTTCTGAGAGAGCCGTCCTCAGCTGTAAAGGCTTTGACCTGAGGATCTTCATCTTCCTCATGGTCTGTTATGAGGCGGTGTTCAAAGCTGGCCTCCGCTTCCCCCTTCAGCAGGCGGTGAAAGCAATTTTAAGAGGCTACGGCCTTGGGGTCTAGCAACTAACCCCCAACTCCTGGACCAACATTCTAGGGTATGTTGCCGCCTGCGAGTTCCAGGGGCTTAACCCCAGCTGGGAGGCTTTTGCAAGCATGCACTATCTTAGCAGAAGCCCAGGCGGCTGGAGGGCGTGGTACACTCTAACCACACAGCCGCAATATATGATGACCTTGGACAAGGTCTCAAAGTTGGATGGCTGGAAGCACAGCTCTACCTAATGTCAGCCCCAACCAGACGGGAAAATTATGAATTATGTCTGTACAATAAGAAGCCCGACTAGTTGGGCAGGAAGTGCGCTCTTCCCAGGATCCCAGAGGAAGATTTTGACAAAATAATTGAGGCAGACTTTTTCGGCCTCACAGACGAAACTCTGTCAACCGGGGAAACAATAAAAGTCCCCAAAAATTGGATCCCCAAGTGCACCTGGTTCAGGGATGAGTGTTTTCTAGCCGCCTGCGGGCTAGGGCACATGTTTACAAAACGTATGCGCCTGAGTTTATACCGTCTGTAGTATTTTTCTATCGAAATTGATTTATGATATTGATCAATTTCTTTATTTTTGCAGAAGAAGCTCTAAAAATGCTGCAGTCGGAAAAAACTCCTAAACGGTCTTCTGCAACCATCCGCAAAGATCTTGCGGAGAAAGCTGCGGCTGAGCTCAAGGCCAAGGTAACAAACGCCTGACCCTTTCATACGTTTATCCTTTAAAATCATTTTCCCGGATGCTAACCTTAACTTTGGTTATTTTTTCAGGGAGGAGAGGTTGGAAAGTCATTTGAGAAGCAACTCAAACGGGCTAGGGAGGAGAACCCTGCCGTTCTCAACAAAATCAAAAAATCCACCTCTGCATCAACTCCTGGGCGCCTCAGCCGGGGCTAAGACGATGCGGATATTGGGGCGACTCGAGAAGGTAGGCGGCAGCGTGTGCCTTGAACTTGTCAACCCTATATCAGCAGCTGCGGGGTTCACCACGCCTGCAAGCTGTTCCCGCTTGGCCGGCTCTGAAGGTAAGAACTCTTTTGAATCCCCGCTTGAGTTGGGGTGGCCTTTACGGGTGAAATCCCACTCCCAACAGACGTCATCCTTAGACGGTCGACAACAATTAGGTGCTGCCTTAGTTTCGCACTCATCACGTATTGATTGTGGTGCAGATCAGTCTCCCCGCTGGCCAGACGTCCAGAAGCATGCCAAGGCCATGCTGGAAGCCGTCCGGAAGAGGGATAAGGAAAATATCCCTGGGATAGAGACGTTCAATCTTGAACGCATTCTATCCCTTCTGGCTGAGGTTAGAAACGTGTCAATTTAATTTTATTTTTTCTAAGTGTCTTATCCCGCCTGCCATACTTATGCCGCCTGACTGCTTGCAGGCCATGCTACGGGTGGACGGGCTCAAACGCCCTTATTCCCGCAAACGGGAAGAGGTAAAAAGGGCCAAGAAGTCCGCCATAGACGCTGATAATATTGCTTTACACTTGACTATCGTAAATGAACTTAAAACTAAAGCAATAATTATGACACAAGCGTCTAGAATCCAGCAGCTGGAGGCGGATCTGGAGATGGCCAAACAGCAGACGTCGGATGCTGAGACGGCTAAGAAGGCGTCGGAGGAGGCCCAGAAGAAGGCGGATGAGAGCGCCAAGAAGGCTGTGGAGGCGCTCAAGAAGGCCCAGACGGACCTTGGCACACTTAAAGGTGTTTCCGAAGAGAACACCAAACTAAAGGAGGCTGCTCAAGCTCAGAAGAACTTTGCAGCAACCCTGGAGGTGGAGCAAAACCGCCTTGTTGCTGAGAGTGACGCTGACAATGACGCCCGTATGAAGATTTCCTGGGCTTCCTTGTACCCAGACGCGGATTATAGCATCTGGGCACTAGCGCACAGCTATGCCGAGTACGTGGTGTACTTGGGAGAACAAGGCGAGCCAGAGCCTGCCTCTTTCGAAGCCTAGGTCAACTCCAACAATGAGCCGTCCGTGCCTGATCTTCCTGGTCCTAGTGAAGCACAGGAGATACCCTTAGATGGTGAGGAGGAGGGAGAGGACCAGGAGGCTCCGTCTGCAGGCTAGAAGTGACCCCTCAGCGGTAGTATGCCAATCTTTGCTTTTTTAATTTTCTTTTCATTCAGCGGCTGTATGCCAAAACTTGCTTTTTCCGGCCTGCGTGCCGAGTATCTGTGTATTTACCGGCTGTGGAGCCGGGTTAATTAACAATTTCTTTCTCCCGGACGGGGTCCGGTTAACATTTGATCCATTACAACCGTTTGGTTGGATGGACTTTTATAAAATGCACCAACTGAGTCGGTTTTGATCAATTTACATTTGAATTTTTATTTTGTGCAAATTTTAATTTTTCATTTTTTTTCCTAACTTATCAAAAGCTTGCGGCGATTTCTTGCCTAACTAGTCAATAGCCTGGCTGTCCTTGCCCCTGGACGGCTGTGTGATTGGTTTCAAGTGGAGTTGGTTGATTGACTTGAAAACGTCTGATGTTGCAAAGGGCATGATATGTTTGTAAGTCAACCAATCATAGTAGTGATTGCCCCAAACCAAGTGCACAACCATACACCAACAGGCGTTTCGGTCACTACACAGACGACGTATGTCCGTCTTGGTAGAGATTTTATAGCCATTGAACTCTTTTGCCCCAATTAAAGTGAGGTGCAATTTTTGGAATAAATAACCTGTGAGAACTTCAGCCGGCGACCGACTGATGCCTATGGGCATCCGGTATCTGGGAACTTATTCGTTTTTCATAGGTTATTTTGGTCAGACGGTCATGAGTTGACCAATTTGGTCGTTCAATTTTTGCCGTCTGCATGGATACGTAGAAATGACAAATAGTCTGCTCTCTGCGACGATTGCACCCGGAGGGGTGTCGCCGGACGCCTTTGTCCATGTTGGGACAGGCGATTTTATAAAATGAGCAACCATCCGGCCATTTTAGCCTCTGGTCTTGTTTGAGACCGGTTGCGTAGCCACTAAACGTTTTTGTGCTTAGTTTCTAGTCAGTATTGAATTTACACTATCGAACTTAGTTTTTTAAGTAAACGAGTCTGTCTGGGTATTACCCAAACGGACAGGCAAATATTCGATCATACTAATTATCAAACTTAGTTAGATAAATGGAGAATCCGTCTGAGTATTACCCAGGCGAATAGTCAAGCAGTTGAATACACAAAGTGTCAAACTTAAATAAACAAGAGATCCGAGTATTACCCAGGCGGATAAACAAATGTAACCTTCACTAAGTATCGAGCTTAGTTAGGTAAATGGGGAATCCTCCTGGATATTACCCGGATGGATAATCAACGATAACTCAATTTTGCAAACAAAGTCTGAATCTTCATTAATTGACTCACTGTTTACAAAAAGTTTACATTCTCAGAATTAGTACTTTTTTAGATTGTCTACATTCCAAGTTCTAGGAAGGCGCCTGCCTTCTGGAGTTTCTAGGCGGTAGGTACCGTCCCTTACTTCTTCATAGATCCGGTAGGGGCCTTCCCAATTTGGGGTTAGCTTTCCCAGCTCATTGGCCCTACCGGTTGCCTCCATTTTTCGTAACACCAAGTCGTCAACTTTCAAAGGACGCTTGTGTACTTTTTTGTTGTAGGCTCTCGTCATTCTCAGACGGTAAATCTCATGACGCAAGGCGGCATTGCCCCTGCGTTCCGGGAGTGAATCCAATGCCAGGCGCATTGCTTCCCAGTTTGCCTCTTCATCATATAGCAAGACTCTAAGAGTCGGCTCGTAATGTTTGATGGGCAAGATGGCTTCAGCACCGTAAACCATGAGAAATGGGGTTTCACCGGTTGCCCCCTTGCTGTTGTCCGGATGGCCCATAGTACATGGATTAACTCTTCTGCCCATAAGCCACCGACTCTTTCTATTTTCTTCTTAATGCCGTCTGAGATGAGTTTGTTGAAGGCTTCAACTTGGCCGTTTGCTTGGGGCCGGCCAACGGATGCAAAATAGCTGGAGATCCCCTGATCTCGCAACCAAGTTTTTAGCTGAGGCGTCTCAAACTAAGGACCATTATCAAACACCATAGACATAGGTACCCCATACCGGGTGATAATGTTTTTCCAGATGAAGGAAATCACGTCTGAGGTTTTGATGTTTTTAACCGCCTTAGCTTCTACCCACTTGGTGAAATAATCCACAGCCACTAAGATGTAGCGTTTTGCGCCTAGAGCAGGCGTGTAAGGACCTAGAATGTCCATGCCCCATTTGGCAAACGGGATTGGGCTGTGGATGGCCGTCAGATTAGTAGCCGGACGGTGAATGAGTTTACCAAATTTTTGGCACTTGTCACATTTCTTTACCAACTCCTTGGCGTCTGCCTCAAGAGTGGACCAAAAATAGTGTCGTCTGGCTCTGACGGCTAGGGCCTTGCCGCCTATGTGAGAGGCGCAGAATCCCGAGTGCAAGTCTTCGAGAACTTCTTTCCCCTTTTCTGGGGTGACATACTTCAACAAAGGCTTCAGAAACCCCGCCTTGAAGAGTTCTCCATTTTTCAACTCGAATCTTGCAGCTCGCTTTTTCAGGACGGTTGCTTCCTGTGGCGAATCAGGAAGTGTGCCGTCTGAGAGATAGGCCCGGATGTCATCCATCCAGGTAGAGCTTTGGTCCAGAATTCCAACGGGATCCTCATAGATGCTTCTCTTTTCAAGAACTTCCCAGAAGACTGACCGAGGCGTATCATGGCAGGCGGAAGATGCCAGCTTTGACAATGCATCCGCCTGGTTGTTTTCCGACGTAGGCCCCTGATTCAGCCGGAATTCCTCAAGTGCCTTGGTATCTTCTTTGACTGCTTGAAGATAATATTTAATCACAGCCAGATGAGTAGCCTCGTAGCTTCCCTCATACAGGCTAACAACCAATTGAGAATCAGAGTAGGCGTCAATTTTCATGGCCCTTGCCGCCTTACACATGCGAATGCCGGCTAGCAGGGCTTCATATTCTGCCTCATTGTTAGAGGCCTGAAATTTGAAGCGTAGTGCATACTCAAATCTGTCCCCTTCAGGAGACTCGTAGATTCCGCCTGCACCACAGCCGTTCTTTGTAGAGCTCCCGTCTACATACACTTTCCAAACCTGATCAAGATTATCCGGAGCCACCGGACGGGTCATTTCAACAATGAAGTCGGCAAACGCCTGACCTTTCACTGCCTTTCTTGGTTCGTAATGATTTCAAGACTTTGCATTTCAATAGCCCATTTCAACATTCTCCTGGATGAGTGCAAGGTAGACATTGGCCGCTTGAGTGGTTGGTCGGTGTAAATCACCACCAGATGTGCCAAAAAGTAAGGCTTCAGTTTTTTGAAAGCCATATACAAAGCAAGGCCAAATTTTTCAACCATGGGGTACCGGAGTTCAGCATTTTAAAGAACATGGCTAATGAAGTAAACCGGGAGCTGCATGTCGTCTCGCTCAGCAAGGAGAACGGCACTGAGGGCATGATCTGAGACGGCTAAGTACATGTACAACGTCTCCCTAGGTAAAGGACTGACCAACCTAGGTAGAGAATGTAATTGCTCTTTCAACCTCTGGAATGTCGTCTCAGCATCATCCCCCCATTCAAATCTGGTCTTCTTCTTGATTGCTTGGAAGAAGTAGAGGCACTTGTCGCCTGACCGGCTGAGGAACCTCCCCAGGGCGGCCAAACAGCCGGTGAGTCTCTGCACTTCCTTGACAGAACGGGGTGACTTCATGTCTATCACCGCCTGTATCTTTTCAGGGTTAGCCTCTATCCCCCTTTGAACAATCAGGAATCCGAGAAACTTCCCAGACTCAACAACAAAGACGCATTTCTTAGGATTTAACATAACCTTATGCCGCTTTAGGGTGGTGAATGTTTCTCGGAGATCAGCAAGGTGATCCGTTTGTAACTTGGATTTAACTATCATGTCATCAATGTACGCCTCCACATTCCTCCCAATCTGATTAATGAAGACCGTATTAATCATCCGTTGGAAAGTGGCAGGCGCATTTTTCAAGCCAAACGGCATCACAGTATAACAGAATAACCCCTGATCAGTGACGAAGGCCGTCTTCTCTTGATCTTTCTTCCACAGGGGTATCTGATGGAAGCCGGAGTAGGCATCCATAAAACTCATCAAGGCGTGACCGGTTGTAGAGTCGACCAGACTGTCGATCTTTGGAAGCGGGTAACTGTCCTTTGGACACGCCTTGTTGAGATCTGTGTAATCAACACACATGCGCCAGGTCCCATTCGGTTTCATAACAAGGACCACATTGGCCACCTAGTCGGGGAAATTACAAGGCCGAATGAACCTGGTGTCTAGCAGCTTTTTGACTTCGGCAGCTGTCGCCTGACTTCTTTCCTTGCCGTGGTTTCTTTTCTTCTGCCGGATGGGCTTCTTTTTGGGGTCCACGGCGGGTTTGTGGACAGCGAGATCCGGGCTGACGCCTGGCATCTCTTCCACTTCAAAGGCAAAAATATCTTTGAGTTCCTTCAGCAGAAGGTGCAAGCCTGCACCCAAGGTAGCATGAGCAACCGTCCCAACCTTAACAGTACGTTCTGGACGGCTGCCATCTAGAACGAGATCAATGCTTTCGCCAGCCGGTTGGGGACGGAGCTCATCTGACCGTTCACCGGCCAGTAATTGCTATTTTTTCTCTTTCTTTACCTCCACCAGCAGAGGTGCCTTTCTTTTCTTTTCGGCTGCTGGTGGGGCAGGAGCTCGGTCGGCATCCTTGACATTGTCAAGGTCTGTGGGTTCCTGACCGCCTGGGGCCACGTATTTCGGACGGCTGAGAGGTAACACTCTCGGGCCGTCTTCTGATCCCCATTCAGGGAACCCACAATGTCGTCATCCCTCTCATACTTGATGAGCATGAGAGATGGGATGATTACTGCCTTGGCTACGTTGAGGGTCGGCCGGCCAAGGATAATGTTGTAGGCGGTCAACTCCTCAACGACCAAGAATCTGACGACAATATGTCGTCCTTGGCCCTTCTCTCCTAGCCGGATGGGTAAGTCAATCCTTCCGGCTGGGTAGACCATCCCACCCCCAAAACCAACCAAGGGGTGGGTGACCGGATGCAAGCTGCTGACATTGTATTTCAGCTTTTGCAGGCACCGAAGGCTGATGATGTCTGATGAGCTGCCGGTGTCTATAAGGATCCGTCCAACCAGCTGGTTGGCAACCTTACATTCAATGACCACCGGGTCATCATGAGGGCGGCGGACGCTTCCCTTATCCTTCTCAGTAATCAAGATGTCTGGGAAGGAAGAGCTCGCAGACGCCTGCTCATCATCATCTTTGTCCATCTTTTGAAGATGGCTCTTGGTGCCCCGGATGGTAGGGCCACCACATGAGAACCCGCCTGCTATAGTGTAGACCGGCTCCTTGTCGGTATCCGAACTACTAGCAGGCTAGGGGTAGTCTTGGAGGACTGACCCTTGTTTTTCTTTTTTGCCCCGGCTGGGGACTTAGAAAAGTAGGACTTCAACAGCCCTTTGTCAGCCAGACGGTCCAACGCACGCTGAAGACTGAAACAGTCGTTGGTGTCATGGCCGACCTCCTCATGGAACTGACAGAATTTATTCTTGTTCCGGGATTGAACGGAACTTTTCATTGGATTCGGCTTCTCAAGGGACAGCCGGTCCTTTATCTCCATGAGGATGGAGTTGCAGTCCTTGTTAAACTCGTACTTTGGGACTTACGGTTTAAATTCTTTCTTCTTCTTCTGGGACGGCTGGTCAGAATCACTAACCGCCCAAACCTCTTTTCTCTTCTTGTTCTCTTCTTTCTTTTTAGCCGGCTGAGCGGGCCGGTTGTCTTTCTGCTTGTCAGACTTCTTAGAGTCCGACTGGCTACCAGGCGAGCAGAGGTCGGTAGCTTGAATATAGCTTTCCGCCTCCCTCAAGGCCGCCTGTAGGGTGAAAGCCCCTTTTCTGACTATGTCGAACTTAAAGGTCAACCTGTCTCTCAGACCTTTGAAAAAGTCTATAAAAGCTACCTCATCAGACAGTCCTTGAATCTGAATTCTGATCAGGTTGAACCGCCTGACATATGAGCGCAGCCCTTCTCTCTCTCCCTGCTAAACAGTGCTCAAATCAAGGCTTGTTTTCTTAGCAGGGATGTTCATTGAGAAGTTGGAAGCAAACAGAAAGGCAAGCTTCCTGAAGCTGTCTATGGACCCGGCTGGTAGGTTTCTAAACCATTGTTGGGCAATGCCCTTCAATGTAGCCGGGAAGCATCGACACCAAGTGGCATCATCCAACCCCTGCAGATACATGAGGTTTGTGTAAGCCATGAGGTGATCTTCCGGATTGGTGGTACCATCATAGGTACCAACCAACACATTCTTAACCTGGCCGGCTGAGCCGCCTCGGTTATCTCCCGAGTGAACGCAGAAGGTTGTTCACCCAGGCGCAGCAGAAGAAGCTGCCAGTCCAATGGCTGGACATTTGGATATGCCGCCTGACCCCCAAAGAAGGTCGGCTGCATGAAGTGAGGAGGATACTGCCCGTAAGCCGGAGTAGGCACATACGGGACAACTCCAATCATATGAGGGCCATGATGGACGGTATTACCGCCTGTCTGACTCTCATGCAAGGAGGGTGCACTCCCTGCAGAAATGTTGTTGAAGCTATCTGGAAAATTCGACGTTGAAGCCGACTCAGACATCGATTGGTTTCTCTTCCTGTTGATGATCTCCCGGGCATCAATAGTTGATTTTTTACTTCTCACCGGCTGCTGAGGCCGGCGAGTGTTATTGGTGTTCCTCCCACGAAGGAGAATTTTTTACCAATCAATGGTCCCGACTGCCTTCTCCTTTGGATGGGGAGTGGGATGTCGGTTTTTGATTGACTTCCCCTTCTCTGGAGGAGTCTTCTTCGCCGACTGGCCTTTACTTGGGCCAGCCCGGCTCTTGGTGATCAGCTCTGTAATTTCACCCTTGAAACTTGTCATGAATCTCATGAGTTCGTCTCGCGTGACAAAGGTTGATCCAATGGCCGTTTGTGTTTCCCCTTCCGGCTGCCCAGAGGGTCGGCTTGGACCCGTCTGGGAGGCACCCCGCTCCAGAGTGTCTCTGGGCCGGATGCGTTTAGTTCTGAGAGAGCCGTCCTCAGCTGTAAAGGCTTCGACCTGAGGATCTTCATCTTCCTCATGGTCTGTAAAAACTTCTGGGTCTTCACCCAGACGGTTAGAGGGTACAGACTCTTGAACCATCTTCGAGGTACTCTCCCCACAGACGGCGCCAAATGTTTTGGGTGTTTTTGTCCCTCGGGAGAGTTACAACACAAAGACTGATCCGGGGTGAGCTGTACCTGCAAAATAAGCGGAGACACCAGTTGGGTGGTGCTCCGTCTCCAACGCACAAGTTAGAAACTTGAAGGGAGAAAAAGGTGTTAAATTTAGGTAGGGATCTGCTCGGATTCCAAGCTCAGGATGTCTCTATCAAAGAGTAAATGTGTAATAAATGATAAAACGTGTCCTCAAAATGAGAGACATCTCCCTATTTATAGGGTCTTTGGGAATTGCCCCTGATTAGATCACTGAACCCTAATCATTGGTGGGTTGCGCCGTTTTCCGGCGTTCTCGGGATTTGGGCATGATGGTCACCTTTTCCCCTTTATTTCTGGAATGACACGTGTCATGCAGGGATTGGTCCATTTTGGACCAATCTGAGGCTGACACGTGTCACCCTCTGATTGGGCCACGTGGCAGGGTAAAAATACCCTAAACAGAACAGACATAGGTCATCTGTTCCTTTGAGGTATCTCAAAATTCTCTTAACAGCCGTTAGATGTGATTCTTTAGGATTAGACTGAAATCTAGCACACAATCCAACACTAAAAGAAATGTCAGGCCTACTGGCTGTTAGATACATGATGAGTGACATTTATGTTACCCTTAGGGGTAGTGTATTGGTCTCTTTTCTCCTGTTTTTCTTAGGTTTTTCTACGTCTTTTCTCCTCTTCTGGCTTCCTTTTTTTTTATGGATGAAAAGTATGCTTATTTGCGCTTGTTTTGATAATCTTTATGCATAATTTTATCATCCCCATGCTCTCGTGATCTTTGCTATCTTTTGCAGGTTCCATGGCGGTCCTAAGCACGGTAGGAGGCCCCTTGGGCAAGTATGGAGGCATGGACAAAGACAAGAGGAGCAAAAGGGAAGGAGAGGAAGCAAGAAGAGGAAGTTCAAGAGGAGGGTTGGCCGAACCTCTAAGAGGTTCGGTCGAACCAAGGTGTGGTCAAACTTTTGAAAAGTTCGACCGAACCTCCAAGGCAGTTTCAACCAAGTTTTCAGCATGTTTACAAGAGGGGTCGAACCAGGAAAGTTCGACCAAACAAGGATCAGGGAGGTTCGACCGAACCTACCCTGAGTTCGGCCGAACCTACCCTGAGTCCGACCGAACCTACCCAGAGTTCGGTCGGACCTTTTCCCGTTTCAGCTGACTTTTTGCGGAGCTTCCTAAGCAATTTTGTAAGGGGTATAAATAGATTTTTTTTGCTCATTAAAGAAAAAAGATTTTTTCAGTTTAGAATAGATTTTAGGTTAGTTTTAGGTTTTAGAGAGAGAAACTCTCAAAATTTTAGAGAGAGAAAGTGAGGAGCACAATGGTTTTCATGGATTTTGGATAATCAAATGAGGAATTTGAAGATCTCCATCTTATATCAATGAGCATTTCTTACTTTCTCTTCTCTTATTGCTTTATTTAGTTGCTTTCATTATGCTTGAGTAGTTTCCCTTCTACTAGGTGTTGAGTGAGGCTTTGCAATGATTATTTGAGTTATTTGAGATAAATTTCATGATAATTGTGTGGATAAATTGATTGAATTGATGTTGGCATGTTGTTTGTTTTAGATTGGATTGATCTCCCATGATAGCACACTTAATTGCATATTGGTTTTAGTTTGACAAGGGATTGTGAATTAGAATTGATATATTTGATTGCATTTTGGGTAATTTTCTTCTATGCACCTAGTCAATGAGGGATCTAGGCTAGGAATTTGAGAGATTACTTTTGAGTGTATTTAATTCTCATTATAATTCTTTCTTTGCATGATTGATTATCAAATGGATTCTCATTAGCTTATTAATTGTTCTAAGTGGATCTTTTCCCCTAGTAGACTTTATCATACCTTGTTCTTTATATGTGTTTTAGTGTAGTTGTAGTGTCATTTATCCTTAAATCGACTTCGGCATAGCTTAGGCATTAGATTAAGAACAATCTAGCATTACCGTTCCTTGTGGTTCGACTCCGAACTTACCACTAGACTTGTTTAGGGGTTAGTTTTAGGATTTATAAATTTATTTGATTGAGTGTGGAATGTGCGACCGTTCTAACGCCCATCAAAATGGCGCCGTTGCCGGGGAACGATGTCAATGCTTGATTGTTTTTGATTGCTTGAGTCTAGGTCTTTGTGTATACTTTTTTTTATTTGTTTATTTATTTTTTGTTTGTTTGATTGTTTTTGTTAAAAAAAATTAAAAAATGGCATGTTTCTCATTTCCTCAATATGATAATGATCCTTTTTGTGATTATTTCAATAGACTTGAGGGACTTGTAGATCGTAATTGTTATAGTCTTTGGGAGGCTTCTGAGATTTGTTATTTTGGTTTGAATAAGCAAACTAGGGATATTGTTGAAAGCATGTATAATGGTGAATTTAAAGCATTATCAACTGATGATGCTTGGGATTTTTATGTATGGTTTGCTAGGGATGTTTACAATAAGGGTAATCATGTTTCTAATATTGATGTGCAATGTGTCGATTCTTCTAATGTTAGCATGCATTCCCATGATTTGTCACATGATCTCATTAGTGAACCTAGAACAAATGATTTCAACTCTATTTCCCCTATTGTTCATGATGATGAGGTGCATTCCAATGTTGATGAGCATGGTGTGTTTCATTATTCTTCATTATTTAGCATGCCTTCTTGTGATGTACCTTTTTCTCCCAATAATGAATCTTATATGCTTGATTGTGCCCCCTCTCCCCGTGATGATGATTATACTCATCCTTCTAAAGTTGATGCTTACAATCTTGGTTGTGATCCTTCTCCCCTTGTTAACCCTCAATTTTCTTCATCCTGTGAGTGTCCGATTGATTATTTAGAATCCCTTATTAGGTGTGTTGAGCTTGATTCTACTTTTGGGCCAAGTAAGGAGTTGTTTTTAAATTCTATGAGAAGTCAATTGGAGATGATGAATAGGAGTGAAGAGCGTATTGAGGAGGTAATAAGGAGAAAGGAAGAGCTAGAAAGCCAATTGTCATCTTTGTTGCATGATCTTGAATCTTTCAAATCCCATGTGTGTATTGAAGATGATGATGATGATGTTTTTGTGCAATCAAAAGATTGTGAGGAAGACAACAATGAGCTTTTGAGTGAAGGAAAGAGAGTTGAGAGTGAATTAAATGATGATTTTATGAATAAAAACCCTCTTTCTTATTTTTACCAAGTGCATGTTTGTGATTCCTCTATTCATGAGTATTTGGACTCATTTGAGATTATGTCCCATTTATTTTGTGAGGTTCAAATGAAAAATAATGACATTTTGAGTGACTTCATTGAGAATGCTTCATGGGAAAGAGATGAATTTGAGATGAATTTGCATCCATTCATGCATGGTTTTGAGATCTTAGGATTTCAGATTTCTAAGGGAAATGTTGTTTATCGTCGTGATAGGGAATTGGAAGATGAGGTTGTTTCTCTTGGAGATTGGTTGTTTGAGGGAGATGTAGATCACAAGTGTTCTTCTTTTGAGAATTCAATGATTAATTTTCATTCCCTTATTAGTGATGAGAGGCAAGGTGGTGAAAATGAGATCATTTGTGAGACCATTTCTCATATCCCCCCACGTCATCATATTCCATTTTCAAGAAAATTTGATCATGTTCCCTCCTATCCCATGTCACTCCCTTCTTTTCTCAAAGAGCCTATTGGGGACCCTCTTTCTATTTGTGATCTTCAAGCTCCCCACTCATCGATTATTGAGGAAAAGGGTGATTTTGCCACCAAAAAACATTTTAAGGAGAGTTTGCCTTCCTTTTCTTTTTCTTCTTCTTCTTCTTCTTTTGTTGAATTTTCTTTTGAATCTTCTTCTTCTTTTTCTTGGCATCTCTCTCCTCATTTGCGTGCACTATCCTTGTTGCACGTTATCTTCCCGTCATTTTCCTACCTTCTTTCTTATGAAATGTGTAGTAGTGCATTTGATAAGCTCTTACGATCCTTGCAATATTATTTACTAGAGCGGTCAAGCTTTGACCTTAAGCAAGCCTTTCTCGGGAAGTAACCCGTGTTTATTGCTTTCATTTTTTTTATTTTTAGAATAGTTTTTGGCCTCATGGAAATGTTTGTGTGCTTGGTGCTAGGTACATAACTTAATATACTCTTATGCATTGGTTTGGATCAAGAATCAAGGAAGTTTGACTCCACTTTTGCTAGCACATGGAAATCAAGATTCAATTTTAGAGGTAGTCGGCTTCAAGAAGGTTTAATTGGGTCATTTGCGGGTACTATACCCACCTAATATCCGGTAATATCTATCCTTGCTCTTCCTCTAATGATTTGTGACTTGTTGGACATATGTTGGTTGGTTGGATGACTTTCTTTCTTTTCTCCTCCCATGGATTCTTTGGTTTAAAGTTTGAGCATGTTGCCTCATTCAAGCTTGGGGGAGGGTATTCTATCATGTTTGGTGGAATTTTGATTCATATATGCCATGCACATTTGTATATGCATTTCCATTTTCTTTATTTTGAAAATTCCAAAAAGATTTCGTTTCTATCAAGGCAAATTTGCAATGTGTTTTGTTTTGTTCTTACTTTTGACATAATACGCTTGGACTTGTATTCTTGAATGTCTTTATTCCTAAATTATAAAGGTATGCACGGTTTGAGAATGTGTTAGGTTGACTCTAGGATATGATATGCTAAGGTAGTTGTTAAGAACTTTGAGACCATGAATCCCTAGTTCACTTGCTTGTGGTAAGATGGAGTTGCTCTCTATGGTGGATATGAAATCAAGAGTTAGTTATTGCTATCCCTAGTGAGGTAAATTGTTCAAGCCTTCATCATACTTTGTTGAGCGGCATATTTGGATCCTTGGCTATTGCATTCTCGAATCTAGAACTTGACTTTTAGCTCCCAAGATCGCGACCGTGCCACTTTAGGGGATGACAAAGGAATTTCTCTTTTTATAGGATAGATTTTCTATTTTTGAGTTTAGTTTATATTTTCCCCTCTTGCTAGCCCTTTTGAGCCATATACCTTCTTTTCTCTAGGCACAATACAAGCCTTGAAGCCTTGGTTTCACTTTCTACCTTTAGTTTTGTGAAGCAATTTAGTTTTCGAGCTTGTTTTATTATTTATGGTGCAAGTTTAGAATTATGAGTTTATTTGCAAAGCGAGTATGTGTTGTATATAAGTTTGTGCATAAAAGCAAATGCATTTTGAGAAAAAGTCGTCCAAAGTTAAAAAGGCAAGGACTTTTAAATGAAAAAAAAATATCGAAAAAAAAGGGTAAAAGAAGAATGAAAAGCACAAAATGATTTTGTTATAGTTGTTTTTTTTTTCCCCTATTTTTGTTAGTTTGTTTTAAATAAGCTTGGGGGAAATTTATTTTATGAGCATAGTTGGTACTTTTGTTTTGGATTCGTTTGGATCTTGTGGAAAAAGTTCCACCCGAGCTTCACATGTAGGTTTACCACCAATTTCAAAAGTTTTCCACACCTTTACTCTCCTAGCCTGTGTATTACAACCTTGAAAGTCCTTTTGATCCTAGAGGGTTAAGTCATTTAGTGGTGGCAGGAAATAGGAATCAAGCCTATAGAGCGAGTTTGCATAGCCAAGATGTTGGGTAACCTTCTCATGTTTTGAATTTCTTACTTATTTTCCGGTTCCATCGTGGAATCATGAGAAGCTAACTTGAAAGTGGATTTGAAACTTGTAGAGAGGTTGTGGTTTGATTCGTTGGAACAAAAGGTGGAATATGTTTCCGTTAGTTCTCTATGCTTAGCATATGCTATGTTTCAATCAACCTTGGACATCTTAGAACGTGCATACCTTTATTTTTATTTTTTTTAGAAAGATTGACATTCTTTAGTGCTTGTTCCATTGTAAAAATCCACTTAAGAACGCTTGTAACCTCTCTTTTACTTCAATTTATTTTATCTATTTGTTTATTGCTTTGCCTTGATTTTTGTCAAGAGTTATGGGTTAAACTCTTAGGATACCCTTACGAGAGCATACTCGTCCTCTAGAGCGATCTATGGGGTTTAAAGTGCTTGATGCATGCGCTAAATGCATTCGTGATTCCTACGAAAGTGAGTTAGTGTATATTCTTTCTCTTCTAGTTTTATTTTATTTTATTGTTTTTTTTTTAAAAAAAAATACATCGTTTTCCGTTGTGTTTGTTTTGTTTTGCTCGAGGATGAGCAAAAGTTAAGCTTGGGGGTGTTTGATGAGTGACATTTATGTTACCCTTAGGGGTAGTGTATTGGTCTCTTTTCTCCTGTTTTTCTTAGGTTTTTCTACCTCTTTTCTCCTCTTATGGCTTCCTTTTTTTTATGGATGAAAAGTATGCTTATTTGCGCTTGTTTTGATAATCTTTATGCATAATTTTATCATCCCCATGCTCTCGTGATCTTTGCTATCTTTTGCAGGTTCCATGGCGGTCCTAAGCACGGTAGGAGGCCCCTTGGGCAAGTATGGAGGCATGGACAAAGACAAGAGGAGCAAAAGGGAAGGAGAGGAAGCAAGAAGAGGAAGTTCAAGAGGAGGGTTGGCCGAACCTCTAAGAGGTTCGGTCGAACCAAGGTGTGGTCAAACTTTTGAAAAGTTCGACCGAACCTCCAAGGCAGTTTCAACCAAGTTTTCAGCATGTTTACAAGAGGGGTCGAACCAGGAAAGTTCGACCAAACAAGGATCAGGGAGGTTCGACCGAACCTACCCTGAGTTCGGCCGAACCTACCCTGAGTCCGACCGAACCTACCCAGAGTTCGGTCGGACCTTTTCCCGTTTCAGCTGACTTTTTGCGGAGCTTCCTAAGCAATTTTGTAAGGGGTATAAATAGATTTTTTTTGCTCATTAAAGAAAAAAGATTTTTTCAGTTTAGAATAGATTTTAGGTTAGTTTTAGGTTTTAGAGAGAGAAACTCTCAAAATTTTAGAGAGAGAAAGTGAGGAGCACAATGGTTTTCATGGATTTTGGATAATCAAATGAGGAATTTGAAGATCTCCATCTTATATCAATGAGCATTTCTTACTTTCTCTTCTCTTATTGCTTTATTTAGTTGCTTTCATTATGCTTGAGTAGTTTCCCTTCTACTAGGTGTTGAGTGAGGCTTTGCAATGATTATTTGAGTTATTTGAGATAAATTTCATGATAATTGTGTGGATAAATTGATTGAATTGATGTTGGCATGTTGTTTGTTTTAGATTGGATTGATCTCCCATGATAGCACACTTAATTGCATATTGGTTTTAGTTTGACAAGGGATTGTGAATTAGAATTGATATATTTGATTGCATTTTGGGTAATTTTCTTCTATGCACCTAGTCAATGAGGGATCTAGGCTAGGAATTTGAGAGATTACTTTTGAGTGTATTTAATTCTCATTATAATTCTTTCTTTGCATGATTGATTATCAAATGGATTCTCATTAGCTTATTAATTGTTCTAAGTGGATCTTTTCCCCTAGTAGACTTTATCATACCTTGTTCTTTATATGTGTTTTAGTGTAGTTGTAGTGTCATTTATCCTTAAATCGACTTCGGCATAGCTTAGGCATTAGATTAAGAACAATCTAGCATTACCGTTCCTTGTGGTTCGACTCCGAACTTACCACTAGACTTGTTTAGGGGTTAGTTTTAGGATTTATAAATTTATTTGATTGAGTGTGGAATGTGCGACCGTTCTAACGCCCATCAATACAGCAATGAACCAATCATACCTCTGTAAGTGGTTTGATCCACACTTGTTCCTTGTGGATCCTCATCAAGTCTTGTTGTTGTTCCCATAGGTGTATGATTTGTCTTGGCATTCTCCATGTTGTACTTCTTCAGAAGTTTCTCGACATACTTCTGTTGGTGAATCGTTATTCCTTCTGTTGTTTGCTTTATTTGAAGTCCAAGGAAGAAATTTAATTCACCCATCATGATCATCTCAAATTCACCACCCATTAGCTCAGCAAAGTACTTGCACAAACCATTGTTAGTAGCACCAAATATAATATCATCTACATAGATCTGCACAACTAACAAATCAGTTCCTCGATATTTAAGAAAAAGAGTTTTGTCTACTTTTCCTCTTTTGAAATCATTTTTCAGTAGGAACTTTGAAAGCCTTTCATACCAGGCTCTTGGAGCTTGTTTAAGCCCGTAGAGAGCTTTATCAAGCTTAAAAACATGATTTGGAAATTTAGGATTTTCGAAACCTGGAGGTTGTTCAACAAACACCTCCTCATTTAAGAAAAGCACATTTCACATCCATTTGATAGAGTTTAAAACCCATAAAAGAAGCAAAAGCTACTAGGATTCTAATAGCTTCTAATCTAGCTACAGGAGCAAAGGTTTCATCGAAATCAATACCTTCCTGTTGCTTATAGCCTTTCACGACCAATCTAGCCTTGTTCCTTACAATGGTGCCATGTTCATCAAGCTTGTTCCTGAACACCCATTTGAGCCCAATTACTTTCTTTCCCTTAGGCTTTGGTTCAAGGTGCCAGACTTTGTTCCTTTCGAACTCATTGAGTTCCTCTTGCATGGCCACTATCCAATCAGCATCTCCCAAGGCTTCTTGATGATTTCTTGGCTCTAGAATGGACATAAATGCATGGAATGCGCAGTAGTTCCTCTTTTGTGATCTTGTTTGAGTTCCTTTTCCTATATCACTAATAATCAGATCAGTTGGATGGGGGCCTCGATACCTGAACGGCCTGGGTTGGAATTCCCTTGCTGGAACTCCAATTTGAGGAGCTTATGTTTCTGTTCCTTCTACTTCTTCTGCTTGTTCCTCATTCACCTGTTCATCTGGTTGAGGAACCTCTCCATTTTCTTGATGTTCCTCTTTTGGAGCAGGCTGCTTTTCCTTGGTTTGCTTTTGAGTCTCCTCTTCATCCCTGTCTCTTATCAATCCAATTTCAAAATCATTATCATCTTCTTGTTCCTATACACTCACAAACTGGTTAACTTCATCAAAGATTATATGAATGCTTTCCTCAACACACATTGAGCTTTTATTGTAGACTCTATAAGCTTTGCTATTAGAGGCATATCCTAGAAATATAGCCTCTTCACTTCTTTCATCAAATTTCCCTAGGTTTTTCTTACCATTGTTATGTACAAAGCACTTACAACCAAAGGCTCTAAGATGAGATATGTTTGGCTTCCTTCCCCTGAATAGTTCATAGGGAGTCTTGTTGATGATACTTCTGATTGTTACCCTGTTAATAATGTAACATGTTGTATTCACGGCTTCAGCCCAAAAGTTCCTTGGCAATCCACTTGCAATTAGCATTGTTCTAGAAATTTCCTCAAGGGTTCGATTCTTCCATTCTACAACTCCATTCTGTTGGGGAGTCCTTGGAGCTGAGAAGTTATGGTTCATGCCATTTTCCCTGCAAAACTCATCGAATCTAGAGCTCTCAAATTCAGTTCCGTGATCTGATCTGAGATGGACTATGGAGTGACTACTGATTTCTGTATTTTCTTGGCAAAGGCAACAAACTCGTTAAAAGTTTCATCTTTACTAGCAAGAAAAATAACCCAAGTGAATCTAGAATAATCATCAATAATAACCAAAACATATTTCTTGCCACTCCTGCTTTGAATTCTCATGGGACCACACAAATCCATATGGATTAATTCCAAAGGCTTTGTAGTGCTTACCATTTTCTTCAATTTTAAAGATGAGAGAACATGCTTGCCTTTCACACATGCATCACAAACTTTGTTTTGTAGGAACTTGATAATAGGAAGTCCCACTACCAAGTTCCTTAACCTCAGCTTGTCCAGTAATGAAAAGCTAGCATGTCCAAAACGTTTATGCCATAGCAGGGGATCACTTCAACAACACTCAGACATGTAAGGTTGTTCCTTGGGATTAAGTTGAGGTCAACTGTATAAGTGTTCCCTCTTCTTGTTCCTTCTAGAACAACCTTTCCTGACTTGTTGTTGATGATGTTGCAAGAATCAGAAGTAAAACTTACAGAGTTTCCTTTATCATAGAATTGTGATATACTGAGCAAATTGTGCATTAAGCCCTCCACCAGGAACACATTATCAATGGAATGAGATTTAGATCTTCCAATTTCGCCTTTTCCAATGATCTCGCCCTTCTTATTATCCCCAAAGGTTACTGTTCCTCCAGGGTAGTCTTCTAGTGAGAGGAATTTTGATTTATCACCTGTCATATGCTTTGAACAACCGCTGTCGAGATACCACGAGTTGTTCCCCCTCACTAGGACCTGCAAGAAAACTAAGCATTAGGATTAGGAACCCAGGTTTCCTTGGGTTCCTTAGACGTGGATGCAATATCAGTTTTCTTGACCCACACTTGTTTTACATTTCTTTTATCAGCTTCTTCTCTTATCCTACACTGTCCAAAGAGATGTCCAGTCTTACCACAAAAAGCGCATACCTTCATGCTAGGAAGCTCAACATATTTCTTTTGCTTACCTTTCTTCTTGGTCATATAACCAAGGCCTTCAATTCTTTTTTCTTGAGCTTCGGCTATTCACTTAGGTATGACTTTTGGGTCAATACTTCTATCCTTTCTAGCATTCAGTTCCGATTCAAGTTGATCCTTTTGGGTTTTTAAAGTAGAAAGCTCATTTTTCAATTTTTCAAAATCAACATTGAATTTAAGCAATTGATCGCTTGAGGAACTGCTAGAACTGATATCAGAATTTATGAGCTTATACTGAGTTAATTCAACATTCAGAAGAATACTTTCATTCTTAATTCTATCAGCTATCTCAGTTATGTGTTTGTATTTAAAATCAAGCTCTCTTAGTTTTCTTTGAGACTTGGCATAGGCTGTTTCCAACTAGGTACCATGTTCTCTGCAAACCTTAAGAGCTTTTTCACATTTATTCATTTTCACACATGTATCTCTAAAGAATTCTTCTTCTTCTAGACATATATCTATCAAGTCATCTTTAGAGAGTGTTTTAAGCTGTTTAGGATCAAGAAATACCTCTTTCTAGAGTTCCTCAAGGTAAGCCTTTTCATCATCTGATTTGGCCATCAAACAGAGATTGGCCGTCTCTTCTTCTAGTTGGTCATCATCTTCTTCTTCACTCTCTGAGTCTCCCCAGGCTGCTATCATGGCCTTCATCATGTCTGACTTTTGATAGTTTGCTTTGCTGAATTTTTCTCTTCCCTGTTCCTTAGCCTTTCCTTTCCCTTTATCATTTTCCCAAAGGGGACAGTCTCTGATAAAGTGATCTGGGGATCCACACTTGTGGCAGCTGTAGTCAGGCTTTGTATTGGAGGTCTTTTTCCCAAAGTTCCTTGAGGTTCGGCCTTTCTTGAACATCTTTTTGAATCTTCGCACAATTAGGGCAGCCTCATCCTCGTCCACTTCTGAGTCTTCCTCCTCATCAGCCTTAAGATCCAATCCCTTGTTCCTCATGGGTTCATTGTTGACTCCAAGGTGTAGCTCATGAGTCATGAGAGAACCTGCTAGTTGTTCAATATTAAATTTTGTAAAGTCCTTCGTTTCCTGAAGGGCTGTCACCTTAACTCTCCATCTCTCATCTTGTGGAAGACTTCTAAGAACCTTCCTAACCTGCTCATCTGTAGGAATCTGTCTACTAAGGGAAACCAACTCATTTATGATGTTAGTAAAACGGGTTAGCATCTCTTGAATGGTTTCCTTAGGCTGCATCTCAAATCTCTCATACTTAGACATAAGTAGATCAATTTTTGAGCGTTTAACCTCATTAGTTCCTTCATGAGTAATCTACAGCAAATCCCAGATTTCCTTAGCATTCTTGCACCCCATAACACGATTGTGTTCGTGAGGTCCAAGTCCACAGTGGAGCAATTTCATAGCCGTAGCATTTATTTCCATTTTATCAAAGTCCTCTTTTTCATATTCATACATAGGCTTAGGGATTACCTCATTCTGAGCATTAGTTTTGGTGACTTCGAAATTACCAACCTCGATGACCCTACAGACTTGGTAGTTCTCTGCCTTGATAAAAGATCTCCATGCGGTTCTTCCAGTAAGTATAGAACTTGTCGTTGAACATAGGAGGCCTCTGAGTTGAGTATCCTTCCTCGAGTTTCTCATGAGTATTCATTTTCTCCAAGACCTTTCTTCTTCAGGGTTTCCTGATTTTCCTAGAAGTTAGGCTCTGATACTAATTGTTGTTTTAATGAATACTACAAGAAGGGGGGGTTGAATTGTAGTATGAGAATTTAGCCAAACCTTTTGCGGAATTAAAATTAAGTTAGCTAAAGGAACTGAGAGATTAACTAAAGGAACTAAAGAATGCAAGAGAGATTTTACGTGGAAAACTCCTTGGCCCTAACAAGGAGAAAAACCACGACCACTTGGAATTTTGGGAAACCAATCTTCACTATAATAGGGCAAATGATCCTATTACAAGCTAACGACTAAAACTCAAGTTCCTCTACGAACTTGAGACCCTGAGGAACAAGTCACCCAACTTGTTACTCTTCTCTTCTCTTTCTCTCTTCTCACATCTTTGTTCTCTCTTCTCTTTCTCTCTTCTCTTTCTCATACACAAACGTTCACTCGAACTTCCCCATTCCCCAAATTACAACTAGAAAGAAAAACAAACTCTAGTATAAGAACATTAAGAACACTCTAATGAACTTGTGTGGAATTGACACTTGACTCGATTTGAAGCTTGAAAACTTATGTGAGCAAGGGTGAGTTTTTCCATATGAAATCAACAACTATTTATAGACCAAAATTCGTTTAGGAAAAACTTCTTTGTGCAGCAAATCCATTACGCCACTGCTCCAACCCACTAAGAAGATCATGTCCCTATAATTAAGGAACCATGAACTCCTTAATGTGAAAACCCATGACTGAAGAAGAACATGGGAGAGTAGTCCGTAAGTTTTGGAAAACGTGGGAGATTTTATTTATAAGATAATTTCCGAAAATCAGAAATAGGAATAAAATAAAATCTTTTTAATTTTGAGAAAAAGATAACCGTTTAAATGATAACAGTTTTCCTAAAAACTAGCATGCACATATTTTATCTTTTAGACCAATTCCACACAGATTTTTCGAGTGCAAATTAATATCTTATACTTACATAAATCCTAAAATATAAAAATATATTTAGTCTTCATGTTCTCTGATGAAGCTTCTACTCCGAGGCTTCTGTTCCTTGGGAGGAACTTCTCTTCTCTGATGAGGCTTCTTCTCTGAAGCTTCTGTTCCCTAAGGGAACCTTCTCTTCTAGTCTTCATTTCTGAAGCGCCAGTTCCTGTGAGGGAACTTTTCTATATGGCTAGCTCTGCTTCTGGCCTTCTTGTTCCTCATGGTATTTTTACAAGACACTTATTTCTCCTGGTCTTTATAACTGAGTACACACTTAAACAATCAAGCACTTATTAGTTTGTAAGTAAGTGAGGTTGTGTCATCATCAAAATCATTAAGTCCAAAACATGTCAAGTCCAAAAACCATTAGACTCTTCTAACTATCCAAGCCCAATTATCAACATGGTATGTCATGAACTCATGAGGCCCAATAATGGGCCTCTAACTTGTTTAACCCAATACTCTTATGTGTGACCTTGTAGGATCCACTCTATAAGCCTTTGGGTCATTAAGCTAGCCCAAATATCAATTGTCATATCTAGCACCAAACGTTGACGACCCTATAGAATGAACTAATTATCTCCATAATCGTGATCCTTGATATATCTCGTAATTGCACTTATCGATCCTAAGAATATCATGTTAGATAGAGATTTCTAGTTTCTTTCAATATCCTAGAAGGTGTACAGGAGAACTTTGGTAATACATTGAGGACGATTACAACATTCACCAAGTAATAAATGGAGAAACAAAAGGAATAGTTGACATTGGAGGTCATGTACATAGCATCTGTACTCAGTTTCAAAAATTAAAGGATGTAAAGATAGCATTGAAGTGAAAAACATTGGCATACAAATCAGCATTGGCATGGCAACATTTTGAGATTGATATAGAAAGAACCATGAAAGTTCACTATGTCAAGGAAGTTTAAGAACTAAAACATATAGTTATCTAGGTAAAAAGTATCCAATCATGGATTTGAGTGGCCGGTGCAAGTTAAACAAGGGATATATGTTATTGAAAGTGTAATCAATGAAACAAAGGATAAATTTGGTAAGAAAGAAAGGATGAGCCAAAGTATATAGAAATATATGAGTTTGCATAGAATTGGTAAAGTGATTAATAACTTGTATATTATTGGACCTTGGTAAGATATAAGACATTATCATAGTCAATGTGAAAAAAATTGACTAAAAGTATGAGTTGCAAAAGAAACTAATGAGTGTAACCAATTTGATGAAGAGAAATATTAGAGTAGGTTTGGTTATATTCGTTAATATTGTATTTATGTTAAGTTTATCTTATTAGGAGTTTTAGACAACTTATATTTTCCGATTGTATTGTTATATATATGAGAGTATTGTCAATGCAAAAGGGTTAAGTCGTTTTCTACACATTATTCTTGAGTTTAACATGGTATCAAGCCTCTCTAATTTCTAGAGATTTTTAATTTGATCTTGGTTTGTTCTTTATTAATTCTGCATATTAATTTTTTTGTTAGTGAGATATAGGCTTTAATTTTTTTTTATTTTACTATTCACACAATTTTAATTCCTCCAATTAGGGCTCACATACAAACCCTAATTTTTTTGGTTCAATTTTTTTCTGGTTTGTAGTGCTCCGGGAGGGTGCTGTTGTGGTTTCTGTGTGGTGCGCATCATCTATGCGTGCTGTGGTGGTGTGTGTGCTTGCTGCTGTGGCGTGTGCATGTGTCGAGTGTTTGTTGTGCGCTTCTTACTATGAGTGAGTGCGTGTGGTTTATTTAGTGTTGTGCTACATTGGTGTGTGTAGTGCTCAATTTGGTGTTCTTGTTGCTGTTATTGCGTGTACGTGGGTGCTCAAGTGGGTGCTGTTGTGTGTGCATGAATTTGTAAGCAATTGTGGTTTGCAATTTGTTTCCTCAAAGGCAAACAAGTTAATGGTTTTGCATCCATAGTTTGGTATTTTCCCTCACTGTTTTATTTTGGTTGAAAGTTGGGTGATTATTTCATTTTCCTATTTTTGTGGATTGTCACATTGTGTTGGTTAAACAGTTTGGTATTTTTGCCTCAATACTCTGCCATATTATATTGTGATTTGTAGCTCATTAATTTTAAGGTGTTCCTCAATTAGTTTGGTGTATTTTCTTTGGTGATTTTGGCGGTGCAAATTGGTGTGCTATTTACTGAATTAAGGGGAAGCTAATTCTTTTGGTACGTGGATTAATTACTTCTTTTTCCTTATTGTTATCATCTCTTTAGTTGGTACAAGTTGGATTTCTTTTGCTCCTTCTTTGATTTGTGTACTGTGGTGGTATTTTGGACTTCGTATTTGTCCATTATTTATCGGTTGGTTTCATAGCTCATATTTCCGTCTCTTATTGAGCTAGATTGGTGTTCTCTTTCAATGGGGGCTCAATCTAACCAAAAATTTTAGCATATAACTGCCGCAGATCGTAGGAGTGTTCCTACTATTACCGAAGAGCAATGGAAAGATCTTTTGTCTGTCGTTCAGTTCTCGAGTTCTTCATCTATTCGCACCTATAATTTTGTCGATTGTCTCATTGATAATGGAGCATCAAATCATATGTCTGGTAATAATGACCTATTTACCAATTTATCTGATATTTCGTCTCCTGTTGGTTTGTCGAATGGGAAAAGCACCACTGCTACAAAAGAAGGGAGAGTTATTTTGTCTGATCATTTAACTCTTAATAATGTTCTTCATGTTCATGCTCTTAAATACAACTTGTTGTTTGTGTCTCAGTTGTTAGAAAAGCAGTCTTATTTTGTTATGTTCACTTACAAGCTATGCATTATTCAGGACCGCAGTTCAAGGAACCTGATTGGAGCGGGGGAGCAGTGTGATGGGGTCTATATTTTTCGTTTGGTTCGTGCTCGGAATCCTCAGGCGAACAAAGTGGTGATTTCAGATGCGAGCTTGTTATGGCACAAACGTCTTGGTCATCCATATATGCAAGTGGTTAGTTCTTTTATGGGACTTTCTCATAATACTCATGGTCATAGTAGTTCTTCTGGTTGTTAGTTTAACTGTGATATTTGTTTTATAGGGCAGCAACCCCGCAACTCTTTTCTATTGAGTACTCATTGAGCATCTGGTATATTTGATTTGATTCATTGTGATATTTGGGGTCCAAATAAGATTTTGTCGAGTTGTGATGCTCGGTATTTTCTTACCATTGCTGATGATTTTTCGCGTTCTACTTGAGTGCTCTTACTGGTTAGTAAATATGTAGCTTCTCACTTGGTTCGTGAGTTTTTTGCTATGGCTAAGACTCAATTTGGGCGTAAGGTCAAGGTGGTTAGTAGTGATAATGGTCAGGAGTTTCACAGTTTAGGTTCTTTCTTTGCTTAGAAAGGCATTTTGCATCAAATGTCATGTGTTGAAACGGCTCAACAGAATGGTAGAGTTGAGTGTAAACATCAAAACATTTAGAATGTGGCACGAGCTCTTCGGTTTCAAGCAAAGTTGCCCAATTAGTTTTTAGGTGAGTGTGTTATGACGACTGTTCATTTGATTAATAGGATTCCGACTCCTGTTCTCTAGGGTAAGACACCTCATGATTGTTTGTTTGGTCAAACAATGTCGTATGACAGTTTACGAGTTTTTGGTTTCCTTACTTATGCTGCGAATCGTCCTCGGGTTAAGGATACGTTTGATTCTCGGAGTCGTAAATGTTTCTTTGTTGGTTATCCTAATGGAAAGAAAGGTTGACGTCTATATGATTTGGAGACGAATGAATTCTTTGTGAGTCGAGATGTGTAATTCTTTGAGGATAAATTCTCGTATCTAGAGTCTCTTTCGAATGACCAACGTTTATTGTGGGAAAAATATTTTGCGACTCCGCCGGTGTTGGAGGATGATGATATGACATATTTTTCGTTGATAGGTGAGCAAGTGGGGGACGCTATGTTTGAGGCAGCCCGCACCATAGCCCAGCCGCGGCAACCTGCTCCTAGCCACGGCCAGGCTGCGGCACAAGCTGCCAGGTAGCCTGCCAACAACAGCAACAGTGGCTGCTGCTACCCATCCATCCAGTGTTGGACAATCACCGCACCATCCTGGTTTGGCTGGGCAGTCCGAGCCAACCGCCAATGCTGGTCAGCCCGCTCCTCAGTCCGCGAGTTTTCGGCAGCCGGTGGTGGCGTTTGGTCATGGTTCGCCGTCTCTTGGTGGTTTTGGTAATGACGAGCGTCCGACTAGTATTGTTAAGCGAGAAATAGTTGATGAAAATATTGTGATTTCGCCGGATTATTTGAGGGGGAGTTCGTCAGATAATTTGGGTCGTGGTCATAGTGAGAAACATCCTCCTTCGTGGCATCGGAATTATGAGGATGTTTCTCACTATCGGAATTTGTGCAAACCTAAGTATTTTTTGGGCATTGAGGTTGCTCGGAGTTCGGAGGGCATATTTCTTTCTCAACGAAAGTATGCTCTAGATATTTTGACTAAGATAGGGATGTTGGGTTGTAAACCCATTGATACTTTGATGGAGCAGAACCATCGTCCTGCACATGCTTCCGGTGAGCCGTTCGCTCAACCAGAACAGTATCGTCGTTTGGTTGGACAGTTGGTATACTACAAGAAAATAACCTTTTCCTAGCGATTATTTTAACCTTTAGTATCGATTGTAGTTGCAACAAAAAGCTTTCCCAACGAATGGGCATTCGATACAATATCGCTGGGGTTGGCCTTAATAATCGATACGAAAAACTACATCCAATCGTGGTGATTATTGTAGCGATTATAATCGCTATAAACGTTGAACTCATTTTCTTCAAAAAAAAAAATCATAGATATGATCTTTACAAGATTCGAACATGCAACCTCAAACTCTTATATATGTTTCACCAATAAACTATGACATATTTTATGTATTCTTTGTTAAACAATATTTATATATCTAGTGTAGGAAAGGCTTTTTGTATCGATTTTTGGGATTTATTGGCGATTGTAAATGCTACGATTTCTCATAATTTTATTAACGTGCAAAAATAGTGGGGATATGTATTATTATGTTTTCTGTATCGATTTTATATGGGAAAACCATGGAGATTGTAAAATGATACGATTTCCTTAATTATTTCACAAACATACTTGCATATTGTAGCGAATGTACAATCACTACAAAATAATCGCTACGAAAAGACAATTTTCTTGTATATGTCGGTCACTTGATCAGAGTTGAGTTATTCAGTTCATGTTTTGGCACAATTTTTGAGTGTTCCACAGGTTTCCCATTGGGATGCGGTCGTTCGTGTCTTGCGCTACCTTAAGGGTAGTCCGGGACAAGGCATCTTGTTGCGAGCTATGTCTGATTTAGTGATATATAGTGATTGGATGGCTATCCATTGACTCGACATTCCTTGTCTGGTTATTTTGTTTTCTTAGGTCGTTCCCCGGTTTCTTGGAAGACTAAGAAACAACCTACTGTAGCCACATCCTCGTCTGAAGCCGGATACAAGTCTATGGCTCTCACTACTCGTGAGTTGAAATGGTTAAAACAGTTGTTTTTTTCTTGGTAATAACATTCAAAGCATGCAGTTGTTTTGTGATAATTAGTCGGCTTTGCATATAGCTAAGAATCCAGTATTTTATGAACGTACGAAGCATATTGAGGTAGATTGTCATTTGTTCGTGATGAGTTGATTAACGGTAATATTTCTACCTCCTATGTTTCGACAGGTCAGCAGTTGGTAGATATTTTAACCAAGGCTCTTGGTCGTCAGTAGTTTGGTTTTCTATTACGCAAGTTGGGCATTCGCGATCTGCATGCTCCAACTTGAGGGGGAGTATTAGAGTCGGTTTGGTTATATTTGTTAATATTGTATTTATGTTAAGTTTATCTTATTAGGAGTTTTAGGCAACTTATATTTTCTGATTGTATTGTGTATATATATGTGAGTATTATTAATGCAAAAGGGTTAAGCCGTTTTCTCCACATTATTCTTGAGTTTAACAAGAAAGCTAGACAAAATCAAGGTTTTGAATAGCATAGTGCTTCATACCTTTACTAAAAGATTGTGTAGATGGAAATTGATTATTTTTGGAATAATGAGTAAGGAAAAGATAATATTATTAGTACTTGCAACAAGGAATGAATATGAAGAAGTGTTATGACTTTACCAAAAATTGAATATAAAGAATAACTCAATTCTAAAGTTGAGTTAAATGGAGTTACGGGGGCGTAACTCATTTTCTTTCAAGGGGGTAAAGTGCGATAGAATTACGCGCTTTTCCCATAATTTTGGCATTATAAGTCCTTTTTCGATCAGTTTTACACTGATTTTGTTATTTAGTTTGATTGTCTTACACACAAGGATATGTAAGTTTATTATCAAATTTGATTCTTAAACTAATGTTAGTGTGAGTTTGTTAGATAGTTTAATAGTTTACAAATTATTTACTGTGAGTTTGTTAGTGAAGTTGTTATCTTACACACTTATTTGTGAAAGCTGGTTATTAAGTTGGTTACTTTACACACTAGTTTGTGTGTTAATGAATATATGAGGTAGAAAGTAAGTATTACAAATGTATCGTACAACAACTAAAAATATTAAGGAAATTTTCATAATTTACAAGCACTTATTCGTCTTCAAACGAGTTTTTAAAGTTTTCGTACCTAAGTTTCGTGGACGAAACTTCTTTTAAGGGGGATAGAATGTAATACTCCGTATTTTTATGTATTTTTATAAAGTATTTAAGTATTTATAAAAT
This sequence comes from Chenopodium quinoa, assembly GCF_001683475.1. NCBI lineage: Eukaryota > Viridiplantae > Streptophyta > Magnoliopsida > Caryophyllales > Amaranthaceae > Chenopodium > Chenopodium quinoa. The sequence continues at coordinate 1,110,934 of NW_018744187.1, read as the reverse complement.
ATATTTTTAAGGGCTTAAGTATTTTAATTAAATATTTTAAAGGGTTAAAGTATTTTAAATATAAGGTTTTATAAAAAGTAAAATATATTTTGAGCTAAACGTTTGCTAATTATTAGGCATTGTTTAAAATATCGTAGGTAAACTAGTCCTACATACTCTTATTGGAATAATCTACTTCATTTAAATAAGTCCAACCCTTTATTTGAACCCTTGTGGGTCAAATATTACATACCTCAAGCCCATTTATTTATTGAGCCCAAACTTAAACATTATTCTCTACTATATAAATACCTCTCAAAACCCTAAAAATTTCTCACTCAAAGAGGCTTAAAATCATAGTTGCAAAGTAAGTACTCCATCTGTCTATTATATTTTTCTTTTTCCTTATTTTCTTTTTTTTTTCTTTTTTTTTTTTTCTTTTCTTTTTTTCCTTTTCTTTTCTTTCTTTATTCTCTTATTCTTTCCCCTCTTCTTCTTGTTGTGCGTGGGACTTTTGGTGCCCCAAACCCACTCACGCCATACATCCATCACTGACTGGCGATCCCACCTCCATGTCACCCTTGCCGGCGAGTCACGCCCAACACCGTGAGCCACCATCTCCTCTCTCCTCCTTGTTTTAATTATTATTCCTATAACTATATATTTTGGGTATTGATTTTAATTGTCTAAACATGATTAGTATGTTTTATAATTATGTTTTGAAGATTAAAGATTGTAAATTTATGATTATAAAGTGTTTTATTTTCAGATTTTATATCTTTTTTTTATTTTGTTATTTTTTTTTTTTACAAAAGCAACTAAAAGAAAAATTACACTGAGAAATTAACTAAATTACGTCCACAAATACCCCCTATAAAGTGCGCTTTTGATAGTTGATCCCTTACCACTTTCCAAATAGTGCATATATCAAAAGAACTTCCATCCTTGAGTAATTCCTCAAAGGGCCATAGTAGTCAAACTTCCCTTATATTAGGAAACCGCATCATATGGATAATAGAAATTGGATCTGTGTAAATTGTAATGAATTGGTAGCCTTTTAAGTGAGCCCATTTGATGGCTTTTAAGCAAGCCACCAATTCCGCATGCAAGGTTGACATAGTCGTGCCATACTCCCCTCCTCCATCCAAAAAGTTAACAGCATCAAGAGAATAAGCCCACCCAAAACTTGCATGTCCCGTAGTCTTGTCCCACGACCTATCCACCATAATAACCACCCCAACATTATTTTGTAAAGGTGCATCAGGGAGATCCTCTCTACAGCGAATGTTAGCCCCACAATACCCTCTGGTGGCTGATCCCCATTACTATCCTAGTGTCGAGAGATCCCCGTAGGAGGTTTATCTGGCTTGAGGAAAGATTCAAGACTATTCATAGTTTGACTAAAATGTCTAAAATAGTATGCCTGATACCCCCTTTCATTTTGAAAAAATCGTCCATTTCTGGTTAACCATAGACTCCACAATACTCCCACAAAGATATGTAGTCGTTCACTTCGTTTTCCATCCTCGCTATGAAAGAGCAGGATATGTTGCTGAATCCAGTGTCTCAAAGGATTAGATTCATTAGTTTTAGAGAAAATGTGCAAAGGACAATTATTCCAAGCATACCTCACAAAAGAGCAAAACCTTAAAAGGTGTTGCAAATCTTCATCCACCATTCCACACGAATCACAGGCCTTTTCAACATCCACCCCACACTGTATCAAGTTGGACTTGACAGCCAAACCATTCATAACTAACTTCCATAAAAATAAGCTCCACTTTGAGGGGATATTTAAACTCCAAATGAGCTTAAAGAAAGTGTAATCTTGGACGAAAACCTGTTCCAAAGAAGAACTACGCATTAAAAAAGCATAACCCGATTTAACAGAATAGTTACCGGAAGGGTGATAATTCCAGTAAAGAAAATCCTTCTCATCGGTCGCTGGTAATTCCATCTCAAGAATTCTTTTGGCCGTTTCCCATTCATTATTCACGTACAATAGCTGCATTCCATCGTCTTGGGTTTTCCATTATGAGATCTTTAACCCTACCCGAGCCTATGCCACGAAGGATAAGATCTTATTTCAGTTCAGGTATAGCGCCTTGTACCCACCTCATATTCGCAATTTTAACTCTCTCTCCATTTCCTATTTTCCAGCCATAGCCCTGTACTAGTTTATTCCCCACATATCGAAAGCCACGCCGACCCTAGGAAAATGTTACCAGCACTCACTGTCATATGATTACCAGTGCAAATCGAGAACTCATGATTTGGCTCCAAAACACGAGCAACTAGCAACTGGGGATTACGGGATTACAATGCATTCTAAAAACTTGTTCAAATAGCAAGGCCTCATTTAAGCATCCCATGGCACGAATGCCAAGACCCCCCATTCCTTTTGGCTGTTATAAGGTCTCTCTCTTCACCCAATGCATTCCTTTATCCTCCCTCCAGAAGAACATTCCTATCAAAGAATCAATTTATTAGTAACAGAAGTGGGTAATTTGAAACATTTCATAACATGTGAAAAATTCTTATCAGCACCGTGTTTATCAGTACTAGCTTTGCAGATAGAGGTAAATTAATAGTATTTCAAGACATTATTCTCATTGAAACTTTATCTATCAAGAACTGAAAAGCCCTTTTCTTCCCTGTAGAGAAATCAATAGGGGCACCCAAGTGCCTTTTCATCAAGGAAACCTGCCCTATTCGAGGTATATTTTTATACTCCTCAATTTCAGCCTGTTGGGCGCACTTGATAAACTTAACAAAGGACTTGTCCAAGTTGAGCTGCTACCTTGACACCTCACCAAACCTCGTCAAGATTTCTACAATATTCCTGCATGAAAACTCAAACGCCTGGAAAAACAACATAGCATCACCTGCAAAAAATAAGTGTGATATACAAGGGGATCTCCGAGTCACCCGCAAGCCCTAAATTTGATTACTATTTTTCGCCATGGAGAGCATACGAGACAGGATGTCCATACAGAAGACAAACAAATATGGAGATGGGGATCCCCTTTCTGCAACCCACAAGTCGGCTTAAACGACTCAGAAACTTGGCCATTGACTAGTGTTTTATACGACACTATAGAGATACAGTGGGAAACCCATTGTACCTAAGCCGGAGGAAAACTGTACACTATTAGGACTTTTAGTAAAAAATCCCCAGTCAACTCGGTCATAAGCTTTGGATATGTCTAATTTTATCACTGCTTTAGTAGACACCCCATTGCTGGTGTTAATTAGATGAAGAAGTTCATGGCTCAATTGAACATTATCTTTGACATATCTTCCCGGCATAAAAGCATGTTAAAACTCGCTAATAAGGGACAGTAACAGATGCTTCATTCTATTTACAAGGCATTTAGCCATGCACTTATAAATAGTGTTACAGAGACTTATAGGGCGGAATCGCGAAGACATTTCGGGAATATCCACTTTCGGAAGCATAACTAATAAAGAAGCATTAAGCTCCTTTAATAAGTAACCTATAGAGAAAAAATTTTGTACTGACTCAACAACCGAAGTGCCAACCGTATCCCAATGTTGATGGAAATATTCCGCAATGAAACCATCCGGCCCCGGAGCCTTAAGGTTATGAAAAGAAAACATTGCTTTCCGAATTTCTTGCGCTGTTAAAGGTTTAACGAGATCGTTAGCATCCAACTCTAAAATTTTTGGTAAATCTAACTCCTGAAGAACTAAATTCACCCTTTCCTCATGATTATCCGGTTCCTGTCTAGCAGGAATATAGATTTCTTTGAGTGTATCATGAATTAGCACCTCCAAGTTCTTTTGGTTGATCACCCAATCATCATCACATGTCCTCAAAGTGATTATTTCTCTTCTATTTTGCCTTTGCTGAACACGATTATACATCAAATTTGAAGGACAATCCCCTTCCTTAATCCATCTGTGCTTCATACGTTGTTGCCAATAAAGAAAATCCATAGATATCTTCGTGAATCGGTCATTGATAACTTGCACATAATTACTCCCATCTTGTAAAGTTGAAATGTTAGTACCTTGAACTTGCAGTCCCAATGAGTATTTTCTTCAATACCCCAAATTTTTTATTGTCCAAGCACCATCGTTGAATTTTATGACGTAACCACTTACATCTCTGAACTTGCTTGAACATGGCAGAACCCGTGCACTCCAAGCTCCAAACCTCCGCAATAAACTCCTTTATTTCAGGAAAAATCAAACACCATGTTTCAATTTGATACGGCCTATTCGACTTGATCACCAAGGAGTTAGTATCATAAGTGATGGCCGCATGATCCAAAACCGTTATAGGTTCATGAATTACCATACCGTCCGGGAAATCATTGAACCATTGAGATTTTATAAAGTATTAAAAGCTAGGGTTTTAATTATAAAAGAATTGATTTTTAGGGTTTTAACTTGCAACTAATTTGGGGGGTTCTATATACGCATTGATTGGAAGTGTTAATAAAACTTAAAGATTGAATATTTATGGAGTTTTGATGATATTTTAAATAAATTATATTGCTGAAATTTATTTAAAGTAATATAATTGTGATTTTAATGAAAGGGTTTAACTAACCATTAAAAGAGAGGTAAATTAGGAGTTTTTTTTAAAATAATTTTTAGATTATTATAAGTTGATTAAAGTTAGTTTAAGTTTCTATAAATTGTGTATACAAGGGTAATTAATATAGTATTATTGTCCCTTTATGTAGGAGAGTTGGTTCGAGAATTGTTATAGTGTACTCGACTATTTTAAGAGCTTATTTGAGGTACGTAAGCGTACTTAGAAATTTATTAAGCGTGTAGAAACATGATAGGATTTACTTAATTAATTCCAAGTTAGTGCCATGCTAGAAATTGATTGGAATGAAGGAATTGAAATGAGATTGGTGATTTGAATTGGAGTGATTGAATTGAGAATGGTTTTGGTGAGCTATTTGTGAAGCATGATTAATTGAAATAAATTATTTATTGGATTGATGATATTGGAATATTATCATTGAACCATATTTTTATTATTGGCATGTTTCAAGGTTTATTTAATTAAACTAAATGTTTAATTTGGTTTGAAATATTGAAAATGTATTTTTTACGGTTCATTTTTATTGATGCTATAAGCATGAGAAAGGAGCTATTTAAGTGTCTTTGTATACGAGGAATAAATTATATTTTGGTGTCTAGTGCACTTAAGGTGTTTTTAACACCGAGGGATAGAAATTGTGATGCATTATGCGTTTACGGTGTCTTTGACACCGAGGTAGATTTAAAAATGGTTCAACATTTAATATTATGTGGTCACTAATCATTCAAGAATTAAATTGGTATATTTAATTGTTTGATAATTATTAGGATTGATTGTGTTATGGTTTGAGAGTCATCACTACGTCTAAAAAAATATAACATAAAGTGAAAGAGATTACGCACCAAAACTCTTGGAACGTATTTACCTTTAGTTTGAACACATGGGGGGAGTTATGGGGTTTTATATTTAACAATAAATTCTACTGGGGATATAGGACGCTGTACTTTCAAAATTATTATGCGCAAGAATTCCGCCACTTACGAGTGGTTCTTTTATATTAGCACGGTTAGCTCCCATGTTAGTACCCCTTTATTGAGGTAGGTTATGAAGGAAACCCGTTTGATGCGCAATCAAGCTAAATAAATAAATTAGTTATTTATTAGATGGTCATGTTGTATGCTCTATGTTTGTAAGCAGGTGCAACAAGGTAAGTTGTGTGATGATAGGGTGAAAGCATGTTAGTGTGTTCTATTTACGCTTATGTACTCAGCATTGCTGATTGTGTGTTTGTATGTTTGTTTGGCCTTTTCTTTATCTTGGCCCTACGACGACCCATTTCTAATGGCGACTAGTTGGGACAAGTAGAGAGGAACTTTTTAGGTGATGAAGCATATTCATGATGGGCATGAGTGAAGAGCGAAACATGCTTAGTTTCCATCAGATTATAATGTGATTTATTGCTTTTTTTTTTATTATATTATTGTTATGCTTGTGAGACTAATTCAAAGGTTTTAAGTTCTATTCGGTTTTGGTAAGGGCCTACAATAGTTCCAAGTTGTAGGTTGACTTTGTTAAATTTTTGTTTGACTTTACTTTTATTTGGTTGACTTTTAAAGTATACTTGTCTTGAAAGGTTTAAAGATAGTCTTCCGCTGTGTGTCTTTGATAATTTCCTTAGTCGTTTTCACGGTGGTGGTAATGTCTTAGATTTTCTTATTTTGAGTTTTTAAAAGAGAAAAACAAGTATTTTAAAGGAAATGAATTTTTAGGGTGTTACAATAGTACCATGAAGCAAGATACCCTTTGGTGCAGTAGCAACAACATAATGAAGGGTATGATTCAAAGCTTGTAAATAAGAGGACCTGGGATCCTTAAGAATTGACTCAATGTCTGGACATTATAAGCCAAATCAGGCCTTATATTGGTCAGGAAATTAAGCTTCCCCACCATTCTCCTATAATGCTATGGATCAAGTAAGATATTACCATCATCTGATGAAAGTTTCAAGTGGAGAGGCAAAGGAGTGACAACCTTCTTGAAATTAGAAATACCATATGCCTTAAGTAACTCCTTGGTGAATTTATTTTGTGTGAGAGAAATACCAGAATCCAAATAACCAACCTCCAAACCTAGGAAGTAGTTCCACTTTCCCAGATCTTTGATGGTGAAAGTGTGATGTAAGTGAGTCTTCAAGGAGTTGATAGAACCCAAATCACTACCTGTACCAATTATGTCATCGACATATATAGAAATCAAAGTAGTGTGAAGAGCACATATCCTATAGAATAAGCTATTGTCCCATTTAGACTAAGAATAACCAAGGAACTTAAGCTCATCAAGGAGCTTAGCAAACCATTGACGAGAAGCGTACTTAAAACCATATAAAGATTTCTTAAGCAAGCACACTTTACCAGCAGGATTAGGAACACTTTCAGGTACCTTCATGTACACCACCTTATCAAGAGTGCCATGTAAAAACACATTATTCACATCAAGTTAGTACAAATTCCAGCCATAATAAGCAGCAAGAGCAATGATGCATCCGATGGTTGTCGTCTTTATAACTGGAGAAAAGGTTTCTGTGTATTCAATGCCAAATTTCTGTGTATAACCTTAGCAACAAGTCGGGCCTTGAACCTTTCTGCTACCATCAACTTTCAGTTTAATTTTGACCACTCATTTGCACCTAATAGCCTTTTTGTTCCTAGGTAAATCAACAAAATCCCAAGTATGATTATATTTTAAAGCAGCAAGCTCTGTCTGCATAGCCATAATCCAATTGATGTAGTCCTGAGAAGCTTCAACATAAGTAGTTGGATTAGACAGACTCTTAAAAGCTACAATGAAATCCAAATGTAGGGCAGGAAGAGCTGAAAACATAATCATGTTACACCAGTGTCTTTTGGGAGCAATAACAATATAGTCTTTGTGGTGTTTAGGGTGAAATCTTACTCTGTCAGATTTTCTGACAGGTGTAGTATCAGAAATAGGTTGAGAAATGAGAGGATTAGGAGAAGGAGGATGAAAAGAAGAAGAGGAATGAGGAAGAGAAGGAGAAGGAGAAGGATGAGGAGTATGAGGAGGAGAAGTGTTCAAAGTATGTGTGGCTAGAAAATCATCAAAGAAAATTTCATGAAGAGGTGTGTTTAACGGCCAGGTAGAAAGGTCTTTTTTATATTGAGAGAAGGAAAATGTGAATCAAAAAGAAAAGGAAAGTGTTTCTCATAAAAAAACAACATCCCTCAAAACTGTGATCTTATTAGTGTTTAAATTGAAAATCCTATAGCCTTTTTGAGAACTAGGATATCCAATAAAAACACAAGGGTCTAACCTAGGATCAAATTTCGATCTACCTTGTTTCAGAGTAGAAATGTAACATAAGAATTCAAACACTCCAAGCTAATCCAACTAGGTAGTGTGACCAAAAAGAATCTCAAAAGGAGAAGAAAAGTTAAGACACTGTAAAGGCATCCTATTTATCAAATGAGTGGTTGTTAGAACACTATCACCCTAAAATTTCTTTGAAACCTTGGACTACTGAAAGTATAGGGCTCTAGCAGTTTCTAAGAGATGTTTGCGTTTTCGTTCAACAACACCATTTTGATGTGGTGTGTCAGTGCAACTAGACTGATGTGAGATGCCATTTTTAAGATAAAACTGTTTCATTTCTCCCTCACAAAGCTCAGGGGAATTATCAGTTCTTACAGCTTTGATAGTAAAATGAACTGATTAAAAATCAAGGTAGAAAAATCTCTGGAAATCTTAGCAACATCAAATTTATATTTCAATAAGAACACCCAAGTGAATCTGGAAAAGTCATCCACTACGGTAAGAAAAAATGTACAACCATGATGAGTAGCCACTCTATGTAGACCCCAGACATCTAAATTCAACAAATGAAACACACCAAAAGTTTTTATTTAGCTATGTACAAAAGGTAACCTAGGTGGTCTAGCAAAGTGACAAACCTGACTGGTACAATTTTCAAGATATGTCTTGATATTGATTTCTGGTCTAACCTTATTAAGATGCAAAAATGACATGTGTCCTAACCTTAAATGCCATAATTTGGCAGAATCTAAAACTGACAAACTAGTTATATTAGCAACAACCAGAATTGAATCAATGGTCTTGAAATCTTATATTGCAGCAACAAAGGAGTGATCTAGGCAATAGAGACCATCAACCAGTTTACCAAGCAGCAGTGGCATTCTCAAGGAAGGCCCCTGAAGACAACATTTGTTAGAAGAGAAGTAAGCTTCACATTGCATGTCTTTATGGAGTTTGAAAACAGAAATGAGGTTAAATTGGAAGCCAAGAACATGTAAAACATCCTTAAGAATAATATCATGGCCAAGAGTGATATTTCCTTTATTATTTACTACAATTTGTTTCAAGACTACTCCTAGCAATATGAGTATCAAGAACTTGAATGAACCAGGAAATAAGAGCGCAATTGCACCTCTCCCAAGCTTTGAACAAATTTGAGGTTACATCAGGTTTGACAATTGTTCCATCAATGAAACTTAGTTTATTCTTAACAACTAAGCCGATCATGGCAGATCTCTTCCAATCATATAAGCATTTCCATAAAATTTCGTAGGAACAAGTTTATATTGAGAATCACTAGGATGAAGATAATAGGGAGAAGCAGGATCTTATGAAAGATCAATGTTTTATGATGAACTAGATGCCACAATTTCAGATTAAGAATGAATACAAACAGATGCTTCAAATAAACAATATCAACCAATTAAATAAGCACCTCAACAATATTCTTCAACAAAATCAATTAATCAATCAAACACCTCAATGATATTCCTCAATTATATCAATCAAATGAACCAAACTTCAATCAAACGAATAATTAGTCTCCAATTTCAATAATATTGAACTGGAAAAAAAAAGATTGAATCGCCAAAAATTGAACAAAGAATTACTTACAAACTTTGTAGAAAAATCATACGAACCTCGGTAAAAACTTCAATGTATAATCAAATGAAATAGGATCAAAAGATGTAATAGAAGAAGAATCTAGAAGAAATCAGGAATCGAAATACTCTGATACCATGTTACAAACAGAGAAAAATGAAGAACATATTGAGGGAAAGAGAGAGAAAATTTCTTGAATTTTTGGTGTATTTCTGAATAAGGATAATTTGGGGAAGAATACAACTATTTATAGTGTAGATATTTACAAAATATTATCTTAACACTAAATATTACATCATAACAGAATCTAAATTCTTATAATAACCTGCCAGCTAGGACATAATCTGTTATAACAAATCTACCAGCTAGGATGCTTGTTTCTTAGAAGAAGCTTCTGGAATACTCTGGATGCTTCTAGAATCTGAGCTGCTGGGACTATATTCAACAGCCATCAAGTTAATAAAAAGAAGGGGTGTCCATGGTGGAGTAAAGAGTAGAGGACTACCCACAACATTATTATTATTTATTTTTTTTAAAAGATGGGGTCGTCATGGTGGAGGAAAATCTAGGTGATGAAGGCAGGAAATCTAACAAGGAAAAATGAGAGGAGATGATGTGGAATTATGAATAAGGATACAGTGGTAGTGTAGAGAGGTGGCTTGGGTTAGGAGGTGGCGTCACAGACTTGGCTTGGCAAGGAGTTTCGATGGTGGTGAGCAAACAACAGCAGATGGTCAGGTGTGGTCCTGGTGGTGAGAAGACAACAATAGTGGATGGAATGGTCCAATCTTTCATGGATACTCCATTTAAAAAAATAGCCTATAATAAGAAGTTAACACATCACCAATGTGACCAGTAAAAAAAACGAGTGAGATTATTTTGAGAAGAGCACCTCATTAGTTAGGATTATTCTAGATTAAAGTTTAGTTGGGATTAAAATGGGAAGACCATCAATAGTTTGGATTATTTTTGTTAATTATTCCTTAAAATTTCGCCAATTGAAGAAGGGGAAAGTAATTGTGATTTTTAATTAAGAGATATGTAATGTTTCTAAATTGATGTTCAATTCAGTTATTTAGCTCCTAATTGTGTGAATCGTCATTTTGTGCTTAAGTTTTGAAAGGGAAAATGAAAGCGAGCCTTACTCACCGGACTTTGTTGTCGGACAACCAAAATGGGTAGTGCTAGTCAAATTTTTAAATTTTTAGGTAGTTTTTTAGATAAAAATTTTAAGCGAATGGTTATTCTATTAGGTGGGTTGAACCTAACATTTTTTCCAAAACATATCTTTGATTATCATTATAAATAAATTATAAGCTATATGTTAAGACCATCAAACAAATACCCATATGACCTTCATCGGTCAAAGTTGAAGTTATAAAGAGTGCAAAATATGAGGAAGTTCCCAATAATAAGGCCGGTTTACAAAATTTGTAAAGCAACCACCTTTTTTGAAAAATAAATTATATGAAATGGGAAGAAAACTAATGAAATGACAAAGATTTCCCTACTTATATGATGAAATGGCTCTAAATCTCTAATACCCCTTGAATCATAGTTATAAATTTTAAAATTTTCACAAATGTGAAAGTGGGGCATAATTTCCATTTGGTACCATTACACTTTGGCTTTTCCATTGGTACCCATTTTTCTTATTTTTATTCTACATGGTACCTTTGCCCCAATTTCTCAAGTGAGAACCAATCTCAATTGAGAAACATAAGTCGTTTCTCAAATATTACTGACTCACCCCTCTTCCTCTTTATTTCCTCTTGATTTCTAAATTTAATTGATGAGTACCATTAATGGCACTCATTTGATGAGTATTTAGGTCGTTTTTACTTTCTTTTCATAGTTTTATTTCTTAATAAAAGCTTACTTTTATGCATTTTCTCTTTATTTTACCTTTTCTCTCTTATTTCGTGTTTTTTTATGGTTTTTCTAGTGTTTTCTCCTTTTTTGCTCTCTTTATCTGGTTGTAGGTATTGTACGAGGCTCGAGTCTTGATATTGGTGGCCTACTAAGTTGGAAGATGCAATTTGGAGCAAATATATAGTATTGGGAAAGCTCAAGATGCAATGAAGTGGGTGCTTTAATTTCTAGCTCTTGCACTCTCAAGTCCCACCGTCAAGTCCATTTGAATCTGCCATGCTTAGTGATTATCATAAACATATTGTGTGCACCCACGAAGACCTATTTGCGAGCGCACGAGGCTACGAAGAAGTCAAGAAACCCAAGAGCGCAGGCGCGCAAGCCACGTGTGCGGGTGATGAGTGACATTTATGTCACTCTTAGGGAGTAGTTTTAGCGTTATTTCTGTGTTTATTTTCCCTTATTTTCCTTTTATTCTCTTGTTTTCTCTTTAATAAAGTTTCTAGTTTATTTTGGTAATTTTGGAGCATTTTAGTTTATTTTCTTTATTTTATTAATTTTAGTTTATTTTCGTATTTTATTTTACTTTATTCGCTTGTATAGTTTTTGTTTTATTTTTATTAGTTTAGTTTTATGTCTCTTATTTTCTATTTCATTTTATTTATTTCTATTTTATTTTATTTTATTTTTCTTGGTTTTGTTTTATTTCGTCCTTTATTTATTTTCATTTTATTTTATTCTTTTTTTCTTTGTCCCAATCCTTTCTCGGTTTTGTGTGTAGGTGTTCGGGTTTCGTGTCAAGTGAGTTCGGGTTTCAATTTGAGTCAAATGCCCAAGCCCCATTTCATGAGCATGCTGCCAGCCCCACAACCACCAACAACAGCAACGCGCAACGCACAGCCACTTCGCCACCTTTCCCCTGCAAACCCACCATCAACCTTCACTCACCAGCCAGCAACCACCTCCAACCATTCTCAATCATCAAGCCTGCTGCCTCCTTCACCAGCAGCCGCATCACCCACCTGACCACCAATTGCAGCGACCAGCCACGCAACTCCCTTGCTGCCTCCTTCCACTCACACGCACATCACCACCATTTCACACCAACCCATTAGCCCCGAATTCATCAGCCACCCCTGCTCCATCTCCACCCAATCCATGCACCAATCAACAACAACCCAGCCACGCACCTAAACCACCATCAACCACCTGCACCACCGTCAACAACCAGCAACAATTAAGCAACCTATCGAACCAAATTCGCAATTGCAGCTACCCAGGCCGCCGCGGGCGCGCCTTCTTCTGCCGCGGGCGCGACCTTGTCCTTCCACCCCTTATCCTAATTTCGATAGATGCCGAGGAGATGTCTTGGAGATGGCGCGGCTTAGACCACTGCTAGCGCGGCCTGGTATTCCGCGGGCGCGGTCTTCTGGGTTTATTTTGAACCGTAGCACGAGCTTCACACGTGATTTTAGAAAAAATCAAACGGCCTTGATTTGATGATGATGGTTGATGAACGGTGGTGATGGTGAGGCTCTTCAATGGAGTTCAAACAGCTAAGAAAAGTCGAAGAAGAAGAGTTGGTTGTTTTGGGGATTTTGTGGTGATTAGTTTATTTTATTTTCTTTTTCTTTTATTTTTACTTCTTTCTTTTCTTTTCCCTTTTTCTTATTTATTTCTTTTATTTTTATGTCTAGTTTTCTTATTTTATTTTTCCTTTTTATTTTCTTTTCTTTTATTTTTCTAATTTTCCTAGCTTAGTATATATACCCATTTTTGGGGTAATTAAGAAAAAAAAATTACTATCTATTCTACTCTCTAATTAGTTGTAGGAAAGCTTCTCTCTCTAGGTTTAGGGTAGGATTAGGATAGTTTAGAGAGAGAGAAAGTAAGGGTTTCACCATTGATGAGCTTGGATATTGAAGAGGAAGATTGCTCATCTTGCTTGTAGATTTTCACATTCAATCAATGAGAATCTTTATCTCTCTCCTCTATTTTTATTTGCTTTATTTTGATTATTATTTTAGTTGTTGGTATTGCTTGTTAATCATGTTTATTCTTGATTATTTGTTAATTAATCTTGTTATTAGCATGATTAGTGAGTATTTTCCCCATTAAGGGGATGGTTGTGGTGTAGTTGGATCTTGAGCATGTTCTAGGTTTTAGAATTGATTTATTTGTGATTAAAGTCTTTATTTGCTTGATATTCTTTAATGTTCTTGCAAGTGCACATTGTTGGTTGATTAAAGGTGAATCTTTGCTAACAAGAAACGGAAGTTGACTTAGTTAAGGTTCATTACTATCGATTGTTATTTAATAGTACCTCCTAGTATATGGTTCTAATGTGGAAACATAGAGGCTATGTTAGGAGAAACTAATTGACCCCGGAAGGCGGCTAGATTGGATCCTTTGTTTTGATATTCGAGCATGTTTAGTTCATGATTAATTCAATTTCTATACCTTTGTTTATGTTCAAGTGAATGCTATACCTAAACCATTTCCCTTAATGTTTTATTTCTTGTTTTAGCATCTTTAGACTTTAGTTTATTTATCTCCTATTCCGGACTAGCTTAATTGTCGATAACATTTGGTGGTGTTTATCCGTTCTCTGTGGTTCGACCCCTATGCTTGCCTTATACTCGTATTAGGTTTGTTTAGGTTGTATAAATTGTATTTGATCTAGGGTTAGATAATTGACGACGCGTTTATTCCCTTGTCAACGGGTGCGCAAGCCACGTGTGCGAGCACGCGCCCTTGCCCGCACGGGCGCTTTTTCCTTGTTTCCAGTTTCGCTCATTTTCGGTTTTGCGCCTCTTATTTTGATCATATTATTAGCTTAGTGAGAGTTTCTCTCTCCAATTTTAGGGTTAGTTTAGGAGAAGATTTGGAGAGAGAAAGTGTGAGATTTCATTGGGGATTTGAGAGATTGAAGATCCAAGTTGAAAATTGTATTGAAGATCTCCATAATCAATCAATCAGAATTTCTAACTCTATCTCATTTTATTGCTTTGTTTAATTTCATGTTTGTTAATTTGATTTTGATGTTTGATTCTTGATTAGTGTAATTGTTCTTCATATTTTTTTTATTCTTGATTTCTTAGTTGTTTGTTAATTAAATGATGATTCTTGAGTAGTTATTTGGCTAGGGTTTGGGTGAAAACTTGTATGATTGATTATGATTAATTTGGGAATTGTGTTTGTTGATTGTTGAGATTAAAGTGAATAATGAAATTTTGCATATGTGTAGTTTGATTAGGCCTTGAGAATTATGCTATATTGTATTGTGATTTTTAATGATACATACCATTGATTTAGAAATTGCAATTATCGACTGGTTTGGATTGTGATTCTCTTAGTTTTTTATTCGTAGTGACCAGTAGCTTAACAATTAAGAGATAGCTCTTTGATTCCAATTGATAGCTCTTATCATTAGTCTTCACAACCATTTATTGACATGTTATTCCCAAGTTGTTGCAATTGTCATGATTACTTGTTGATCCTCATTCCCTAGTGTTTTACTTGTTTGGTTGTTTGTTTTGTTAGTTGTTAGTGTTACTTCTTCACCCTCGACTTCGACCTAGCTTAGGCGCACAATTGAAAGTACTTGAACATAATCGTTCCTTTGGGTTTGACCCTTGACTTACCCATATACTTTTATTTAGGTTTGTTAAGTGATTACAATTTTGTTTAGCTTAGGGAGGATTACTCAACGACCTAGTTTTTCCCTATGTCAGTAATAATAACCCAACAACACTATATGTGCCCAACCAACCATTTTCGTCGGCCATTTCCGGCGGTGGAGCCACTAGATTTTAAAGTTGAAAATTCGATAATTAACTCAGAATTTGCTTCAATGGTGGAGGGAACGCTCAAAGGCTGCTTCAATGGGTTGTCGCTTTGTAGAGGTATTGCCACATTGCGGCAACAAGCCCGACAGTCAAACAAAATATTTCCTAGTAGCATAAAATGTAAATTTTGTGCGAGTAAAAGATTTGCTAATTGCCAGGTACTTGTAGCAGCAAGGCGGTGTTAGGCCGTGGGATTAGAATGACATAGCAGTGGTGGTTATGTAGTAGGGAGTGTTGATGGTGGTGGAGTATAGCTAGAGGGGAAAGAAAGAGGGTAGAAGGGAAAAAATAGGAATCACAATGAATTGTGAAAAAAAGAGACAGAAAGAGGTTAGAGAGGAAAAAATAGGAATAATAGTGGATTGTGAAAAAAAAGGAAAGAGAAAATCATAAAATTACATTCTTATCCCTATTTTATTGGCTAAAAAAGATAACTTTAATCGGTTAATCCTTGAAAAACATACAAGGTTTCTCAAAATTGAAAATTTTTTATTTAGTCCTTACTCTGTACTATAACTTCCTGCTAAATTAACACTAGTTTACGACATTTGTGTTCCTTTTTTTTTAAAAAAAAAAAAGATTACGACTTCAAAATTTAATCGATAAAGGTCATAATGACCTCCCAAACTATAATCGAACACTATTTGGCGCAAAACAAGTTATATCGTTACTCCCCTTAATCGAAACAAATTCCCCTTAATCCTTACTCCCTCCGTATTTTAATAAGTGTTACACTTAAAGATCCGGTTGTGTTTTAAGAAGTTTACACTTCCCTTTTTGGCAAAAAAAACAATATTTAAATATTATATATCTCTCCTCCATTGGTCCCCATCTAAACCCACTACTACTTTTGTTTAATTATATCGTCTCTCTTACATTCATTACTTTTCAATAAACTATTAACCCCACTATCTTTCTTTTATAATTTTTAATACTTTAACTACCCCACTTACCTCTATGGAAGGAACGTTCGATCTCAGGATCGAATGGGATATAACCTGATCTGGAACACCTGGGCATAAACAAAAACTAGAAGAAAATATGAGATTTGTCTCAGAGAACTAACGCTCTCTGAGACAAAAAGGGAAATAATCTAGACTACAAAAACAATCAGAAATAAAAATAAAACCTTTTCCCCGGCAACGGCGCCAAATTTTGACAGGGTAAAGTCGTATCCCCTAATAAAAAATAATTCCTAAATCACTAACTAAGGTAGATAGGGAAGTAGGGTCGATCTCCATAGGGAAACAAGTCTTTTTACTCCTAATTAAATATTATAATCTAAATTATTTAAGTAACCAATATTTATGAATGAATAAGAAACTAAACTAAAAAGAGTAGGAATAGGGAGAAAATAATATATAAAGGGATCTAGGGCATAGGTTCACCAATAAATAATACTCCGGGGTAAAATAGGGTAATCAATCATTGACATTGCATAAATAACATGATTAACAGGCTCTCGCAATTTATTAACCATCATAGATCTAACAGGCTCTCGCAATTTACTAGATCTAAGTTCTTACTGAAAATAGCCTTTAATATCAAATTAACATCTGCTCGATTCATTAATTTAATATTGCTATACTTTTACAAGCCGCAACTGTAAAACATTAAAACAATCCAATAAGAAATCATCATGCATTACCAACAATCAATAATAGTCAATCATCAATGCATCAATTAACCAGATTGTAAAGGGCTCACGCTACTTATTGCAATCACACAATTAATTTATCGGTATTAAATCTCATCTCTCGAATCTTGACTTAACCATTTATAAATTAACTTGCCTATTGAAACTAGACCTAAACATTAATTCTCATCTCTCGATTCTTGAATCAATATTGTCAAACTCATGCATAAAATATAGGCCTAATCTAGTCACAGAGCATTAAATCAATCAATAGGAAATTAATCTAGCATTGATAATCAACAACAATAATTTACCCCTTCATATTATTTATTAGAACCCCATGAACCCTAGAAATTAAACTACTCACACATAATTAAATATAAACCAAACAAAGCAATAAAATAAATCATGATCAAAGGAATAAAATAAATAACTAAGATTAAGGGAAGAGAAATCGTCACCAAAATAAATCTGGAATTAATGAAATAATTAAGAACAAAAGTTTAGAGAGAGATTAAGAGAGAGAAAACTAAGTAGAGAGAGAAAGACTAAGAGAAAGGATTAAGAGAGGAAGAAGAGGTCCTCAAATCGTATTACGGAGGAGTATTTATACTCCGTACAAGAATCCTAAACTAAAACAAATTAAAACGACGTTAATCGTCCCCTAAAAATACACGCGCCCGATCGGGCGAAGGGCCGCCCGATCGGGCCCGCCTTTTTCACTACGCCTATACTAATGTGCCGCGCCCGATCGAGCCTACGCTCACCCGATCGGGCCCGGTCTTCTTCTTCGAGGCTTGGACTTCGATTGGGCTAGATTTCTCGACCCAATCCATATTTCCTCCCGGGTCTCGAATACATGGTCCAAATGCCTCGTGATCCCAATTACCGATCCCTTAATCACCGGCTCTCACCGATCTTGGGCTCCAAAAGTGGTCGTGTCCTTCTAGCTTCCGTAGTCGATCCAATAAAGCCTGGGAAAATGCTCCAAGAGTGCAATTTCCTGTAAAGTACAACTAAAACTACGAAAACACTAGAACACACAAATTAGTAATAAAAGTGGCCCGAAGGAGCCAAAAACACTACTGATAACGACCAAGGGACAGGGGTAAAAGACTATATAAAATGGACACATCAAACTCCCCCAAGCCAAACCTTTGCTTGTCCCTAAGCAAAGAGGTCATCAATGAACATATATAACATACTTCACCCCAATAGTCAAATCAATAACCAACAACTCAAGGAAAATATAATGAACACGCTTCAACATCAATCAATCTTATTCATCTAATCACCCTTTCTCCACAACAATTGTCAAGTAGAGCAAACCACAAGAGCATATAGAATTCAAGACTAGTGCTCACACACTCAACTCTCATTTATGTGGCGAGTAAAGAATGTACTCGATCGCTCTCCAACCAACCCCTTTATGTGAACAATGCCCTCCCAACTCACACTCTCGCGTGTATAAAACAATGAACGCTCAACCTACTAGTCGACTCGAAATATGGCAAGTCATAACTTGCATTGATAAGCAACACTTTCACATTCATACAATTCTATGCACAAAGGTCAGAAGGTTTTTAAAGCTTGTAATGTAAGGCTAGGGTAAAGGGTAGGATAAATTTGGAAATACGTGAGAGAAAAGCTATGCTTAAAGGAGTTAATCCTAATAAAACCCATGATAAAAAATAAATAATGATCATACATCTCCTACATAACCAACTCTAACATCAACCAAATATACTCCAATCATAATAAATAATCCCAACACTTACAATTCCACTCATAAGATATAATAATGGAGCAATAGAGTGAATAAACAAACTTATTTTCCAAACTTGAATTTTTTTTCATTGAGGCTCAATTTTTTTCTTTTGATCTACCTCCAACTAGAACATTTGAACATTTTTTTTCTTTTGAAGTTCGCTTATTTTTTCACATTTTTTTTCTTTGAACTTCTCAAATCCCACCCAAATTGTGCAAATAATAATCACACTACAAACTCCCTCACCTCACTCACTAATAGCTCCCCCAAGCCAAGTTTGGGACTAGTAACCAATGGGGCTCATATAGGCTTATAATGTGGCTAAATAAACAATAAAAGGGCACAAGCAACAACATGGGTAACAAGAAGGGAACAAATGTATCTAATACTCTGAAGGCTACCTACAAGAATGAACGCCTTCGTCCTCCTCATGTGCATAATAATAAGTCATGAAACACTACTCATAGTTGCAAATCAATACTCAAATTCATTGACATACCAGGAATTATGGAACTATCACACATTTCCTAACCAAATCAACTAGTCAAGCACTATATTCACAAGTAGTTGGACAAAATTGACGCATGTTTAGGATTCCAAACAATTAAACTTCAAATCATGACCAACAAATCCACAATGCTCATTATCAATAACCAAGAATCAAATAAAAACAAAACTAACCTAAGAAAGTAATAAAATCTATACAAAAAAATATAAAAATAGAAAAAAAGAAGAAGAGAGAGAGTGAAAGATGTACCATACGAACACGAGAACCTCCCCCCAAGCTAAATCAGACAATGTCCTCATTGTCTTAAAGGGAAGCTAGTAGTCAAGGTGACTACTATTCATCATCACCAAATCAATGTCACCAAAGTCTCGAGGATTTCAATACATCTCTTTGGAACAAAATTGGGCAAGAAAGAAACAAAGTGTTAGTGGGAAAAAGTTCAAATTTGAGTCAGGTGCACTATTCAGATCATAACTTTTAATATATAAATGATAATACAGTGATTCTAATTGCATTGGAAACTAGACTTGAAGATCTTTCTAACGACAGGTCACACACAAAAATCAGATAAGAAACGCAAAAGTTATGGCCTGTCGAAGTTGACTAATTTTACTGACGCGTACGCGCGCCCGATAGGGCGAGATCCGCCCGATATATCTTTTCCTTCACTCGATTTGCGCCCGATCGGGAAACCTCACCCGATCGGGCCGCAATTTTCTCGAGTTTCTAACTGCACTAGCGCGCTCGATCAGGCGACCCCGCCCGGTCGGGCGAATTTTAAGCCAAAATTCTTCCCTTCTCGCGCCCGGTCGGGCGAGGCTTGCCCGATCGGGCGGACATTTAAGTCCGTAAACGTAAAGTTTCGCGCCCGGTCGGGCGCTTCTCGCCCAGTCGGGCAAAATTTCTTTATTTTTGAACCATGCTCTCGCGCCCGGTCGGGCGAGCTTCGCCCGGTCGAGCCCGAGACTAAATCGGGGAATGCTAATTTTCTTCTGTTCTCAAAAAGTTGTCTAACTCTTTTCCTTCAAACCTGTACAAACACTCATAAAACTCATTAAATTCCCTTATCTCTCCTCACATAAGAAAACGAAAAGAAAAAATAGTCTAAAAAGCATTAAAAATACGGGTTGCCTCCCGCAAAGCGCTGGTTTATGTAGGTCCCGCACGACCTTCTTACCAAGTACAATTCCTAGGACCCTTGGCCTAACGCTTGATCGGGTGGTTTCTTATCCGGTCTAGCGATGTTTAGGCTGCGATGCGGCTTCCTGACATAACCTGTGGGACGCCAAGTTGCCTTATCTGGTGGATCCTCCTTGACTTGGAATGGGGGATCTTCAATGCTACGCACTAAAAACCCTTCTTCGATCGAATGTTGCTTCAAATTGTCATTGCGTTCAACACTTGCAACTCGATCTGGCGGAACACTTACCGTAGGCTCGGGTCGCACAACATGCTCGATCGGTTCCACTTGTTCATCCTCGAAACCAAGACCATCATTGTAGAGTGCTCTTTCTATTGCATCGACTTCCTTCTGCCATTTGTCTATCTCATCTGAAAGGGATGCAACACAAGATACTGCCTCCAAGGGATCTTTTTCAAGAGCTTGGGGCTTGTTAGAATAATTTACAGCCACATTAACACTGAATCATTTCTCCTCAGTCATGGAGCTTTTGGGGGCATTATTCAGATTAAAAACAACTTTATCGTCCCCTACTGATAGTGTTAACTTACCACTTCAAACATCTATGACTGCTCCTGCAGTGTTAAGAAATGGTCTACCCAAAATAATTGGGGTTTGCATATCCTCAGCCATATCAAGAACAACAAAATCCACAGGTATATAAAATTTACCTACTCTGATGGGAACATCCTCTAAAACACCTAGGGGGTATTTGAAAGAACGGTCGGCCATTTGCAGAGTTATATTGGTAGCTTTTAATTTACCCGTATTCAACTTAGAACACACAGATAATGGCATGACGCTAACACTAGCACCCAAATCACATAATGCATTATCAATCAAGAGATTGCCAATATGACAAGGGATAGAGAAACTACCCGGATCTTTTAAATTAGGTGGAGACTTATTTTGAAGTACGGCACTACATTCTGAAGTGAAAGCTACTGTCTCTACCTCACTAATAGACCTTTTTCTTGTCAAAATTTCTTTCATAAATTTTGCATACGAGGGGATTTGTGTGATCAATTCAGTAAAGGGAACTGTTACCTTCAAATCTTTAACCACCTCCAGGAACTTACCAAACTGCTTATCCAAGTTTGTCTTCAATTGACGATTGGGGAAAGGAAGTTTGATAATTGGCTTTTGAGCATTCTTCTCTTTGTCTTGAGTAGCCACCTTCTCCGGAGTTTTACCCTGCAATGTAGAATTAGATATGTTAGTATTACCCTTTAGCCCTACGGGGCTATCAACTACATTGTTTGGTTTAATTGAATCAAGATTAGCAGTATTTAATAAAATAGGTTCATCAACTCTGGGCATAGAGGGCCCTTCATAGTTTGAACCACTCCTTAGAGTAATTGCAAATGCTTGATCCGTAGGCCTAGTTGGCTGTGCCGGCAAGGCTCCCTGTTGGCGTGATTGTAGAGTAGCAGAGAGTTGCGCAATTTGATTATCTACAATTTTATTATGCGCTAGAATTTGATTAATTGTCGCATCCCTGCTCTCCATGTGCTTTTGCATATTGACCAATATTGCTCTAATTTCCCCCAAAGAAGGGTCGGAAGATGAGGGGGGTTGTTGTGGTTGATTCTTCTGGCTAGCATTGGGATGATAATATTTCTGCTGCTGTTGCTGTGGCACCTGTGGTTCTTGTGGTGGTGGATTTTGAATATTAGTGCTCCGGTAGGAAAGGTATGGATGATTCCGATATCCAGGATTGTAAGTGCTGGAGTATGGGTTATTCTGCCTATAAGCTTGGAAGGCATTAACTTGCTCCACGGAACTCCTGCAATCCTGCTCCCAATGACCTAGAATACCACAGTTTTCACAAAAAGCCTCATTAGAATTATTATTAATCGCAGAAACATTAGCTACATTAGCAGTGCTCAGATTATCTAATTTTTGGCAAATAGAGGTCAGTTGAGCTTGCAAAAAGGATACAGAGTCGACACTATGTTTCCCCTTATTAGCAAATCCTCTGGGATTCCCATATTGGGAATTGTGTATTGCCATATCTTCAATAACCTGACCTGCATCATCAACATTAAGATTCATAAATCTCCCACTAGCTGCAGAGTCTAAAATTATTCTAGAAGAATTTCCAATGCCGTTATAAAAGGCTTGGATTAACTGCCATTGCGCTAAATTATGGTGAGGGCATTCTCTTTGTAAGTCCTTAAACCTCTCCCAAGCCTCATATAAGGACTCATCGGCTTCTTGGGCAAAGTTCTGAATCGCACTTCGTAGTACTGCTATTCTCTCTGCAGGATAATACTTGTTATAGAAATTCAAAACAAGAGTTTCCCAGTCAGTTATACCAAGTGTAGTTCTATTCAAGCCATTAAACCACAATTTAACTTTTCCAGTTAAAGAGAAGGGAAAAAGAATCTCCCTGATATGGTCTTGAGTGACCCCGGCTTGCCTGATGGTGTTGCAATATTGACATTAGTCGGCAATGTGAAGATTCGGGTCTTCACCCTTGGCTCCACTGAATTTCTTCCTCTCTATCATCGTTATAAATTGAGGTTTAATTTCAAATTGAACCCCATCAAGAGCCAGAGTAGGGGTGAGATGTGGAAAATCCGTAATCTTTGGTTGTGAATAATCACAAAGCTTCTTTGGAGCCGCCATCTCTAATTTTGTGTCTGATGCTGTCTCTAAATCGCTAGAATCAGTTGGAGGATTGCGGTGATTATTGTTAGTATCACCAAAATCCGCCAGTATTTGCTTGTACAAGTTTTTCTGTCTATGGAAGGAACGTTCGATCTCAGGATCGAATGGGATATAACTTGATCTGGAACACCTGGGCATAAACAAAAACTAGAAGAAAATATGAGATTTGTCTCAGAGAACTAACGCTCTCTGAGACAAAAAGGGAAATAATCTAGACTACAAAAACAATCAGAAATAAAAATAAAACCTTTTCCCCGGCAACGGCGCCAAATTTTGACAGGGTAAAGTCGTATCCCCTAATAAAAAATAATTCCTAAATCACTAACTAAGGTAGATAGGGAAGTAGGGTCGATCTCCATAGGGAAACAAGTCTTTTTACTCCTAATTAAATATTATAATCTAAATTATTTAAGTAACCAATATTTATGAATGAATAAGAAACTAAACTAAAAAGAGTAGGAATAGGGAGAAAATAATATATAAAGGGATCTAGGGCATAGGTTCACCAATAAATAATACTCCGGGGTAAAATAGGGTAATCAATCATTGACATTGCATAAATAACATGATTAACAGGTGATTAGGGGATTTTTATCCACCAATCACCGTCTGACAAGTGGACCAACCAGGTTCCGCCACGTGTCCTTCACGAAGGCCAATAGGAGCCTGCCACGTGTCAATCACAGATACGTCCTCTACGGACCAATCGAGGCACGCCACGTGTCCACCCATGCCAAATGGGAAAACCGGCCAACAAGGCCCAATCCTGTCTAGAGGCCCGGTCAGCCCTAGGTTTACCCTAAACCTAGAGAGTGGCACGCTTCTCAAGACTATAAATACTTAATTAATCCTCATTAAAAGGAATCAAGCAATTGAGAGGCAATTGATCAAGCAATTAATCTCACCTGAAGAACAGAGAAGAACAGAAACATTACGGAACACTAATAACCGGCTAATCTCGCTAGCAAAGCAGATTACCAACATTAAACACTCTCACCTAGAGAGGTCTTATTACTTTAATTTCCGTATTAATTACTCCTTAATCAGGTACTAACTTGACCGTTGGAGGCGGAGCTCTCAGGAGTCTCCGTTATTTTGCAGGTACAGGCGTCCGGTTCCAGTCTCGGAATTGTAACTCTCCCGCAGGACATCAGAAAACCCCGAAACATTTGGCGCCGTCTGTGGGGAGAGTACTTCAGAGATGGCATCCAAGTCTGTACCGACTCCTGAAGAGAGGCGTCCCCTAAACGACCCTCAAGTTCAGTCGGACCATGACACCGAAAGTGAATTTGAAGTGGAAACTCATACAGCTCCAGACGGGACCCTAAGGGCCCGACGTACCCGTCATACCAAAAGGAGGGAACGGGAGCATCTTCAAACAGGAAGCGAGCCAGCAGGCGCACCGCCTGCTCGGCAACAGCCGACTGATGGGTCTGCTCCCATCACAAGGAACGAACTCATGACCTTCATGAGGGACTTCAAGGGAGAGATTCAAGAGTTGATCAACAAAAAGCCGCATGCTTCAGTCAAAGAGCAGTCGGCCAAAAAACCTTCCACTTCACTGAAGAGGAAGCCAGTTCAAGGGCGAGAGGCGACTCCTCATCCTAAATCCAAGAAGCGGGAGCCACCTGCTCTTGATTTCACAAAATTCCGTTATCCTACGGGAAATAGGAAACCGGTTCGTCATATTCAGGCGGACGGGTCAAAGCAAACGTTCACAGATGCTCGGCTACTGCTAGAGCAGAAGAAGAGTGACCGATTGTCAGAGTTGGCTTCTACTTCAAATTTTCAAGACAGTTTGCGAAATGCCTCGATGAGGCATACTCAGTCGTACCATGAGAGTCAGTCAGGCGGCACCTCCCGTCAGTCCGGCTTTCATAGTGCCCAGGCGGTACCAAACTTACCATTTGTGCCGCAACAACAGTATTTTATGCAGCCACCTCCATTTGGTGGACCTGCAGCAAAAAACGTCCAACCTATGGACTGGCAGCTACGGTTGCTTAGACTTGGTGAACAGCCGTCGGCCTTCTCCAAGGAAATTACTAAAGCCGCTCAGCCGGCCAAAGTAAAAAATGTACTAGTAGGCGCCTATGACGGCACTACTAACCCAGAAGACCATCTGATGGCATTCACCAACCTGATGTACCTTCAAGGGTTGGATGATCCCACTTGGTGCAAGTGTTTCCCAGCGACTCTCAAGGGAATCGCACAGCAATGGTTCGGCAACCTGCCGACTGGTTGTGTAAACAGCTTTAGGACGCTTGCTTACTTATTTGCCTCCAACTTCGCCATGAACATCCCTGCGAAGAAAACGACCCTTGATTTGGGAACAATTCAGCAGGGCGAGAAGGAGGGGCTTCGTTCTTACATCAGGCGGTTCAACCTGATGAGAATACAGATTCAAGGGTTACCGGATGAGGTAGCTTATACTGACTTTTTTAGAGGTCTCAAAGACGGGTCTACCTTCAAATTTGATTTAGTTCGAAAAAGGGTGGATACTCTTCAAGAGGCCTTGATTGAAGCAGAAGCCTATATACAGGCGACTGATCTGTGTACGATAAAACAGTCGGACGGGAAAAGGTTCGACAAAAGAGAAGGACGACAGAAACAGTCGTCTAACAAAGATGAGAAAAGAAAAGAGGTCTGGGCGGTTGATTCCTCTAAACAGCCGGCCCAGAAAAAGAAAAAAGAATTCAAACCATACTCCCCAAAGTATGTGTTTAACAAGGATAACCAGTTTATCCTAAAAGAAATAAAGGGACGGTTCTCAATTGAGAAGCCGGTCCCCATGAAGGGTTCTGCAAACAACCGGAACCAAGACAAAATCTGTGCTTATCATGATGACGTTGGTCATCACACCAATGACTGCATCAGTCTCATGCGGTACCTAGACCGCTTGGCTGAGCAAGGTGATCTTGACACTTATGTCAAGAAATCTACGGGGAACACTTCCTCAAAAAAGCAGTCGGCCAAAAAGAATCAACAGGCCGACAGTTCCGATACAGATGATGCAGTCGTCTACACCATTGCAGGCGGCTTCTCAGGAGGCGGCCCCACTATTAGGGGCAACAAAGATAATATAAGGCGGTTAGATGTAAATTCCGTTCACCAAGAACGGCCGTCCAAATATACATTTCCTGAGATTGTCATCACTGAAGAGGATCTAGGAGGGGTAAGGGGGCCGCATGACGACCCTCTCGTTATTGAATGTAAAGTGGCCAACCAGAGAGTTGGCCGAATCCTCATAGATACCGGGAGCTCCTCAGATCTCATCAGCAGCAAATGTCTGTCAAAACTGAAATATCAGACGGACTGCATACATCCGGCCTCCCACCCTTTAATAGGGTTTGGAGTAGGAGTCGTCCACCCACTGGGACGAGTAGATTTACCCATTCGCCTGGGCGAAAAAGGGGAAGGACGACACATGGTAGTCCGGTTCCTAGTAGTAGAGGAACTCTCGGCCTACAACATGATTCTGGGTCGACCAACCCTGAATAATTCCAAGGCTGTTATAATCCCGTCTCTTATGCTGCTTAAGTTTGAGAGGGATAATGGAACAGTCGGCTCCCTAAGGGGAGATCAGAGGATGGCCCGAGAGTGCTATCTCTCGGATGTCAAGCCCACTGTTATGGCCACTGGGTCAAGTGGAGAAAAAACAGACCTTGACAATGTCAAGGAGAGTGCGCCTGTTCAAGAAACAGGCGACAAAAAGAGAAAGGTGTCCCAAACAGAGTCCGCAAGAAAAGCAAGAAAATAGCAATCATTGGCAGAGGAGCGGCCGGATGAGTTCCGCCCTCAGCCGGCTAGTGAGCATGCGGACCTGATCTTAGACGACTCACGTCCTGACCGAACAGTCAAAGTTGGGACGACTGCTCTGAGAAACCTTGGTGACGACTTTCACAACCTATTGAAAGAATACAAGGACATCTTTGCATTTGAAGTCCATGAAATGCCAGGCATTAGTCCTGATCTGGCAGTACATAAACTCGCTGTGGATCCGAAAAAGAAGCCGGTACGACAAAAGAAGCGGAACCATGGCGAAGAAAGAAGTCAGGCGGCAGCCGCCGAAGTTAAAAAATTACTTGATGCAGGGTTCATTCGGCAATGTTACTTCCCAGACTGGGTTGCAAATGTGGTGCTTGTTAAAAAGCCGAATGGCACCTGGCGAATGTGTGTAGACTACACAGACTTAAACAAGGCGTGCCCCAAAGACAGTTACCCTTTGCCTAAAATTGATAACCTGGTCGACTCAACAGCGGGTCATGCCTTGATGAGTTTTATGGACGCCTATTCTGGTTTCCATCAAATTCCCTTATGGAAGAAAGATCAGGAGAAGACGGCCTTCGTCACTGATCAAGGGTTATACTGTTACACGGTCATGCCGTTTGGTCTTAAGAATGCCACGGCTACCTTCCAACGAATGATAAACACAGTGTTCTTTGATCAGATTGGGAGAAACGTCGAGGCATATATTGATGATATGATTGTCAAGACTAAACTTCAGAAAGATCATCTGACGGACCTCCGAGAAACTTTCGCCACACTCAGGCGGCACCATGTCATGCTCAATCCCAAGAAATGTGTATTTGGAGTTGAGTCTGGGAAATTTCTCGGATTCCTTATCAATCAGAGAGGAATAGAGGCGAACCCTGAGAAGGTGCAGGCGGTCATTGACATGCAGTCGCCTCGTACCATCCGAGAGGTTCAGAAGTTAACAGGTTGTCTGGCGGCCTTGGGGAGATTCCTAAGCCGATCAGGCGACAAATGCCTATACTTTTTCCAGGCAATTAAGAAAAAGGCAAGGTTTGAATGGGGGCCGGATGCTGAGGCCGCCTTCCAGAAATTAAAAGTTCACTTGCATTCCTTGCCGAGGCTGGTCAGCCCTTTGCCCAAAGAGGATCTCTACATGTACCTGGCCGTCTCTGATCATGCGTTAAGCGCTGTGCTCCTTGCTGAAAGGGACGGCTGTCAGCTCCCGGTCTACTTTGTCAGTCACGTACTGAAAAATGCCGAGTTGAGGTATCCCCTAGTGGAGAAATTTGGTCTTGCACTCTTCATGGCTGTTAAAAAATTGAAGCCCTACTTTTTGGCACATGCAGTCGTCGTGTATACCGACCAACCAATCAAGCGGCCCCTTACCATCATGGAGTCGTCAGGACGAATGATCAAATGGGCCATAGAAATACAGAGCCTCGAAGTTACTTTCGAGCCTAGAAAAGCAGTGAAGGGGCAAGCCTTTGCTGACTTTATTGTAGAGATGACTCGTCCTCCTGACTCTCAAGTTCCAGACCAAGTCTGGAAGGTATATGTGGACGGAAGCTCTACTTCAAATGGTTGTGGAGCAGGCGTCGTATGTCAATCTCCAGAGGGCGACAGGTTCGAGTATGCTCTACGCTTCAGTTTTCAGGCTTCAAACAATGAGGCAGAATATGAAGCTTTACTAGCCGGGATCCGCATGTGCAAGGCGGCAGGGGCAAGAAAAATAGACGCCTGTTCTGATTCACAATTGATAGTGAGTCAGTACAATGGCGAATACGAAGCAACCCATCCGGCCATGATCAAGTATTTACAGGCGGTCCGACAAGCAGTCGGCTCCCTTGAGGATTTCCATCTGATCCAAGTGCCGAGATCAGAAAACAACCAGGCAGATGCACTGTCAAAATTAGCATCATCCGCCTCCTCCGATACTCCTCGAACTGTTTTTTGGGAAGTAATGGAGAAG
The DNA here is from genome assembly GCF_001683475.1 of Chenopodium quinoa. Lineage (NCBI taxonomy): Eukaryota > Viridiplantae > Streptophyta > Magnoliopsida > Caryophyllales > Amaranthaceae > Chenopodium > Chenopodium quinoa. The sequence goes on along the minus strand of NW_018744187.1, from coordinate 1,082,291 downwards.
AGAAGCATCGAGGAAAACCCTATTGGAATCCTAGACAGAAGCTCAACCTGGATGGATTCAATCAGGGCATATCTAACAAACGGTACACTGCCGGATGATCCTCAACAGGCGGCAGCACTGAAAAAACGAGCCTCCTGTTTTGAAATGATACAGGGAGAACTTCACAAGAGGGGGTACCTTCAACCCTTCTTAAAGTGTGTTACTCCTGAAAAGGGACGAGAGATACTAGATGATCTTCACTCTGGTTACTGTGCTTCTCATATAGGTGGTAGGATGCTTGCTCAAAGGGCAAGGCGGCAGGGCTACTTTTGGCCTACTTTGGAAGCAGATGCAATGGAGATGGTGAAAAAATGTGACAAGTGCCAAAGGTTTGGCAAATTAATTCACCGTCCGGCTACTGACCTCACTACCATTCACAGCCCACTACCGTTTGCTAAGTGGGGCATGGACATTCTGGGTCCATATACGCCTGCTACAGGCGGCAGAAGGTATATACTTGTTGCCGTTGACTACTTCACTAAATGGGTAGAGGCGGAGGCTGTAAAGGGAATCAAGACGAAAGATGTAATTTCATTCATTTGGAAAAACGTCATCACTCGGTTCGGGGTTCCGATGTCTATGGTTTTTGATAATGGTCCCCAATTTGAGACGCCTGTTCTCAAAAGCTGGTTGGGAGACCAAGGAATTGCACACTACTTTGCATCTGTCGGCCGTCCACAAGCAAACGGCCAGGTAGAAGCCTTTAATAAAATCATCTCAGATGGTCTCAAGAAAAAGATTGAACGAGCAGGCGGCCTATGGGCGGATGAACTACCACATGTTCTCTGGGCCATTAGGACGACTGAAAAAGGGGCGACTGGAGAAACTCCATTCCTCCTAACTTATGGTGCGGAAGCTGTTCTTCCAATAGAACACTACGAGCCGACTCTTCGAGTAATGCTATATGACGAAGAGGCAAACTGGGAAGCCATGCGCCTGGCATTAGACTCACTTCCTGAAAAGAGGGGCAATGCTGTTTTGCGCCATGAGATCTATCGCCTGAGAATGACTAGATCATACAACAAAAAAGTACACAGGCGTCAACTCAAAGTAGGGGACTTTGTACTTAGAAAAATGGAAGCAGTTGGTAGGGCTAATGAGTCTGGCAAACTAACTCCCAACTGGGAAGGACCCTACCGAATCTATGAGGAAGTCAGGGACGGTACCTACCGTCTGGAAACACCAGACGGACAACCGTTGCCTCGAACTTGGAATGTAGATAACCTTAAAAAATATTTCTTCTGAATGATGTAAAGTAAAGAGCTACTTAATAAAGTTTGCACTTACTATTCAATTTTGTATTACGAGGGGCATGCCGTCTGTACCTTTACAGTCGGCTACTCTCCATTGAGTTTTTCACTCTATCTTCAGAGGGGCATGCCGTCTGTACCTTTACAGTCGGCTACTCTCCATTGAGTATTTTACTCACAATACTTAGCTAAAAAGATTAGGGCCTGGCCGACCCTGTGTCTAACAGGCGGCTACCCTTCTTTTACTTAGCACCTACGTTCACCAAGAACTTACCAAGGCCACCGGCCGAATGATCAGACCAGGCGCCGAGCCACCTGATCAAATCTACAAAACTAATACGACCTGTCCCAACATCATAGCAGGCGTCCGACGGCATCCCTCCGGATGAAATTCGTCGCAGAGAGCAGCTCCCTTTTGGGTGGAACATTGTTCTATAAACTAATTACACGGCACCTATACGACTGTCCTTAAGGGCAACCACGTAGCCGTTTTTGAGACAAGGATAACTCTCACTAACCAAACCAGTGGTAGCAGTTGACATCTGAGTCAGATGACCGCCTGTACTACTTGGGATAAATGCAGGGGGTACCTATTGAGTTAATAGCCAACAAACATTGGCGAATCAAGGGGTCTAGCCGGCCTACGCCGCCTGGTACCTCTACTACTCAATCTAGATGGTGACGAAGACTAAGTAACTCCTATGTTAACTTAATAGTCACTCAAACTTAGTATGGAGCCTAAAAGGTATGAGTCGTCCGCCTGTTTTTAATAAACAGGGGCTCTCAACCACTACTCTTGCTAGGTTAACAAATTACGAGTTAAAAGCCAACATTGGCAATAAAGGGAAACAACCGGTACCCGCCGCTTGTTATCCTACTTAATTCCTTGGCGACTAGGTAATACTATTTACTTGGTCAGACCGATTGAATAAATAGTTCGAATACCGATTAAATAAATGGCCGACTGATCGCCTATCCTAGAAACAGACAACCAGTCGTCCAGGGGCATAGGCGGCGTACTTACTATTTGTACCTGTCTGCAACGTTCGGCCATGTACAACAGTCGGTCTAGTGAACAATGGGATATTAGATATGGAATACTTAGACAAATTTGAATCAAAACAAAAATTTGATTAAAAATAAGCCGGTCATTAAAGACCAGCAGAATATTCAAAGCCCCGGCCCCCTGGCCGGGTAAATACAAAGCAAACGGCACGCAGGCCGTGGGAAAAAAAAAATACTTTAAGCTTAAGAAGGGGGCAGTTCAGTATTAGCAGCTGCCGCCTGGTCAGCACTCTTCTTGCTGGACTCGGCTTCAGCTGCACCCTCTTTTGATGCCTTACCCCCAAGTGGCACAAGCGCCACAACCGGCTCTTCCTCCTCCTCCAACGTATCTCCCAACGCCTCTTCTTCAGCAGCCGCCAGGATCTCTTGATTATATGTTTCCGAACACTGGCGGTACGTTCTTTCCCATGAGGCAAAGTCGGCATTGGGGAACAGGCGGCCCCAGGTCATGCGCTGGATTTGAGCGGAGTCTTCCACCATCTCCCGGACGAGCTCTTTCTTCTCTTGCTCGGCCTTTTTCGAGAGCTCTTGGGTAAGACTCTTCTCTTGGCTCACCAGGCGTTCTTTTACGTTGGCCAAAGATTTCTCCATGGCTTCGTAAGAGTGCATTTTTTGGCGAAGAGGCTTCAGCTCGGCCTTAAGATTTGTGACGGTCGCCTCCAGCTCGTCATTCTTCTTCTGGGCCGCCTCTAACTGAGCCCGAACAGCGGCGGTAGCCTGCGCCTGATAATAAAGAATATCAATGGTCAGTACTTCATTTTGGGCAATTTGAAACATTGCCTTATCACAGTTGGAGGCGGCCATAGCTTTTGCGGCCTTTACCTCTTTGTTTTTCCGATCAATCGGCTTGCGAAGGCTGTTAACTCGGAGCAGGGCCTAAGTACAAAAAAAAAAAACAGGCGTCAGTTTCCAAACAAAAAAGATAACAGGCGTCCTGGAACTCAAATACTCAAAAATATGCTAAGTATACCTCAGCAAGGACCCCTGCAATCCCATCAAGGTCAAGGGTGCCGGCACCCCTGACCGCCTCCCTTTCAGATGGAGGAACTACTTTGATCATGGACTTGGCTACCTCAACCAAGTCAAGCCCCTGAGGGCCGGCTGCATCAAGCGTAAAAAAAGCAAGTTAGACCTAGTCAAGAAGGAAGCAAGTGTGAAAGTTTTTACAAGTGATTGTCCATACTTCTAGGCGGCCCCGCCGGGGTTTTAGAAGAAGTGGTCGGCTGCTTCTCAGCCGCCACTGTTTTCCTGGAAGACCCAGGAGAGCTTGCAACAGTCGTCCTCCGGGCCTTGGGGTCCGGCTGTTGCGAGGAAGAAGCTCTTGGAGTGCCAGACTGAAAACAAAAAGAGTTAGTATATGCATAAGACAACTCCTAAAAGAGGAAGAGTTTTCGAAGCCTACCAAGGGTGCCCCCTTGTTAGGGGAGTCGGCACAAGACTGTTGCATGAGAGAGGCCCGCAACATGGCCGCCGCAGTCTTGGATGCTGTTATTTTACTCATGGAGTCAGCTGCAAAAAATAAACAGCAAAGTTAGTAAAGATCCCAAGTAAACAAGGCGTGAAAAAAAAAAAAACAGAGTATTTGTCAGGCCGGCTACCTCTAGAGCACCGACTGCTGAGGCCACAGGCGGCCAAAAAGTACTCGTCATAGAGCCACTTGAAGCTCGGGACGCAGTTTAGGGGTACTTGCTCTCGTACCCCTGAAGTAGAGTTCACCCTAGTCTCTACTTTGAAGAGTCCTTTGTCTAGGATCTCTCTTTTAGCCTTTGGGGAACAGGCGGCATGCTGCGGCCGCCTGCGAGAAGAGGCGGATCCCTATTCCACTTGTTAAAACGTTGGTTCAGCTCCGTGTCTGAACCCTCAATGATACGGAAGGTGTTCCGCCAATCCTTCCATTTGTTCGCCTTACCTCTCGTCATGAGGTAACCCCTATGGCTTGTTAATTGATACCAGCCGGTACCACCCGACTTAGGGGTCCGGCTGAGATAGTTCATGTGGGCGAAAGCCTCAAAGCTTGGCTCCACCCCGTACATTTCGCACCCGGCCACATAGCCGAGTACGTTTACCCAAGAGTTGGGGGCTAACTGCCATAACCCCAAATCATACCCATCTAAAATCCGCTGAACAGCCGGATGTAATGGGAAGCGCAGTCCAGCTTTGATGGCCGCCACATAGCAGCCAAAGCAGCCGTCATCATAGCTGGTACCAGCCGGCCAGACGACAGTGTCTTCTGGATCCGGCACGAACAGTAAAAATTCCGGGCCCATTCTGTGGTTAGCAATAAAGCTCTCCACTTTGTCTTGCATGGTTGCGATCCGGCCCCGGGGTACCATGCAGTAGTAGGGGGCGTTTTCCTCTCTGTAAGAGGCGGACGGCTCCGCCCAATTGTCCCCCTTCTCAACTGCATGAGAAAGTCTCGCCTCTTGTAGGCAGCTATGTCTTTCTTCTGAGCCTGGAGAACTGTGGCCAGAAGAGCTGGACTCGGACTCGTCCTCTGACGAGTCCGAAGAGGACGACTCCTCCCCTCTCCCAGAGGGGCCCGCCTCCTCTCCCTTAGAAGGAGCAGGAGGAAAATTAGACATATCAACGGTAAGATGGGAAGGGACCACCTTGGCCCCTCTCTCAGAACTGTCGGCTTGGCAGCCGCCTCGTTTCAATTCTACATCTGGCGCCTGGTCAGATGTTTCACTAATGAGCACCCTTTGGGAGGAGCCGTCTGAGTTTGATATCATAGCAGTCTTTTTTGTTCTGGCCATCACGTTCTGCATAGACACAGATACAGTCGGACTTTGTATAAAGGGCAAAGATGGGTCCAGAAAAGGGCAGGCGGCACTCCTAGTCCTAGATTCAGCCGTCCCCGGTGACCGGCTGATCACTAACTTAGGTCGTGTCGTGTGCTTCCGTGGTGCCATTTCAAAAAATAAAAAGAAAATTAAGAGTAAGAGAACTGAGTTACCTGAACGAGTGACGGTTGATGAAGTTCTGGAAATCCGGTGCAGTCGGCTTGTCAGAACAGGCGGTAGGCAGAAAAGGTCCGAAATGTCAGAGCAAGTTCAGGGGTCCGAATGTTCTCGCAAAGTTCTCAAATGTGAAAATGACCGAAGTCAGCACTTCCTTATATAGGCAAAGTGAGAAGGCGAAGGGTCGCTTCCAAATTCAAAATTTGGGCGGGAAAATCTCTCGGCCGTTTGCAAGGTGACACCTGTAGCAGGCCGTCGCCTGTCACCGTGCGACACCTGTCACAGGCGACACGTGACTAGTCACGTGCCACCTGTGAGGGGCAAATGATTAGGGGATTTTTATCCACCAATCACCGTCTGACAAGTGGACCAACCAGGTTCCGCCACGTGTCCTTCACGAAGGCCAATAGGAGCCTGCCACGTGTCAATCACAGATACGTCCTCTACGGACCAATCGAGGCACGCCACGTGTCCACCCATGCCAAATGGGAAAACCGGCCAACAAGGCCCAATCCTGTCTAGAGGCCCGGTCAGCCCTAGGTTTACCCTAAACCTAGAGAGTGGCACGCTTCTCAAGACTATAAATACGTAATTAATCCTCATTAAAAGGAATCAAGCAATTGAGAGGCAATTGATCAAGCAATTAATCTCACCTGAAGAACAGAGAAGAACAGAAACATTACGGAACACTAATAACCGGCTAATCTCGCTAGCAAAGCAGATTACCAACATTAAACACTCTCACCTAGAGAGGTCTTATTACTTTAATTTCCGTATTAATTACTCCTTAATCAGGTACTAATTTGACCGTTGGAGGCGGAGCTCTCAGGAGTCTCCGTTATTTTGCAGGTACAGGCGTCCGGTTCGAGTCTCGGAATTGTAACTCTCCCGCAGGACATCAGAAAACCCCGAAACAACAGGCTCTCGCAATTTATTAACCATCATAGATCTAACAGGCTCTCGCAATTTACTAGATCTAAGTTCTTACTGAAAATAGCCTTTAATATCAAATTAACATCTGCTCGATTCATTAATTTAATATTGCTATACTTTTACAAGCCGCAATTGTAAAACATTAAAACAATCCAATAAGAAATCATCATGCATTACCAACAATCAATAATAGTCAATCATCAATGCATCAATTAACCAGATTGTAAAGGGCTCACGCTACTTATTGCAATCACACAATTAATTTATCGGTATTAAATCTCATCTCTAGAATCTTGACTTAACCATTTATAAATTAACTTGCCTATTGAAACTAGACCTAAACATTAATTTTCATCTCTCGATTCTTGAATCAATATTGTCAAACTCATGCATAAAAGATAGGCCTAATCTAGTCACAGAGCATTAAATCAATCAATAGGAAATTAATCTAGCATTGATAATCAACAACAATAATTTACCCCTTCATATTATTTATTAGAACCCCATGAACCCTAGAAATTAAACTACTCACACATAATTAAATATAAATCAAACAAAGCAATAAAATAAATCATGATAAAAGGAATAAAATAAATAACTAAGATTAAGGGAAGAGAAATCGTCACCAAAATAAATCTGGAATTAATGAAATAATTAAGAACAAAAGTTTAGAGAGAGATTAAGAGAGAGAAAACTAAGTAGAGAGAGAAAGACTAAGAGAAAGGATTAAGAGAGGAAGAAGAGGTCCTCAAATCGTATTACAGAGGAGTATTTATACTCCGTACAAGAATCCTAAACTAAAACAAATTAAAACGACGTTAATCGTCCCCTAAAAATACACGCGCCCAATCGGGCGAAGGGCCGCCCGATCGGGCCCGCCTTTTTCACTACGCCTATACTAATGTGCCGCGCCCGATCGAGCCTACGCTCACCCGATCAGGCCCGGTCTTCTTCTTCGAGGCTTGGACTTCGATTGGGCTAGATTTCTCGACCCAATCCATATTTCCTCCCGGGTCTCGAATACATGGTCCAAATGCCTCGTGATCCCAATTACCGATCCCTTAATCACCGGCTCTCACCGATCTTGGGCTCCAAAAGTGGTCGTGTCCTTCTAGCTTCCGTAGTCGATCCAATAAAGCCCGGGAAAATGCTCCAAGAGTGCAATTTCCTGTAAAATACAACTAAAACTACGAAAACACTAGAACACACAAATTAGTAATAAAAGTGGCCCGAAGGAGCCAAAAACACTACTGATAACGACCAAGGGACAGGGGTAAAAGACTATATAAAATGGACACATCAAACTCCCCCAAGCCAAACCTTTGCTTGTCCCTAAGCAAAGAGGTCATCAATGAACATATATAACATACTTCACCCCAATAGTCAAATCAATAACCAACAACTCAAGGAAAATATAATGAACACGCTTCAACATCAATCAATCTTATTCATCTAATCACCCTTTCTCCACAACAATTGTCAAGTAGAGCAAACCACAAGAGCATATAGAATTCAAGACTAGTGCTCACACACTCAACTCTCATTTATGTGGCGAGTAAAGAATGTACTCGATCGCTCTCCAACCAACCCCTTTATGTGAACAATGCCCTCCCAACTCACACTCTCGCGTGTATAAAACAATGAACGCTCAACCTACTAGTCGACTCGAAATATGCCAAGTCATAACTTGCATTGATAAGCAACACTTTCACATTCATACAATTCTATGCACAAAGGTCAGAAGGTTTTTAAAGCTTGTAATGTAAGGCTAGGGTAAAGGGTAGGATAAATTTGGAAATACGTGAGAGAAAAGCTATGCTTAAAGGAGTTAATCCTAATAAAACCCATGATAAAAAATAAATAATGATCATACATCTCCTACATAACCAACTCTAACATCAACCAAATATACTCCAATCATAATAAATAATCCCAACACTTACAATTCCACTCATAAGATATAATAATGGAGCAATAGAGTGAATAAACAAACTTATTTTCCAAACTTGAATTTTTTTTCATTGAGGCTCAATTTTTTTCTTTTGATCTACCTCCAACTAGAACATTTGAACATTTTTTTTCTTTTGAAGTTCGCTTATTTTTTCACATTTTTTTTCTTTGAACTTCTCTTTTTTTTTCATAATATCATGCTTTATTTTTTCAAAAAAACATAACTCTCAAACTCATCAAAAATAAGCATGATAAAAAACAAAACAACTTCTCAAATCCCACCCAAATTGTGCAAATAATAATCACACTACAAACTCCCTCACCTCACTCATTAATAGCTCCCCCAAGCCAAGTTTGGGACTAGTAACCAATGGGGCTCATATAGGCTTATAATGTGGCTAAATAAACAATAAAAGGGCACAAGCAACAACATGGGTAACAAGAAGGGAACAAATGTATCTAATACTCTGAAGGCTACCTACAAGAATGAACGCCTTCGTCCTCCTCATGTGCATAATAATAAGTCATGAAACACTACTCATAGTTGCAAATCAATACTCAAATTCATTGACATACCAGGAATTATGGAACTATCACACATTTCCTAACCAAATCAACTAGTCAAGCACTATATTCAAAAGTAGTTGGACAAAATTGACGCATGTTTAGGATTCCAAACAATTAAACTTCAAATCATGACCAACAAATCCACAATGCTCATTATCAATAACCAAGAATCAAATAAAAACAAAACTAACCTAAGAAAGTAATAAAATCTATACAAAAAAATATAAAAATAAAAAAAAAATAAGAAGAGAGAGAGTGAAAGATGTACCATACGAACACGAGAACCTCCCCCCAAGCTAAATCAGGCAATGTCCTCATTGTCTTAAAGGGAAGCTAGTAGTCAAGGTGACTACTCTTCATCATCACCAAATCAATGTCACCAAAGTCTCGAGGATTGCAATACATCTCTTTGGAACAAAATTGGGCAAGAAAGAAACAAAGTGTTAGTGGGAAAAAGTTCAAATTTGAGTCAGGTGCACTATTCAGATCATTACTTTTAATATATAAATGATAATACAGTGATTCTAATTGCATTGGAAACTAGACTTGAAGATCTTTCTAACGACAGGTCACACACAAAAATCAGATAAGAAACGCAAAAGTTATGGCCTGTCGAAGTTGACTAATTTTACTGACGCGTACGCGCGCCCGATAGGGCGAGATCCGCCCGATATATCTTTTCCTTCACTCGATTTGCGCCCGATCGGGAAACCTCACCCGATCGGGCCGCAATTTTCTCGAGTTTCTAACTGCACTAGCGCGCTCGATCGGGCGACCCCGCCCGGTCGGGCGAATTTTAAGCCAAAATTCTTCCCTTCTCGCGCCCGGTCGGGCGAGGCTTGCCCGATCGGGCGGACATTTAAGTCCGTAAACGTCAAGTTTCGCACCCGGTTGGGCGCTTCTCGCCTAGTCGGGAAAAATTTCTTTATTTTTGAACCATGCTCTCGCGCCCGGTCGGGCGAGCTTCGCCCGGTCGAGCCCGAGACTAAATCGGGGAATGCTAATTTTCTTCTGTTCTCAAAAAGTTGTCTAACTCTTTTCCTTCAAACCTGTACAAACACTCATAAAACTCATTAAATTCCCTCATCTCTCCTCACATAAGAAAACGAAAAGAAAAAATAGTCTAAAAAGCATTAAAAATACGGGTTGCCTCCCGCAAGGCGCTGGTTTATCTAGGTCCCGCACGACCTTCTTACCAAGTACAATTCCTAGGACCCTTGGCCTAACGCTTGATCGGGTGGTTTCTTATCCGGTCTAGCGATGTTTAGGCTGCGATGCGGCTTCCTGACATAACCTGTGGGACGCCAAGTTGCCTTATCTGGTGGATCCTCCTTGACTTGGAATGGGGGATCTTCAATGCTACGCACTAAAAACCCTTCTTCAATCGAATGTTGCTTCAAATTGTCATTGCGTTCAACACTTGCAACTCGATCTGGCGGAACACTTACCGTAGGCTCGGGTCGCACAACATGCTCGATCGGTTCCACTTGTTCATCCTCGAAACCAAGACCATCATTGTAGAGTGCTCTTTCTATTGCATCGACTTCCTTCTGCCATTTGTCTATCTCATCTGAAAGGGATGCAACACAAGATACCGCCTCCAAGGGATCTTTTTCAAGAGCTTGGGGATTGTTAGAATAATTTACAGCCACATTAACACTGAATCATTTCTCCTCAGTCATGGAGCTTTTGGGGGCATTATTCAGATTAAAAACAACTTTATCGTCCCCTACTGATAGTGTTAACTTACCACTTCTAACATCTATGACTGCTCCTGCAATGTTAAGGAATGGTCTACCCAAAATAATTGGGGTTTGCATATCCTCAGTCATATTAAGAACAACAAAATCCACAGGTATATAAAATTTACCTACTCTGATGGGAACATCCTCTAAAACACCTAGGGGGTATTTGAAAGAACGGTCGGCCATTTGCAGAGTTATATTGGTAGCTTTTAATTTACCCGTATTCAACTTAGAACACACAGATAATGGCATGACCCTAACACTAGCACCCAAATCACATAATGCATTATCAATCAAGAGATTGCCAATATGACAAGGGATAGAGAAACTACCCGGATCTTTTAAATTAGGTGGAGACTTATTTTGAAGTACGGCACTACATTCTGCAGTGAAAGCTACTGTCTCTACCTCACTAATAGACCTTTTTCTCGTCAAAATTTCTTTCATAAATTTTGCATACGAGGGGATTTGTGTGATCAATTCAGTAAAGGGAACTGTTACCTTCAAATCTTTAACCACCTCCAGGAACTTACCAAACTGCTTATCCAAGTTTGTCTTCAATTGACGATTGGGGAAAGGAAGTTTGATAATTGGCTTTTGAGCATTCTTCTCTTTGTCTGGAGTAGCCACCTTCTCCGGAGTTTTACCCTGCAATGTAGAATTAGATATGTTAGTATTACCCTTTAGCCCTACGGGGCTATCAACTACATTGTTTGGTTTAATTGAATCAAGATTAGCAGTATTTAATAAAATAGGTTCATCAACTCTGGGCATAGAGGGCCCTTCATAGTTTGAACCACTCCTTAGAGTAATTGCAAATGCTTGATCCGTAGGCCTAGTTGGCTGTGCCGGCAAGGCTCCCTGTTGGCGTGATTGTAGAGTAGCAGAGAGTTGCGCAATTTGATTATCTACAATTTTATTATGCGCTAGAATTTGATTAATTGTCGCATCCCTGCTCTCCATGTGCTTTTGCATATTGACCAATATTGCTCTAATTTCCCCCAAAGAAGGGTCGGAAGATGAGGGGGGTTGTTGTGGTTGATTCTTCTGGCTAGCATTGGGATGATAATATTTCTGCTGCTGTTGCTGTGGCACCTGTGGTTCTTGTGGTGGTGGATTTTGAATATTAGTGCTTCGGTAGGAAAGGTATGGATGATTCCGATATCCAGGATTGTAAGTGCTGGAGTATGGGTTATTCTGCCTATAAGCTTGGAAGGCATTAACTTGCTCCACGGAACTCCTGCAATCCTGCTCCCAATGACCTAGAATACCACAGTTTTCACAAAAAGCCTCATTAGAATTATTATTAATCGCAGAAACATTAGCTACATTAGCAGTGCTCAGATTATCTAATTTTTGGCAAATAGAGGTCAGTTGAGCTTGCAAAAAGGATACAGAGTCGACACTATGTTTCCCCTTATTAGCAAATCCTCTGGGATTCCCATATTGGGAATTGTGTATTGCCATATCTTCAATAACCTGACCTGCATCATCAACATTAAGATTCATAAATCTCCCACTAGCTGCAGAGTCTAAAATTATTCTAGAAGAATTTCCAATGCCGTTATAAAAGGCTTGGATTAACTGCCATTGCGCTAAATTATGGTGAGGGCATTCTCTTTGTAAGTCCTTAAACCTCTCCCAAGCCTCATATAAGGACTTATCGGCTTCTTGGGCAAAGTTCTGAATCGCACTTCGTAGTACTGCTATTCTCTCTGCAGGATAATACTTGTTATAGAAATTCAAAACAAGAGTTTCCCAGTCAGTTATACCAAGTGTAGTTCTATTCAAGCCATTAAACCACAATTTAACTTTTCCAGTTAAAGAGAAGGGAAAAAGAATCTCCCTGATATGGTCTTGAGTGACCCCGGCTTGCCTGATGGTGTTGCAATATTGACATTAGTCGGCAATGTGAAGATTCGGGTCTTCACCCTTGGCTCCACTGAATTTCTTCCTCTCTATCATCGTTATAAATTGAGGTTTAATTTCAAATTGAACCCCATCAAGAGCCAGAGTAGGGGTGAGATGTGGAAAATCCGTAATCTTTGGTTGTGAATAATCACAAAGCTTCTTTGGAGCCGCCATCTCTGATTCTGTGTCTGATGCTGTCTCTAAATCGCTAGAATCAGTTGGAGGATTGCGGTGATTATTGTTAGTATCACCAAAATCCGCCAGTATTTTCTTGTACAAGTTTTTCTGTCTATGGAAGGAACGTTCGATCTCAGGATCGAATGGGATATAACCTGATCTGGAACACCTGGGCATAAACAAAAACTAGAAGAAAATATGAGATTTGTCTCAGAGAACTAACGCTCTCTGAGACAAAAAGGGAAATAATCTAGACTACAAAAACAATCAGAAATAAAAATAAAACCTTTTCCCCGGCAACGGCGCCAAATTTTGACAGGGTAAAGTCGTATCCCCTAATAAAAAATAATTCCTAAATCACTAACTAAGGTAGATAGGGAAGTAGGGTCGATCTCCATAGGGAAACAAGTCTTTTTACTCCTAATTAAATATTATAATCTAAATTATTTAAGTAACCAATATTTATGAATGAATAAGAAACTAAACTAAAAAGAGTAGGAATAGGGAGAAAATAATATATAAAGGGATCTAGGGCATAGGTTCACCAATAAATAATACTCCGGGGTAAAATAGGGTAATCAATCATTGACATTGCATAAATAACATGATTAACAGGCTCTCGCAATTTATTAACCATCATAGATCTAACAGGCTCTCGCAATTTACTAGATCTAAGTTCTTACTGAAAATAGCCTTTAATATCAAATTAACATCTGCTCGATTCATTAATTTAATATTGCTATACTTTTACAAGCCGCAATTGTAAAACATTAAAACAATCCAATAAGAAATCATCATGCAATACCAACAATCAATAATAGTCAATCATCAATGCATCAATTAACCAGATTGTAAAGGGCTCACGCTACTTATTGCAATCACACAATTAATTTATCGGTATTAAATCTCATCTCTCAAATCTTGACTTAACCATTTATAAATTAACTTGCCTATTGAAACTAGACCTAAACATTAATTCTCATCTCTCGATTCTTGAATCAATATTGTCAAACTCATGCATAAAAGATAGGCCTAATCTAGTCACAGAGCATTAAATCAATCAATAGGAAATTAATCTAGCATTGATAATCAACAACAATAATTTACCCCTTCATATTATTTATTAGAACCCCATGAACCCTAGAAATTAAACTACTCACACATAATTAAATATAAACCAAACAAAGCAATAAAATAAATCATGATCAAAGGAATAAAATAAATAACTAAGATTAAGGGAAGAGAAATCGTCACCAAAATAAATCTGGAATTAATGAAATAATTAAGAACAAAAGTTTAGAGAGAGATTAAGAGAGAGAAAACTAAGTAGAGAGAGAAAGACTAAGAGAAAGGATTAAGAGAGGAAGAAGAGGTCCTCAAATCGTATTACGGAGGAGTATTTATACTCCGTACAAGAATCCTAAACTAAAACAAATTAAAACGACGTTAATCGTCCCCTAAAAATACACGCGCCCGATCGGGCGAAGGGCCGCCCGATCGGGCCCGCCTTTTTCACTACGCCTATACTAATGTGCCGCGCCCGATCGAGCCTACGCTCACCCGATCGGGCCCGGTCTTCTTCTTTAAGGCTTGGACTTCGATTGGGCTAGATTTCTCGACCCAATCCATATTTCCTCCCGGGTCTCGAATACATGGTCCAAATGCCTCGTGATCCCAATTACCGATCCCTTAATCACCGGCTCTCACCGATCTTGGGCTCCAAAAGTGGTTGTGTCCTTCTAGCTTTCGTAGTCGATCCAATAAAGCCTGGGAAAATGCTCCAAGAATGCAATCTCCTGTAAAATACAACTAAAACTACGAAAACACTAGAACACACAAATTAGTAATAAAATTGGCCCGAAGGAGCCAAAAACACTACTAATAACGACCAAGGACGGGGGTAAAACACTATATAAAATGGACACATCACCTTACTAAAACAATCTAAGTAACAATTAATTTTGTTAATCAAATTTCATTACATAAATTATTTCAGCCAATTAATGTAATCTCTCCCACCAAAATTAAAACAACTCCCACCTACTTTTTCTTTATTTATTTCATCCCTAATTAATTTATAAACCATATTCTGGATTCATCTAAAATTTCCAAAAACCCTAAGCGCTTGTTCTTCCCTCTTTCACTCCCCTCGTTCTCTCTCTTCATTCCATTTCCCTCTTCCACTCCTTCATCTTCTATATTTCCCTCTTCCTCTCTTGTTTATTCATCAGATCTGCTCTTTCTAACCATGGATTCCCGTAAAATCGCTGATTTGACCCCATTAGAGAAGGTGTACTGCACAACCACCGACGAGAACGAGCTTCCTGTTCTTTGTTATCTTATCATGTCCCTTGAGAAGGGGTCTTCTTCGGCTCTCCATTTTTACCAAAGTGGTGAAGCTCGTAAGGTTCTGTCTGATGAAGGGTTGGAAGCTCTTGGAAGAGTCCTCAATTCCATAGAGGACGCGAAGGGGGGGAGAAGGTGATAGATCTGTCGGTACGGTTACTGTGAAACCAAAACCAAAGCGCCCTACTTTCAAACCAAGGATGATTGGGATATGTGAGATTATGAGGAAGATTGGTGGGAAGGGGGTTAAAATAATCGATCAAATTGAGAAAGAGGAGAAAGCGAAAGAGGATGATGGAGGGTCAGATCTAACTGGATAAGGGAAGGAAAAAATAGAGGACGGAGGTGAGAAGGTGGTTGCCGCACTTGAGGAAGAAGAGGAATGGTATGGTTTTACCATGTCTAATCCTCCACCCAAAATGTGTTTTCTTTCTGAAAATGCAAAAGTTGGTAACAAGAGGGTCAGATCTGGCATTGAGGTTGATGAGTCGAAAATTGATGAGCAATGCCTTGAGTTCTTGAAGTATGTGGATCGAAAATTCCACCCAACTGAGTGACTGTCCAGCGTAACATTCTCTACCTTAATTTCAGTTTAATTTCTGGTTATTTATGAGCTATTATGGCATAATTTTGGATAATTTATGACGACAAAATTGGTTTTTGTATTTATGTTGCATGTTGTTGTTCTGAGCAAGTTGACGTTGGCTGATTTATGATGATTTGTGGTTGTTGTTATTAGTGTTTGATGTGGGATAATTTTTGGTGATTTATCCTTCTTGTTCAGAGTCCCTGATGTTGGCTGATTTATGATGATTTGTGGTTGTTGTTATTAGTGTTTGATGTGGGATAATTTTTGGTAATTTATCCTTCTCGTTATGAGTCCCTGTTGCGGCATAATTTATGATCAATTTATGATGATAAAATTGGTTGTTGTTGTTATGTTGCATGTTGTTGTTCTGAGTCCCTGATGTTGGCTAATTTATGATGATTTGTGGTTGTTGTTATTAGTGTTTGATGTGGGATAATTTTTGGTAATTTATCCTTCTTGTTATGAGTTTGTGTTGTGGCATAATTTATGATAAATTCTTGATGATAATTTCTAATGTTATAATTGACGAATGAAGTGATTTTGATGGTAATTGATGCATGAACTGATTATGACTTTCTATGACTAAATGGGGTTGCTGATTGGTGAATGATGATAGTTAAATTTGTGTTGTGTAGGATATCCTACTTTAAGCTCCAACTTTGATCTCAATGACCGATTTTGATAGATCAATTTGGGTGTTGGTGAGCCCCTTAAAAGAGTCCCTTTTTTATGTAAATGCCTTATTTGGACAGATCATTTTGTCTTGCCCCTTACAAGAGTCCCTTTTAGATCTCAATGATCATTTGTGAGAGATCAACAACCACACTAAATTCTATATGATGAAGAGACTCTTTTGATAATCAAAGACATGTTTGATTTGCTCCACAATTTGGTTATTTCTTTCATAGCCATATAGTGTTGAGGTAACAAACATGGGTTTGTAGTCTTGATGAAAAATAACCTTCTGATGGAATTAGCAAAAAAAATAAAAAAAAAATAAAAAAAAATCGTACCACTTACTTTGAGAACCTAAAGGAATAAGTTGTGTGTGATTTTTTGTTGTAAAATAGTTTACCAAAATAAACATGATTGTTCCATTACATTCACAAAAGGTTTCATACTAACCATACATCATTTAGAGTCCCACAAAACATACACATAACCATACATATACAGTCCCATATATCTCGTAATGGTTATGTGTGGCAATCTAGATCTGTATCTAGGTCCAAATGACTGCCCAAAAACAAACTGACCCCTTCAAGGAAAATTAAAAAAAGAAAAAATAATAGAAATCAGCACATGATACCTACTAAAGGCATAAACTAAGTGCTTGCTGTGAGTCCCTTTCTGGTGCCTTCTTTTCAATCAGCATCTACTTCCATTTCCACATCTTCTTGTCCTTGAACTTGATTGACTTGCCTGAACCTGTCATTAAGGTAGTTCACTGCCTGAGCGACCAGGTCAGGGTTAACTGTGAGCCTCTCAGGTAGAATACCTAGCTCCTCCAACCTTCTCTTCTTCATGTGTGGTGGAGTAAAGTTGTTGCCTTCCATCCTAGTCAGTATTTAAGTCATACATGACTGTAATGTGATCCAAGTGAACTTGTTTGATAGTGGATCAAATGTATTGTATGCCTCCTCAACCACTTTTACTAACTCCTCCACATTTTTGGGGAATGACCTGTACTGAATTGATTGCATTACTGTGAAAAGCCATAAATCAAGTACGTTTAGGTCTGGAGATTGTGGTGGCTGGTACACCATCTTGATGTTGAAACCATTTTGTGTAAAAGCTGCCACAAATTCTGGATCAGTTGGAATTTTGTGTGGTCTTGCATTATCCCACTGAATGAGAATGTCCTTAGACAAATGTGTTGGTCAATTCTCTATTATGCATGGAATGACCTTATTAATCAACATGTCTCTGATGTCATCCTTTGTGAATGACTGCATTTCTTCCATCTCCATTGTATCTGCTGCTTTATTCTTACTTGATTTATTTACCCTTTGCTCATAAACAAAGTCAAATATACCATACTTGCCATCATGGACCATCTCACCATTTATGTTGTGCTGTGGCTTTGCTATAATAATCATGAACATTGCCTTGACCTTAAATCTCCTTGACTATTCACACCTATAAGGGTTTTCTTCATTGGGCAGAAGATAAAACCTTCTTGTCTCTGGGTTCAAATAAAACCATTTCTCATCAATGTGAATGGCGTTGTTCATGTCTGTGTACATTGGGTCTGCTGTCTCTATGGCAGGGGTGAGGTGTGACAACACCCATCTCAGTCTTTCTACCTTATGATTATCAGTTAACTTTGGATGGTTGGTGCTTGTATGAGTCCTTAGCAGCCCCTTTTTCTTCAGTCTGTTTCAGTTGTCCTCAATTTAAGTGGGACTGAGAGAAGAAATTCCTCAATATACTCTTTGCATTTGAGACCAACTCTGCCAATTTTCTTATTCCTGACATCAATCAACCCCCCATTCTGTTTTTGAGTCATTACATCATTAAATATTCTGCTAACTGTTGATCTATGCACCCGAAACTTATTACCGATTTTTGTTTGCATCCCCCTTTCTAGTATATCATCCTCCCTAAGTTGAGTTAAATTTTCATCAACAATACCTCTTTTCTCACCTATTGATAGTTGTCTTCTGTCACTTTGTTGCTCACCATACTGATTTGCTTCCATATTTGGTTGGAGGAGTTCTTCCAATAAAATTTGCTCCATGTTGAAATAATCATCATCAAACACTTCTGCCTTTTTTTTTTTTTTGGTTGGAGATGTTGCCATGAGAGAGTAGGCTGCCCACCACTAACCCCTGCTGAAGCTGGATTTTTTTTGGTAGATGATGATGTAGATGATGATGCTTGAAGGCTTGATTTTTTGGAAGCTTGAAGTGTTGACTTTATTAATTTAGAAATTTAATGGTGACCTGTATTTTTTTGAACATGATTGGGGATGGAGTAAATGTTGTATTTAATGGTGGTCTGTAATTTTTTGAATATGAATACTGGTGTAGTAAATGGTGTATTTATAACTTAGGAGTTGACAAAAAACATGGAGCCAAATTTGAATGTTGGAGGAAGTTAAAAATTTAAAATTTGGCAGTTAAGTTTTAAGTTTTCACGAAAAGTTTCCCTCCTTTTTGTCTAAAAAACCTGGCAGCAGCAGCATATGCGGGGATTAAATTTTGGTCCCCACTTTCTCTCTCATTAATATTTAATCTTTTATCCTTAATTTAGTTAATTTGCTTTTCTCAAATTTTGTCTTGGGAGTTGTGCAAGGCCACTTTGTTGCAGATTATGTAATGCGGAGGTAGTATAAAATATTCCAAATTTGCACATAAAAATTAACAAAGGTAGTAAATAAGAAATCCCCTTTACTAAAAAAAAACGCTTTAAATTTATACTTCCTCCGTTTTTTTTATTATTGCACCATAAGGGTTGGGTGCAAATATTTTGGTAGTGGAAAAAAGTAAGAGAAAGAAAGGTAAAAATACAAAATTGCCCATGTGACATATAGATAAACTAAAAAGTAAGTGTAAAAAGTAAGGGTATGTTGGGTATTTGTAGTGTGAACACAAATAATTTTTTTCCTAAAAAGGAAATGATGTAATATTTGTGAAACTTTTTAAAAAGACAAGTGGTGCAATAATAAAAGAACGGAGGAAGTACTTTATACCCCTCTATTGAACTAAAAGCGAGGGGACCAAGGGGAGTATTAAACTAAGCAAGGGGTAGTGTGTACTGTGCACACGTCCAAACATTGACGAGAAATCAGCACCAACACCAACCCCGTGAACCTCGAGGGTCATTCATTAATCATTAAAATATGATTTTATTATTTTATTCCCATTAACAAATTACTGAGTAACAAATCTAACAATGTAAGCATGTTTTCAATCTTTTCATCACTTTTCCCTCCTCTTTTGCCTTCCTTTCTTTCTTGCTATTGTTCAGTTCACACAACATCAAAAATTTATGATATGCTCAGTATAATATTGACATACAGTATACATAAATAACCTTATAAAGTTCTAATTCTTTTAATTTCCCTGCTTTTAGCTTCTGATTTTGTGGGGAAAACTTGGAAAATATGATGAGAAAATTTTGGAGTGATTTCCTTACTCTTGTATACAACCCAGTAATCATGTCTTCAGATTCTTGGCTCACAACTCTTCAATGTTCAGCTTCAAACAACAACATAATTCAACCTTCAGATACTTTCATGCAAGTTTTTCAATGGTTTAGATTCATTTTCTTCTCTCCATGTCCTCAAAGACTTGTTTTTTCATCCATCTATTTCTTTTTTTTATTGATCTTGATCTTGTTTGTTATTTATAGACTCATTTCAAAGTTTATTTTTAGGGATAATAGTAGTAATAATAATGTTACTTCTAGTTCTTCAATCAATAAACCCCTCTTAGAAAACAATAACCAAAATAGATTTAATGTCAAGATTAATTTATGGTTCAGAATTTCCTTGATTTCATCTGCTTCGCTTGCTGTTTTATATGTTGTTTTGAGCGTATTGACATTTGTGGGGAGTGATAATAAAGGAATTACTAGGCAAGTATCATGGAAACAGACTGAAATTCTGTTTAGGGTACTTCAAGCCTTAACACAAGTAGCAATTTTTGTTCTTGTTGTTCATGAACAGATATTTCATGCTACTTTTCATCCTATTTTGCTTAGGATTTATTGGGTTGCTCAGTTTGTGCTTGTGTTAGTGTTTAGTATTTCGGGTTTGACTCGAATAGTGTCAGTTTCTGAGGAGTTGGATTCATATATAAAAATGGATGATGTGTTTTCTTTGATAAGCCTTCCATTTTCCTTTTATCTGCTGATAGCCGCCTCTCGAACATCTTCTGGGATTATAGTTATCAAAGAGGCCGAAAATGGTTTGAATGGAAGAGAAGAATTACATGAGCCGATTAAGGATGATACTAATGCAAGTGATTATTGGAAGGCAAATTTGTTTTCTAAGACTACTTGGCTTTGGATGAACCCTTTGATGGATAAAGGGTATAAGAACCCTTTAAAGGTTGAAGATGTTCCTTCACTTCCTCCTGATCATCTAGCTGAGAGGATGTCGGAGCTCTTTGAATCACAATGGCCTAACCCGAGTGAGCATACAAAGCACCCAGTAGCAATTACTTTGCTCAAGTGCTTTTGGAAGAGTGTTTTGTACACTGGTTTTCTTGCACTTATAAAGCTTTGTGTGATGTATATTGGTCCTGTACTTATTCAAAGCTTTGTCGATTTTACTTCTGGAATCGAAAGCTCTCCTTATGAAGGATATTACCTTGTGATAACCCTTTTAGTTGCTAAAACAGTCGAAGTCTTGAGTTCCCATCACTTCAATTTCCATACTCAGAGAGTTGGGTTACTTATAAGGTCCACCCTTATAACTGCATTATATAAAAAGGGGTTGAAGCTATCTTGCTCTTCGAGGCAGGCTCACGGGGTTGGTCAAATAGTGAATTACATGGCGGTTGATGCTCAACAGCTAGGTGATCTGATGAATCAGTTGCATTCCATTTGGCTTATGCCCCTGCAACTTTTTGCTGCCTTGGGTTTGCTATACTTTAACATGGGTGTTTCAGCAATAGCAACATTAATCGGGGTCATTGTGATTCTAGCATACGTCATGGTACGTACAAAGAAGTGCAATGTCTTTCAGTACCAAGTCATGAAAAACCGAGACTCTAGGCTTAAAGCAACAAATGAAATGATAAACAATATGAGGGTCATAAAGTTTCAAGCATGGGAAGACTATTTTCAGAAAAGAATTCAATCCTACCGGGAGCTTGAATTTGGATGGTTGTCCAAGTTTTCATATACTATTTCTGGAAATATGAGTGTGCTTTGGAGCACCCCTACTGCACTTTCTGTTCTTGCATTCGCAGTTGCAGTTTGGATGGGTGAGAATCTCAATGCTGGCACTGTATTTACAGTAACTACGATAATGAAGATTGTGCAGGAGCCAGTGAGGAACTTCCCTCAGTCTTTGATACAGATTTCTCAGGCAATGATTTCACTTGGAAGATTGGATGGTTACTTGATGAGCTTAGAATTAAATGAAGGGTCAGTGGAGAGAGACGAAGGGTGTCAAGGTGACATTGCTGTGGAGGTGAATCAAGGGAGTTTCTCTTGGGATGATGAAGCAACTGAAAAAACCTTGAAAGGGTTGAATCTTCAGGTCAAGAAAGGTGAATTGGCCGCCATTGTTGGCACTGTAGGGTCTGGAAAATCTTCTGTATTAGCTGCAATTTTGGGTGAAATGCACAAAATCTCTGGAAAGGTATGTCCAATATAATGCTGTCATTGATATGCTTTTATACTCTACTGGAATTTCCTTTATCTGTGGTTATCTTATTTCTTAATTGTGCATAAGTGTCAAGCAACTGTACCCTCTAAGAGACTAAGAAAGAGTCAGTAGCATTCTTAACAAGATATTTTTTTAAGTTAATTCGCCTGTGTTATAAGCTAGTGATTTGCTCATATGCAGCTTCTTGTAGCTATCGGTTGTCTTACTGTATGCAAGCGATTCTTTTGATAACAGAGCATCAAGCAGTTTCAGCATTAATACAAGCGTACCTTAATTGTCGTATCTTAATATTCATCTGTCACTGTGTCATTTCCCTCCCTGCAGTGTCTGACTTACATAGTTATCCCTGTTCAATTCAAAATAAGCATCAAGCAATGTTGGCCTTGAGGATATAATCAAGTTATAATAACATCCTTTTGGTCTCTTAGACGATAATGAATCATTTTAAAAGGTTACATGATTCCATGTGTTAAAGTATGATTTTCTTTCCTTTTTTCATTTTGCAGGTTAAATTGTGTGGTACCACTGCATACGTAGCCCAAACATCATGGATACAGAATGCAACAATTCGAGAAAACATTCTATTTGGTCTACCAATGAACAAAGAGAAATATATGGAAGTTATTAGAGTATGTAGCTTGGAAAAAGATTTGGAAATTATGGAATTCGGTGACAAGACTGAGATTGGAGAGCGTGGTATCAATCTGAGCGGTGGCCAGAAGCAAAGGATCCAACTTGCCAGAGCAATCTATCAGGATGATGATGTATATCTTCTGGATGATATTTTTAGTGCTGTAGATGCACATACTGGTTCAGATATTTTCAAGGTCTGTCAAATAATTATATGAATGTATGTTATATCAAATGCAAGTAAAACACATTCAAACAAAGCTAATTGAATTTACTAATGCTTGCAGGAGTGCGTTAGGGGAGCTCTCAAAGACAAAACTGTTCTGCTAGTAACTCATCAAGTTGACTTCTTGCACAATGCGGATCATATATTTGTAAGCTTTATGTACAATTGTATTGCTTTCAAATAAGTTCATAAGAATTGTTGTGTTGTATTTATAAGATGTATGCAATGCAATATCTAGGTGATGCGAGATGGAACAATTGTACAATCTGGAAAATACAATGAGCTTCTTGAAGCAGGCTTGGATTTTGGTGCTCTTGTGGCTTCCTATCAAACCTCCATGGATCTTGTAGAGACAAGCTCACATACATCTGAGGACAAGCAAGAAGAAGCACCAAAATCTCTAATCAGCGAAAACAAGTCACTAGAAAGAGTCAAGTCTGAGAAGAAATCTCTAAGTAAAACAAATCCTCAAAAAGGAACTTCCAAGCTCATTGAAGAAGAGGAACGAGAAGTTGGGCAGGTTAGCATAGACGTGTACAAGCAGTACTCTACAGAAGCTTTCGGATGGTGGGGAGTGGCTGCAGTGGTACTAGTATCTCTCTTCTGGATTGTATCATTGTTCGGTAGTGATTACTGGCTAGCTTATGAGACTTCAGAAGATCATACTTTTACTCCTCGCTTGTTCATTACCGTCTATTTCATTGTTGGGATTATATCATGTCTCTTAGTGACTGCTAGAGCCTTTGTAATAACATTTTTGGGACTTAAAACTGCTCAGGGCTTCTTCGACCAGATTCTTGGCAGCATCCTACATGCTCCAATGTCGTTTTTTGATACTACTCCTTCTGGAAGAATTCTAAATCGGGTAAGCTCATCCTATATCTCATCATCAATCTATATAATTACATACTATATGATTAGTGATTTCCTATAGCTTGCCGTTTCTGATGTAGTGGTAATAATTATCTTACTCTTTTCAGGCATCAACTGATCAAACCAACCTTGATCTTACAATTCCCTTATTTTTGGGCATGACAATTGTTATGTATTTCAATTTGGTGAGCATCTTAGTGGTCACATGCGTATATGCCTGGCCAACAGTTATCCTCCTAGTTCCCTCAATATGGTTGAATCTTTGGTACCGGGTATGTCTTGCTATGAAGTTTTTTTTTTTCCCTTTGATAAACATCATATTTATTCAAGATCTATGGGAATGTATATATGCAGGGTTACTACCTAGCCAACTCACGTGAACTGACTCGATTAGGTTCAATCACAAAATCCCCTGTCATCCATCATTTCTCAGAAACAGTTTCAGGTGTAATGACAATCCGATGCTTCAGGAGGCAAGCCTTGTTCTGTAAGCATAATATTGACAAGGTTAACACAAGCCTTAAGATGGATTTCCACACTACTGGAGCAAATGAGTGGCTAGGTTTCCGCTTAGAGTTCATTGGATGTGTAATCCTATGTCTTTCCACTTTGTTCATGATTCTTTTGCCCAGCAGTATTATCAAACCAGGTAATAGAAGCCATAATTAAGAATATACCATCAAGTGTTCTTAGTAAAAGTAACTCAAAATCGATCTTAAACTTATTTAGTGAAGATTGAACTCTAAGTGTGAATTTTTGTCTTATAAAACTTACATTGTAAACTTTACTATGCTGCAGAGTTCGTAGGTCTTTCTCTTTCGTATGGGCTTACCCTCAATGTTGTTCTGTTTTGGACGATATATATGACATGCTTTGTTGAGAATAAAATGGTCTCGGTTGAGAGGATGAAGCAGTTCATCAAAGTCCCATCTGAAGCAGCATGGGAGATCAAAGAATGCAAGCCTTTACCAAACTGGCCAACTCATGGCAACATTGAACTAAAGGACTTACAAGTAAGCTCTAACTTCTTACGACATGTCACCCTTAATATTTGATCTCAATCCTTCCCAAGTCAAATTTCTCATTAGTATTTTGGAATGTCCAGAAGAAGTTCCTCTTTCGATTTCAATGTATAGATTTGTGTTATCTGAGTCGTATTTTTTTTGTTTATGGGACAAAGTGTGCTAATCGCATAGCCAGCCTTAACTTAGTAATCCACACCAGAGCAAAAGGTTGAAATTACTAGGAATAAAGGAGTTTATATGTGGTATTTACATTTTAGGCTCTTGTATTTTCATGTTCTTTTATGTTGATTTTACCACATGAATGAATGTACTGCAATTATGAACAGGTAAGGTATCGGTCAAACACCCCATTAGTGCTAAAAGGTATCACACTTGGCATTAGAGGAGGCGAGAAAATTGGGGTTGTTGGTCGCACAGGGAGTGGAAAGTCCACCCTTATACAAGTATTCTTCAGGCTAGTTGAACCTTATGGAGGGAATATAATAATTGATGGCATCGATATCTGCAAGATTGGCCTGCATGATCTAAGGTCTCGCTTTGGGATCATTCCACAAGAGCCGGTACTATTTCAAGGAACGGTGAGAATCAATGTGGATCCACTTGGGCTTTATTCCGAGGAAGAGATATGGAAGGTATATATATTTATCCTCTCTAATATTCCTTTGCTAAGTAGTAATCACATCAAAATGATATAGAATATAAGTATACTCCAAGCATTTAATATAATCTTCACCATGTTTAAAATTTGTAGTTACATATACTAATGTGCCACAACTTAAACTAGATGATGGGGTGAAAAAATATGTGTAAACTTCTACAAAATCATGTCATCACAAGTACGAGAAGTGAGATATGCATCCGAGAAGTAAATATGTCTAGAAGTGGTATTTTTACTAGAGAGCCAGATTAACAAAACTCTGCTAGTGGGTTTCCTGCTGCCAGTCCCAAGCCTGGATAAAGGAGGAGGGTTACAATAGGCCAATGACAACCAGTGTAAAACTTAGTCACATGACATGAGCCAGATTATAGAAACTAAAATTGTTCTGATCAAAGTTTATGAATTGAACTATTTAGTGATTGTGTTGTAGTAGTATTAACAAAAGTAGCTGGCCTACTAATATTTCGTTATGTTTTTAATCAAACTAACAGACCATTTGTGTTTTTAGAGCCTGGAACGTTGCCAACTTAAGGATATTGTTGCAGCAAAGCCAGAAAAGCTTGATGCTCCAGGTTTTTCTATCTCTATCTTTTCCTGAGAAATACTCTATTGCGTATACCTGCCAGTTAGAGAAAAATGTGCATAGGATGATTGGACGAACCTGAGTTACTCTTTATTTGTTTGTAGTAACGGAAGAAGGAGAAAATTGGAGTGTTGGTCAAAGACAGCTGATGTGCTTAGGGAGAGTCATGCTCAAGAAAAGCCGTATTTTGTTCATGGATGAAGCTACAGCTTCCGTTGATTCCCAAACAGATGCTACAATTCAAAAGATCATTAGAGAGGACTTCAGAAAATGTTCTGTAATTACCATTGCTCACAGAATACCCACTGTAATGGATTGTGACAGAGTATTAGTCATCGATGCAGGTAACTCTCTTCATTTCTTTGTCAATCGTTCTATCACTTTTATGGAATTCGCTCTAATTCATTACTATATACATAGTGTGACATAATGCTAACATTTTCTTCTAGAAATCGATTGACTAATGAGTATTGATCATATTAATGATTTGGCTATCTATTTTTTTCTTCAAAGATTGTTTTACTTGATTCCAATTTTAACTACCTTATAAGAAGTATGTTTCTGTGACTAAGATTGGTTTTTAAGCACATCTGTGTTTGGCATAAAAAGGAATTCTAACCTGTTTTTACTGGACAGGATTGGCAAAGGAATTTGATGCACCATCTCGTCTCCTCGAGAGGAAATCACTCTTTGGGGCATTGGTTCAAGAGTACTCGAATAGATCGTCTAAAGTGTAAATGATAAGCATCCTGGTTTAGTTCCATTGATCATACTAGTTACAACACCGAGAATTTATAAGCAATTTGTATAACATGTTGATTTTGTTACATCCTTCATTGGTCTATCCACTATTTCTTTAGAAGAACGAAGAGTAATGTTATACTCATTTCGAATCTTATTATCCTCGTTTCGAATCTTATTTGTTTGCACCTAATTAGAAACACCATGCATAATCAGGGGTGAGAGTGAGGGATAGCTCAAGTGGTTAGAGCTCTCCTCCCAATTTCAGGAGATCTTGGGATTGATTCTTATTCCCCGCCCTTGTGGCTCTCTAAACACAAAAAAAAAAACAAAAAACACATAATCAGGTGTGAAGCTAAGGGGGGCTGGGGGCTTTTGTTATTTGGCTCTTGCAGATAATTTGGATATATAGTATTGATCTCCTTAAGCAAGGCCGTATCTGGCCCGGGGCAGCCGAGGCGCCCACCTAGGGCCCCAAAATCCGAAACCCATATACAGAGTACTTATTATTGTATTAATTCAACAAAAAAAGAATAATAATAATAAAAATACTTTGTATGTAACGTTTCCTTGTTGTAACTTGTAAGTTAATGAATTCATACTAGGGGTGTTGTAGACACCTAAAAATGTCTCCCCAAAACCAAACCTGATGATGAACAACCTTTCACCGCCATTATTGGTCGGGTTGAGTATGTAATCTTTGGAGTGCTTAAATCCATATTTCCATTTCATAAATCAACCCAATTCCTAGCCAATTTCCCCAAACCATAACTTATTTTCCACTTTTCGTGCCTTTAACCCACAATAATTCATTTCATGTCCTTTAAAATCATTCATTTCGTGTCCTATTTATAAAAACGTTTAATCCAGTTTATTTTGGACCATAATCTGGGTCCATTGATTTAATAGTTGCATGGTTCTTTAAAAGAGTTTTTCAACGATATATTATAATCCCAAATCCGAATTCTAACGAATAAGTTATGGCCAAAATTTTAAACTGAGCCCAAACCGAACTTAAACCCACCTTACCAACGGCCGAATGATCATGTAGAGGGTCCAAATTATTTAATCCCATTCCTAAACCAATTAGGATTAATAAGAATCTTCTATAAGTTTCTAAAATATCTTAATTATCCTTTTTGAAAAGATAAGATTAAAGAGTTTGAAATTGAATAAAACTTTCTTTTTGAAAATCCTATTTCTATTCGAATTGAAAGACGTTCAAAGATAGACAGATATTATTTTCGTGCCTCATAGTTTTTATCCAAATTTTATATGGTTGGATATCCCTTGAAATTATATTTCCAATGATATATTATAATATCAATTCCGAGCTATAACGAAAAAGATATGAATAAAATGTCAAACTCTATCCAAAACTGACACCGTCTCACTATTTCGGCTATATCTTTTATTCATAAATATATTTTAATCTGATTCTAATTGGGTTATAAATTAGACTTCAAGAGCTTTCCAACAATATCTTATTCATATTATTCCGATTTTTGGATCAAAAGATATGATAAAAGCAAAAATCGCAAAAACTGCTGTCTATCGAGTTTTATTCCGATTTAATTCGGATCTTATCTTTATTTTTCGACACTTCTTTTTTCTCTATAAATAGAGGTCATATCTCCCCTTTTTCAAACATCAACAAACTTGATCATAAAATAATTCTCTTCTCCCTCTTTAGCCCAAACACTAGCCTCCCAATTCTTTCACTATTTCTTCCTTTAAACATTCCAAGGAGTCCATACAATACCTGAAGTTCTATAATTAAACCAAGGCGTGAAAGTTATAATTAACTGAGGGTTTGGACCAAATCACCTCTAGTTTTTATTTAATTTAATTTTTATTTGCTTTATATTTTCATTGAAGTTACTAACAGTTTATTCATGATGTAGCAATTTAAAGGTTCGCGTAGAATGTGAGTAATTAATGAATTTAATAACTCTTATTTTATTTTCTTATTGCTAGTATCATGATTAGGTTATTTTATATTTAATTTGACTAACGCTATTATTGTTAAATTGCTTCCAATGTTAATGTTTATTCTTTTATAATTATGATCACTATATTGCATGTTTAAAGGGAATATGTAATTGAAAATCACGTCTAATAAGATAATTTGGACAACCGGTTTAGGATCCTTTTAATCTTATTGTTAATAGAAGTGATCACAAATATTTTAGAATTATGTGTTGCATTAATATTCAACCAATTTAGCTTAATATTAGTTTGGAGCAAATTGAATTTTTGTTTGTATGCCTTTGAGATCGTAGGAATCACTTTTCACTATAAGAATCGAGTAGAGGCCAATACGGGCGAATGTGACTCCATGACTCACTTTCGTACCATCATCCTCGATCCTCCTTTCGTGGTTCCGAACCATATGGAGTTAGTAATCTCATGGATTATGAATGGGGTGTAACCTTCATGGGTCAATTGTTGTTGCCTATCGTTGTCCTTTATTGTGGTTGCCTTTTATGATACGTGAACGGTTTACAAGTTCCTTAAAAACTTGTTGGCGGCTCCCTACTTTCCTTGTCCCTAATCGTGTCCCTTATTGTATATGTCAATTCCCACTTCCTATGAGTGTCAAGCATATTCACAACATGCTTAACGTAGGCGCACTTCGAGCGACGCCTACAAATTGGCGACTCCACTGGGGAGGATTCTTGGTTATTTATCGATTTGAGTGATCGGTATATAATTGAGATGAGTGGATGAGACTTGAAAGATTCTTGAATTATATTCCTGCGATTTAATTGGCATTGTCACATATGCATATGCATTTTAGCTTACCTATTTTGCCACAATAGTACGTGTTCTACGTATGTGGCTAGCCCGGGGGATTTATGCTCTATCAACTCGAAAACGCTCATGGCAATAAGGGTTCATCCGAGTTTTTAAATCCATCCAGACCATGGAGTCGAGTTCGATTTCATCACGAACTCGCGGAGCCGCCCGTTGGCATACACCTTGAAGGGAGGATGCCTTGCTAACGCGTCCAAACTCTTAACCATGGTACCCTTGGACACCCAAAAGCTTGACCATAGTCAAACATAGAACTTGACTTTAGGTTGCGAACTTCATTGCATCATGCGTGACGATATGCTTATATGTGCATTTTTTTATTGACGTTTTTTAATTATTTTTTTCTCTTATCAAACTCTTTTTTTTTATTAGAGTCGTTGATTTTTTTTTTTTAATTTTTTAGTCACCCGGATTTTTATTCCCGTATCCTGCACAATAGTCAACTTGTTTTGGTCATAGCCAGAGTTCTAAAAAGAATTACGTGTCGTGCCACCTATGGATCTGTAGCCCCGAGTTTTCTCTTTGATTTAGAGTTGGTTTTGTCCCAATTAGAGTCACAGATCAAACGTTATAACCGATATACTACTGTCTGCCCAGTTTAGGTGTCTTTTTAGCGTCAACTTTCTTTTTTTTCTTCTTTTTTTAAAATTTATTTTTTATATCTTTTCGTGTCAAGCTAGTCTTAGCCAAGTCCTTTAATCCATGTCAACTCATATAACATATGATTATAGATTTTTATTTTTATTTATTTATTTTTTTATACCCATGAGTCATAACTCTTCTAGAATTCTAGTCCTCTTCCTAGTTTCTTGTGATTTTTTGTGCTAACCTTTATATGTGTTCTTTGTCTTTGATTTTGGTTGATCTTATTTATGAATAATGATTGCCAATGGACCGTTTCCACCTAGTAAATAGCATAAACATTAAAATTGGACAAAATTAATCAAGTTAGTTTGTCTTTTAGTCTTCCGTGCTATTTGGTCATGGGGTCCTTTGTTTTTCACAACGTCCTCATGTCTAGCCATGCGATCATACCACGAGTCTTAATAAACTCACCTAATCTCACATGTTGAGTCATCGCACGCACTTTGTCTTCGGGTAATGCTCTATATTGTTTATGATCGTATACTAGGACCATGCATGCATCGCTTTCCATTGTAATGGGAATGAGTGGAGTATTTCCCATCAGTATTCAAAATTGTTTCATACACTCTTCCTTTCCAATTCGAGTATTGATTCATTGCATTAAGTGAGCTCATTTTGTTCCATAGTACTCGAGTTCAAGAATCACTAGGCAAGAGTTGGAAGAATAAGGGGAACGTCATTCCTTCTTTTCTTCCAATCAAAGCATCAGCAATAACAAACTTCTTGTTACTCTTGGCGGTAACAAGTAATTCATAAGCAACCATGAAGACGAAGCACAGGACAAGTTTTCATACAAGATTTCATGCTTTTTTCTTTTGTTTTAACCCTTTTCCCCGAATAAGTCTAGCATAGGTTCTCCTTATCCTTATGTTTATATGTCATGTTCCATCAATGATCATTTCTTTCCTTCGCATTTGATCATGTCATTCGCCAAAAAAAAAAAAAAAAAAAAATTCAATTGCCGAACTAAACACAAGGTACACCAATGATTTGAGGCACCTTTCCAACCCTGTCATTTCCCATTAACCATTCAAGCACACATTCCATTTCTTCATCAACCACTTTGAGCCTCGTCTAACGTTTGGCCTTCATTTCTTCAACCCACATTCACTCAACCCTGGGATGGGAAGGTGTGTAATTGTATAACATTCAAAAAGCAAGTAAAAAAAAAGTAGCAAAGCAACAATAAAACAATGTCTAAGGGCAAGTGTACCAATGTCTTTGATATGAACACGTCTCAAATTGCGTCTCTCATCGAGTGCTTGGTACCGTGCCTGAGAAACATGAATGCTAAGTGAGTGATGGACCACATGATCTGAGATTTCCCACATTGATTCAAAAAAAAAAATAAAAATAAACTTGCAAAATTCAAAATTTTCAAATTCACAATTACACAGCTTGGGGATTCTCTCGGGTCTTGAGCCTTGTACCCTTTTCTTCTTTAAACCATCAACTGAACCATATTACAACCCTTGAAAGACCTCTTTGAGGTGTACATACACTTGTGCAAAGTTCGGTTAGAGCTACGTTGGCCTGATTCCTAACGGATACGTAGGCAACCTCACATCGAGGTGCGGCCACATTCACATTCATATCCACATTCATATTCATATCCATGCATGATCGAGTCAAAGAATATCCAATTCTTACCCCTACCCATTTAGAGCTTGAACCCACATCATTTAGCCTACCCAGCCTAAAGAGTCATCATCTTTGACTCTTCTCACATCTATTTCCATCACCATAACCCTTGCTGCCATCCTTAGTATCTGTAGGGAATAGATTTCAAGCGTTAACCCCCTTAGCTTGAACCCCACTGTGATCATACACTAAAGTACGGTGGCGTCCAAAAGGAAAGAAGATAGAGCAAAAGAGTCGCCACCAAGTTTTTTTTAGGAACTTGTAAACCGTTCACGAGGTGAAGGTTACACCCCTTAACGATCCAAGAGATCGTCAACTCCATAATATCTAGAACCAAATAAGGGTTCGGGGATGAAGGTACAAATCCAACCTAAAAGAGATTGAACCTGCCCTAATAATAGGCCTCTACTTTATTTTGATCGTATTCATGTGCGCTTTTTAATTAACACGCAATCAATAGGATTAACCCTAAACCTGTTTATCTATGTTGGTTGAATATAATGCACAAACAAATCTATTATTGGCGATCACTTGAAATTATAATCAAAATTAACCCTAACAAGATTATTAAATATCTTATTAAGCATGATTACAAGTACAAATTCCCTTTAAACATGCATAAAAAGGCGTGATCAAGCAATAAAAAATAAATATCAAGCAACATAATAATAATAATAACGATAAAAGTAAATTGTAATTGAAATAATCATGATAATAAATATTATAACAGTCATAATAATAATCATAAATAAAATAATCATCATCAAAATAATAATAATAATAATAATAATAATAATAATAATAATATTCATAATCATTATCAATTATAACAATTATAATCATAAAATCATAATCATGTTAATATTAAAGCATAATAATAGCAAGATCCTAGGCATGATACTAACAAGATTAATAACAAACTCTAGCATGTCACTAAGCAATAAAAATCAAATCTTTAACCCTAACATGATACTAACAATCATAAACATTAGGAAGAACATAGGAAGCATCGCAACAATCATATTTAATATTAAAATTACCCTAGACATGATACTAGGAATCATAATAACAATGTAAACAGGATTTCTACATCATAATATCAATTAAAACCATTAAAGCACTTACTTTGATGTCTCGTACCTCTTTCTAATAACAAAATACACACGTTAGTAACTTCAAGGAAAATAATAAAACAAACAATTAAATTAAATAATTGAAAGAGAGATTTGGGACCAAACCCTCAGAAATTAAACCTTTCACGTCTAGGGAGAAGGCTACTTCGAATATGGCTAGGTGTTTCTAGATCTTACGAATGCGGAATTTTGTATGAAAAAGCAAAGGTAAGAATTAAGAGAGAATTGATTGAATGAATGATTGGTGATGATAATTCGTGAGAATTGGTGAGAGTTGGTGAATGAAAACGGAGTTTTTAATACGTTATTTATAGAGAAAATCAGCCAAAAAGATAAAATTAACAAAATAGAGTCTGACGCACACAAAAAAGAGCTGGCGCAAACCCTGGCTTACTGGCGCCAGACACCAACACTAGCGCCAGGCGTCAGGCTTGGTTCCAGGCGCCAAAGCCTGGGGTCAGGCGCCAAGCCTGGTTTTAACGCGTTTTTGAAAATCAGATAAATTTGTTGTACTAGAGGATAAAATCATATAATTTCCTCGAAAATGCTATTTGATTTTGATTAAAACTCTGAAAAGTCAAAAGGTCAATTTATCAATGCTAATTGAATTAGGAATGAAAAGAACCTTCTAGAAGAATCTAGAAGACTAAATTAGGAATGATAAATCATATTAGGCCCTCCCCTAGATCATTGTGCTGCATATAAGGCTCAAACCGGGCCCAGTTTGGTAAATTGGCCATAACTTACTCAATATTCATCGGAATTGGGCTTATAATATATCGTTGGAAAGCTCTTGTCAAGCCCCATTCAACTACACTACTATTGGACCCATGTCATGGACCAATCAAAATGGATTGGCTGTTTTCTTTAAATAAGTTTTCAAAAACAGAGAGAAGAGAAAAGAATTAAAACTTTCCGCAACACTGAACTTTCCACACTTTCGCTTCATTTGATTATGATTCGATGTGAAAGGTACTCATCACCAGGTTTGGTTTTGGGAAGACACAAATGGGTGTCTACAGTATCACATTCACACACTTCACTCACACATACATATCCATATCACCTTTCCTTCTAGGAACCTTCTATCATGAAATCTTACTTCAACGATGCGCATGTTTCGTCATCTTTCAAGACAACATCAAAAGAGACATTGTATACTTTCCTAGCTTCTAGACCTAAGCAATGTTCATTGTTTCATACATCGCATATTGTGCTAGCTCCTTGAACTATGTGACATTCATTAGGCGATACTCATCGATCACTTCATTTATATACATGCTTAGCTTCCAAACCTAAGTAACGTTCAAGATCGTTTCTTTACACCATATGTGATGCTTAGCTCCATGACCTAAGTTCATTCATCTATCGTGTCACATGACCTACATTATACTCAAGACGGGCACTTCAATATGACAAGAAGAAAATCCATGCGATTCATTTTGTCTTCCTCAACGAAGAAGTTCAAAACTTCTTTCCTTTTTTCGCGTCTTTTCTTTTGAGGAAGTTTAAAAAAAAAATTCAAAATTTTCTCATCGAGGGAAGTTCGAAAATAAAAGTTTAGTTTTCATATCTTTCTTTTTCGGGAGAAAGTCGGCACCCTCCACTCATGACAAAAATTGACGGAAATTTTTTGCTTTTTGCATCTTCGTTTGCTTGTGTCTGCACACACAAATATACACACACACACTCACAAGTCATACACATGTCATGTCACATCAAGTCAAACTTGGTCAGGTCAGTGGTCAGGTCAATAACAATATATACAAGTCCACTGGTAAATTTATTTTTGCAGGTCTCATCTACAGCCCACGTTCGGGGGACAAGCGAACCATTTACAGCCCACGTTCGGGGACAAGCGAACCAATTACAACCCACGTTCAGGGACAAGCGAACCAACTACAGCCCACATCCGGGGACAAGCGGACCATCTACAACCCACGTCCGGGGACAAGCGGACCATCTACAGCCCACGTCCGGGGACAAACGGACCATCTACAGCCCACGTCCGGGGACAAGCGAACCATCTAAAAAACCCACGTCCGGGGACAAACGGACCATCTACAGCCCACGTCCGGGGACAAACGGACCATCTACAGCCCACGTCCGGGGACAAGCGAACCATTTACAGCTCACGTTCGGGGACAAGTGAACCATTTACAGCCCACGTTCGGGGACAAGCGAACCAACTACAGCCCTCGTCCAGGGACAAGCGGACCATCTACAGCCCACGTTCGGGGACAATCGAACCACCATCATTTCATGACACAAGGTTCTCAATACACAGAGACTTGCAATCTCAAGCATGGAAAGTATTATCCGGTGGATTTCTTCAAGTATAGAAAACCGCCAAATTCCTTTGTCGGCTTTCCTCAAGCATGGAAAGCATTATCGGTGGATTTCTTCAAGCATAGAAAAATGCCAAAATCATATGTCGACTTTCCTCAAGCATGGAAAGTGTCATCCGGTAGGTTTCTTCAGGCTTAGAAAGCTACCAAACTCATCTGTCGGCTTTCCTCAAGCATGGATAGCGTTTCAAAAAACGTCATCCGGTGGATTCCTTCAAGCATAGGAAGCTTCCAAACTCATTTGTCACCGATACACTGGTGCTAGATACATATTCTATCCATTTACTCTTTTATATGTGGAATTAACATTTTTCTGCAAGTATCGACGTATACAGAGTGATTTAAGATCGCAGAACGTCTTAACTCATTCTCCGTCCCTATCGACTACTTTGACTATCGTTTTCAAAACTGACGTTTCTACAAACTCAGTCAAAGTGGGGGCTTCTGTAGACACCTAAAAATGTCTCCCCAAAACCAAACCTGATGATGAACAACCTTTCACCGCCATTATTGGTCGGGTTGAGTATGTAATCTTTGGAGTGCTTAAATCCATATTTCCATTTCATAAACCAACCCAATTCCTAGCCAATTTCCCCAAAATTTTCGTGTCTTTAAACCCAAAATAATTCATTTCATGTCCTTTAAAATCATTCATTTCGTGTCCTATTTATAAAAACGTTTCATCCAGTTTATTTAGGTCCATAATCTGGGTCCATTTATTTAATAATTGCATGGTGCTTTAAAATATATTTCCAACGATATATTATAATCCCAAATCCAAATTCTAACGAATAAGTTATGGCCAAAATTTTAAACTGAGCCCAAACCGAACTTAAACCCACCTTACCAACGACCGGATGATCATGTGGAGGGTCCAAATTATTTAATCTCATTCCTAAACCAATTAGGATTAATTATAAGCTTCTATAAGTTTCTAAAATATCTTAATTATCCTTTTTGAAAAGATAAGATTAAAGAGTTTGAAATTGAATAAAATTTTTCTTTTTGAAAATCCTATTTCTATTCGAATGAAAGACGTTCAAAGATAGACAGATATTATTTTCATGCCTCATATTTTTTATCCAAATTTTATATGTTTGGATAGCCCTTAAAATTATCTTTCCAATGATATATTATAACATCAATTCCGAGCTATAACGGAAAAGATATGAATAAAATGTCAAACTCTATCCAAAACTGACACCGTCTCACTATTTCAGCTATATCTTTTATTGTACAAAATATTTTAATCTGATTCTAATTGGGTTATAAAGTAGACTGCAAGATCTTTCCAACAATATCTTATTCATCTTATTAAGATTTTTGGATCAAAAGATATGATAAAAACAAAAACCGCAAAAACTGATGTCTTTCGAGTTTTATTCCGATTTAATTCGGATCTTATCTTAATTTTTCGACCCTTCTTTTTTCCTCTATAAATAGAGGTCATATCTCCCCTTTTTTCAAACATCAACAAGATTGCTCATAAAATAATTCTCTTCTCCCTCTTTAGCCCAAACACTAGCCTCCCAATTCTTTCACTATTTCTTCCTTTAAGCATTCCAAGGAGTCCATACAATACCTGAAGTTTTATACTTAAACCAAGGCGTGAAAGTTATAATTAACTGAGGGTTTGGACCAAATCACCTCTAGTTTTTATTTAATTTAATTTTCATTTGCTTTATATTTTAATTGAAGTTACTAACAGTTTATTCATGATGTAGCAATTTAAAGGTTCGCGTAGAATGTGAGTAATTAATTAATTTAATAACTCTTACTTTATTTTCTTATTTCTAGTATCATGATTAGGTTATTTTATATTTAATTTGACCAACGCTACTATTTTTAAATTGCTTCCAATGTTAATGTTTATTCTTTTATTATTATGATCACTATATTGCATGTTTAAAGGGAATATGTAATTGAAAATCACGCCTAATAAGATAATTTGGACTACCGGTTTAGGATCCTTTTCATTTTGTTGTTAAAAGAAGTGATCACAAATATTTTAGAATTATGTGTTGCATTAATATTCAACCAATTTAGCTTAATATTAGTTTGGAGCAAATTGAATTTTTGTTTGTATGCCTTTGAGATCGCAGGAATCACTTTTCACTATAAGAATCGAGTAGAGGCCAATACGGGCGAATGTGACTCCATGACTCACTTTCGTACCATCATCCTCGATCCTCCTTTTGTGGTTCCGAACCATATGGAGTTAGTAATCTCATGGATAATGAATGGGGTGTAACCTTCACGGGTTAATTGTTGTTGCCTATCGTTGTCCCTTATTGTGGTTGCCTTTTATGATACGTGAACGGTTTACAAGTTCCTTAAAAACTTGTTGGCGGCTCCCTACTTTCCTTGTCCCTAATCGTATCCCTTATCGTATATGTCAATTACCACTTCCTATGAGTGCCAAGCATATTCACAACATGCTTAACGTAGGCGCACTTCGAACGGGCCGGTTTTTAACGGGTTAGAATAATTAACGGGTCAGTTCAGGTTGGTTCGGTTTATCGGTTTTCGGTTTGTAACGGGCCGGTTTTTAACGGGTTGGAATTATTAACGGGTCGGTTCGGTTCGGTTCAATTTTATTACAGTTTCTTTTCGGGTCGGATTCTTATCGGGTGTGGTTATAATTGGTTCGGGTCATAATCGGTTCGCGTT
Organism: Chenopodium quinoa; assembly: GCF_001683475.1. Classification (NCBI taxonomy): domain Eukaryota; kingdom Viridiplantae; phylum Streptophyta; class Magnoliopsida; order Caryophyllales; family Amaranthaceae; genus Chenopodium; species Chenopodium quinoa. Next base: position 1,044,426 of record NW_018744187.1, on the reverse strand, counting down.
AAATTCGGTCGGTTTAAAAACGGGGTTTGTCAGTTTAAAGTGGGTTTTGGGTCAACATATATCGAGTCCTAATCGAGTCGGGATGTAATCGGTTCGGGTTGTAATCGGTTCGAGTTGAACTCATTCGGTTTGACAACTAGTTTTGCCAGTTTTAAACGGGTTTCGTTAACGTACATCGTCTAGTATAACCTAAATATTCTTTAATTAGTTATTCCAGTAGATCATACGGAGTATTAATTAGTTGTTTAACTTTATGTCTTTTTTGTATAATGATTTTAAGGATCAAATAATAATAACAAATCTAGAGTTAGCTTTTGATTTCGATTGTTAATTTTTTTTAATACAATATAGTGTTCCATAAGCCATTACTCGTTAGAGAACGATAATATTGTAGCATAAGAGTTTCAATAACATCAAAATTCCAAAACTTTTCAATATAAATACTTTATAATTCAAATTAAACCCTTTTGTTTTACTATTGCTAAAATATACCCAAAAAAAAAGGAAAAAAAATCTACGATCATAACGAGTTATGGACTTATGGATTATAAACGGTTCGGTTATAACCGATTACGGGTTGTAAACGGTTCGATCGTAACTTATTACGGGTTATAAACAGTTCAATCCTTACCAGTTACAAGTTGTAGACGATTTGGGTTTCTCGGGTTTTTGTCGAGTTTAAACGGTTTCAGTTTACATTGGGTCGGGTTGCTATCGGGTTTAAAAGTACTCGGTTCGGGTTGTTCTCGGTTTTGGGTTGTATCAGTTCGGCTTGATATCGGGTACGGTTCTAAACGGTTCTCAAACATTCGGATCGGTTCAGTTTCAGGTTTTAAAAAATCGAGTTGGGTCAGTTTACGGTTTTAAAATAACAGGTTTTTAGCGGTTCAGTTCCTTTTCAAATGAGTTCAAAACGATTCGGATTCACCAGTTCGGATTGGTTTTTGACAGCTCTAATTCATACCCTTAATAATCCACATATCCACCCACATTATTATTCTTCCTAGGAAATAGCTCCATTTTGGGAAAGTTGAATCCCCCAAATTAATCCCATAATGTAGCCATGTTCATTCGTATATTCTTCATTTCCCATCTTTGAAATCAATTTTTCTCTATCTTTATCTTTGATTTTCAGATTTTCCCTTCCCAAATCAATTCTCAAGATATGATTTCCCCCATAAATGTTGTTCTTTGCAATCAATTTTTAACGGGATAAAAATCTACGATTTTTCCTATAATACTACTAGAGTAATATTATTTCAATTGTTCTTCCAATATCAATTTCATTAATCACATTTTGGTATTTATTTCTATTTTTCTTTTTTTTTTTTTACTTTGGACTTCCAAGATGAACTCAGAAACGAGTCTGTCATTATCCTAAAAGTAGTAAAGTCATTGGTTAGTTCTTTAATTTATTTTTATTTCCGAAAATTTAAAGCTATTTAATATATGAATTATTCAATTTTACATGAGAAATTTCTGCAATACGGAGTATTAATTTATTCGAATTATATTATTTGATTCATGAATAATCAATATGTCAAATTAATATTTTGTTAATTAATCCTAATTTTGTTTTAATTATGATAAATGATCATGAATTATCAAATGTCAGATGTTAGTTGTTGCTTAATGCTCTTCATGAATTTTTAATAATGTTTTTAATATGTAAATTAAATATATATAAATTTATTATTCAATTGTACTAAATTTTTTAATTTAAACTATTAATATTTATGATGTTGTAGCCTTGTAAGTGTTGCTCATTCTACATTGTTTAATAAATAGAGCAATCGGAAATGCGAGGCTGAATTTTAAATATTTGACGACTTTTGGACTTTTCGGCTCTACTTCTAGAATTTTATAAAATTTCATAGAATTAAATAAAGTATTTCACTTTTTTTCGCATACTCAATTTTTTCCGTTAATAAATTCAATCGTTAGACAATTATGGCCCCATTTTAATCGGTCCCTAGGCCACCTAAATCTCAGTAACGGGCATGTCCTTAAGTTATTGTTGAAATTTTATTGGCTATTGATATGATACAGAGGGTTAGAAGTTTGATTTTCTTAACATAGATTTTTTTTTTTTTTTTTTTGGAAACATTAATAAATTACCCATAGATGGCTCTTTAACTCTTTAATTTTAAATTCCATAACCTTCTTCATAACTCAAACCATATTAGATCTTTCATCTTATTCTTTCTTTTATAGGAAAAATTGAAATAAATAATCCCACCTTTTTGTATCCTAGTTAACTACATTCATGTTTAAAATAAAAACCTCAATTAATGCTCCTATTGAGTGAGTTTTTTTGGGTGGGGCTTTTGAGTAGTGGAGGTAAAGTTAAGGTGGTGGGTTGGTGGATTTTTGGGTGAGTTTGGGCGGCGAGGTAGTCTGAAGGGGTGGGTGAAGGTTTTTACGGGTGGTTTTGGAGAGGTTGTGGGTGGGATTTAGGGTGAATGAAGGAGGTTGAGGGGTGGTTGTCGCCGGGGAGATGGCAGGGGTAGCAGGCGGAGGGGGTGAGGCGGCAATGTGGCTGGAGGAAAGAGCAGGGGCGGCAACTAGAGGGGAGAGGGACGTTAGTGGCAGTAGCTGGGATACGGAGGAGAAAGATAATTTTAAGTATTTTTTTAAATTAGACCAATTAAAAGGTGACATGTGGCAGTCACCTTCTAAAACCGGTTACTAACTTAAAAAAATCAATCAAGGGCTTGTTTTGGGAAAATAGAGGACAAAGGTAGGCTCATTCCCTAAATACTCAAAGGTAGGTTCGTTTTGAGCAGATTGAAGAAAGGTGGGATTATTCTTTATTTTTTTCCCCAAATCCTCTACTAACCCTTCAACTCTTCTATAAGTGATTTTTTTTTTTTTTGTCGAATTCTCTACTAAGAGCAACTCCAATGATTGTAGTTAGTGATAGAAATGATTGTTGTGCCTTTTTCATTTCTCTAAGAAAAATTATATACAAAAAGTAATTAGGGTTAACTAAGGCTAACATAGTAATTAGCTAAAATAATACAAAATATATAATTACAAAAATATATTATCTAACACACCCCCGCAGTCGGAGCTGGACATTTGCGGATGCTCATACTGTCTCAAAAGTAATAAAAAAGGACGCACAGAAGCCCCTTGGGGAAAATGTAAGCAATTTGGTACCAAGGAGGAACATGAAGAACACGCACTTCACCTCGTTGAACCTTCTCACGAACAAAATGAATGTTCATCTCAATGTGCTTGGTGCGTCGATGTTGATTAGGGGATTTTTATCCACCAATCAGCATCCGACACGTGGGCCAGCCAGGTTTCGCCACATGTCCTTCATGTAGGCCAATAGGAGCCTGCCACGTGTCATCAAGAGATTCGTCCTCCTTGGACCAATTACAATGTGACACGTGTCCACCCATGCCAAATGGGAAAACCGACAAGCAAGGCCCAATCATTGTGGGAGGCCCTGACAGCCTTAGGTTTAACCTAAACCTAGTATTGGCACGCATCCCAAGGCATATAAATATGCCCATTAATCCTCATTAAGGGGGATTACGCACATTTAATACTCTCACCTAGAGAGACCCAATTACTTTTATTTTCCGCATTAATTACTCCTTAATCAAGTACTAACTTGACCGTCGGAGGCGGATCTCCAATCGTCCGGAGCATCCGTTTATTTTGCAGGTACAGGCGTCCGGTTCCAGTCTCAGAATTGTAACTCTCCCGCAGGACATCAGAAAACCCCGAAACATCTTGGCGCCATCTGTGGGGAGATTACTTCTAAGATGGCATCCACGTCTGTACCGACTCCTGAAGAGAGGCGTCCCCTGGACGACCCTCAGGTTCAGTCGGACCATGATACTGAGGAAGAATTTGAAGTTGAAGCTCACACAGCTTCAGACGGGACCCTAAGGGCCCGACGCACCCGTCATACCGAAAGGAGAGAACGGGGAGATCTTCAAACTGGACTCAGTGATCCAGCCGGCGCAGCGCCTGTTCAGCAGCAGCCGGCTGATGGGTCTGCTCCCATTACAAGAAACGAACTCATGACCTTCATGAGGGGCTTCAAGGGAGAGATTCAAGAGTTGCTCAACAAGAAGCCGCCTGCTCTGGCCAAGGAGCAGTCGGGTAGAAAACCTTCCACTTCAGGGAAGAGGAAGCCTGTTCAAGGGCGAGAGGCGACCCCTCATCCTAACTATAGGAAGTGGGAGCCGCCTGTCCTTGATTTCACAAAGTACCGCTTTCCTACTCCAGGAAAGAGGAAACCTGTTCGTCATATTCAGGCGGACGGGTCGAAGAAAACATACACAGATGCTCGGCTATTGCTAGAGCAGAAAAAGAATGACCGATTGTCAGAGTCGGCCTCTACTTCAGACTTCCAAGACAGTCTACGCAATACCTCGATGAGGTATACTCAGTCGCATCATGAGAGTCAGTCAGGCGGTACCTCCCGTCAGTCCGGCTTTCATAGTGACCAGGCGGTACCAAACTTACCATTTGTACCGCAACAACAATATTTTTTGCAGCCACCTCTGTTTGGAGGGCATGCAGCAAAGAATGTCCAACCTATGGACTGGCAGCTACGGTTGCTTAGACTTGGGGAACAGCCGTCGGCCTTCTCCAAGGAAATTACTGAAGCCGCTCAGCCGGCCAAAGTGAAAAATGTATTAGTAGGCGCCTATGACGGCACTACTAACCCAGAAGACCATTTGATGGCATTCACCAACCTGATGTACCTTCAAGGGTTGGATGATCCCACTTGGTGCAAGTGTTTTCCAGCGACTCTCAAAGGAATCGCACAACAATGGTTCGGCAACCTGCCGACTGGTTGTGTGAATAACTTCAGGACGCTTGCTTACTTATTCACCTCCAACTTTGCCATGAACATACCTACGAAGAAGACGACCCTTGATTTAGGAACGATTCAGCAGGGCGAGAATGAGGGGCTTCGTTCTTGCATCAGGCGGTTTAACCTGATGAGAATACAGATTCAAGGGTTACCGGATGAGGTAGCCTATACTGACTTTTTCAGAGGTCTCAAAGACGGGTCGACATTCAAATTTGATTTGGTTCGAAAGAGGGTGGCGACTCTTAAAGAGGCCTTGATTGAAGCGGAAGCCTATATACAGGCGACTGATCTTTGTAGTACGGGAAAACAGTCGGATGGGAAAAGGTTCGACAAAAAAGAAGGACGACAGAAACAGTCGTCGAACAAAGATGAGAAGAAGAGAAAAGAGGTTTGGGCGGCTGATTCCTCTAAACAGCCGGCCCAGAAGAAGAGGAAAGAATTCAAACCATACTCCCCAAAGTATGTGTTTAACAAGGATAGCCAATCTATCCTAAAGGAAATCAAGGGACGGATCTCAATTGAGAAGCCGGCCCCCATGAAGGGTTCTGCAGGCAACTGGAACCAAGAAAAATTCTGTGATTATCATGAAGATGTTGGTCATTACACCAACAAATGCATCAGTCTCATGCGGTATCTGGACCGCCTGGCTGAGCAAGGCGATCTTGACTCTTATGTCAAGAAATCTACGGGGAACACTTCCTCGAAAAAGCAGTCGGCCAAAAAGAGTCAACAGGCCGACAACTCTGATACAGATGATGCAGTCGTCTACACCATTGCAGGCGGCTTCTCAGGAGGCGGCCCCACTATAGGGGCAACAAAGACAATATCAGGCGGCTAGACGTAAATTCCGTTCACCAAGAACGACCCTCCAAATATTCATTTCCTGAGATAGTCATCACTGAAGAAGATCTAGGAGGGGTAAAGGGGCCGCATGACGTCCCTATCGTTATTGAATGTAAAGTGGCCAACCAGAGAGTTGGCCGAATCCTTATAGATACCGGAAGCTCCTCAGATCTTATCAGTAGCGAATGTCTGTCAAAGCTCAAATATCAGACTGATTGCATACATCCGACATCTCACCCTTTAGTAGGGTTTGGAGGAGGAGTCGTCCACCCAGTGGGACGAGTGGATTTACCCATCCGCCTGGGTAAAAAAGGGGAAGGACGACACATGGTAGTCCGGTTCCTGGTAGTAGAAGAACTCTCGGCCTACAACATGATTCTGGGACGACCAACCCTAAATAATTCCAAGGCTGTTATAATTCCATCTCTTGTGTTGCTCAATTTTGAGAGGGATGATGGAACAGTCGGGTCCCTAAGGGGAGATCAGAGGATTGCCCGAGAGTGCTATCTCTCGGATATCAAGCCCACTGTTATGGCCGCTGGGTCAAGTGGTGGAAAAACAGAACTTGACAATGTCAAGGAGAGTGCGCCTGTTCAAGAAGCAGGCGGCAAGAAGAGAAAGGCAGCCCAGACAGGGGCCGCAAGAAAAGACAGAAAATAGCAATCATTGGCAGAGGAGCGGTCGGATGAATTCCGCCCTCAGCCGGCTGGTGAGCATACGGACCTGATCTTAGACGACTCACGTCCTGAGCGAACAATCAAAGTTGGGACGGCTGCTCTGAGAGTCCTGGGTGACGACTTTCACAAACTATTGAAAGAATACAAGGACATCTTTGCATTCGAAGTCCACGAAATTCCATGCATTAGTCCTGACCTGGCGGTACATAAACTGGCTGTGGATCCGAAAAAGAAGCCGGTAAAGCAGAAGAAGCGGAACCATGGCAAAGAAAGAAGTCAGGCGCCAGCCACCGAAGTTAAAAAATTACTTGATGCAGGGTTCATTCGGCAATGTTACTTCCCAGACTGGGTTGCAAATGTGGTGCTTGTTAAAAAGCCAAGTGGCACCTGGCGAATGTGTGTAGACTACACAGACTTAAACAAGGCGTGCCCCAAAGACAGTTACCCTCTGCCTAAAATTGATAACCTGGTCAACTCAACAGCCGGCCATGCTTTGATGAGTTTTATGGACGCCTACTCTGGTTTCCATCAAATTCCTTTATGGAAGAAAGATCAGGAGAAGACGGCCTTCGTCACTGATCAAGGGTTATACTGTTACACAGTCATGTCGTTTGGTCTTAAGAATGCCCCGGCCACCTTCCAGCGAATGATAAACACTGTGTTCTTTGATCAGATTGGGAGAAACGTCGAGGCATACATTGATGATATGATTGTCAAGTCTAAGCTTCAGATAGATCATCTGTCGGACCTCCGAGAAACTTTCGCCACACTCAGGCGGCACCATGTCATGCTCAATCCCAAGAAATGTGTATTTGGAGTTGAGTCTGGGAAATTTCTCGGATTCCTTATCAATCAGAGAGGAATAGAGGCGAACCCTGAGAAGGTGCAGGCGGTCATCGACATGCAGTCGCCTCGTACCGTCCGAGAGGTTCAGAAGTTAATAGGTTGTCTGGCGGCCTTGGGAAGATTTCTAAGCCGATCAGGCGACAAATGCTTATACTTCTTCCAAGCCATTAAGAAGAAGGAAAGGTTTGAATGGGGGCCGGATGCTGAGGCGGCCTTCCAGAAATTGAAAGTTCACTTGCATTCCTTGCCGAGGCTGGTCAGCCCTTTGCCCAAAGAAGTACTCTACATGTACCTGGCCGTCTCTAATCATGCGTTGAGCGCTGTTCTTCTTGCTGAAAGAGACGGCTGTCAGCTCCCGGTCTACTTTGTCAGTCATGTACTAAAAAATGCCGAGTTAAGGTATCCCTTAGTGGAGAAATTTGGTCTTGCACTCTTCATGGCTGTTAAAAAATTAAAGCCCTACTTTTAGGCACATGCAGTCGTCGTGTATACAGATCAACCTATCAAGCGACCACTGACCACCATGGAGTCGTCAGGCCGAATGATCAAATGGGCCATAGAAATATAGAGCCTCGAAGTTACCTTCGAGCCTAGAAAAGCAGTGAAGGGGCAAGCCTTTGCTGACTTTATTGTTGTGATGACTCGTCCCCCTGATTCTCGAGATCCAGACCAATTCTGGAAGGTATATGTGGACGGAAGCTCTACTTCAAATGGTTGTGGAGCAGGCGTCATATGTCAGTCGCCAGAGGGCGACAGGTACGAGTATGCTGTACACTTCAGTTTTCAGGCCTTAAACAATGAGGCCGAATATGAAGCTTTACTAGCCGGAATCCGCATGTGCAAGGCGGCAGGGGCACGAAAAGTGGACGCCTGTTCCGATTCACAATTGATAGTGAGTCAGTATAATGGCAAATACGAAGCAACCCATCCGGCCATGATCAAGTATTTACAGGCGGTACGACAAGCAGTCGGATCCCTTGAAGATTTTCATCTGACTCAAGTGCCGAGATCAGAAAACAACCAGGCGGATGCACTTTCAAAATTAGCATCATCCGCCTCTTGTGATACTCCTTGAACTGTTTTTTGGGAAGTAATGGAGAAGAGAAGCATCGAGGAAGACCCTATTGGAATCCTAGACAGAAGCTCAACCTGGATGGATCCAATCAGGGCATATCTGACAGACGGTACTCTGCCGGATGATCATCACCAGGCGGTAGCGCTGAAAAAACGGGCAGCCAATTTTGAAATGATAAGGGGAGAACTTCACAAAAGAGGGTACCTTCAACCCTACTTAAAGTGTGTCACTCCAGAAAAGGGACGAGAGATACTAGACGATCTTCACTCTGGTTACTGCGCTTCCCATATAGGCGGTAGGTCGCTTGCTCAACGGACAAGGTGGCAGGGCTACTTTTGGCCTACTTTAGAAGCAGATGCAATGGAGATGGTGAAAAAATGTGACAAGTGCCAAAGGTTTGGAAAACTAATTCACCGTCCGGCTACTGACCTCACTACCATTCATATCCCACTACCGTTTTCTAAGTGGGGCATGGATATTCTGGGTCCCTACACGCCTGCTACAGGCGGAAGGAGGTACATACTTGTTGCAGTCGACTACTTCACTAAATGGGTGGAGGCGGAGGCTGTAAAGAGAATCAAGACGAAGGATGTAATTTCATTCATTTGGAAAAATGTCATCACTCGGTTCGGGGTTCCCATGTCTATGGTTTTTGATAATGGTCCCCAATTTGAGACGCCTGTTCTCAAAAGCTGGTTGGGTGACCAAGGAATTGCACACCACTTTGCATCAGTCGGCCGTCCACAAGCAAACGGCCAGGTAGAAGCCTTTAATAAAATCATCTCAGACGGTCTCAAGAAAAAGATTGAACGAGCAGGCAGCCTATGGGCGGATGAATTACCACATGTTCTCTGGGCCATTAGGACGACTGAAAAAGGGGCGACTGGAGAAACTCCATTCCTCCTAACTTATGGTGCGGAAGCTGTTCTTCCAATTGAACACTACGAGCTGACTCTTCGAGTAATGCTATATGACGAAGAGGCAAACTGGGAAGCCATGCACCTAGCATTAGACTCACTCCCAGAAAGGAGGGGCAATGCTGTCTTGCGCCATGAAATTTACCGCCTGAGAATGACCAAATCATACAACAAAAAAGTACACAGGCGTCCACTCAAAGTGGGGGACTTTGTACTTAGAAAAATGGAAGCAGTTGGTAGGGCTAATGAGTCTGGCAAATTAACTTCCAACTGGGAAGGACCCTACCAAATCTATGAAGAGGTCAGGGACGGTACCTACCGTCTGGAAACACCAGACGGCCAACCGTTGCCTCGAACCTGGAATGTAGATAATCTTAAGAAATATTTCTTTTGAATGATGTAAATAGTCGAGGGCTACTTAATAAAAGTTTGATGTTTCATTTAATTTTGTACTAAGAGGGGCATGCCTACTGTCAAACAGTCGGCTACTCTCCATGTTTAATTTTCATTTTTACCTAAGAGGGGCATGCCTACTGACAAACAGTCGGCTACTCTCCATGTTTAATTTTTATTCTTACTTAAGAGGGGCACGCCGCTTGTTCCACACAACCGGCTACTCCCCCATAACACAGTTCACCAAGAACTATCAAAGGCTCTTGGCTAAAATGATCAGACCAGGCGCCAAGCCAACTGATCCAAATATAAGTTCAATTCGACCTGTCCCAACATTATAGCAGGCGTCCGACGGCATCCATCCGGATGAAATTCGTCGCAGAGAGCAGCTCCCTTTTGGGTGGAACATTGTTCTATAAAATCATTACACGACACCTATACGACTGTCTAACCAAGACAACCACGTAGCCGTTTCCCGGACAAGGATACCTCTCACTTAACTGACTAATCAGGTCAAACAAGTGTTCGCAGTAACCATCCGTGTCAACCAACCGACTGAACTACTTGGGATAAGAACAGTCGGTATCTTATGAGTTAATAGCCAACAAACATTGGCAAATAAAGGGGAACAACCGGTACCCACCGCTTGAAACCTCTACTACTCAGTCACTCGGCGACTAGGTAACAATCATGTTTACTTGGTCACTCAGTCACTCGGGGAACATTCGGCCTGGACCGACTAGAGTCTCTATCCTTTAAAAAAAAAAAAAACAAACAAACAAACAAGGCAGATAGGAAACCACCTTCCTACTTGGTTGAAGGGGATCCAGTCTTTAAAGTGGCTTACTGATCGCTTAGCCTGGAAACAGACAACCAGTCGTCCAGGGGCATAGGTGGCGTGACTAACTACCTCGTACCTGTCCGCAACTATCGGCCATGCAAAACAGTCGGTATAGTATGCAATTGGATATCAGAGTTTCGATACTTAGCAAAGTCGAAACAAATTCGAAACGAAACATTTTGGCATAAACATTCATACCCCCGGCCCCTTGGCCGGGTAAAAGATACAAAAAGAAGCCGGTCATTAAGACCGGCAAAATATTCAGAACCCCGGCCCCCTGGCCGGGTAAACAGAAACAAACGGCACACAGGCCGTAAAAAGAAGACATAAAGCTTAAGAAGGGGGCAAATCTTCAATAATAGCAGTTGCCGCCTGGTCAGCACTCTTTTTGCTGGACTCGGCTTCAGCTGCATCCTTCTTCTATGCATCCACCCCAAGCGGCACAAGCGCTACTACCGGCTCCTCCTCCTCCAACGCCTCGTCCTCAGCAGCCGCCAGGATCTCTTGATTATATCTATCAGAACACTGGCGGTACGTTTTTTCCCATGAGGAAAAGTCGGCATTGGGGAAGAGGCGGACCCAGGTCAGGCGCTGGATCTGAGCAGAGTCTTCCATCATCTCTCGGACCAGCTCCTTTTCTTGCTCGGCCTTTGTCGAAAGCTCCTGAGTAAGACTCTTCTCCTGGGTCACCAGGCGTTCCTTAACGTGTGCCAAGGATTTCTCCAAGGTGTCGTATGAGGACATTTTTTGGCGAAGAGGTCTTAGCTTGGCCTTGAGATTGTTGATGGTTGCCTCCAGCTCATTATTTTTCTTCTGGGTTGCCTCTAACTGAGCCCGGATAGCAGAAGTAGCCTACACCTGATAATAAAGAATATCAATTGTCAAAACCTCATTTTGGGCAATTTGAAACATTGCCTTATCACAGTTAGAGGCGGCCATAGCTTTTGCAGCCTTTACCTCTTTGTTCTTCCTGTCAAGCGGCTTGCGAAGGCCGTTCACTCGGAGCAGGGCCTAAGTAAAAGGGAACAGGCGTCAGTTTTCAAACAAAAAACAGGCGTCCTGGAATTTAAATAACCAAAAATATGCTAAGTATACCTCAGCAAGGACCCCTGCAATCCCGTCTAGGTCAAGGGTGCCGACACCCTGACCGCCTCCCTCTCAGCCGGAGGGACGGCTTTGATCATAGACTTGGCCACCTCGACCAAGTCTGGCTCCTGAGGGCCGGCCGCATCAAGCATAAACAAACGAGTTAGACCTAGTAAAGAAGGGAGCAAGTCTAAATTCACAAGGACAACTTCATACTTCTAGGCGGCCCGATTGGAGTTTTAGAAGGAGTGGACGGCTGTTTCTCAGCCGCCGCATGTTTCCTGGTAGTACCAAGAGAGCTTGCAACAGTCGTCCTCCGGGTCTTGGAGTCCGGCTGTTGGGAAGAAGAGGCTCTTGGAGTGCCCGTCTAAAAAAAAAAAAAAAAAAAAACAGTCGGTCAATATATGCATAAACCCAACTCCAAAAAGAGAGTGAAAGGTTCGGAGCTCACCAAGGGCGCCCCCTTGTTGGGGGAGTCGGTTGAGGATTGTTGCATGATGGAGGCTCGCAACATGGCCGCCGCAGTCTTGGAGGCGGTAATTTTTCTCATGGCGTCCGCTGCAAGAACAAATAGCAAAGTTAATAAAAAGTCATAACAGTAATGCATGGAAAAACAGAGTATTCGACAGGCCGACTACCTCTTGAGCACCGACTGCTGAGGCCACAGGCGGCCAAAAAGTACTCGTCATAGAGCCATTTGAAGCTCGGGACGTAGTGTAGGGGTACTTGCTCTCGTACCCCTCTACTTTAAAGAGTCCTTTATTCAGGATCTCTTTCTTAGCTTTGGGGGAACAAGTGGCATGCTGCGGCCGCCTGCAAGAAGAGGCAGATTCCTGTTCCACCTGTTGAAGCGCTTGTTCAGCTCTGTGTCTGAACTTTCAATGATAAGGAAGGTGCTTCGCCAATCCTTCCACTTGTTTGCTTTACCTCTTGTCATGAGGTAGCCTCTGTGGCTCGTCAATTGATACCAGCCGGTACCGCCTGCCTTATGGGTCCGGCTTAGGTAGTTTATGTGGGCGAAAGCCTCGAAGTTTGGCTCCACCCCGTGCAGTTCGCACCCGGCCACATAATCGAGTACGTTGACACAGGAGTTTAGGGCTAACTGCCATAACCCCAACTCATACCCATCCAAGATCCGCTGAACAGCCGGATGTAGTGGGAAGCGCAGCCCAGCCCTGATGGCCGCCTCGTAGCAGCCAAAACAGGCGCTATCATAACTAGTACCAGCCGGCCAGACGACTGTGTCTTCTGGATCCGGCACGAAAACTAAAAAGTCGGGGCCCATTGTGTGGTTCGCAATAAATCTCCCCACTCTCTCTTGCATGGCCGTGATCCGGCCCCGTGGGACAGTGCAGTAGTAAGGGGTATTTTGCTCTCGGTAAGAGGCGGATGGCTCCGCCCAATTGTCCCCCTTCTCAACTGCGTGAGAAAGCCTCGCCTCTTGTAGGCGGCTGTTTTTCTCTTCCGTGTCCAAAGAGGCATGACCAGAAGAACTAGACTCGGATTCGTCCTCTGACGAGTCCGAAGAGGACGAATCCTCCTCTCTCCCAGAGGGGCCCGCCTTCTCTCCTTCGAAAGGAGCAGGAGAGAATGTAGACTTGTCAACTGTAAAATAGGAAGGGGTCACTTTGACCCCTCCCTCAGAACTGTCGGCTTTCAAGCCGCTTTGGTTCACTTCCACATCTGGCGCCTAGTCAGATGTTTCACTAATCGGCACCCTGTGGGAGGAGCCGTCTGAGTTCGAGATCCTAGCAGTCCTTTTTGTTCTGGTCATCATGTTCTACATAGACACAGAGACAGTCGGACTTTGTATAAAGGGCAAAGATGGGTCCGGAAAAGGGCAGGCGGCACTCCTAGTCCTAGATTCAGCCGTCCCCGGTGACCGGCTAATCACTAACCTAGGTCGTGTCGTGTGCTTCCGTGGTGCCATTCCAAAAAAGAATAAAATAAAGAGAAAATTAAGAGTAAGAGAACCGACGGTTACCTGAACGAGTGAAGTTGACGGAGTTCTGGAAATCTTGTGTAGTCGGCTTGTTAGAGCAGGCGGTAGGCAGAAAGAGTCCGAAATGTCAGAACAAGTTCAGGGGTCCGAATGTTCTCTCTAAAAAGTTCTCAAGTGTGAAAATGACTGAAGTCAACACACCCTTATATAGGCAAAGTGAGAAGGCGAAGGGTCACTTCCAAAATTCAAAATTTGGGCGGGAGAATCTCTCGGCCTTTCGCCGAGTGACATCTGTAGCAGGCCGTCGCCTGTCACGGTGCGACACCTGTCACAGGTAACACGTGACCAGTCACGTGCCACCTGTGAGGGGCAAATGATTAGGGGATTTTTATCCACCAATTAGCATCCGACACGTGGGCCAGCCAGGTTTCGCCACGTGTCCTTCATGTAGGCCAACAGGAGCCTGCCACGTGTTATCAAGAGATTCGTCCTCCTTGGACCAATTACAATGTGACACGTGTCCACCCATGCCAAATGGGAAAACCGGCCAGCAAGGCCCAATCATTGTGGGAGGCCCAGTCAGCCTTAGGTTTAACCTAAACCTAGTACTGGCACGCATCCCAAGGCATATAAATATGCCCATTAATCCTCATTAAGGGGGATTACGCACATTTAACACTCTCACCTAGAGAGACCCAATTACTTTTATTTTCCGCATTAATTACTCCTTAATCAAGTACTAACTTGACCGTCGGAGGCGGATCTCCAATCGTCCGGAGCATCCGTTTGTTTTGCAGGTACAGGCGTCCGGTTCCAGTCTCAGAATTGTAACTCTCCCGCAGGACATTAGAAAACCCCGAAACAGATGTTACATCGGATTACAAGAAAGATAAATCGCACTAACATTATCACAATAAACTAAAGTTGCCTTACGAGTAGGAAAATGCAGTTCGAGCAACAAATTACGAACCCGACAAATTCCGAGACAACATTAGCAACACCTCTATATTCAAGCTCGACACTTGACTTAGACAATGTAGGTTAGCGTTTAGACGACCATGAAACCAAGTTGTCACCAAGAGAAACACAATAACCAGAGGTGGAGTGACGAGTGTCCGGACGCCCATCCCAATCAGCATCTGTATATGATAAGAGAGATGTGGGTGATGCTTAATACAGATGAATGCAAAATTTAATCGTACCTTAAATATATCAAAGGATGCATTTCAGAGCTACCATGTGCCCAACTCGAGGAGCATGCACAAACAAACACACTTGTTGAACAGCATATGAGATGTCCGGCCAAGTGAAAGTTAAGTATTGTAAGGCACCCGTTAAACAACGATACTCATATGGGTCGTCACAAGGAACTTCAGAATCAGTACTTAACTTTCCTTTTGTGTCAACAAGTGTAGAACATGGCTTGCAACTTGACATGCCAGCATGCTCAAGAATCTATGTAGTATAATTCCTTTGGGAAAAAAAGAGACCATATTTATTACGAGACACGGCAATACCCAAAAAATAGCTCAATTGTCCCAAGTCTTTCATAGCAAACTAAGAGCTAAGGAGAGATATGATAGAAGGTCATTGAGCATCTGAAGAGGCAACGAGAATAATGTTATCCACATACAAAAGCATATAAGCAATATCAGCACCACGATGATAGATAACAAGAAAATTATCAGATTTGCTATGTGTAAAACCAATGGAAGCCACATAATCATCAAGCCGTTGATACCAAGCTCTAGGTGCTTGTTTCAAACCATAGAGAGATTTACGGAAAAGGCAAACATGATCAAGGTGAGCCGAATCCCAAAACCCCACTGGTTGATACATATACACTGTTTCATTCAAATTTCCATGCAAAAAGGCATTATTGACATCTAGCTACTAAATAGGCCAAAAGTGAGACAAAGAAATAGAGAGAACACTCGAATAGTAGCTGGTTTCACAGCCGTACTAAACGTCTCATCACAATTAATACCTTCTCGCTGTGTTTTCCCAACACCTACATGACAGGCTTTATGCCTCTCAAAAGAACCGTCATAAATTCTTTTTATGTCAAAAAATCCACAATGAACGCATGACATTAGTGTTAGAAGGATGAGGTACTAGATCCCAAGTCTTATTTTCAATAAGAGCATTAAATTCATCTTACAAAGCCTTTTTCCAATTTAAGTCATTGAGAGCATGAATGGGATTACGAGGAATGGGATAAATGGATGTAGTAGTAGTTTTTAAAGCTTGGTTTTTATACCGTAAGTTTGGTTTAAAAATACCATGTTGGCTTCTAGTTGTCCTTCAGTGAACTTGTGGTATGTGAGGAGTAGGAGCAGGACTAGGAGAGGGAAAAGAAGAGGTTGGTGGGCTGGTCCGCAAGTGAGGAGGACGATACAGGCCCAAGGTTTGATGTGAGGAATATTGAGGTTGAGTAGGAGGAGAATAGGCTAGAGGGAGTTGCTAGGCCAAAGGAGTGACAATGGGCCCTTAGACGTGGGACGGAGAGTGTGGTGTTGGCTGATTTTGAGGAGTAGTAGAATCTGCATGTTGATGCAAATAATGGAGCCGTAAAGGAGAATGATCAAGAGATACTACACCAAAACTTGGTTTATGTGGGGTATGTATAAAATTCCAATCAGAAATTACTACATCATTGCAAGCCAAAAAAAAAAAAAGAAGAGACAAGAAATTAGGTGGGAAAACTATTTAGGTTTTTGCACCACAAAGCAAGATACAACGGGATATATAAGTTAGGTGCCAAACATGCATTTAATCCATACTAACTAATCCCACTATTGTGTTACTAAATAATTATATTATGATACTAATAAACAACATTTGTTACTAGAAATTATAATGTCCTAGTCAAAATCATTAATGGAGAGAGGGTTTTTTAAAGAGTTGAATAATATATCATTTGATAATGTTTCTTAAATTACAAATTAAAAATTATTATAAAATTACCAATGAAATTCTTTTTTAATGCTTTTTCTAAATATATCCATGTCGATATATTTTAAAAAATGTTAAATAGTTGGACAATTTTAGCCTTACCATAGTTTTTTATTCTACCTTTATTTTTTACTCCCGATACCGATAAACATCATTTTGTTATTAAAAATGGATATTACTTTAAAATATCACAACACAATATAAAAATAACATGTCAAAGGGTTACAATAAACTATTGGACCGATGGTTCGTTATAATAAAATATATTAGGGATATAATTATATCTCTGGTCCGATGATGATGTGGTTTTATTTGGCTTTTTTGTGTTTAATTAAATTGATAAGAAGATTTATAACTAATCTACGTTTTAATTTATTTTTTGTAACATCTTTGTTAGCATTACTTTAATGTCATTCCTTAAGATTAATATTAGATAATTTATTATTATAAAGCACAACAATTTATTAATCTTGTAATATACTCCCTTCGTTTCAAAATTTTCTTTTCATTTTTTATTTTTTGTGTTTCAAAATTATCTTCAAACTTGTAATGTACATAATTGTATTGTAATACCTCGCTATTTTTATGCGTATTTTATTTTAAACAAGTATTTTGAGAGGTATTTAATAATTTGAAATGAATTATTTATGGCATTTTAATTATTTATTTTAAATAAGTTTGGAAATATTTTATAAAAGGAAAGTTTTATTTAATTAATTATTTTATTAAGTTGGGATTTAATTTAATAAAGTTTTATTTTAGCAAAGTTTTATTAGGAAAGGGATTAGGAAATATTAAAAAAAAAAAAGAAAATTTTAGGTAAGAAGGGTTCTAAAGAAAGGGGTATAAATATTCAACACTTGCGCAAATTAAACTTTGCCTAAAGTGGAGAATACCCAAGGTAAACTTTCTCTCCCTTCTTCTTTATTATTTTTTTTCTTTTTCTTTATATTCCCCTTCCCCTTTTTGCATGGTCGGCCACCACCACCACACACCACTTGCCGCCACCATAGCCATTGGCGCAACCGCCAACAACCACTGCGACACCGGTAGGGCACGACAGCAGCCCAGCCATGCCGTGGTGGCTGCTGCAATCCGGCCTCCCTTTCAAAAAAACTTATTCTTTTTATTTTTCTTTCGTTTAATCCTATATCTAATTATAAATGATGAGTTTTGTGATGGTCTTATGATGATTGTTTTGGGTGTTTTTGTCCCTCGGGAAAGCTACGGCTCAAAGAATGGTTCGGCTCGAGTTGTACCTGCAAAAACAACGGAGACTCCTGGTGGTTGGAGCTCTGCCTCCGAAAATCAAGTTAGAACTTGATTAAGAGAAAAAGGTGGATAAATTTTGGTGGGATCTTCTCGGATTCCGAGATCAGGTGTTCTCTGATGAGAGAGAAAATGGGTTTAATAAATGATTGAGTATGTCTCAAAATAGGGGAAATATCTCCCTATTTATAGGATCATTTTGGAAAAGTGTCCCTCCCTAGGTCACTCTAACCTAGGTTTGGTGGGCTGCGCCGCAATTGCGGCTTTTCTTGGGAATTGGGCCTTAAAGGCTGCAATTCTGCTGACGTATCTGAGGCTGCCATGTGTCAGTTTGTGAGAGGTCTATGGTAACCTGTCCAGAATTGACACGTGGACCTCTCTGATTGGTCCACATGTCTAGGGTATTTTTACCCTAAACAATGCTTGATTTTAATTATGATGTGAATTAATTTTCAAATTTTAAATTCAATTAAAAGCCCCAATTTTGAAACCCTGGATTTATAAATCGGTTTTTTCACCACATAGCCCTGAGTTTTTTTTATTTATTCACCATATACCCATGAAAATTGTCAAATTCACCATATACCCCTGAGTTGTTACAAAAATTCACCATATACCCTTGATGACAACAAAATGAGTGGAATTTGATTAATTAAGAATCTACATCACCTTATCTCTCTCCTTTCATCCCTGAAACCACTCCTCTTCTTTGTCCAATCCCTGAAACCACTCCAAATCTCAATAATCATATCCTTATAATGAATTTTGAGAATGAAAAAAAAGAAATTTGGCGTGGTTTTGAAGGTGAGAAAAAGAAATGTGGGTGATTTCGGAGGTGGAGGAATGTATTAAGGGTAGTTTTTGGTCATAAGTAACCCTAATAATTCACAAAAATAACAATCATTAGTCATCAAGGGTATATGATGTATTTTTGTGAAAACCTGAGGGTATATGTTGAATTTTATAAACTTCATGGGTATATGGTGAATAAACAAAAAATTCAGGGGTATATGGTGAAAAACCCGATTTATAAATAATTGATTATTGAAGGAATATGATTTAAGGTGGTTTAAACCTTTAATTTGAGGGTTTAAAATTATAATTACAGCAAGTTTTCATGAATTAATATTGCTGGAGTTTTTGTTATTAAGCTAAAAATTTAGTTTCTTGAAGAAATTTTGACGACCCAATTGGGATTAAAGTACGAGGTTTTAAATTAATTTTCATCTTCTTTTAATTAAATTATGAGTGGTTTAATACGAGTATATATTGCTGAAAAATTTGTGTGGAGTAGATTGTAATGTCATATTATTATTTTTGATTTTAAGAGACTTTGAAATGAGCGATTTCTATTAGTCGTGGCGATTTTAAGATCGTTTTCAAGGTACATTCACATACTTGGTATATATTTGGTAATGTAGGATCATGTAAGGCTTTGAATAATTGGTTCTAAATAGAATTATGATAGTTTTGGGTTGTAATTATTATTTGGTTGATGTTAGTGATTGAAGTATGAAGCATGAATTATATTTGTGATAGATTATTGAATGGAAATAATTATTTTGGCATGTTATATATGAACCACACTTTTTGTTTAGGGTAAAAATTACCCATGACAAATGGACCAATCCGGACCTGCCACGTGTCCACCACGTGGGCCAACCAGCGTCCGCCACTTGTCACCCTAAGAGGTCCAACATGGACTAATCAGGCCACGCCACGTGGCCTCCCATATGTCAAATAGGCAAAATGGCCACCAAGGCCCAAAGTCCGAGAGAAGCCCAATTTGCCCTGGTTAACCTAAACCTAGGATTGGCACGCTTCTCAAGACTATAAATACTTAATTAATCCTCATTAAAGGGGATTCAGGAATTAATGACTCTCACCTAGAGAAAACCAAAACACATTGATCACTCCTCACCTAGAGGAACCAGATCTTCCAACCTTTACTTTTCCGCACTATTCACTCCTCAAGCAAGTACTAACTTGATCGTCGGAGGCGGAGCTCCTACCACAAGGATTCTCCGTTTGTTTTGCAGGTACAGGCGCACGGATCCAGTCTCGGAATTGTAACTCTCCCGCAGGACATCAGAAAACCCCGAAACATTTTGGCGCCGTCTGTGGGGAGAGTACTTTCGAGATGGTATCACAGTCTGTACCGATTCTAAGTGAGAAGCGTCCCATGGACGACCCCCTGGTCCAATCAGACCAGGGTACCGACGAAGAATATGAAGTCGAGACTCACACGGCCCCTGACGGGTCCCTCAGAGCTCGACGCACCCGTCCCATCGAAAGGAAGGAACGGGGAGACTGCCTGGCTGAGGCCCGCCGCCTAATCATCAACAGGCGGCCGAGGGATCTGCCCCTATCACCAGGAATGAACTCATGACCCTCATGAGTAGTTTCAAGGGGGAGATCCAAGACTTGATCAACCAAAGGGCGCTTGTTCCTGCAAAGGAACAGTCGGCCAAATCAAACCACTCCCAGTTGAAGTTACATACGCCTAGCACGACACTCAATGGGTACATCCGGCAAAAAATCAGCCTCCCAGCATTCGGCCCGACAGCCAAGTACTACAAGCGTCGTACGGTCGGATGCCAAGAGTCGTATGGATAGGCTTGTAAGCTATTATTAATTTTATTATCAAATCATTATTATTATATTGATTTTAAAATAAAAAAAAAATTTCATTATTATCAAATCATTATCATACGGCCACATGCGCCTAACTTACTGATTTTGTATGGCAAAGCTCCACCTAAGAGCCTTAGGTGGCAACCTACTACAAAGTTAATCTTAGCATTTGATATTATCAAGTGGCATAAGTAGTATCATAACTACCAGCCCACATCGCTATATACATAGCCGGCTCCCATGATGCTTGTCACGAACAGCTTCCTCGGTCGGTTGTTCTACATGTCTAGGAAGCTTGCTGTTTTTCCTTCGATAAAGGCCCGACTGTGAGTGCAGTAGTGGCATGCCAACGTCGAGCCTTTGAGCTTTTAGGCGGCAACCATAAGAGCATCCCTCATTCTCGCATAAATAGCCGGCTCTATATGATGTTTTATCAAGGTACAGTCGCAAGGTTTTTGCTCAAAATATAATGCCAAGTATACTTGATACAAATGAGTTTGGTTCCAGCTTGTTCTTCCAAAAGCAAACAGCCAAAATACTCGCACATATAAAAATCTCTCGGCCTGACGAGAGGAGTAGCGCTTGGCTCGTAGTAATCTAATTGGCCATGAGAGTGAATGCTTTAACTTGTTCATGTGCTAGTCTCTTATTGTGAAAGCTGGGCATTGGCGTCTCGCCCAAGGAAGCAGGCGGCCAGATGACAGCCGGCCTAGTCTTAGCCACGAAGCATGACAAATCAGCTAGCCATGCTAATGTAGGCGACACCTAAACAGCCAGCCCAATCCGAGCCACCAAACAGCCGGATTGATCACTTCAAGAACAAGCAACTCAAAAGGCCGAGACGAATGAGTTCGTGTGTATGTAAAAAATAGGTAGCTAGGCAGCTGTATTTATGTATGGGAAGCATTGAAACCGGCTGTTTAGCCATCAAGTAAATCCAACAAACCACTTGTCTTTCATGAAAGCAGGCGGCATCCACAGCGAACGCATCAAGCAATGCGTGAGGTGATATGGGTCTTCATGTTTTGTAATGAGGGCCGAGTCTTGAATCACTTTGGTCTAAATAATGCCCAACACGATCAAAACATAATTAAAACAAGAGGGAAGCTGATCATACGGCATCATGTGGCCGAATAAAATTTTGAAAGTTAGCTCCATTGAGAAGAGCAGCTCGGCATCCTTACCAAAGCACCATGTAAGCTCAAAATGAGTGCCTTTTGAAATTTCATAGTATCTTGGGTAAACATCAAGAATCAAACGACACATTGCTATTGTTTGTAAAGAAACAATCACCATGTGTATGCAAGCAACAACAAGTCCCTTGTATGTCTATAGACAGCCGGCCTAGTCCTAGCAACACAGCAAGGAGGCGGCTCTAAAACACATCCGGCTTGGCTGAGTTCAGATGGTCGAAGCATTCGAGAGCAGGCGGCATCTAGGTGTCGTAGCTCAAGCTAGCAGGGGGCACTTACAACCAAAGAAGCTAGCCATAGTAAAACATGCGGCACATGAAACACAATTATCGTGCTAAGTTCAAATATCATGCTGAGATTTGACGTTGATGCTGGGTACGAGTACATGCCAAGTAGATGCTAAGCTATCCATTCGTCCAACCAAGTGTGTATCCATGTGTTTGAAGAGCCGCATGAAGTGATCATCCAAGCCAAATTTATGAGCCCAAGAGTATATAACTCAACTTGCTAAGTTAGGGAATCCTCATTGCTCTTATTTCAGCCGGTATTCAGTGCTCAGACGCTCAATAAAATCAAATAGTCGGCCACCCTTGTTAATGAAAACAGGCGGCCACAAGTGCTCTTCAAGACTCAAGCCCAGTCCCAGCTAGACTCACCTTAAACAACTGGCACTTGGTTGAAAGGGCATGAGCAAAAGTGGGTCTTCATACTTTTTAAATAGGGGCCGAGTCTTATGATCATTTTTGTCTAAATAATGCCAAGCACGTAAATAGCATGCAACCGGTATCATGCGCTAGTCACCTAGCTTTAGCCGGCATTTACATTATGGCTTATTGTATTGTGATGCAATGAACAAAGCCATGATTAAACGACACCTTTGTTCACATGTAAACAGGCGGTAAGGTGGTTAACCTTCGAACTTGGCTAAGCAAGGAAATCAAGAAAGCCACTAACCGGCAATGGAGCTAGCAATGTTACAAAGCAAGTGGCACATGCTCACTTAAAAGTCAGTGGTTAACTAAAGTGGGCAGCCCTTATTGGTTGGATATGAGAAAAACAGAGCAACCTTCGTATTTTGTTAGACAAGCCATAATAAGCATGGATAGCCGAGATCATCAAGCAAATCATCATGAGAACAACCGGCAATTTCTTGCTAAGTCAGAACCTTTATTGCTCTTATTTTAGTGAACGGATGCGCAATAAAATCTAGCAACTTCTCGTGGACGCTTCAGCTTGGGTAGCCGGCACTTCGATGGCACCTTCATTGGTCCTCACAAATAGGCTAGCAGGCGGCAGCTCAAACTCCAACCGGCACATCATGGTAACAGCCGGCCTATAACCAAGCATGATAAATTTTAGGAATTCTTATGGCAACAAGAGTTCTATGGTCACAAGAACAGTCGGCATTTAGTGGTCGGATGACTCAATGAAATCAAGTACCACCTCGTAGACGCTTGAACTTTAGTGGCCGGCACTTCAATGTTTGGCATTGATAAATAACACTACATTGGTCCTTATCATTATTATGATTTTCCCTCGACAAAAAAAAAGAAAAAAAAAAATTGCTTAAGGTTATTAAACCCGGCAGCATAGTCAGTAACCAATTGAAGACCGTCTCCCTTCAGGGATTACCTCCACTTATTTGTGTGACAGTAAGAGAGGCGGCATGAATAGTAGCCGGCCCCCTATACAATGAAGTCTCGTAGCTATGAAAGCAGTCGACTCTCTTTAATAACACCATCCATCCTTTATGGAAGGGAACTAGGTGATCCATCTGCTCTAACACTTGAAATGATTTCAATACTTGATACTAATTCAGAGGGGCAGGCCGCCTATACATTTACAGTCGCCTACTCTCCATTGAGTATTTCACTTTATCATCAGAGGGGCATGTCGTCTGTACCTTTACAATCGGCTACTCTCCATTGAGTATTTTACTCTATCTTCAGAGGGGCATGCCGTCTGTACCTTTACACTCGGCTACTCTCCATTGAGTATTTTACTCTATCTTCAGAGGGGCATGCCACCTGTACCTTTACAGTCGGCTACTCTCCATTGAATATTTTACTCTATCACCATAGGGGCATGCCGTCTGGACATACAGTCGATTCCAAGATAGACGACCACCCTCCTATACTTAGCTAAAAAATGATGGTGGCCTGGCCGACCCTGTGCCTAAATAGGCAGCTGCCCTCCTCTTACTTAGCATCTGCGTCCACCAAAGGACTAACCAAGGCCACAGGCCGAATGATCAGACCAGGCGCCAAGCCAACTGATCCAATCTTCAAAACTAATACGACCTGTCCCAACATCATAGCAGGCGTCCGGCGGCATCCCTCCGGATGAAATTCGTCGCAGAGAGCAGCTCCCTAAAGGGTGGAACATTGCTCTATAAACTAATTACACGGCACCTATACGGCTGTCCCCAAGGGCAACCACGTAGCCGTTTTTGAGACAAGGATAACTCTATCACTAACCAAACCAGTGGTAGCAGTTGACATCTGAGTCAGATGACCGCCTGTATTACTTGGGATAAATGCAAGGGGTACCTCTTGAGTTAAAAGCCAACAAACATTGGCGAATCAAGGGGTCTAGCCGGCCTTCGCTGCCTGGTACCTCTACTACTCAAGCTAGAGTGTGACGGAGACTGAGTAACTCCTATGTTAACTTATAGTCACTCTCTCAAACTTAGTATGGAGCCTAAAAGGTATGAGTCGCCCGCCTGTTTTTAGCAAACAGGGGCTCTCAACCACTACTCCTGCTAGGTTAACAACCTTTGAGTTAATAGCCAAGCAAAACTTGGCGAATCAAGGGGACCATGTATCCGGCTTCCGCCGCCTGGTTTCCCTACTACTCAAACAAAATAGGCAGTGATTGACTAACCTCAAGGTTAACTAGTCGCCCTCCTTAGTACAGAACCTAAAAGGTATGAGAGATCCGCCTGTTTTTTGGCAAACAAGGGCTCTCGACCACTATTCCTACTAGATCTGACAAAAGCTACCGCCCAGGCATAGCTACTCTGGCCAGGCGTCCCGTTCACAGAAACAGACGACCTGTCCCCATCAAACTTGGTGAAATTCACCAAATATTATGAAACCATGCCAAAACATTTTGGCACCACTATTCTTACTAGGTTGGCTATACTTAAA
Source organism: Chenopodium quinoa (assembly GCF_001683475.1). Classification (NCBI taxonomy): domain Eukaryota; kingdom Viridiplantae; phylum Streptophyta; class Magnoliopsida; order Caryophyllales; family Amaranthaceae; genus Chenopodium; species Chenopodium quinoa. The sequence goes on along the minus strand of NW_018744187.1, from coordinate 1,019,763 downwards.
GCTGTCTTCTATAACCTAACAGGAGTAGCTACTTCGGTTGGACGTCCCGTCTGACGCCTGCTTCTATGCAGCCACCAAAGCAAACGACCAGCCATCCCCCAACAAAATAAACTAAGTACCAAACTTAGTATATTGAATCAAAAGAGGCCAATGGCCGAATAATGCTAAACGCTAACCCCTTATGCAATAGTTGACAGTCCACCTGATCAGGGGCTATCTGTATAGTGGGGCAAAGAATCGGCATCTGTCTAGTTCGACGGCAATCATTATTATGATTGATTAACTTTGAAAATGTCATACCGCCCAAGGTATCAAAATTTTCTAAGTTAATTAAGTCCATCTCCCATTAGAACTAGACAAGATGCCGACCTAGCAAAGCTTCGAGGGTCTAACTTTCGAAAGGAGCAATCCCTCCTGGAAAGAGAAATTACTCCTTCCGAGGGGCAAATGTTTAGGGTAAAAATTACCCATGACAAATGGACCAATCCGGACCTGCCACGTGTCCACCACGTGGGCCAACCAGCATCCGCCACTTGTCACCCTAAGAGGCCCAACATGGACTAATCAGGCCACGCCACGTGGCCTCCCATATGCCAAATAGGCAAAATGGCCACCAAGGCCCAAAGTCCGAGAGAAGCCCAATTTGCCCTGGTTAACCTAAACCTAGGATTGGCACGCTTCTCAAGACTATAAATACTTAATTAATCCTCATTAAAGGGGATTCAGGAATTAATGACTCTCACCTAGAGAAAACCAAAACACATTGATCACTCCTCACCTAGAGGAACCCGATCTTCCAACCTTTAATTTTCCACACTATTCACTCCTCAAGCAAACACTAACTTGATCGTCGGAGGCGGAGCTCCTACCACAAGGAGTCTCCGTTTGTTTTGCAGGTACAGGCGCACGGATCCAGTCTCGAAATTGTAACTCTCCAGCAGGACATCAGAAAACCCCGAAACACTTTTATTATTGGAACGATAGTGAGCATGTTTAATTAAACTAAATGTTTAATTTGTTTTGGAATATCAAAAAGGATTTTTATTATGATTCATCTAATTTTTATTGATTCTATAAGCATGAGAAATGAGCTATTTAAGTGTCTATGTACACGAGGAATAAAATATCGTTGGTGCCATAGTGCACTTAAGGTGTTTCTAACACCGAGGGATAGAAATTTTGGCGCATTACGCATTTAAGGTGTATTTAACACCGAGGTAGATTTAAAAAGGGTTTAACATGAAATATTATGTGATCACTTGTTATTCAAAAACTAAATTAGAATGTTTAATTGTTTGGATAATTATGATGTTTGATTGTGTTATGGTTTGAGAGTTATCACCAAGTTTGATAATATGTAAATAATGTAAAGTGAAAGAGATTATGCACTAAAACTCTTGGAATGTACATATCTTGAGTAAGAACATATGGGGGGAGTTATGCGACTTTATATTTGACCATAAATTCTACTGGGAGTACAGGACGCTGTATTTTCTTTTAATTATTATGCGCAGGAATTTCGCTACTTACGAGTGGTTCTTTTATACTGGCACGGTTAGCTCCCATGTTAGTACATGTAGACGCCCAAATGTGTCTCCCAAAAAAACCAAACCCAGTGATGAATACCTTTCATGTCATTTGATTATCGAACAAAGTGAAAGTGTGAAAAGTCTAGTGATGTGGATGTTTTTATTAAAATATCTCTCTTTCTGTTTTAAAAAATGTTTCTTATTTCACTCTATTTATGAAAATAGCCAGTCCAATTTGGTTTGGTCCATGATAAAGGTCCAATAATAGTGTAGTTGGATTGGGCTCGAAAAGAGATTTTCAACGATATATATTATAAGCCCGATTCCGACGAATAAAGAGGAAGTTATGGATTAAATTAGATTTGGCCCAAAATGATTTTACATGTGGCCCAATGATCTAAAGGAGGGCCTATTAATTATTAATCCTAAAGTTGTTAGGATTGATTTTAATCTTCTAGAATTATCTAAAAGGTTCTTTTTAATTCCAATGAGATTAGGATTGATAATTACTACCTCCGTTACATATTATTTGCAACGATTAGGCATTTTTCCTCTCTACTTTATGTCAAATCGTTGCAAATAATATGTAACGGAGGTAGTATATTTTAAAGAGTTTTATTTTGAATAAAAAATGTGATTTGTCACAAATATGATTTTAAACTACTTAGCGCGGAATTAGCTGCTTAATCGTATTAAGAAGATGATTTCGAGTACAAAGCATGTTTTAATTTTGACTTAGCGCGAGACGACAAAGCTGTCACCAGGCGCTGCTGCTGCCGTCTGGCGCTAAACCCTGTAGTTGGAGGCATGAGGTATTTTATTCCGAAAATGACTTGATTGAATTCCGAGCAATTTTTTCGATAAATAGGGGTCGTATCTCCCCGTTTTTCATCATTCACAACCATCATCTCTCTCTAAAAGCTAGAAGCTTTCTCTTTCTCTATTCTTTTTCTAAACCTTCTCTCTCACAAAATTCTTTATACATTAGATCTAGACACACCTAGCCAAGTTTGAAGTTGCCTTCGCCCTAGACGTGAAAGGTTGATAATTTCTGAGGGTTTGGTCCCAAATCTATATTTCAATTATTTAATTTAATTGTTTGATTTATTATTTTCCTTGAGGCTACTAACGTGTGTATTTTGTTATTAGAAAAAGATACGAGGCATCAAAGTAAGTAATTTAATTGCTTTATTGATCTTTTGATATAAAAATCATGCTTATTTTATTTTGTTGATTCCTAATATCATGTTAGGATGTTTTATTGCTTCTTAGTATCATGTTTAGGATTAACTAATATTTCTGATATCATTATGATGCTTCCTATTTCTTTCCTAATATTATGTTAGTATCATGTTAGGGCTAAAGCTTTGATTTTTAATGTTTAGTGACATGCTAGGGTTTTTTATTAATCTTTGATAAAGGAAATAAATGCATCGTCAAATGTCTATCCCTAGATCAAATATAATTTATACAACCTAAACAAACCTAATACGAGTATAAGGCAAGCATAGGGGTTGAACCACAGGGAACAAATAAACACTACCAAATGCTATCAACAATTAAGCTAGTTCGGAATAAGGGAAGTAAACTAAGTCTAAACACACTAAAACTAGAAGTAAAACACTAAGGGAAATGGTCTAGGAATAGCAATCACTCAAGCATAAACAAAGGCATAGAAGTTGAATTAATTATGAACTAAACATGCTCGAATATCAATATAAGAGGTCAAATCTAGCCACCTGTCGGGGTTCACTGACTTCTCCTAACATAGCCTCTATGCTTCCACATTAGAACCATATACTAGGAGGTGCTATCAAATAACAATCGATAGTCACTAGTAGAAATGAATCTTTCTAGGTCCGTTGTCACATCTTCTAACAATAATTCACTCCTAATCAACTAACAACATGCCATTTGCATGTAGATTGAAGAATATCAATCATTTAAAGACTTTAATCACAAATAAATCAATTCCAAGCCCTACAACATGCTCAAGATCCAACTACACTACAACCAACCCCTTAATGGGAGAATTACTCATTAATCATGCCAACAACAAGATTAATTAACAAATAACCAAGCATCAACAAGATTAATAAGCAATACTAACAACAAAAAAAATAATCAAAAGAAAGCAATGAAAATAGAGGAGAAAGAGTTAGAGATTCTCATTGATTGAAAGTGAAAGTCTACAAGCAAGATGATCAATCTTCCTCTTCAAGATCCAAGCTCAACAATGGTGAAATCATCACTTTCTCTCTCTAAACTACTCTAATCAAAGCTTAACCTAGAGAGAGAAGCTCTCCTAAAACTAAAGAAAAAGATCTAATAATATGAAGAAGTCATGTACAAAAAAAGCCTCGAATATAAATAGAATCACGCAAAAACGCTGAACAGGGCTCGTTGTGCGCTCTCGCACTAAACTGTGCGCCCGCGCAAGGCTGCTGTGTGCCTGCGCAATGGGTTGCGCACTCGTGCACAGTAGGATGTGCTCCTGCGCGTTCATGGGTTACTGCTTGCTGGCTAAATTATGCGCCTGCGCGCCTTAGGTGTGCGCCCGCGCACAGGTTGCGCACAACCAGCGCAAAGCTCTCTGCCTCGATTTTGAAATTTACTTCCTTCCGTGCGGGTTCAGATAGGGTTGCGCGCTCGCGTACTATGGCCGTGCTCTCAAGCACATTTTGCGCTCCCTCACACCTTGCTTCTTTGATTCCACTCTCGTGCTTACTTGTCTTCATCTTTGTAAGCCAAGACTTCAAATACCTAAGCACAAGCACCAAGGGAAGCAATAAGGTATAGGCAACGGTGAAAACACACAATAAAGGGAAGCATTTAAGCATATACGCGATTTCATCCAAAAACATCGAAACATGTATGAACACATTATTTGAACAAAACAACTACAAAACACCTTAAGACAAGCTAAAACAAAGCATAAAGACTACCCTAAGAGTGACATAAATGTCACTTATCAATCTTGTTAGTATCATGCCTAGGATCTTGCTGATATTATTATGCTTTATTGTGAATGTTATTATGAATATTATTAATATGATGATTTATTATATTGACAAGGGGTGAAACTAGGTCGTTATCTAATTCTACCTTGGTCAAACTAACTTTGTAAACTCTTAACAAACCTTATACGAGTATAGAGGCAAATTAAAGGTCGAACCCAAAGGAATGAATCAGAGCTATGCTATAGTCTAATGTTAAGCTAAATTGAAGAATTATCAATGGTTGAATTGGTAACTAGAATAACAAGAATAAAAACAATTCAAAGAATTCAATCAATATGCTAAACACTAGGGATATATATTCCACATGCAAGCTCAACAATCATGCTAATTGATAGATCACCCAATTGATTCAAACATTGTAAGGGACAAACAATAGTTGCAATCAAAGGAATTCAAAGGTTATCACTTATAAACTAAGCTAGGGTTCACTATGAATGGCTAACAAGGAGAATCACAATCAAATTCAATCAATGAAAGCAATTCTCAAATCAATTGTTCGTGTCATTGAAATTTGCAATGTGTAGACACCCATTTGTGTCTCCCCAAAACCAAACCTGGTGATGAGTACCTTTCACGTCGGATCATAATCGAATGAAGCGAAAGTGTGGAAAGTTTAGTGTTGCGGAAAGTTTTAATTTCTTTTCTCTTCTCTCTGTTTTTGAAAACTTATTTTTAAGAAAACAGCAAATCCAGTTTGGTTGGTCAATGATATGGGTCCAATAATAGTGTAGTTGGATGAGGCTTGACAAGAGCTTTCCAACGATATATTATAAGCCCAATTCCGATGAATATTGAGGAAGTTATGGCCAATTTACTAAACTGGGCCCGGTTTGAGCCTTATATGCGGCCCAATGATCTAGCGGAGGGCCTAATATGATTTATAATTCCTAATGCAATTAGGAATGGTTTTATTCTTCTAGATTCTTCTAGAAAGTTCTTTTCATTTCTAATTCAATTAGCATTGATAAATTGACTTTTGTTGACTTTTCAGAGTTTAATTAAAATCAAAGAGCATTTTTGAGGAAAAGATACAATTTTATCCTCATGTACGGTAGAATTTATCTGATTTGAGAAAACGCATCAAAAACAGGGTTAGCGCCACTCCAAGGCATTGGCGCCTGGCGCAAGCTTGCGCCAGGCGCCAATAAGCTGGCGTTGGTGCCAGCTCTGTTTCAGTTGCGCCAATACTCTGTTTTGTTAATTTTATCTTTTTGACTGATTTTCTCTACAAATAATGTATTAAAAACTCCGTTTTCATTCATCAACAACCAGCTTTTCAATTATAATCACCTACAACCAGTTTTCATTCGCAATCATCAATTCTCTCATTCTCTTTTAATCATTCACATCTCTCTCTCTCTAAAATTGCTTTTTACACACAAAATTCCGCATTCACAAGATCTAGAACACCTAGCCATATTCGAAGTTGCCTTCGCCCTAGACGTGAAAGGTTTAATTTCTGAGGGTTTGGTCCCAAATCTCTCTTTCAATTATTTAATTGTTTTGTTTGATTTTATATTTTCCTTGAACTACTAACGTGTGTATTTTGTTATTAGAAAGAGGTACGAGGCATCAAAGTAAGTACTTTAATGATTTTTATTGATGTTATGATGTAGAAATCATGTTTAAATAGTTATTATGATATTCCTAGTATCATGTCTAGGGTAATTTTAATATTAAATATGATTGTTACGATGCCTTTTATGTTCTTCCTAATATTTATGATAGTTAGTATCATGTTAGGGCTAAAGCTTTGATTTTTATTGCTTAGTGACATGCTAGGATTTGTTATTAATCTTGTTAGTATCATGCCTAGGATCTTGCTATTATTATTATGCTTTAATATTAACATGAACATGACTATGATTATAATTGTTATAATTTATGATGATTATGAATATTATTATTATTATTTCGATGATGATTATTTTATTTATGATTATTATTTTTATGATTATTTTTATGATGATTATAATTTTATTGTCATGATTATGATTATTATTATGTTGCTTGATATTATTTATTGTTGATGCTTGATCACACCTTTTATGCATGTTTAAAAGGAATTGGTATTTGTAGTCACGCTTAATAAGATAATTAATAATCTTGTTTAGGGTTAATTTGATTAAAATTCAAGTGATCACCAATAATAGTTTGTTTGTGCATTATTATTCAACCAACATAGATTAAACAGGCTTAGGGTTAATCTTATTGATTGCATGTTAGTCAGAAAGCGCACATGAATACAATTAGAACAAAGTAGGGGCCTATCATTAGGGCAGGTTCAATATCTTTTAGGTTGGATTTGTACCATCATCCCTGAACCCTTATTTGGTTCAAAACCTTATGGAGTTGACAATCTCTTGGATCGTTAAGGGGTGTAACCTTCACCTCGTGAACGGTTTACAAGTTCCTAAGAAACTTGTTGGCGACTCTTTTGCTCTATCTTCTTTCCTTTTGGACGCCACCGTACTTTAGTGTATGATCACAGTGGGGTTCAAGCTAATGGGATTTTAAAGGCTTGAAATTATTCCCTACAGTTTTGGGCGACTCCACTGGGGAGGATTTCTATTTTAATTCCTGAATTTGTTTCGGCAATGATTTAGAATGAGTGGATGAGACTCGAAAAGTTCTAAGTATTTCATGTGCGTAATTTTGATTAACATTATTGTCATATGCATAAAAAAGATCTCATTGGAAAGACCATCCGTAATGAGTTAAAAACATAGGATTTTACACGTAGGAAATTTGAGAAATATCTTTCACAACTAGGACCGAAATAACACCGCGCGAAACTAGAAAATTTTATCGAGCATGGAAAGCTGCTGAGGCATGTGGGAAGTAGCGTCAGGGGCCAGAGCTTGGCGCCAGACTTTTAGCCGTAGCGCCAGACGCTAGCATTGGCGCCAAGCGCTACAGTTAAAAACTGGCGCCAGTCTCTGATTGCTGGCGCCAACTTCTCCCAATACCGAGCCAGAAATATGCGTTCTAATTTTGACCAGTTTTTCGTATTGTTTGCTCGATCCTACTTCCTAATTGAATTTTTTTCTCACTTTTCTGAAACCCATATGTGTTCTACATATGGACATAACCCTCTGGGAATTCATGCTCCATCTACCTGATTGAACGCTCTGTGCAACAAAGGGTACATCTGAGATGTTGAATTCACCAAACCATGGAAGCGAGTTTTTTCTAAAACTCGCGGTGTCCCATCCACTCGCGCCAACCCTTCACGGTTAGGCTTCCGCGCGGTGCATCCGGGCAATTAACCATGGACCCTCTATTGACTAAACCATATCCCGAACTTTAGAGAACTAGAGCCATGGTTAGGTTGCAAACTCATTGCATCATATCGTGCCTACTTGACTAATTGTGCACTATTTGTTGTGCATATATTCTATGTCTCTCTTAATTATTTGTTGACTTGTGTTGAGATTAAATAAATTAATGACTTAAAGAACTTTGCCTAATTAATTATTTAATTTGAGTCAATAAAGTCTAATATTTTAATCAGAATTGACCTAGTACTACTTTAGGCATACCCTAGTTGATTAATAACACCGAAAACAGTCTCAAATTGAAGCTCCACCATTGGCGCCAAAATCTGAGCTGTAGCACCACACTGTGGAGTGTGGCGCCTGGCGACAACTCTGTCGTCTGGTGCCAAGCTACACATTGCGGCGCCAGTCCTGTCGTTTGGCCGACGGTTTGGATTATTGGTCGAGTTATCACCTAGAGTCTAATTAACCAGTTTGCTAATTAATTCGGTTAATTTTTGCTGTCAATAACACCTTGTCAAGTCGTTAATTGAGTCTAGTCACATAGTCTAGCCACATGGTTATGACACGAGTCTTAACATATCACCTACACTCACTAGTCTTAGCACACACTTCGAGTATGCATCACCATGACCATGTCTTAGGTTCATGCATGAGACGGTTTTTTTTCCGTCATTTGAGTTAGGGGGGTACACTCTATTCCTAATTCTTCATATCCCTCCATCTACATCATCTTCTTTCACATTATATTCCCATCTTTCTTCACTTCCTCCATCCATTGCATGTTGAACAGAGTTTGAGTTAAATAATTAACAATGAATATCCCCAAATTCCTTTTCCACAGTACTTGGTCGAGGAGAGAAGGGCGCTTAATCAAGGATAATCTCTTTGTTCAAATATTACTTTTTGATAAACCGATTCGTCAAAAGAGGAAGGCTAAAAAGATAATGGCAACTCAAGAAGAAGTCAATGAGCTTAGGAACCAACTAGTTACCGTGACTGAGACACTGAAGCTCCTTACATTCAAGATCGATGATCCCGTGAAGCAACAACAAATGAACCTCATGCAAGAAAGTTTGAGCAAGCTATCTAGTGACTATAAATTTCAGGGCATGAGTTCACAAGGGGTCTCGCTGGACAAGGAAATTCTTCCACATAAGTTCAACGCCACTGATATCCCTAAATTCAAGGCAACATATAACCTTTACTTTCATCTAAGAGCTTTTGAAACTATAATGAACATTAAGGGTATCGATAAGAAGGTTTTCCCCTCTCTGTTCTCTCTATCTCTTGAAACCGTTTGCCAACAATGGTACTTCTCCCTTGAAAAAGAGAAAACCTCTACCTGGGAATCGATAGTAAACGCTTTCGTTGATAGATACAAGTGCAATATTCAAGTGGAAACCGATCATAGACAACTTGAGATGCTAAGACAAAAAGAGAATGAAGGCTTTACTTCTTTCTTTAATAAATGGAGGGAAACTTCCGCTAAGATGATTGAGGTCCCCACCGAAAAGGAGTCTGTGAGGATGTTTATCAAGAATCTTCAAGAGAAGTATTCGAAGCATTTAAAATATCAACACAATCTGAATACTTTCAAGGCCGTTTATGACATCGGAATTGAAATCGAAGATGACCTCGCAAAGCAAAAAGCTACCAACAATAGTAACCTTGGTGGCTGGAAAGGAAAGAAGAACGACAATACTTCTTCTTCCGAAAACGCCCACTCTAGTAACAATGTTAGTACCTTTGATCTCAGTGAAGTTTTAGACATGGATAACAAAGGATCTAAAAAGCAACTAAGGAAAGACTTCACCCCCATTGGGATGAGCTACGATGCTGCCTTCGATTGACTCCACGCCAAAGGACTCATTACTCCCATTGGACCTATTCAAGATCCCATACCTAAAAAGAGATTGCCTAGTTGGAATCCAGACGAACACTGCAAGTACCATCAAGGTAGGGGTCATACTACTGAGAGATGTTGGAAGCTAAAGGAGGCTATCCAACATTTGATTGATAATAACAAGCTTCCCATACCTCCGGTTAACAAGAAGAGCGAGTGATGATAAAGAAAACAACACAAGACAAAAGGCAAGCTTCAACGACAAGATTTCATGACCTCTTTATTCTATTTCTTTTTTATTTACCCTCTTCAAGCTCTGTTTCAGTTGCGCCAATACTCTGTTTTGTTAATTTTATCTTTTTGGCTGATTTTCTCTATAAATAACGTATTAAAAACTCCGTTTTCATTCATCAACAACCAGCTTTTCAATTATAATCACCTACAACCAGTTTTCATTCGCAATCATCAATTCTCTCATTCTCTTTTAATCATTCACATCTCTCTCTCTCTCTAAAATTGCTTTTTACATACAAAATTCCACATTCACAAGATCTAGAAACACCTAGCCATATTCGAAGTTGCCTTCGCCCTAGACGTGAAAGGTTTAATTTCTGAGGGTTTGGTCCCAAATCTCTCTTTCAATTATTTAATTGTTTTGTTTGATTTTATATTTTCCTTGAAGTTACTAACGTGTGTATTTTGTTATTAGAAAGAGGTACGAGGCATCAAAGTAAGTACTTTAATGATTTTTATTGATGTTATGATGTAGAAATCATATTTAAATTGTTATTATGATATTCCTAGTATCATGTCTAGGGTAATTTTAATATTAAATATGATTGTTACGATGCCTTTTATGTTCTTCCTAATATTTATGATTGTTAGTATCATGTTAAGGCTAAAGCTTTGATTTTTATTGCTTAGTGACATGCTAGGATTTGTTATTAATCTTGTTAGTATCATGCCTAGGATCTTGCTATTATTATTATGCTTTAATATTAACATGAACATGACTATGATTATAATTGTTATAATTTATGATGACTATGAATTATTATTATTATTTAGATGATGATTATTTTATTTATGATTATTATTTTTATGATTATTTTTATGATGATTATAATTTTATTGTCATGATTATAATTATTATTATGTTGCTTGATATTATTTATTGTTATTGCTTGATCACACTTTTTATGCATGTTTAAAAGGAATTGGTATTTGTAATCACGCTTAATAAGATAATTAATAATCTTGTTTAGGGTTAATTTGATTATAATTCAAGTGATCGCCAATAATAGTTTATTTGTGCATTAATATTCAACCAACATAGATTAAACAGGTTTAGGGTTAATCCTATTGATTGCATGTTAGTCAGAAAGCGCACATGATTACGATCAGAATAAAGTAGAGGCCTATTATTAGGGCAGGTTCAATCTCTTTTAGGTTGGATTTGTACCTTCATCCCCGAACCCTTATTTGGTTCTAGACCTTATGGAGTTGACGATCTCTTGGATTGTTAAGGGGTGTAACCTTTACCCTGTGAACGGTTTACAAGTTCCTAAAACTTGTTGGCGATTCTTTTTCTCTATCTTCTTCCCTTTTGGACACCACCGTACTTTAGTGTATGATCACAATGGGGTTCAAACTAGGGGTTAACGCTTGAAATTATTCCCTACACAATGCAATCTAGATTAATCTTATAGGTTGATCACTCCTAGACTCCTAGTCTAATTAATCACATGCACAACTATGTCAACCAATTTAATTGCAATAATTCCATCAATCAATGATCATCAACTAGCAAAAATCATCAATCAACTAATCATGGTGAAATTGAAAGCCAAAACAAATTCAATCACAAACATATTCATCTCAAGCTAAATCAAAAGGAAATACAATCAATCAACAAATTCTCAAAACTAAATCAAAATCCAAACCGAACATTCAGGCATAAAAGAAAATTGCAAATGAAGTAAATTCAAAGGAAAGAAATCTCACAAACTTTGATTGATATGAAGAAGAATTACAAACTTGATTGAAGAAGCAATATTGAATTACAAATCAAATCCAAGGATTACAATATCTACTTTCTCGCTAACTTCTCTCTAAATTCTCTCTCTAAAAACTAGCAAATGAAATATTATCTAAAAGTTTGCCTTCAAAAGGATTTACAAGAGTATTTATAGACAAAGAAAAAAACAAATCGGTTGCGCCCTCTCCAAGAAGACCCCGCGGGCGCGCAGAAATGGGTATGGAACCCATAACTAACTCCACGGGCAATCTGGGCAAAACCTGCTCCCGCGGATACTGTAGCCCGCGCCAGCGGCAAAGCCACCCGCACCCGCGGCTTAGGGCGCAGCAGATGCCCTGTTCCAAGTGAAGCAGGGGGGCCGCGGTCTCTCTATCTGGAGCGGTCTCTCCAGATTCTCCGCGCCCGCATCTAGACCACAACCAGGGCGCTGAGAGTTCCTGCCCAAAATCACCAAAATGATGCACTTAACCTGCGCCCGCGACCAAGAGAAGAAGCAGAGCGCCCTCTCCAAGAGGCTTGAATCTCCTTTGCTTAGATCTTTTTGCTCCTCTTGAATCCTTTGCGAAGCTAAGTCCTTAAGCACCTACAAGAGAAACCAAAGAGAGAAAATAGAAGAGAAAAGAACAATATAAAAGGAAAACACAAAGAAAAGCACATCAAGGAAAGTAAAACACGAAGAAAGAATAAATAGAGAAACTAAAGGATAAATAACCAAAATGATAAAAGTAAAGCATGAAAAATATAGTGAAAATATCCCAAAACACTACCCTATGAGTGTCATAAATGAAATTCATCAAATTCCCCCAAGCTAGACTTTTGCTCGTCCCGAGCAAAACAAAAGCTAAAAAGGAATAAGGAGGGCTTATTTAGAAAAGAAAAAGAGAGAGGAAGAATATACACTAAGACTCACTAACGTAGGAATCACGGTTGTTTTTAGCTACAACAAGCCCTTTAAACCCCAAAGTCGCCTATGAGGACGAGTGAGGTCTCATAAGGGTTTCCTAAGAGTTTAACCCACAACTCTTTGAAATAAAATTAGGCAAAATCATTTAAAAAGAAAAGAAAGTAAAATAAAAATTCAAACAAATAGCTCTTGATAAGGATTTTCACAAACGGTCAAATGCAAATGCATGAACACTTTTCTATATGAAATAGGTATGAATGCTTCAAGATATTCACGGTTGATTCCGCTTAGTAAGCGTCTCTATGGTTCCTCAAAGGAACCGGAAAAAACGTAGAATTTTAGGGTTTCTTGACATCTTGACCTTGCACCCCTTTTGTTTCAGGATTTTTTATGTCCCTCGGGAGAGTTACAGCTCAAGACCAGATTCCGCTTGAACGTTTCTACCTGCAAAACAAACGGAGCACCAAATCGTCGGTGGTCTGCCTCCAAAGATTAAGTTAGTATGGATTCAGAGAAAAACGTGCGGGAAATTAAGTTATCTGCTCGAATTCCAAGCTCAGGTATTGTCTATTTCTTGTGAAAGACAGCTCTGTAATTAATGTCAATGTGACGTCCCGTCATAAATGAGGGAAGTGTCCCTATTTATAGGGTCTTTAGTAAGTGTGCCCTCCCTAGGGTTTGATGACCTAGTGATTAGGGCACGCCGTTTTGCGACGCCTCAAAGTTTGGGCCTTTGAAGGCCGCCATTTCAGAAATGATATCTGAGTGACACGTGTCGCACATCCTGAGAGGCCATTTGGGCGTCTCCCAAGGCGACAAGTGTTGCTCTCTCATTGGTCCACTTAAGATCATTAAATACCCTAAATCAGGGGTTGTAGCCGTCTGACACGTGTCACCATTTGGAAGGTCCAAGCTGGCGCCCCTTCCAGTGACACGTGTTAGACTCTGCTTGGGCCACTTGGCCGATTATAAAATACCCAAAATATTTGCCCCTCACAGGGGTCACGTGCATGGCACATGACGCCTATGACAGGTGTCAGGCTATGAATGGCCGAGAAGTTACTTTTACTGTTCACTTTATTTTAGGGTTTTACCCTGGAACATTTTACCCCCTCTTTAAATAGAGGGGTTGACCTCCCTTAAATTCACATTTGCGTGAATCTTTGGGAGAATCTTTGAATTTGACTTGCAAAGACTTTTGACTTCTTCAGCATCCAACAGTCGGCCAGCTTACTTTGCCTGCTCAAACAGACGCCCCAGACCGACGCCTCTTGTTACCTTATTCTAAGGTAACCGCCTGATCCTTTCTTTACTTATTTCTTTGCATTTTTTCTTTATCAAAAATGGTTTCCCAAATGCACCCGGCACGGCCTAGATTAGCGATCATCCGGTCACTGGGGACGGCTGAATCTAGAACTAGGAGTGTCGAATAACCGTTCGAGAACTTTCCTTTGAGTAAACCTCCAAATCCGACAAAGTCTGTGCCCCTGCAGGACATGATGGCTAGAACAAAGCAGATGACAGGGAGATATAGGACGGATGGTTCTTGGTACCATTCGGAAAGTGAGTCGGTTTTTTTCAAACGGCTCCATTAGGGCGCCTGTCTCTGAAATAAGTAGAGAACCCCCTAGCAACATCAGCACTCCCAGTGACTCATTTCTTGAGGAGTGATGAAGTGTATTTGAACCCCGGGCCGAGTGGATCAGTGCCAGATGATGAGTTGGGGAGGACAATGTTGGCACCAGCCGACAGGCCCCCAACTCTGAAGAGAACTCTGATGATGACTCCGCGTCATCATCCTCCAACTGCGTCCCCCTTGACTCGGAGGAGGCACAATCGAACCTCAAGGCTGCCAGAGAGTTCCTCTCCGTCGAGAAGGGAGAGGGCTGGGAGGAGTCGTCTGCTTCCATGCGGCATGAGCGTGCTCCTTATTACTTGCATGTTGCCGAAGGCAGGCGGCTAACCATGAAGGATGATCTGCCCAAGTTTATTTCTACCCATGTCATGGGACATGGGTTTATATTGTCCGTGCCAGATGTTATAGACACGGTCACCTGGCCTGAGATGGCCTGCTATGGTGACTAGTGCTTCGGTTGCTACGAGGCGGCCATCCAGACAGGACTACGCTTTCCTCTCCATCCAGCCGTGGAGAGGATCTTGGACGGATACCATCTGGGTATCTGGCAACTAGCCCCCAATTCTTGGGTTAACATTCTGGATTACGTTGCCTCCTATGAGATGCTAGAGATGGAGCCCAGCTTCAAGGCGTTTGCTCAATGCATTACTTGAGCAGGACTCCAAATTCAAGCGGGATCGGCTTGTTTACTCTGACCAGTTATTCCTGTGATATGATGACTCTGGGGAAGGAGAATAAATGGAAGGACTGGAGAACCAAAATTTATATAGTCTCTTCCCCAGATTTCCAAAAGAACAAGCGGCACAACTACTGGACTCAGAATCTTCTCCTCCTGGATGGGAAGAAAGCCCTACCGCCTGTTCCCAGGCGGGCGTAAGAGGAGATTTTTTATTGGGGCCTTTTTACTGTGGCCGTCTGAATGAACCACGAGACGGGGGTCAAGGAAGTCAACCCCCAAAGTTATATTCCTCGATTTGAGTGGCTCCTCCTGGTTGGGAAGAAAGCCCTTCCGCCTGTTCCCAGGCGGGCGTAGGAGGAGATTTTTGATCGGGGCCTTTTTACTGTGGCCTTCCGAATGAACCACGAGACGGGGGTCAAGGAAGTCACCCCCCAAAGTTATATTCCTCGATTTGAGTGGCTCTCAGACGGGACGTACTTGGCCGCCTGCGACCTTAGTACTGAGATGCCGAGAGGTAGCTGGCCGCTTCAATTTATCAGCTTTGTTGCCCACATTTTTTCTTATTCAATTCATTGCTAACTCTTTTTGTTGTTTGTTGCAGACGTAGCAATGGCCAAGCTTCGCTCTCATAAGAAGTCGACTGTCTCTGCAGCCTTCTACCGCTCGAACATCTAACAAGCGGATGAGCAGCCGCCAAGCGACACTCCTTAGGTACCAAACTGTTCAGCCTTGAAAATTTTCTTAAATGAATTACTTAGTGTATTTTGTCTCTAGGTCTTACACTTAGAATTCATTTCAGGGTGGCTCATCAAAGCCTGCCTCCTCTTCTCAACCGGATCCCAAACTGCGCAAGCAGTCGACTGTGATATGTCCAATTTATATAGTGTTTTACCCCCGTCCCAGGGTCATAATTAGTGGTGTTTTTGGCTCTTTAGAGCCAATTTTATTACTAATTTGTGTTTTCTAGCATTTTTGTAGTTTTTTTTTACTTTTGTAGGAAATTGCACACTTGGAGCGTTTTTCGGATTTTTCAGGAAGCTACGAGCATTAAGAGAACTTGATCGTTTTTGAAGCCCATGACCGATGAGAACCGGTGATTAAGGGCTCGGTATGTGATACCGGGGCTTATGGATTGAGCATTCAAAGACCCGAAGAGGAATCCAGATTGGGCCGAAGAATCGAGCCCAATCGAAGTCCAAGCCTCGAAGAAGAAGCCAGGCCCGATCGGGCAAGCTTGCGCCCGAACGGGCAGGCGCACACAAAGAAGCAGCAGGGAAAAGGCGCGCCCGATTGGGTGAGCGTAAGCTCGATCGGGCGCGGCGCACCAGGAAGGGCATAGAAAAAAAGGTGGGCCCGATTGGGCGCGTGTTTTATAGAGACCTGATTAGTTTTCGTTTAGAATTTGTTTTAGGGATGTTTTAAGTACGATTTTTGTACATAATTTTGATTACCTTCTCTTTTAGATTTTCTCTCTCCACTTAGAATATTTTCTCTCTCTTCAATTCTCTCAACTATGTTCTTAACTTCATTCATTAATCCAGATTTCTTTTGGTAACTATTTCTTCTCTTTTAATTTCAGTTATTTTATTTAATTCTTTCATTATGTCTTGCTTTATTGATTTGATTAGTTTAGACTAATTATGCTTGAGTAGTTTTATTTCTAGGGTTTATGGGGATCTAATAAATAATATGAAGGGGTAAATTTGTGATTGTTAATAATCAATGCTTGATTAATTTCCTATTGATTGATTTAATGATATGCAATTAGGTTTGGCCAGATTTAATTGTATGAGTCTAGCAATATTAATTCGAGATTCGACATATGAGAATTGATGTTTAGGCTTAGTTTCAATAGGCGGACTAATTTATAAATGGTTAAGTCGAGATTCGACAGATGAGATTTAATACCGGTAAATTAACTCTGTGATTATAATACATAGCGAAAGCTGTTTATAATCGTTTAATTGATGCTTGATGATTGCTTATTATGATTTGCCCTGGAATATTGTTTATTAGTGAGCTTATGCCCTAGGTTTCCCTTCATTGATTTATACCCTTTTTATTCCTTTCCTACTCTTACTTTTAGTATTTAATTACCTTTTTACGACAAATTGTTACTTGATAATTTAGATTGCATTTAATTAATTAGAAGTAAATTGACTTGTTTCCTTGTGGTTCGACCCTTCTTCCTTATCTACATAGTTAGTGGATTTAGGTTTATTTTTTATTAGGTGAATACGACTTGAGCCTGTTAAATTTTGGCGTCGTTGCCGGGGAAACGGTTTTATTTTTATTTTTTTATTATTTTTTGTAGTCTAGATTATCCCCTCTTGTCTCAGAGAACGTTAGTTCTTTGAGGAAAATCTCATATTTGTCTTTTAGTTCCTTGTTTATGCTCAGGTGTTCCAGATCAGGCTACATTCCATTCGATCCTGAGATCGAGCGCTCATTCCATAGGTAAAGGAAAATTTATAGACAAATTATGGCGGGTTCTGAGGAAGACAACAATCGAAGAGACCATCCCTATGATTCTAGCGATGCAAAAATTCCTTTAGATTCAGAATCAGAGAAAACGACCCAAAAGAAACTCAGTGACTACTCGCAGCCGAAGCTCACACATTTCCCGCACCTTACTCCCACTCCGGCTCTAGATGGAGTTCAATTTGAGATCAAGCCCCAATTTATCACTATGATAGAGAGGAAGCAATTTAGTGGAGCTAAGGGTGAAGATCTTAATCTTCACATTGCAGATTTCTGCCAGTATTGTAACACCATTAGACAAGCCAGGGTCACGCAGGACCAAATTAGGGAGATTCTTTTTCCCTTTTCATTATGTGGCAAAGGTAAATTATGGTTTAATGGTTTAAATAGAACTGCACTTGGTATTATTGAATGGGAAACTCTTGCTTTGAATTTCTGTAATAAATATTATCCTGCAGAGAGAACAGCGGTACTAAGGAGTGCTATTCAGAACTTCGCTCAAAAGGCCGATGAAACGCTATATGAGGCTTGGGAGAGGTTCAAGGATCTACAGAGATAATGCCCCCACCACAATCTAGCACAATGGAAATTGATCCAAGATTTCTACAATGGACTTGGAAATTCTTCTAGATCAGTTCTAAATTCTGCAGCTAGTGGGAGATTCATGAATTTAAATGTGGACGATGCAGGACAGGTTATTGAAGATATGGCAATACACAATTCCCAATACGGGAATCCGAGAGGGTTTGCAAATAAAGGAAAACATAATGTCAATTCCGTATCCTTTTTGCAAGCTCAATTAACGTCTATTTGTCAAAAATTAGATAATCTTACTACTACTCCTAACTCTGTAGCTAATGTTTCTGTTGTTTCTAACAATGAAGCTTTTTGTGAAAATTGTGGAATTGTAGGGCATTGGGAGCAAGATTGTAGGAGTTCCATGGAACAAGTTAATGTCTTTCAAACCTATAGGCAGAATAACCCATATTCCAACTCTTATAATCCCGGTTACCGGAACCATCCATATCTTTCGTACCAGAGTACCAATGTACAAAACCCTCCACCTCCACAACAACCACAACAACAACCCCCACCACAGCAAAAATATTATCATCCAAATTCTGGCGAGAAAAGCCAAGCACCACCCTCATCATCTTCTGACCCTGCCATGACAGAAATTAGAGTAATGCTTACTAATATGCAAAAGCATATGGAGAGTAGGGATGCGCAAATTGATTCTATTTTAGCCCACAATAAAATCATGGATAATCAAATTGCACAACTTTCATCTACCCTACAATCCCGTCAGCAGGGAGCTCTACCATCACAACCTATTCATCCTACAGATCATGTCAATGCAATCACACTAAGGAGTGGTTCACATTATGATGGACCTCCTATACCGAAGGAATATGGACCAGTTCTTGATCTAGATTCCTCTATACCAAACTCTAATCCTGCTAACCCTACAGGGCTACAAACAGATACTAACCCTTCTAATGTTTCTATGCAGGGTAAATCTCAGGATAAGGGAGGAGATGTGCAGAGCCCGGTTATCAAACTACCGTTCCCTAACAGACAATTGAAGAGTAAGTTTGATAAACAATTTGGTAAGTTCTTAAAGGTTGTGAAAAACCTACAGGTAACAGTTCCTTTCACTGTTTTAATCACTCAGGTTCCTGCATATGCTAAATTTATAAAAGACATTCTGACTAGGAAAAGGGCCTTTAATGAAGTAGAAACTGTAGCTTTCACACAGAGGAGTGTAGCACCTTATTGCAAAATAAATCCCCTTTTAAATTAAAGGATCCTGGTAGTTTTTCTATCCCTTGTCATATAGGGAATGTTTTTATTGATAAATCTTTGTGTGATTTGGGTGCCAGTGTAGTGCTATGTCATCGTCTGTCTTGGCTAAACTTAATATGGGAGAATTAAAAGTTACTATTATCACTTTGCAAATGGAAGATCGTTCTGTAAAATACCCCCTAGGTAATTTAGAGGATGTCCCTGTCAGAGTTGGTAAATTTTTTATTCTTGTTGATTTTGTTGTCTTAGATATGGCAGAGGATACACAAATACCCATTATATTAGGTAGGCCTTTCCTCCATACTGCAGGAGCCATTAATGATGTGAAAAATGGTAAACTGACCCTTTCTATTGGTGATGATAATGTTACCTTTAATTTAGGGAAAGTTTTGAAAGGGCCTATGCTAGAGGAAAATTGTTGTTATATTGATGTAATTGATATGATGGACGATATTTGTGATGATAGCTTGCCACAGGTTCTTGCAAGGGATCCCCTGGAGGAAATTCTTTGTGGGAATTTATCTACAGATAATGCAAGAGTTTAGGGTAATGAAGTACAGGATATCGAAAGAGCTCTTTCCTTAAAATAGTTAGACCCCAAGGAAACAATGAAGGTAGTAAATTTTGTTCAGGAATCGAAACCTGCAGAGGTCAAGAAACCTGAACTAAAACCTCTCCCTTCTCATTTAAAATATATTTTTCTGGATGAACAGGAATCCCCGTGATCATTAGTACTGCACTCAATGACCTACAAACTTCCCAACTTCTAGGGGTTCTTCAAACCCATAAGAAAGCAATTGGGTACAGTATTGATGATCTCAAGGGTATTAGCCCTGATTTTTGTATGCATAGGATACATCTAGAGGATAACTATAAGCCCTGCATTCAACCCCAAAGAAGATTGAATCCTAACATGCAGGAAGTAGTCAAGAAAGAGGTTATGAAATTACTTGATGCAGGTATTATCTATCCTATTTCTGACTCCAAGTGGGTAAGTCCTGTGCAGGTAGTGCCTAAAAAAGGTGGGATGACCGTGATCACTAATGAAAAAAATGAATTAATTCCCACTAGAGTTGTAACATGGTGGCGTATGTGTATTGATTATCGTAGACTGAATATCACCACTAAAAAGGACCACTTCCCCCTCCCCTTTATAGATCAGATGCTTGAGAGGTTAGCTAACCATAAGTTCTTTTGCTATTTGGATGGGTATTCGGGATTTTTTTGAATTTCGATTCACCCTGAAGATCAGGAAAACACAACCTTTACATGCCCTTATGGCACTTTTGCATATCGTAGAATGCCCTTTGGTTTATGTAATGCTCCCGCTACCTTTCAACGTTGTATGATGAACATCTTTTCTGATTTCATAGAGTCTATTATGGAAGTCTTTATGGATGATTTTAGCGTGTATGGTTCTTCATTTGATTCATGTCTAATTAATCTCGCTAAAATTTTAAAACGATGTGAAGAATGCAACTTAGTTCTAAACTGGGAGAAATGTCACTTTATGGTGACAGAGGGAGTAGTTCTAGGTCACATTGTATCTGATAAGGGCATACAAGTAGACAAAGCTAAGATTTTAGTGATTGAGCAATTACCTCCCCTAGTTAATGTTAAGGGAGTTAGAAGTTTCTTGGGTCATGCGAGGTTTTATCGTCGCTTTATCAAAGGATTTTCTAAAATTGCTAAACCACCAACTCAGCTTTTGCTCAAGAGTGCTCCTTTTATTTTTACTGACGAGTGTCTTGAGGCTTTTAACAGGATTAAGCAGGCTTTGATATCGGCACCCATCATATGTGCTCCCGATTGAATCTTCCTTTCAAGATCATGTGTGATGCAAGCGACTTTGCATTAGGAGTCGTGCTCGGACAAAGAAAGGACAACGTTTTGCATGCTATTTATTATGCAAGAAAAACTTTGGATGAAGCCCAAGTCAACTATGCCACTACGGAGAAGGAGTTTCTTGCTGTTATACATGCTTTAGAAAAATTTAGATCATATCTTGTTGGTTCTACAGTAATTGTTTTTACTGATCATGCAGCGTTGAAGTACTTAATAGCTAAGGCGGAATCAAAGCCAAGGCTACTCCGATGGTTCCTTTTGCTCCAAGATTTTAATATCGAAATAAAAGATAAAAAGGGAGCAGAGAACGTTGTGGCAGACCACTTATCACGTATCAAGTATGATGAGGGTAAGGATTCTCTTCCTATAGATGATTCTTTCCTTGATGACAATCTATATGAAGTTGTAGAGCAACACCCATGGTATGCCGACTTTGCTAATTATTTAGTGGGTGGTACTCTACCTCCTGACTTGTCCTACCAACAAAAAAAGAAATTCCTTTCGGATGTTAAACATTATTTTTGGGATGATCCTTTTTTGTTTTGTGAGTGTAAAGATGGATTATTTCGCAGGTGTGTTACCAAATGGGAAGTTCACGGTGTGCTTACTAGTTGACACACTTCACCATATGGAGGACATCATGGCCCCACTAAAACGTTGGCCAAGATTAATGAGTCGGGTTTTTATTGGCCTACAATGTTTAAGGATGCTAACACTTTTGTACAGGCTTGTGACTCTTGCCAGAGGACTGGCAACATCTCGCGGCGGCATGAGATGCCTCAAACCGGAATTTTAGAAGTTGAAATTTTTGATGTTTGGGGTGTTGATTACATGGGACTGTTCCCTTCTTCAAAAGGGAACCGTTATATACTTGTCGTCGTCGACTATGTATCCAAGTAGGTTGAGCCCATCGCTACTCCTACTAATGATGCCAAGGTGGTCCATAGACTTTTCAAGAAGACCATCTTTCCAAGATTTGGCGTGCCTAGAGCGATAATCAGTCACGGAGGATCTCACTTTCATGAGCGGAAGTTAGACACCCTCCTCAAAAAGTATGGTGTCTACCATAGGGCGGGTTTAGCCTACCATTCCAAAACTAGTGGCCAAGTTGAAGTTTCTAACCTTGAGATCAAGGTCATTCTAGAGAAGGTGGTAGCAAAGTCAAGGAAAGATTGGAGCGATAAGTTGGATGACACCCTTTGGGCGTACAGAACTGCTTTCAAGACCCCTATAGGTACTACTCCATATAGACTCGTGCACGGTAAAGCATATCATCTCCCGGTCGAATTAGAATACAAGGCATATTGGGCTATTAAGGAGCTCAATTTGGATGCCAAATTAGCGGGAGAAAAGAGGTTACTTCAACTTAACCAACTCGATGAGTTTAGGTTGACAGCCTATGATAGAGCTCGTGTCTACAAGGAGAAGACAAAGAGATGGCACGACAAAATGATCCTTCCGAGAGAATTCAAAGAGGGTGATAAAGTGTTGTTGTTCAACTATAGACTTAAACTATTCCCGGGAAAGTTGAGGTCAAGGTGGTCGGGTCCTTTTACTGTAAAAAAGGCCAATAAATTATGTTCTTTGGAGGTTTTCGCTGAACATGGTAATGAGTTCAAGGTTAATGGCCAAAGACTCAAGCTATATCATGAGGGGGCTACGATTGGTGCACTTGAATAACTTCACCTAAGCGGTTCCGATTCATTTTGAGCTTCAATGTGGTAAGAGGGTCGTGCGGGACCTAGATAAACCAGCGCTTTGCGGGAGGCAACCCGTATTTCTTGCTTTCTAGACTAGTTTTTCGTTATTTTTACTTTTTATTTTTTAGAGAGGTGAGGAGAGTGAAATTTTACCTTTCATGAGTGTTTTGTAAAGGTTTTACAACATAAAGTACGGAGTTTTCAAGAGAAAAAGGCGAAGAAAAGAGAAGCTCCATATTGGGTACAAGCCCATTCGGGCGAGGCTCGCCCGAACGGGCGCGCACCTAAAGGTCAGAATCGAGCATAATTTCGCCCGATCGGGTAAGGAGTCCCGATTAGGCAAGGAGTCCCGATCGGGTGCGAAATATGGATTTTATCGGAGCATATAATCGCCCGATCGGGCGCGCAAGTAAGGAAGAAAAACAAGGGTAATTTCGCCAGATCGGGCGGAAATTTTGAGAAATCGAGTGCCATGAAAAGAAATATCGAGGAAGCTTTCCCGATCGGGCGAGCAATCTGGCGATTCCAAGGTTCGAGTTCGCGCCCGATCGGGCGAGGCTTGCCCGATCGGGCGCGCATTTCACATATTAGGCTTTACTTTATTCGCCCGATCGGGCGCGCCTTAAATCCGGAGGTTTTAAACCTCCTTCTCCCCCTTTCTTTTCTTTTTCTTTCTTACTTCTTCTTCTTTATTCACACTTTCTCTCTCTAAAACCTCCATTTTCAAACCTCCAAACTCACTTTCTTTCCAAGATCTTCTCAAATTCATCCATCAAAACCCAAAATTTTTTACATATTCTTAATCCTCACACCTTCCTCTACATTTTCCACCCACTTTCTCTCAAAATTTCTTAAAACCCTTAGAGAGAGAAAGCTTCAATAACCAAAATTTTCACTACAAATGGCTTCCAAACGATCTAGACAACAAAGGGGTGAAAGTTCGAGGCAACAACAACCAATGGTCGGCCCGGAGCTTCAAATACCGGGATGGGAGGAGGTTGTTATCACCTCAACGGAACAACGGGCAAGGATGCTCAACCTCATCCAGAGGCAGGTAATCTCTACTCGTTTCGTTCATCATCCTACATTGTCTAGACTAGGTCTTGATAAACCCGTAGAGAAATTATTTAAGGGTATAGGAATGAGTGGTTTCTTCCAAATGCATCATGATACTTATGATTATTTGACATTAGAATTTATTTCTAGTTTCAATGTTATTAAAATGAATGCTTTAATCACTCATGTACAATTCCGATTGCTAAACAATGATGTGCGATTAACTCTAAAAGAATTTGGTAAATGTTTGAGCTAAAATTGGACAAACCTATCGAACCCTCCCAAGACCACATTGTTGTGGTCTACAAGAGACTCACCGGGGAGGGTTTTCTTAACCTCCAACACGCCAAAGGGACATGGATTCAATATCCCGTCCCAAAGTTTTGGCAAAGGTTTGCCGGCCACACAATTTTTGGGAGGCATGAACCGGCAAACGTTAGGAGGGATGAACTTGAATTGTTGGCGTCCTATATGATTCCTAATGCTGAGAAATTAAACACACCACATAGGATAGCCCAACACTTGGAAAGGGCGGCCAATGCGGCCGAATCGAGTAGGTCTAGGGCGCCTATCTACATTGGGGGGTTGGTGACCCATATTGCTGTTAAACACCTAGGATGGAACCCAACCGGGCATAGGAAAGTTGTGGGTTCAAACCTCATGAACCTAGCTTACTTAGGGGCCTAAACTGGGTGCAACCCATGGGCGGTGAGACTTGGTGGATAGTCAACCGGGAATCGGGTAGGAGAGACCAATCATTTACACTACCCAACCCTGCCTTGACCCAATTTGAGAAGGGGAAGCCTTCTTACACTTTCGAGATAAATAATCAAGGTGAGGTTCAAGAACCTCACCTTTCACCACAACCCCACCATTCCCCCCCAACACCATTCACCACACTACCAACCACCACCCCAACCCTTCACCTATGGCATGCCCACCTCCTCAGTCGATTATAACATCGACCCCCATGCCCCTTATGACTTTTCGGCTTTTCGGAGCCAACTTGACCGTATAGAGAGGGGACAAGGGAGAGTAGAGGGCATGGTGCAAAAGCTAGACTCTAGGTTAGGCACTTTGGATAGGCGGGTAGGTGACGTAGAGAGGAACCTTGGGAGGGGTTTATACCCGATGTACGATGACTATGCACGTCGAGGGGCTATTCCCCCCAAGGCATTAGTTCCCGACTGGTTCCAATACCCCCAAGGAGGGTATTCCACCCCCGGAGCTTTTGGTACATATGTGGGCTACTCTTCAGTCCATGGATATGGGGGTGATGCTTCTTTTGGGGGTATAAGGGGAAATGTAGACCCTAACTACTTTACAGGTGGTTTGGGCTATGGTGGTGCTAGAATGAGCCAGGGTGGTGCCGGCTCGAGTTATGGAGGAGGCTACGAGAGGATGGATGATGATGAGCAGTAGCTTCTCCTAGCTACCCTCCCAAGTCAATGAGGGCATTGCTTGATTTGGCTTGGGGGGAGATTTCTTGTATATATGGTAACTCTTTCTCTCTTGTCTCTATTTATTGCTTTTCTAGTATAGTTTTTATTGCTTTTAAGTGTAGTTTTTATTGCTTTCCTTTATAAAAAATACAAAAAAATTGAAAAAAAAATCAAAAATACGTTCCAATGAATTGTAAATCATGCTTCCCTGTGTCCCATACCTGGAAAATATTATTTTGATTCTTGGTATATGATAATGAGCTTTGTGAATTTGTTGATCATGATTTGAAGTTTAATTGTTTGTATCCCTAAACTTGCGTCAATCTTGCCAACTATTTGTGAATATAGTGCTTGACTAGTTGATTTGGTTAGGAATGTGTGATAGTTCCTAGTATGTCAAGGAATTTGAGTATTGGTTTGCAACTATTAGTAATGTTTATATGACTCAATATTATGTACATTGAGGAGGACGAAGGCATTTGTTCTCTTAGGTAGCCTTCTGACGATATTAGATACATTTGTTCCCTTCTTGTTACCCATATTGTTGCTTGTGCCCTTTTATTGTTTATTTAGCCACGTTACAAGCCTATATGAGCCCCATTGGTTACTAGTCCCAAGCTTGGCTTGGGGGATCTATTAGTCGGTGAGGTGAGGGAGTTGTGGTGTGCATATCATTTTCACAATGTGGGAATAAAAAAAGAGTGATTGTTCTTTCATATTTTGATTGGGAAATATTGATGTTTTGTGTTTCAAAGTTGAAAATTTCCAATATGAGGTAAAAAGAAAAAAAAGAGCAAAGAAAGAAAAAAAGTTGTTTCATATGTTCAAATGTTCTATTTGAAGGTTGCTCAAGAAGAAAAAAAAGAAAAAAAAATTCAAAAGAGCAAAGAAAGAAAAAGAATAAATACTTCAAAGTTTGTTTTAATTCACTCTATTTCATATTATCATATTTTGGGAGTGAATATGTAAGTGTTGGGATTGTGTTGTGTATATGATTGTTTGGTGAATTTTTGTGGAGTTGAGATGTGATTGGAGATGTTTTGGTCATCACTTGTTGTGACCTTGGGTTTTATTAGGATATGGCTCCCTTAAGCATGGATTTACTCTCACATTTCCCTAAATTTATCCTACCCTTTACCCTAGCCTTACATTACAAGCTTTAAAGACCTTCCGACCTTTGTGCATAAGAGTTGTATGAATGTGAAAGTGTTGTTTATCAATGCAAGTTATAATTTGACATATTTCGAGTCGACTAGTAGGTTGAGCATACATTGTTTTAAACACACGAGAGTATGAGTTGGGAGGGCATTGTTCACAAATAAAGAGGTTGGTTGGAGAGTGATCGAGTACATCTTTTACTCGCCACATAAATGAGAGTTGAGTGTGTGAGCACTAGTCTTGAATTCTATATGCTCATGTGGTTTTCTCTACTTGACAGGAAGGGTGATTATATGAATGAGATTGATTGACATTGAAGCATGTTCATTAGATTAGCCTTGAATCGTTTGTGCTTGATTTTGTTTATTTGGGATAAAGCATGTTTTGTATGTTCATTGATGAGCTCTTTGCTTATGGACAAGCAAAGGTTTGGCTTGGGGGAGTTTGATATGTCCAATTTATATAGTGTTTTACCCCCGTCCCATGGTCATAATTAGTGGTGTTTTTGGCTCTTTAGAGCCACTTTTATTACTAATTTGTGTTTTCTAGTGTTTTTGTAGTTTTGCTTGAGTTTTGTAGGAAATTGCACACTTGGAGTGTTTTTCGGGTTTTTCACGAAGCAACTATGAGCATTAAGAGAACTTGATCGTTTTTTAAGCCCAGAACCGGTGAGAACCGGTGATTAAGGGCTCGGTATGTGATACCGGGGCTTATGGATTGAGCATTCAAAGACTCGAAGAGGAAATCCGGATTGGGCCGAAGAATCGAGCCCAATCGAAGTCCAAGCCCCGAAGAAGAAGTCGGGCCCGATCGGGCAAGCTTGCGCCCGATTGGGCGAGCGCGCACAAAGAAGCAGCAAGGAAAAGGCGCGGCCGATCGGGTGAGCGTAGGCTCGATCGGGCACGGCGCACCAGGAAGGGCGTAGAAAAAAAGGCAGGCCCGATCGGGCGCGTGTTTTTTAGAGACCTGATTAATTTTCTTTTAGAATTTGTTTTAGGGATGTTTTAAGTACGATTTTTGTACGTAATTTTGATTACCTTCTCTTTAAGATTTTCTCTCTCTACTGAGAATATTTTCTCTCTATACTGAGAATATTTTCTCTCTCTTAAATTCTCTCAACTTTGTTCTTAACTTCATTCATTAATCCAAATTTCTTTTGGTAACGATTTCTTCTCTTTTAATTTCAGTTATTTTATTTAATTCTTTCATTATGTCTTGCTTTATTGATTTGATTAGTTTAGATTTAATTATGCTTGAGTAGTTTTATTTCTAGGGTTTATGGGGATCTAATAAATAATATGAAGGGGTAAATTTGTGATTGTTGATTATCAATGCTTGATTAATTTCCTATTGATTGATTTAATGCTATGCAATTAGGTTTGGCCAGATTTAATTGTATGAGTTTAGCAATATTAATTCGAGATTCGACATATGAGAATTGATGTTTAGGCTTATTTTCAATAGGCGGACTAATTTATAAATGGTTAAGTCGAGATTCGACAGATGAGATTTAATACCGGTAAACTAACTCTGTGATTATAATACGTAGCGAAAGCCCTTTATAATCTGTTTAATTGATGCTTGATGATTGCTTATTATGATTTGCCCTGGAATATTGTTTATTAGTGAACCTATGCCCTAGATTTCCCTTCATTGATTTATACCCTTTTTATTCCTTTCATACTCTTACTTTTAGTATTTAATTACCTTTTTACGACAAATTGTTACTTGATAATTTAGATTGCATTTAATTAATTAGGAGTAAATTGACTTGTTTCCTTGTGGTTCGACCCTTCTTCCCTATCTACATAGTTAGTGGATTTAGGTTTATTTTTAATTAGGTGAGTACGACTTGAGCTTGTCAGGCTGGCGACATTTCCCAGAGTCGCAGGAAACACATCGCCACTAAGCCGAAGAAGGGAACGGGCGCCTCCTCCCCCATTCACACTCCCACAAAGCCAGATGCTCAACATCGAGCGTCGAAGAGTGGCAAGCAGCCACTCACCACTGCTGGCGGCACAGCAGGCGACAGCGAAGCCGCAGGGGGGGAGAGGTAATTCCTCCTACTATACGGTCTTACTTTTTTTATTTAAAAAATGAAACTATATTTAAAAATACTTATTGTATTTGTATTGACAGATGCTCCGGTGAAGCCAACTGTCCTTCAGATGGCCAGGCGGATGCTCAGGACGCTTGATTCTGAGGATAAGGCTGCCGTCAAAGGATTCGGCACCCTTGACCTTGATGGCATACTGGCGCTTCTTTGTGAGATAAGACTTTATCTTATGACTTGGTTTCTTTCCTTTTGCCGAATGGTTTTTGATGAATTATCTTGCTTTGGACGACTGCAGGCTATGCTGAGCATGAGTGGTCTTAAAGGGCCACTCAAAGAAAAGACCAAGGAGGTAAAGGCAGCGAATGCTCGAGCCGCCTCTACCCTGGACAAAGCTTAGTTTGAGATTGCTCAAAATGAGATTCTGACACTTGATATGTTGTATTCCCAGGCGTTAGCAAATCTGCAAGTCTAGTAGAACTTGGACGCAGCAAAGCAGCGGGTGAAGAAGCTCCAGGACCAGGTCAAGGGCCTTGAAAAGATAAGCTGGAGACCCTCAAGGAGGCAGAAACCAAGGCGACTAACCTTGGGGAGACGGTCAAGAGACTCCGAGGGCGGCTGCAAGACCAGGAGAACTAATTAACTCTGGACCAAGTATTTGACCTTGATGGAGGAGGAGAAACAGGCCCTGGTCAAACAAATGATGGATGACAACGATTCCATCATGCGTGTGGCCTGGGCAGTTGTGCAGCTGTCAGCCGATTATCAGACTTGGAAGGCCCAGTTTGATAAGGCAAATGGCGAGTTCAATGCCCGACTCCTTAGGGAAGCTCAAGAGGCGGCCGAGAAGGAGGCGACTGCCAAGGATGCCCTCGAGGAGTCCAGCTTGTCAAGCGGCTCATCTTCTGGGGACGAGGAGGATGATCAGGAGGAAAATGAGGAGTCCAAGGAGCATGCACCGGAGAACAGGACGGATGCTGATGCTGAGAAGCTCCCCTGATTTTTAAGCTTTAAATTTTTTCTTTATGGCGGCCGAATGGCCAATTATTTTGCTTTTCCGGCATGCGTGCCGAGTAATCATGTGTTTTTACCGACCAAGGGGTCGGGTAATTTAAAAATTTCTTGCTCTGCCAGCTGACAATCACAGACGTCTATTTTGACGGCTGTTTTATTTATAAGCAACATCCGGTCGTTTGACCGGCTTTATTCATGTTGGTGTTTATGCTTTAAAAATTTTCAAAGATTTCAATTTTTATGCATAGAATTTTTGGCTAAGTATTTTAACCCGTATAGTATGTGAATGTTCTTGCCCCTGGCCGGATGTCGATTGGTTTCAGTTGCATGGATTGGTTGACTTAGAAATTTTTATACTTCAAAGAGTATGAATGGTTTCTGAGTCAATCAATCACTATGGTGATTGCCCCAAACCAAGCGAAATACGGCCATATAGAGCTGTAGGCGTCGCTCGAAGTGCGCCTACGTAAAAGCATGTGGTGAATATGCTTGGCACTCATAGGAAGTGGGAATTGACATAATACAATTAGGGACAAATAAAGTAGGGAGCCGCCAACAAGTTTTTAAGGAACTTGTAAATCGTTCACGGATCATAAAAGGCAACCACGATTAAGGGACAACGATAGGCAACAACGATTGACCCGTGAAGGTTACACCCCATTAATAATCCATGAGATTACTAACTCCATATGGTTCGGAACCACGAAAGGAGGATCGAGGATGATGGTACGAAGTGAGTCATGGAGTCACATTCGCCCGTGTTGGCCTCTACTCGATTTTATAGTGAAAAGTGATTCCTGCGATCTCAAAGGCATACAAATAAAATATTCAATTCGCTCCAAACTATTATTAAACTAAATTGGTTTAATATTAATGCAACACATAATTCTAAAATATTTGTGATCACTTGAATTAAACAACAAGATTAAAAAGGAACCTAAACCGGTTGTCCAAATTATCTTATTAGGCGTGATTTTCAATTACATATTCCCTTTAAACATGCAATATGGTGATCATAAAAAAATAATAGAATAAACATTAATATTGAAAGCAATTCAACAATAATAGCGTTAGTCAAATTAAATACAAAATAACCTAATCATGATACTAGCAATAAGAAAATAAAATAACAGTAATTAAATTAATTAATTACTCACATTCCGCGCGTTCCTTTAAATTGCTACATCATGAATAAACATTTAGTAACTTCAATAAACATATAAAGTAAATGGAAATTAAATTAAATTAAAAGTAGAGTTGATTTGGTCCAAACCCTCAGTTATTTGTACCTTTCACGCCTTGGTTTAAGGACGGAACCTCGGGTTAAGTATAGACTCCTTGGAGTGCTTAGAGGAATTATTATGGAAGAATAAGGAGGCTAGAAATTAGGTTAAAGAGGGAGAAGAGAATGATTTTTGGTGTAAGATGAGAGAGGGATTATTGCTGCCCCGTACATCAGAAATGAGGGGGTATTTATAGAGAAAATGTACCGAGGGAGCACACGGAACCCTAAAATGATAAAAACCCTAAAAAAGTATCCCGTGACACGGAAAACTGTACCGTGACATGGGAAGTCCCACCGTCAGACGGAAAACTTTCCCGCGACACGAGAAGTCCCACCGTCAAACGGCAAACTTTCCCGCAACACGGTACATTTTCAGTGTGACGCGAGAAATTTTCAGAAAACGGGAAAGAAAACGCGTTAAGGGTTTACGCGGTAAAGACACGGAATGTCCCGTGACACGGCACAGGTACCGTGACATGGCAGTATCCACCATGACACAGTACAGTACACCGTGTCACGGTATAGGAGACGCGGAAATTACACGGAAACAGCTCCGTGTCACGGGGAATCCCACCGTCAGACGGTGTAAATTCCCGTGACACGGTGGAAAATGCCGTGGCGCGGGAGTTGTTTAGGTACGAAGAACGCAAATAGAACACGGAATAGCCCTGCGTCACAGCAAGGGCACTGTGTCACGGGGATTCCCACCGTCATACGGTGCAATTTCCCGTGACACGGTGGAATTGCATTGTGCGCGGTGATTTCAGGTTTTTACCAGTTTTTAAAACCATCATAACTTTTGATCCGTAACTCGAAATAAGGCATATAATATATCATTGGAAATCTTATCAAGTCTACTTTCTAACCCATTTAAAATCAAATCAAAATTATTTGTATATTTTAATATATGGTCGTTTTAATGGAAGGGTGTCGGTTTTAGGCCGAGTTTAGTGTTTTGCTCATATCTTTTTCGTTATAGCTCGGAATTGGTATTATGATATATGGTTGGAAAGCTTATTTAAAGGCCTATACAAAAAAATAATAATTGGATCAAAATTGTATAGCCATAAAATCAGTTTCTCTCAGTTTTACAATGTGGACACGAAAAGTGGAAATTAGGTTATGGTTTAGGGAAATGAGCTAGAAATTGGATTGGTTCATGAAATATATTGGATAGAACATGGATTTAAGCACTCCAAATATTAAATAATCAAATCAACCAATAATGGCGGTGAAAGGTGTTCATCAACAGGTTTGGTTTTGGGGAGACATTTTTAGGTGTCTACAAGAGCAGCTAGTTTCTTAAGTGCATCCGGCCAAAGGGCTCGAGTAGTATAGAAAAATTGCTAAGTCTTTTAACTTAACATTTTTATTAAAAACGAATTGGTCCGCCTACCTTGCCCCATAACAAGGACAGGCGGTAAGGTAGCCTCTAATCCTGAAACAGTAGCCGTCATCCATCTATACTAGAACAGCTGGATAATTCGATGCTTTTTAGATTTCAAGTTAGATTAAATCAAACGACTGCGAGCGCTTCCTTAGCGCATTCGATAGGGCCGCTTGTTTTATTCGAAGAGCAATGTGCCACCCAAATGGAGGATGCTTCTCCTTGACGAATTCGCCCGAATGGACGTCGTCGGTTGTCTGACTCGTGTTGGAGCAGACAGTCGTACTCATGTTGGAGCAGACGGTAGTTTAAATAATGTTCATCCAGCCATTGGCCTCGTTTAAAGAGTTAAATAGCCACTAAGTCATTGACTTAGATTTAAATAAAGAATAATTAGCTGCTAAGTTATTAACTTGGCTTAAGGATGGGTTTTAGGACGACTGTTTTGGTGCAGTCGGGTCCTTTCTTGAGTGTCTGCTGTTGGGGCTGACGGTCCCTAAATTATATTAATTTTAAGAATGCGCTTAGCCGTCTGCATATTTTGCAAGCGGTAGCTCGTAGAATCTCGACGTTGGCCGTCTGCACATTGTGCAGGCGACACTCCATCGTCGTCATTAGTAAAACAAATGTGTCCGCCTGCACGTTGTACAGGCGGTACCATAGAGGGTAAGTAGGATCCGCCAACACATAGTGCAAGCGGCATCCTTCATTGCTATGAGCATGGTCCTTCTGCACTTTGTGAAGTCGGTGCTCGAAATAAAGAAAATAAAGACAAGTATGAAATGAAGGCAAAATTTCATTAACAAGTCAAAAACTTTACCAAATTTCAGAAGTAATACTTCTTCAGGTTATCTACATTCCAAGTTCTGGGTAGCCTCCTGTCGTCTGGTGTTTCCAAGCGGTAGGTGCCGCCTCTTACTTCTTCATAGATTCGGTAGGGGCCTTCTCAATTTTGGGTTAACTTCCCTTGTTCATTCGCCCTACCAACTGCCTCCATTTTCCGTAACACAATGTCCCCAACTTTTAAAGGGCGCTTGTGTACTCTTTTGTTGTAAGCTCGAGTCATTATCAGGCGGTAGATCTCATGGCGCAAGGCATCATTGCCCCTGCGCTCTGGAAGTGAGTCAAATGCTAAGCGCATGGCCTCCGAGTTTGCATCTTCATCATATAGCATAATCCGAAGAGTCAGCTCATATTCTTCAATGGGCAAGATAGCTTCTGCCCCATACACCATGAGGAATGGGGTTTCTCCAGTTGCCCCTTTTGCTGTTGTTCTGATGGCCCATAGGACATGTGGTAATTCATCCACCCATAGGCCGCCAGCTCTCTCAATTTTCATTTTTATGCCGTCTGAGATTAACTTATTGAAGGCTTTAACTTGGTTGTTTTCTTGGGGTTGGCCGACTGAGGCAAAATAATTAGAGATCCCTTGATCTCCCAGCCAAGTCTTCAGGTGAGGGGTCTCAAACTGAGGACCATTGTCAAAAACCATAAACATAGGCACCCCAAAACGGGTAGAATTTAATTACTTATATTAATTAATTAAGAAAAGTCCTTTACTCATTAATTAGTTTATTTAGACTCATCCATAAGTCAAACAAACGATTAGTGTAAACACATATAGGTTATGCACAATCAAGGAATGCACAAGTAGTCAAGTAAGCACAATATAATGCAATGAGTTTGCAACCTAACCATGGCTCTAGTTCTCTAAATTCAAGATATGGGTTAGTTAAAAAGGGTCCATGGTTATGAGTCCGGATGCATCGCGCGAAAGCCTTACCTTTGGAAGGGTTGGCGCGTATGGATGAGACCCCGCTAGTTAAACTCGCTTCCACGGTTTGGTGAATTCAACAAACTCGGATGTACCCTTCGTTGCCAGAAGCGTTCGATTGGGTAGATGGAGCATGAATCCCTAGAGGGTTATGACCATATGTAGAACACATATGGGTTCAGAAAAAAGGGTAAAAACTCAATTAGGAAGTAAAATTGAGCAAGTTGTACTAGAACTGGTCGAAACAAGAAGGTAGATTTCTGGCTCGGTATTGGAAGAACTCGGCGCGAGACTAAAGTGCTCGTCTCCAGACTATGACTCTGTCGCGAGATGAAACTTACTGTCGCCAGGCGACAGAGCGATCGCATTGGCGATGACAATGTTTTCTCAGCGCCAGTTCCTACATGTCTCAGCAGCTTTCTGTTCTTGAATTTTCCAATTTTTTCGCAGCGTTATTTCAATTCTAGTTGTGAAATATATTTTCCTAATTTCCTACGTGTAAAAATCCTATGTTTTTGACGCATTACGGATGGTCTTTCCAATGCGGACCTTTTTTATGCTTATGTCAATAATTTTAATCAAAATTATGCACATTAAATACTTAGAACTTTCAAGTCTCATCCACTCATTCTAAATTATTGCCAAAATAAATTTCATGAATTAAAATAGAAATCCTCACAAGCGGAGTCACCAAAAAAACTGTAGGGAATATTTCAAACATCCCAAACTTGAGCCCCACTTTGATCATACACTTAAGTATATTGGCGACCAAATGGAAGGAAGCTAGAATAAAAGAGTCGCCAACAAGTTTTAGGAACTTGTAAACCGTTCACAAGGAGAAGGTTACACCCCTTTCACGATCTATGAGATCGCTAACTCCATAGTGGTCTAGAACCGTGACTAGATATTCGGGGATGAAAGTACAAATCCAACCTAAAAGATATTGAACCTGCCCTAAAAATAGGCCTCTACTTTATTCTTCTCATATTCATGTGCGCTTGCTGACTAACATGCAATCATTAGGATAACCCTAAACCTGTTTATCTATGTTGGTTGAATATTAATGAACAAGCAAACCTATTATTGGTGATCACTTGAATTATAATCATATTAGCCTAAAAATGATTATTAATTATCTAATTAAGCGTGAGTACAAGTACAAATTCCCTTTATACATGAATAAAAGGCGTGATCAATCAATAACAATATATCAAGAAACATAACAACAACAATCATCATCATCATAATATTCTGAATCTTAATAAAGCATAATAATATTAGCAAGACCCTAGGCATGATACTAACAAGATTAATAACAAATCCTAACATGTCACTAAACAATAAAGATCAAAGATTTATCCCTAGCATGATACTAACATGATATAAGAGAAGAATAGGAAGCATCATAGAAACATACATTATATTAGAAATTTTAGTTATTACCTAAACATGATACTAGGAATCATAAAGACACCCTAACATGATACTAGGAATCAAAATAATCAAAGCATGCTTTCTATGACAAAATAATAATAATTAAATTACTTACTTGGATGCTTCGTATCTCTTTCTAATAACAAAATACACGCGTTGGTAACTTCAAGGAAAATATTAAATCAAACAATTAAATTAATAATTGAGATAGAGATTTAAGACCAAACCCTCAGAAATTATCAACCTTTCACGTCTAGGGCGAAGGCAACTTCAAACTTTGCTAGGTGTGTATAGAACTAATGTATACGGAATTTTGTTTAAGGAAAGGTTTAGAAAAAGAATAGAGAGAGTAAGAGTAAGCTTCTAGCTTTAGAGAAAGAGAATTAGAGATTGTTGATGATTGTGAATGAATAAAAACGGGGGTCTAGGACCTATTTATAGAAAAATAGTCCGGAAATCGAAAGAAAAGAAATTGAGTTCCATTAGGAATAAAAGACCTCCTGTTGTGAACGACAGCAACCAGCGCCAGACGACAGGCTTGTCGCCTTGCGCTGAGTTAGGAATAAAACGCGCTTTTTTACGCGGAATCCTCTTCTTAATATGATTAAGCAATAAATTTTGCGTTTATCAATTTAAACCGGGTTTATCATAAAACACTTATTTTATTCCAAATAAAACTCTTTAAAAATATAATTATCAATCCTAATATTTTTTAGAATTTAAAAGAACTTGTAGATTATTCTACAAGACTAAAATCAATCATAATAACTTCAGGAATAATAATTGATAGGCCCTCTTCTAGATCATTGGGCCGCATATAAAATTCATTTCGGACCCAATTTAGTATTTTGGCCACAACTATCTTATTATTCATCGAAAATGGGCTTATAATATATCGTTGAAAATCTCTTTTCGAGTCCAACCCAACTAAACTATTATTGGACCCTTATCAAGGACCAAACTAAATTGGACTGGCTATTTTCATAAATAGATTAAGATAATAAATGTTTTCAAAAACAGAAAGAGCGATATTTTAATAAAAACAACCGCATCACTAGAAATTTCGCACTTTCACTTTGTTCGATAATTAAATGACGTGAAAGGATATTCATCACTAGGTTTGGTTTTGGGGAGACACATTTGGGTTTCTACACAGTGCCATTAGAATTAAGTTAAAATCTATTATGGATCAAAAGATATGGCCTTTTGAGTGCAAGAGTGTGGGTTTTAGTGTTTGATTTAGTATTATGATGATAAATTCTTCGTTTTAACTCATAATTGAGCTTATAATATACCGTTAGAAAGCTCTTTGAAATGGCTATCTATTTATGAAGTCCTTGAACGGATATTTGATGGTAAATTTTGTGGTTGGCTTGGTTTCATCAATGTAAGATCCATTGGATCCAATCATTGCATATGACGCATATTAATTAAGTTTGAACATGTATGAGCACGTTTTAGAACAAATAAGGAATCATACAAGGCTCTAAGATGACTTGGTCTCAAATACGGGTTTTAACTTACTTTATAATGTATTTCGCAATCCATAAACACTACAACTTTGATCTAGCATGAACTACAGGTTTTTGCAATAGTATCGCACTTCTTGTCGGGACAGGAGGCTAAAAGTTGGTTTCTACAAGGGACTGAAATCTTACCCTCCTGAACTAATCCCCGAATCCGAATTAGCCCAACCGGGTAAAGACAAAAAAAAATACTTCCTCCATGTTTTTATAAGTGTTACACTTACTAAAGTCGGTCGTGTTGTAATAAATGTTGCACTTTCTGTTTTGCCAAAAACATTCATTTTAATATTATATCTTTCTCTTCATGGTTCCCACACCCAAACCCACTAATAATTTTTTAATTCCTTCTTTCCTCTCACATTCATTACTTTACAATAAATTACTAACCCCACTATCTTTCTTTTACAATTTTTTAATACTCCAAGTACCCCACTAACCTCTTATTTCATTTAGGAAAAATTGCTACAATTAATCCCAACTTTGCCTCATCCGCCAATATTAATTTCAACTTCAGTTTATTCCCTATCACTCCCAAATTTGTACCATGTTAATTTTTATCACCCCAACCGGTCATCCAACCTAATATTACAGGTAACAAGACACGAGTCAGCGTATGAATAACTTAAATAAATTTTAAAAAAAAAAACCAAAAATTAAAACCCTAACCCCTACTCGGCAGGTGGCAGCCCCTGCCTCCTTCGGCCACCTTACTTTCCCCCCTCCCCCACCCTTGTCCATCTCCGGCACTAAACCGCTCCTGTAGCTGCCTCTAGTGGTGGCGGTTGCTGTGGACGCTGCTGCTTCGTCCAGGCGACAGTCGCTGCTAACTGCGACCACCAACCTTCTCCCTTCCTCAGTTCCCTTACCATTTTTGCTGCCTTCCCTACCGTTTTCCCATCCGTTTTCATCCCCTTTCCCACCGGATTTCTCCACCCTTTCCTTTCCCCGTCGAATTTCGACCAGCCACCTTCCCCAATTTCAACCACCTTTCTTCGTTGAATTCTGATCCGCCCCCTTTCCCTGTTGAATTCTGCCCCCTTTTCTTTCCCCGGCTATGGTGTGCGAGAGAAGAGAGATGGATAGGGGCATGGGGCTGCTGCTTTGGTGGATGATGCTCCGGGGGAAGGGGGATGGCTGGCTGTGGGTGGTTATTGGGTGGTTTTTTTATGTTTTTTTTTTCATTTTTAATTTTTTTAAGTTTTTAACCAATCAGGTTGCGACACGTGTATAAGTAATCCCCATCAGGTTTAGTTCTTCAATCGATTTCAGGTTAGTTGGGTGGAGAAAAATTAATAGGGTGCAAAGTTGGGAGTGATAGGGAAAAATTTGAAGTTGGGATTAATATCGGCGGATGGAGCAAAGTTGGGATTAATGGTGGTAATTTTTCCTTTTATTTAAGTCAATTAAATTGCCTAAAACTATGTGCCGGTCAAAGTGTAACACTTAGGGTCTGTTCTCTTCATCTTAATTTTAGTTTAGTTCAGTTCATTTCAGCTCCAATAAATTCAGTTTAGTTTAGTTCTTATCTTAATTTCCTTCTCTCATAAAATATTCAGTTTAGTTTAGTTAAACTCCCATAAGTTCAGTTCAGTCAATCACAATAGACCCTTATTAAAACTCGAAAGGAGTATATCAAGTTAAATTATGTTGGGTTGCTCTTAAAAAAAAAAGACACGGGTTCATTTGACTTTTTCTCTATTTCTCTTAGAGCATCAACACTTGTGGTATAATTTTATACCACGGTGTAAAAACTCATCAAAAACATGCAATTTTTTACTACATTGGTGGTATAAAACTATACCATTTGATGGTATATACAGATATACCATCCCATGGTAAACAATTGCTTTGGTTCCCGTGAAACATGAACCAACCAGGCCACGCCATGTGGCCTGGTTATCATATATATATATTCAATTGCATTTTAAGAAAAAATTATAAAGTAAAAAATTATAAAAAAATTATCATTGTTCATAATTTTCAAGAGCTACACATAGACACCCATATTGATATAGTTTTTATATATTATTTCGAATTCACTTTTTAATACATAAATTACTTATTTTATTTAATTAACTTTTTTTTTGAAATATATTTAATTAACTTTACGAACTAGGATAGAGAAAGTGTGGTGGTAAAGGTGGGATGATTTTTAAAGAAAGTATATTATATCGTGGTATAGATGATGTGAAGGACCGACAAAGTAAAGAGAGAGAGGATTGCTATAAATTTTTATAACTGAAAATTTCAACGGAATGAAACATCATGTTTTTATCAACCATCGTTCTTCCTTTCTTCTTCAAAACCCATACCAGCTCCATTTTCTTAGGCTTCCCCGAAAAATGGGTCCAAATCACAATTCACCAAACGATATTAACACAATAATAACACAACTCATCCAAATTATCAAAGAGATTTCTTCATTTCCTGAATGCAAAAACACTTCCAAGAGATTATACTCAAATTTGGTGCGTAGAGTTAAGCTATTGAGCCCACTTTTTGAGGAGTTAGTTGATAGAGAAGATGATGAAATTGAGTTGCTTCCTGTTGACCAAGTCAAATCCTTTGAATCACTTTTAATCGTGCTGAAATCTGCCAAAGATTTGCTCAAATGGGTTCAGGAATCCAGTAAACTTTATCAGGTATCTTTAAATTTCTGTGTCATTTTGTTTGGTTTTTGTTAATTTTTTATTTAATGATGTGGGGTTATGGTTTTCTATTGAGGGTTTCGTTTTGATTTGGATTTCAATGCAATTCAATTAGAAATAGTGCATTTTTAAGGTGGTTTAAGAAGTACAGATTTGCTTGATTATTGATGATATCTTCATTTAATCAATTATGTTTGCATATTTTGATCCATGTTAGTAAAGTAATTCTGAATTCTATGGAAAATTTGTTGCGCTTGATTTTGTATGTGAATAAAGGAGAAATGTGGATTATGAAAGTAACACAAAGCAAATCTCGATCTAAGAATGAAGCACAATTATATTGTACTAAGCTAGGATGAACTGAATATGTTGGGAATGAGCTCACCGAAAGGAATCGACCCGCTTATAGAGGTTGAAATCTAAGGAGTAGTTCAGTACCAGCTGATTCAGGAAAGGAGAATGTGGGTACAATATTTGGGGTATAAAACCGGAGAATTTCGCCTGAAAGAGTGCTTGGTTGGATTAGGTGTTTAGGTGAAGTATTGTATTTCGGCTTGATTGGTCAAGCTGCCTATCAATTGATCCAGGCTAAGCAGCTGGAACGATAGTGTTCTTTTACTCCTTGTTTGTAAAAAGCTTGCACTTTGAGTAACACTTGCTTCTTCATACCCGAACAAATCATACTAAATACCTCAAGCCTCCTTCCTCACCTTTCCTGTTCTGGATACAATTTCCTTACTTGGTTAACTGCTGCCTTCTTGTACTATATGCTTCCCCCCTACCTTGAGGTAGGAGGAACTGAGATTAATGCTAAATAGTAATCTCAGCAGTGTTCAATAGTCACTTGTGAGCTAAAATCTCGCATCAGCTTCTCGATTTATGTGCAGTTGGCACTGGGATCTTGAACAAAGTTATTATAAGGGGTATGCTTGATATACAAGATTGATTAAGAGTAATCCTCCTGCAAAGGGAAAAGTATACCTTTTTCCTACTAGTAACCTTGTTAACTACTCTTGCTCAAACGCAGAATAATTTTGCATTGGCGCTAAGGCATAGTCCTTTGAAACAGCTAAAATGATATTGGGGATGAAGAATGGAGGAAGAGAGAAGTTTGAGGTAACATTAATATACTTGATTCTATCAATATGTAAAAACTATCAGAAAAATAGAGCCAGGATCCCAATATGGTACCTTGGTTTGATGTCAAGTTGTCAACTCATTTCTGTACAATCTTTTATATCCATGCATACTAATACACTATTGCCTAATTCGTTGATCTTTTCCTTGTCGATTGATAGCACTTAGCACTTTCCGAAGCCAAATTCCTTTGTTCTATACCCTTATGGCCATAACTTTGTTGTGTCATATCTTGTTCATTGGGGCCCAATCGTAGTTGGAGTTAGTGTGTAAGATAAGTAGCTTTGTTGCTATGGTTTTGGAGAGTTTATTGATCTTGGTTGTTAGTTGAGACGAACGCTACAAGAGGGGGGGGGGGGTTGAATTGTATGTGAGTTCCTAGTGAATACTTTTGCGGAATGTAAAACAGAATGTACAGGAATTTGCAATGCACACAATATTTTACGAGAAAACCTTCCAAGGCCTAACTGAAGGTAAAGCTCGACCCCTCTAAGGGATTTCCAAATCAAACCAATTCACTATAATAGGGCAAACTCACAAGTTACAAACCTATTGTAATTAGACATTTATTCACAAGTTCCAAACTGAACTTGCTACACAGTAGGACCCTATCTTACCCAGCCTAAGTCTGTGGCTTAGATTCACTCGTACTCCTTGAGCACTACTCACATAGCTTCAATCTAGAAGCCAACAATACTGTATGTAAAGATGAATACACACATGCACCCAAGCACCCTAAAACCCAACCAATTACAAAATATTGACTCTAATATATGAAAGGCAAGCTACGCAAGAAAACCCGAAACTAATATGACAAAGTTATGAACTTGGCAAACTTAAGCACGCTTCGATTTCTTCACACAGAAACTCACAGAAACTCACAGAAAATAATGAATTCGGATTTCTACAATTTATACAAGACTTGCTTGTATAAAAAGTAGAGTTTTCAAAAGATAAACATGTTAATTTTATTAAATAACACGGTTTTAAGTAAAACTATTTAGAAGAAAATCTTTTTAGAAAACTTATTAAAGATAAATTATAAAAAAGAATAATATCTTTTTGATAATCAGTTTTCAAGAAATAAATCTTTTTAGAAAATCTTTTCTTAAAAACTTATCTTTTAAAACTTTCCAATTTAAGAAGCTTGCCAAGCTTTTGTCACGATTCTAATAAGTCTCATGCGTAAACCTACTTAACATAATTACAACAATTCTAAAAGATAGGAACTTAATAAAACTTAATTGCTGCGCCAATACTCTGTTTATATAGGATACTTGAGTTTCACTTAGTCTAGGACTAAGTTCCTGCTGTCACTTGCTCTCCAGTTCTTAATTGGCATTTTGCAACGCAGATTAAGTCAACTCTTTACCTTGCTGTCTTCCCGTTAGAGAACTCAGATAGTTCATGTTAGGGAACTCTTTTTCTATCTTCCTCAACTTTCCTTGAGTTCTCTTATGAGTCTTCATAGCTAGGCTACTCTTGCACTTCTGAAGTTAACTTCACATGTTCTAGTCACAACACTTAGAGAACTCTTATTAGTTAGAAGTTTGCTTTGTGTTCATCATCATCAAAACCTTTAAGATTTAACAATTTCCCCCTTTTTGATGATGACAAACTTTAGCAAACTTCTAAGGAAAGTTAAATCTTATAGAAGGTCGTATTTTTTGCATTTTTGATTTATTGACATAAAACTAAACAAACATAAAACTTCAAAGCAAATTAACAGAACAAAAACTTTTAAGCTAAATTAACACAACATCATCGGAGAAACTTCTAATACTCCCTCTAACAAGCTTACTTGCAACATTTTGACTGGACACGCTTGCCGATACACATGTTTGACCGTCTATACCTTTTATTATATTTATAAAAGCTATAAAATGTTTATATTAAGAAACTATACATTAAAATAGATCCAATAACATCTTACATGATTACATTGGCTTTCATATAATAACTAAACAAGATGGTCAAAGTGAGATGTGTGAATAGTGCAAAAAGTCAATACGTTGCGAGTAATTTGGGACGGAGGAAGTACTTTATCCCTCTCTCCAGTTTACTTGCAACATTTTAACTGGACACGCTTGCCGATACACATGTTAGACCGTCCATACCTTTTATTATAAAAGCTATAAAATGTTTATATTAAGAAACTATACATTAAAATAGAGCCAATAACATCTTACATAATTACATTGTCTTTCACATAATAACTAAAAAAGATGGTCAAAGTGAGATGTGTGAATAGTGCAAAAAGTCAAAACGTTGCGAGTAATTTGGGACGGAGGGAGTACTTTATCAACTGGACCAGTCACCCATTCAGCCTTCAAGTTTGCTTCTTCTTTTCCCCCTTTTGGCATTATCAAAAAGTCTTGCATTTCAACTTTATTAAGCATCTAGCCACAGCCCCACAAGCAATTCATAGAGTATGGGAAACTGAAGGCAGCGCTACTAAACCCCCTTTAGTTAGTTCCACTTTCCTGCACATGTTTTCATAATATACAAAATACACATGTATAGGCAAAGTTCCAAATATTCATAAAAACCAAAAAGATAATCCTGCTTATCCGATTACAAAGCCAAAATTTTTATCAAATTTAAAAACATAAAACTGAATAAGTTCATGACTAAGACAACAAAGAAAAGGATTAAGGCTAGGCTAGGCTAAAGATAGGCTAGGTTAATGATAGGCTAGAGAGATATAAACTAATCAACTCTTAAGAAACTCTAGTATCTTCTTGTTGTCTTCCTTTTGATGCTCAATACTGGCTTCTAGTTTTCCAAGTTCTTCTGGAACTCCACCTTCTGTTCCCTAAGACTCTTTTCCAGTCTTCTCTCCAGATTTTCTTGTAAATAGATTTACTTAAAATCGTAGTGGTGGTTTCCGGCACCGGACAACCAGGAACACTGCTCTGATACAAAGTGTAATGGACTGAAATTACGCGATATAATAACAGTACAACGAAGGAGAAAACTCATAAATTTGATTGAACAAATTAATGGTTTCTTACAAACGATAGTAGTAGGTTTAGCCTACAAAGCTCCAATTCCACTTTCTACCTTCCCTCTTTTTATACTAAAGCTAGGGACTATAAAACCTAATAATATAATATCCCCAAAGTCTATTACACTTACCATTGAACATGGGTGGACGTTGGGTAGAATACCCTTCTTCAAGTTTCTCTTTGTAATTCATCTCTCCTCAGGAACTTACTCAGCAAAGTTATCTGCTTACACGTGAGTAAGGCGTGAGAACCTTCACGAACACTACAAGAGGCGGGACTTCCAAATCTTCTAGAGACCAATTGGAAGTAAAACCTCGATCTTTCTAAGGGATTTCCAAATCAAACTAATTCACTATAATAGACCAAACTCACAAGTTACAAACCTATTATAATCAGACCTTTACTCACAAGTTCTAGACTAAACTTGCTACACAGTAGGACCCTATCCTACCCAACCTAAGTCCCTGAATTAGATTCACTCGTA
Organism: Chenopodium quinoa; assembly: GCF_001683475.1. Lineage (NCBI taxonomy): Eukaryota > Viridiplantae > Streptophyta > Magnoliopsida > Caryophyllales > Amaranthaceae > Chenopodium > Chenopodium quinoa. The sequence continues at coordinate 975,595 of NW_018744187.1, read as the reverse complement.
CTCCCGGAGCACTACTCACACGGCTTCAATCTAGAAGCCAACAATACTGTATGCAAAGATGAATACACACACGCACCCAAGCACCTAAGAACCCAACCAATTACAAAATATTGACTCTAACATATGAAAGGCAAGCTACGCAATAAAACCCGAAACTAATATGACAAAGTTATGAACTTGGCAAACTTACACAATTAAGCACGCTTCGATTTCTCCACGCATAAAATCACAGAAAATAATGAATTCGGATTTCTACAATTTATACAAGACTTGCTTGTATAGAAAGTAGGATTTTCAAAAGATAAACATGTTAATTTTCCAAAATCCTAAAACACAATTTTAAGTAAATCTATTTAGACGAAAATCTTTTTAAAAAAACTTTGATAAGATAAATTATCAAAAAGAATAATATCTTTTTATAATCAGCTTTCAAAAAATAAATCTTTTTAGAAAATCTTTTCCTAAAAACTTATCTTTTAAAACTTTCCAATTTAAGAAGGTTGCCAAGCTTTTGTCACGTTTTTAATAAGTCTCATGCGTAAACCTACTTAACATAATTATAACAATTCTAAAAGATAAGAATTTAATAAAACTTAATTGCTGCACCAATACTCTGTTTATGTAGGATACTTGGGCTTCACGCACTCCAGGACAAAGTTCCTGCTGTCACTTGCTCTTCAGTTCTGAATTGGAACATCGCAGGCCAAGTTCTTCCAGAACTTGCTGTCTTCAACGCAGACCAAGTCAACTCTTTAACTTGCTGTCTTCAAATTCCTGTTAGAGAACTCAGATAGTTCCTGTGAAGGAACTCTTCTTCTATCTTCCTCAACTTTCCTTGAGTTCTCTTATGAGTCTTCATAGCTAGGCTACTCTTCCACTTCCGAAGTCAACTTCACATGTTCTAGTCACAACACTTAGAGAACTCTTATAAGTTAGAAGTTTGCTTTGTTTAAGTTCATCATCATCAAAACCTTTAAGCTTCAACACCGGTGAATGTCAATGTTCCTTCATGCTCCTCAGATCAATAAGGATAATTTGTAAAGAAATTTAGTGAAGTTGCTTTAATAGAAATAAATGTGTCACGCATTTTTGAAGCAGACTAAAATGGATAGTAAGATAGTTGTTGCAGAACTCAAAAGGTTCCCAAGTGAAGTAAAACGGGCCCAAATATAGTGCAGGGCTGATGAAAAACGTCACTGTTGTAATAAGATGATTAGGAGCATGTGTAGTTGTTTCTAGCTCATGTTGTGCACATGTCAACTATTTCATTTAATATTTCAAGCTCACTGTATATTGTAACATGCTCTATGCAAGTTCTTTCATCATTGTATGGAGCAGTATGACTTTTAATGTAGATGGAGCATAACATATCAACTTGTTACTTGTGACAGGCTGTGCAAAGAGACAAAATTTCAACTGAATTTCTTCATATAACAGGAAAAATTGAAGAAGCTCTGAGTAAGATTTCTTATAATAGACTTGGTTTGTCAGAAGAAGTTCAAGAACAGGTAATACTATTAATCTGAAATTCTGAATGCACTTGTGATATGATTAAATTTTACGAAAATTTCACCATATGCCACTGAGTTAAAGCTTAATTCACTATATACCATAGAAAACTTTCTAATACACCATATACCATTCAGTTTAACTAAAATGTCACAACATGCCGTTAATGACTAACGGACGTTAACACCGTTAGTCATTAAGGCTAATAAGGCCACGTGGCAACATATAATTGGTTCCCTTTTAAATTACTTAATTTTAAAATAATTATATAATTAATTAACAAAAAATTATACAAAAAAAAAATCTAGCCACCCTTAGCCACCGCCGCCCACAGCCTAGCCCCGACCCTATCTCCGGTTGGCCGCCTGGTCCACTTCCTGGCCGGCGGCGACCATCCCCCCCTCTCGCCGGTGAAAATCTCGACCTTGCCACCCTTAGCTACCACCTTGTCCCTTAGCCAGCCACCCTTAGCCACCACCTTGTCCCGACGACCCCTGCCGTCAAGTAATCTGACCAAAATCTCGCCGCCGACGCGAAAACCCACCAGAACCCCTGTACCGACATGGAATCCGGCCAGAACCCTCGTCGGCGCTCTCCCCCTTCCCTTGAACCACCGTTCCAGAACACTAAAAACCCCATATCTCCCTCGAAAAACCCTCCCCTAACCACCGGCCACACCCAAACACCTTTCCCTCGCGTCGGCGAACCTAATTCCCCTCCCTCACGTCATCGCCGCCCAGTTTACTTGAAAACAACCACCCTAAAACCCCATAATCAAAACCCTAGATTTTGGTTTAAGGGTTTCGAAGTGGTGATTCAGGGGAGCAGGAAGATGGAGATGACAGAGGGAGGGGCGGATTAGGTTTGCCGACTTTTGCAAGGGGGCTTGGACGACTGACGGGTTGGGAAGGAGGCTTTTCGAGGAAGGGATGAGGTTTTAGATTGAGAAGATGATGGTTTACGGGAAGAGGAAGACGCCGACAACGGGAGGTTCAGGGTTAGAGTGCGCCGCCGCGGGGTTTAGGGAGGAAGTGCCGGTGTAGGGTGGCTGGGGGTTGGGGGCATTGTGGGCGGCTAGGTTGCGGTGTGGTGGTTGGCTGAGGGTTTTTTAAATTTTAGAATAATTATTTAATTAAATAAACAATATTAATAATCACCTATTACAAGCTGCCACGTGGCATAATTAACGTTAATCACTAACTGAGTTAACAGAAGTTAGTTTCATAAAACTGAAGGTTATATGGTGAATAAGAAAATTTTGGGTGGTATATGGTGAATTAACGTTAAACTCAATGGTATATGGTGAAAAATCCGTAAAATTTTATGCATTCTCAATATACAGAGCATCACACACATACAAAAATAAGATGCTTACAAGTGGCAGTCTTTGATTTCTTGTTCATTAGATTGGACTTGTTCATGCTCAATTTCTACGAGCAAAAGCTAGAACAGAATCCTCTGATCTGCAAATAGAGATGGACATAACAGAAGTGCAGGACGAAGCAGAGCCTGATGCAGCAGTTCTCCAGAGATTATCGCAAAACTTGCACCTTTTGACGATGGATGATCTGAGGAAAGAATCACGTGCCTTTCATGAAATGGTCATCACAAGCAGTAGTGATCTTGGTGATTCATTTGAGATGATGTCATCCCTATTTAAGAAGCTTGATGACTATCTACTAACTGTGAGCCCAGAAGTTGACATGTGTGATGTTGATAAAAACATGATAAAGCATAGATCTCCTATTATACCGGATGACTTCCGCTGCCCTATCTCACTTGAGCTAATGAAAGATCCTGTTATTGTATCTACAGGCCAGGTTAGGCGTTTTGTTTCAGTATATTACCAACATTCTCTTCTGAGTTTGCGTTTTTGTTAATTGATTTAGAAAACTCGTCAATGGGTCCATGTGCAGATTTTAATTATTGTAGACGATGTAATCTCCTTAATGTTTCTTGTGAACAAGCAGCATCTTGATACTACAATCCAGGGCCAAAAAACTCTGATATCTGTTAATGATCTTTTCGAATCTTTTGTGCAGACGTATGAGAGATCGTGCATTCAAAAATGGCTTGATGCTGGTCACAAGACATGTCCCAAGACACAACAGACTCTGTTGCATACAGCATTGACACCAAATTATGTTTTGAAGAGCCTGATTACTTTGTGGTGCGAGAATAATGGCGTGGAGTTACCAAGGACACAAGGAGCTTGTAGAAATAGGAGAACTAGAAACTCTGCTTCCAACTGTGACAAAGCAGCTATTGCTGCCTTGCTAAAGAAGTTAGCCCATGGAAACATAGAAGAGAAACGGGCTACTGCTGGGGAGCTCCGGCTGCTAGGCAAGAGAAACGCAGATAACAGGGTATGTATAGCAGAGGCAGGAGCCATACCACTACTAGTGGAACTGCTATCTTCTCCTGATTCTCGAACTCAGGAACATGCTGTGACAGCACTTCTTAATCTTTCCATTAATGACATGAACAAAGGCATTATTGTAAATGCTGGGGCAATACAAGATATAGTAGAAGTCCTGAAGAACAGTAGCATGGAAGCAAGAGAAAATGCTGCTGCTACATTATTCAGCTTATCAGTTGTGGATGAGAACAAGGTAGCAATAGGAGCAGCAGGGGCAATACCAGCTCTAATCGATTTACTCATTCAGGGTACCCCTAGGGGAAAGAAAGATGCTGCAACTGCAATTTTTAACCTTTCAATTTACCAAGGCAACAAGGTGCGGGCTGTGAGGGCAGGGATTGTAGACCCTCTAATAAAATTTCTGAAGGAAGTTGATGGTGGTATGGTTGATGAGTCTTTAGCAATACTAGCAATACTTGCAAACCATCCAGAGGGGAAATCCACAATTGGGCATACTGAGCCAATTCCTCTCTTAGTTGAGTTAATAAGAACTGGATCTCCCCGTAACAGAGAGAATGCTGCTGCAATACTTTGGTCACTTTGCATGGGTGATTTATACCATTTGCAACTAGCAAAGGAGCTGCAGGCTGAACAAGTATTAAAAGAACTTTCAGAGAATGGCACTGATAGGGCCAAGAGAAAGGCTTCAAGTCTTTTAGAGTTCCTGCAACGAGCCGAAGATGTTGCTGAGTAGAACAGTAAGCACTGAGTAGAACAGTGAGCCGAAGATGTAGTATCTCAGTCTTAACTCTTTCCTGGACTGTCTCTCCGTGTCCAGTCATCAACAGCAATGTTTTGTACTCATTTGTAAATAGTTTTTGCTAAATTAAATTTGTGCATTATACTTGTATTGATATATTGTGTAATCATATAAGTAAATGTAAAATTTCATCAAAAACGATATATGTATATCACATCACTAAGTGTTACTTTTATCTGTTATTCACCTATATTTTTCTGTACTATGCAAATTTAATCTCTAGCCGACCCCACTTATGGGATTAAGGCTTTGATTGATCGATTGATCTGCAAATTTAATCTCTCACCCCTCTATCCTTTCATCCCCAATTGATCCCATCTGCCACTCAAATTTTTGTTCACTTGAATGTAAAGGAGAGTCTATCACTGGAGTCCTAACAAATGCTACAATCATTGCCAAGGGATTAATAGGGGTTCGTCTTTTTTATTGACAAATCTTTATGGATTAAGTTTAGATATGCAATTACAACTCTTGTGCAACCTTAAAAAAGAAAAAAACTGTTGTGCAACCTACTTAAAAATTCATTCAATTTTTGAATTTAATATCATTTCAGCCCAAAAAATGGGCTCATGAAAGAGAACAAGCTTGACTCATCGTGGGTCAACAAGACTCCATACAGTCACCTGAATTAACACTCCTAATCACCACTACAAACGTTGCACTATGGACAAGCTATTGACTAAGAAGTGAATCTCCCAAGTTTACACAACATTTGCGATTTGCACATCCGATCTTATATTGCACCATTTAAGAGAATAATAAGATGGAGTATGTCAAAAGTGCCAATGTGAAGAAAAAAAAAAGGTGTCGTAACAATAGTTGATATCACATGTGAACAAAGGTAGGTAGGGAATTTGGTGTGTGAACACAATCAAAAAGTGAAAAGGCATGCTATATTTTGCAAATGTATCTCAGTCTTATTTTCTTAAAGCCTTACCATTCAGCATTGCGAAAAGAAGAGTCAAACTGCAAAATTATGAAGAGCATTCTGATGAAACCATCATTAATACGGAGAAATATGCATTACAGGACATATTGATTATCATAACACAAGGAACTAGCCGAGAGAGGGGTTTATTCAACAGATATCCAGAAGTCCACAGTATTATTGACAAATAATTACCATGAATATCAGATGATAAAAGAAATTAACAAGGTTATGCATTACATTAAGTCATCCCACTCTTGTGACTGGCTGTACATCAACTTAAAATCCAATTTGCTAATGACAATACAATCACCTTAAACATACCATATAAATATATTGGAAATTTATACAACGGTGGCATTCTTGAAATTTTGCCATTTGTTAGAATGTTCTTCCCTGGTCCAACTATGATGATGATGATTCAGGCCGAGGAAGTCGCTTAGCAATTTCCTACAGCAGAACCGCATATGTCAATTCAAGTCACACATTAAACTAGTAAAGATGTAGATGTATTTGATCTGTAATTGCTATTAGTTTTCTAGATGCGACAAAAATAAAAATTAATATGTTAACTTATTTTTCCTAATTTAAGCTTCTTGAACTTGTTTAAATCTAGTAGCATTAGAAATTATTGTTCCAAAGTAAACAGCCTTAACTAGCTATCAGATTCAGATTTAAGAATTAATATGTTAATGTTTAATAGCCTTAAATCTAAGTTTTGATATGTTAATGGTCTTCAACAATGACTTAAAGTTTTCATCTTTAAACATTAGTATATGTTATATAAAAAGGGTAAATTTATGAACGCATTTTAATAATTAAATAACAAGTAATTTTTTTGACAGTTCAACTGATTTTCAGGCAACTTTGACAGAAAATCAACACTTGGGAGTCCACAACATACTACGAGAAAAAGGCAGCTTAAAGATTTATGTTGCAATATGTACCTCAAAGAGTTGATTTATGTTATCAGCTGTCTTTGCCGAGGTCTCAATATAGAACATCCCATTCTTCTCAGCGTATTCAATTCCCTCCTTCATATACCAATATGGAATACCAATCAAAAAAAGAGGAAAAAAAACACAAGCTTAATGTAAGGATACTTGTATGCAACACATACAAAACCTATCACAGTAACTCACCTCAGCAGGAATTTCTCTACGATCTAGAAGATCAGCTTTGTTTCCAACCAAAGCCATGACTATATCAGGACTCCCATGTTTTTGCAATTCCTGCAGAATCATTCATGTAAATGCAAATATCAATTTTAGATGATGATTCAACAAGGCCATCAATGTTTTGCATCCAGAATGGCAGAAACTATTGTCAATAACATATAAGTCATAACAAGATCACACAAGACCTTGATGTCTAAGAACAGGATAATAATAGAAGCAAACTTTGCTCCATGTTCTATACTCTCCCCAATCAGCATTGAAAATGATAGATTCAGGAATGCCGGTGTATTCTGACAACACCACTCCATTCAATTCATTCTGATAACACCAATCCATTCAACTTAAGTTGTTAGATACACACCTACATACATCATGATCTCCCAAGGTCCTGCAAACTATCCATGGCATCCATGGATGAATAATCATTTCTTAGAGCAGCCTTAATAAATGATAGGCATGTGAAGATAACATATACAAAAATCTCTCACAAAGAAAGCAAAATATTCACCCACACTTGGCTCCCTCAGGCTAAGTAATAGTAATCAACAAAACTGAAAAGGGCAGGCAAGCGAGACTCAAGTTAAGCATGCCATAGCAGGTAAAACCTATGCTCTTATAGTTAAAAACTCAATATGAGAAATTATTCTAAAACTTATGCAAAAGGAGTTCCATAGAACACAACCCAAATAAGTACAAGTGTATGCAATCAGTTGGTGAGATACTTAAATGAGGCCTCAACAGCCTCAACATACTCCTAATTCCAATCTAGAACATCTAAAGTTAAGCTCAAACAACTCCATGAGGGTGTGTGCCAATAGCAAGTCATCAACATTAAGTATAGTTATTTTCTCTCGAGGTTGATAATTAGCTTGATGAGTTGTAAGGAGCAACTGAGCAACCACGTTCTCCAAACCTGATTTGTATAGTGAGCTCATGGTTGACATATCTATGCAAGTATGCAGGAATGATTTTAGGCACTTAATGGTCTTAATTGCATGATATGGAAACAAACATATGTAAAAATATATCTTATAACTATCTAGATGCCATGTTTTTAGGTTTATTGACTTTTACCAATATATGTCTCTCTCTCATGAATGTTTCATTTATGCAAAACATTCCCCGATTGTTCTATATACTGATCAACAAATTTGTAGTCTTAATCCAAGTTTTAGGATATAAAATCCTTTGACTTCTGAGTCCCAAACCTGGCCCATTGTGAAAAGAACATTGGTTTGCTTAAAAAAAAAAAAAAAAAAAAATCTAACTCCGGGCATATGCAGTCAACAGAAAAAGATTTGAGTAAAGTAAAATTTTAAACTTCAGAGCTAATATCCCGTATAAAATCAATTAAAATAGCTAGAAGATGGAAATGTTGAAAACCAATTGATTTTAACCAGAACAATTTGATATGGGAGAGCATCTAAAACGTCTCATCAAGCAAAGAAAACTAACTTTTGTCTTATGATAAAATATAAACAAGAATGGGGTCAGCTACTCAAATATCTCCGGTACTTGCTAATATGATCCTCTCCCCTTCCACTCCCTTGTATCAAACGTTATATTGTCTGGCAAACCCAACTTCATGTCCTTTTGTAACTCCTTCCTTCCAAGTCATCTTTGATCATTCCCTACCTCTTCAAAAATCCCCTTGATCCCAACCCTCTACTTTCCAATCTGGTGCATCTTCTTATCCGCTTGACATGCCTAAACCAACGCTTCACCACATTTTATCCTCAATGTCTACAATGCTAACTTTCCACTTCATATCTTCATTTTCTAGTTATATTCTTCAAAGTGTTCCCACACATCAATCTCAACATACGCATCTTCGCTACTCCCATCTTCCTAATATGATCCTTCATGTATGCTTGACCCATATAACAATGCTAGTCTCATAGCCACGCGATAAAACTTTCCCTTAAACTTCATACGTATGCAAAGAACACACAATTCTCCATTTGAGCCAACCAGGCTTAATCATGTGGGTACATCTTGGTTAATGATTCCATTCTTTTGCAAATTCGTATACAAGTATTCAATCACTCATAGACTTTCTTTACCATCAAATGTCACTAAATCCCCAACTGACTCTCGTTGTGATAAAACTACATTTCATGTAAAAAAATCTTGTTCCAACTTATTCTAAATCCCCTAAATTCTAACTTATATTAAAAATATATATATATTTTGGCTAAATTTGCAATAATGGATTGGTTGATAAAGGGTGAGAGAAATACTAGTTCGTTCGAAAAAATGAGTTCTACACATATATTATGTCTTAACAACTTAAATATGATTGTGTATTAATTTAATATGTGGCAAGGATTGATCAACTTGTTAGCTAGCTAGGTTTTGGCAAGCTTCATTCAAACAAGATTCAAGTATGTACTATGTAACAAAATGAATCAAGTAGCAACATGGAGCCAGCAAGTAGTTTGACAAGGATGCAAAAAGGCTCAAAGGCGCACCAAGGCTTTTTAGAGTTCTTTGCGCCTAAGGTGCGCCTCGCACCTCATTGAAGTGAGGCGCATATAATAAACAATACAAAAAAATTCTAATAAAAAAAAACCTTGTGCGCCTTAGGAATGCATCTCAATTTGCCTTAAGCTGCGCTTCATCGAAATCACCTCGCCTATACCACAAAAGGCGCATGACCCTTAGCACCTTACGCCTCAGTGCCTAGCGCACGCCTTAGGCGCACCTTTTCAAACATTGATTCACTTATTGAATCAGCACACGTTATTTTATATTACCATCGCATTTTCATAACAATGTTCATTTGCTCACATAGTTTTGTTTATTTTTATAATCTTAATAGTATAAAGGTAAGTGAGCATGGGTAGTAGATAGATTAAATAGTGCATAATTTTTGTTCTTATTAAAATTGCCAAAAATGTTTAAGCCTATACAAAGCATATTAGCTGCAACTTCCAAATGATATATTTCGTGTTTTCAAATACTGAGATTGTTTATATTGCAAAAAATTTATACAAGTTTGCTTTCTTTGAATTGGGATTGAAAGAGATAAAAGATCACCTCATACTCCCTCTGTCCCCAATTGTTTGCCCCAAACTATAAATCTACTTTATTAAGGCTTTGGGCAAAAATTGGTGCACATGGGTTGACACAAATAACAATGAGGAGAGAGATAGAGTGAGTGGAAGTCGGAAAACATGCCAAAAGTAGTATGGGGCAAACTTTTAGGGACACCTTAAAAAGGAAAGTGGAGCAAACAATTAGGGACAAAGGGAGTAATAGACTGCTTTTATTATTGGGAAACACAAATTAGGTCAGCCGATCAATAGAATGAGAACATTGAAACTCAATAGAGCCCTTACAAAATCACATAAGTTAAAAAGAATATGTTTTTATTTATTTTTTCGCAATTTATAAAAGATGAATCAGTGTATACGCAGCAGCCTAGCAGGTGCGGATGCACCATGCACCTCATGGAGACGGGCTAAAGCAATTAAATGAACCTCAAATGACCAAGGCAATACCTCTGAGGATAAGTTTATACTTAAGAGCATAGCTTTGCTGAGTTTCCTATTATGGCCTCTTATATATTTTGATGAACTACGAAACAAATCATTCATCTTCGCAGTCTTAGATCCTTATGGTCTCAATTGACTACTGAGGCCCAATACTAAAGAACTAGACTAAGCATTTGCATGTGCTTTTTGAGGCCTGAGTTGAAAAATAACAAGCATCTAAAGCTACATATTAGGAAAAACTCAAAATATGCCAAGATGTGATAGAGCTAAATTACTCCAAAGGCCATAAAGAAGGTAGGGCATACTTTCCCCCACCTTTGATTTCTTGCTAAATTTTCCGTAAAACTTTTGCATCAAAAACTACAATGTCATCTTGACTATTATACTAATTCTTATAGCATTCTGATGTCATCTTTCTATCTCAATGAGCAACAGATGCACAACTTTATTGTCTATCCCAATGCAGTAATTGAAGACACTATAAAACTTTGTGTTTGAATTGCCCCACATTTGTTCCAAGTTCCAATAGCCCTTCTATTGTGGCTATACACTAAGTCAACCTAAGGAAATGTTTCCAAACATACTACATAACAGCCAATTTGGATACCAATATACCATTTAATGAATCCATTGTTTCTCAAGAAAACATAATTATAAAAATAGAATTAAGGGCAAAAAATGACTTCTTTCCTCTAACAAGTTACAATAAGTGAAACTAAACATGTGCATTGATAGAATAGAAGTAACTTACAAAATAACAAGTTATAATAAATGAAACTAAACATGTTCATTGATTGAGTAGAAGTAACTTAAGAAAAAAAAGAGTAAGTCAAGACATTGTACCTTTACCCAATATTGAGCTTTAGTAAATGACTCAGGACTTGTTAGATCATATACAACAACTGCAACTGCAGCTCCTCGATAATAAAGTGGAGCAAGCGCAGCATACCTATCATCAAAAAAAAAATAATAAAAAAAAAAAAAAATTCATATAATAGTACAAGATTAAATAACATATAACATTCTGCGAAATTCAGCATACCTTTCTTGCCCAGCAGTATCCCAGATTTCAAATTTAACAGTAGTTGAGTCCTGCAATGCTATTGTTTGCGAGAGAAAAGATGCTCCAACAGTCACCTTAACATCAAACAAAGATTTAGAACACAATTCAGCACAATCTCTTTCAAATCAAGATAAAGTAATTTAAACAGAAATCAATTCGTTCAACCTTAGATGTAGGATCAAACTGACCACGTACGAAACGAAGAACAATACAGCTTTTTCCAACACCAGAATCCCCGAGAAGCACGAGCTTAAAACCACCATTAGCATCAGAAAATACCTCAATTACACCAAATTCAGCTAAAATTAACAATACCCAAAACAAAAAATTGCTACTTAATCAAAGAAAAATCAAAATTCAATGGCACCAAATTCACATCAGCAAGAAAAACTACCTTAACTTTCAAATTTTTGGCATCGGGAAGACCCTCAGTGCCAGGATTAAGACCATTTGGACCTCTAATAGTTCTATCTGCCATGACATTAACCAAATTAAGGGTTTTGATATGAATAAATTAGATCAAGAATTAATCAGAGTGTGAAGAAAAGTAGAGTATAAGAAGATGATATACCAGGTGCAGAGGATGCGCAACCCATTAGGGCGTTGAAGGTCTCTTCAGAAATGGGAAACTGGGGATTGAGATGGCGGACTATGAATGCAATGGGAAATATTCTACGCCCAACTCTAGTTTTTCTATAATTTTGGTTGACAACAAATTATAACATATACCAAGGTCCAATTTGGCAAAATAGTGGCAGCGGGTAGCTTCTAATGGTGGAGCAGTGGGTATTGTTAAGTTAGCAATTAGCGAGTAGCAGTCAATTAGTAGTCGGTAACGGGTGATAGTATGAGTGTTTGGCAAAAATAGTCGTTGCAATATTAAAATATATTAAAATTCATATAAATATTGTTTAAAAAGTAATAAAAATTTGTCAAACGCTACCTGCTACTTCTAAACGCTACTATTTTTAACATTTGAGAAAAGCTACTTAAACGCTACCTCTATCGCTAACCGCTACCGGAATCGCTACTTTGCCAAACATTTTTTTTTTCTAGTAGTGTTTTGACTGGTCAAAACACTAGCCGGTACCTCTAACGCTACCACCAAACAGGGCACGCTGGATTGGAGCCTTCTCTCTGTTCCTGCTTCAAGCTGAGTAGCCAAATACCTTGGGTGAAAGCTTAAGTGTTGGAGCAAAGCAAAGCCCCGATCAAGTAGATTAAGAACGAGAAAATAGTCCCAAAGAGAAATTGGAGAAACTAATTAAATATGGAGTTAGTTCGGTAGGTGAAAGAATAAAAAATGGTAAAAACAAATGAATTAAATAGTTAAGCAAATGAATTAAATACTAGTATGAAATTAATAAAATATGATATATTGGGTCCACTAGTTAAGCAAATGAATTAAATAGGAAATTTTATGTAGAATTACCCTACGGATAAGGCCATTTTTGGACAACTACTTGTAGACACCATTTGTATCTCCTCAAAATCAAACCCAGTGATGAATACATTTCGCATCGAATCATAATCGAATGAAGTGAAGTGTGAAAAGTTTAATGTTGTGGTTAATTTTTATTAAAAACCCTTCTTTCTGTTTTCGAAAACCTGCTCTACTTTATAAAAATAGTCAGTCCAGTTTAGTTTGGTCCATAACAAGGATCCCATAATGGTGTAGTTGGATGGGGCTCGAAAAGAGATTTCCAACGATATATTATAAGCTCAATTCCGATGAATAATGAGGAAATTATGGCCAAAATACTGAATTGGGACCGGTTTGGTTCTTATATACGGCCCAATGATCTAGAGGAGGGCCTATTATTGATTATCATTCCTAAAGCTATTAGGATTGATTATAGTCTTCTAGAAGGTTCTCTTAAATCCTAAAGGAATTAGGATTGATAATTAGATATATGAGTTTTACTTGGAATAAAATAAGTGTTTTATATGAAAATACGATTTTACCCCTAACACAAATTTAAGACTCAATTTTATCGAGAAGTGGATTCCGCGTTGAAAAAGCGTTGAAATATCTTGCACTGCCTGACGACAGGTCCGTCGCCTGGCGACGAGCTCTGTCGTTGGCGGCAGCCGACAGGAGGGTGTTTTATTCCTTTTCGAACTCTGATTCTTTTCTATCAATTCCGGACTATTTTCTAATAAATAAGGTCCTTGGACCTCCGTTTTTCAATAACCAGAATTCTCTAATTCTTTTCTCTCTCTAAGCTACGCTTATTCTCTCTCCCTCTTTCTAGCCTAGCCTTTTTACAAATATAATTCCTCATATATTAGCACTAGACACAGCTTCCAAGTTCGAAGTTGTCTTCGCCCTAGACGTGAAAGGTTTGATATTTTTGAGGGTTTGGTCCCAAATCTCTATTTTAATTATTTAATTTAGTTGTTTTGTTTATTCTTTTCCTTGAAGTTACTAACGTATGTTTTTGTTATTAGAAAGAGATAAGAGGCATCGAAGTAAGTAATTTAATTGTTTTAATTGATCTTTTGATATAGAAATCATGTTTAGGTTATTATTTTGATCATAGTATCATGTTAGGATGTTTTATTGCTTCCTAGTATCATGTTTAGGGTAATAATTAAGTTTCTTATATCAATTATGATTTCTATGATGCTTCCTATTTCTTTTCTTATATCATGTTAGTATCATGATAGGGTTAAATCTTTGTTCTTCAATGTTTAGTGACATGCTAGGGTTTGTTATAAATCTTGTTAGTATCATGCTTAGGATCTTACTATTGATATTATGCTTTTATATTTCAAATGATTATTTTTATTATGGTTATTATTAATATTATTATGTTGCTTGATATTATTATTATTATTTCTTGATCACACCTTTTGTGCATGTTTAAAGGGAATTTGTACTTGTAATCACGCTTAATAAGATAATTAATAATCTTGTTTAGGGCTAATATGATTATAATTCAAGTGATCGCCAATAATAGTTTTATTTGTGCATTAATTTTCAACCAGCATAGATTAAACAGGTTTAGGGTAAATCCATTGATTGCATGTTAGTCAGAAAGCGCACATGAATATGAGAAGAATAAAGTAGAGGCCTATTTTATAGGGTGAGTTCTTTCTCTTTAAGATTGGATTTGTACCCTTATCCCCGAACAACAGTCATGGTTCCAGACCTATTGGAGTTGACGATCTCATGGATCGTGAAGGGGTGTAACCTTCACCCTATGAACGGTTTACAAGTTTCTAAAACTGTTGGCGACTCTTTTGCTCTAGCTTCCTTCCCTTTGGACGCCACCATACTTAAGTGTATGATCACAGTGGGGTTCAAGCTTGGGATAATGCTTGAAATATTCCCTACAGTTTTTGGCGACTCCAGTGGGGAGGATTTCTATTCTAATTCCTAAAATTTATTTTGGCAATGATTTAGAATGAGTGGATGAGACTCGATTCAGTAGGGGCCTTCCCAATTTGGGGTTAGCTTTCCCTGCTCATTCGCCCTACCGACTGCCTCCATTTTCCGTAGCACAAAGTCCCCCACTTTGAGAGGACGCTTGTGTACTCTTTTGTTGTAACCCCGTGTCATTCTCAGACGATAAATCTCATGGCGCAAGGCAGCATTCCCCCTGAGTTCTGAAAGTGAGTCTAATGCCAGCCGCATGGCCTCCCAGTTTACTCCTTCGTCATATAACATGACTCGAAGAGTCGGCTCATAGTGTTCAATGGGCAGGACAACTTCTGCACCATACACCATGAGGAATGGGGTTTCTTCAGTCGCCCCTTTAGCAGTCGTTCTGATGGACCGGAGGAAGTGTGGTAATTCATCCGCCCAAAGGCCACCAGCCCATTCAATTTTCTTTTTAATCCCGTCTGAGATTAGCTTATTGAAGGCTTCGACCTGGCCGTTTGCTTGAGACCGGCCGACCGATGCAAAGAATCTTGAGACCCCTTGGTCTCCCAGCCAAGTCTTGAGTTGAGGCGTCTCAAATTGAGGACCATTGTCAAAAACCATAGACATGGGCACCCCAAAACAATTGATAATATTCCTCCAGATGAAGGAAATGACATATTTTGTCTTGATGTTTTTGACCGCCTCCGCCTCTACCCACTTGGTAAAGTAATCCACAGCTAACAATATGTAGCGCTTGCCGCCTAGAGCAATTGTGTAAGGCCCAAGTATGTCCATGCCCCATTTGGCAAAGGGTATTGGGCTGTGGATGGTCGTCAGGTTTGTGGCCGGACGATGGATGAGCTTGCCAAACTTTTGGCACTTGTCACATTTTTTTACCATTTCCATGGCATCCGACTCCAGAGTAGGCCAGAAATAGAGCCGCCTAGCCTTGGCAGCTAGGGACCTGCCGCCTATATGGGCCTCGACCTCGTCAACCCCGTATCAGCAACCGGGGGGTTCACCACGCCTGCAAGCAGTTCCCTCTTGGCCGACTCTGAAGGTAAGAACCCTTTTGAATCCCCGCTTGAGCTGGGGTGGCCTTTGCGGGTGAAATCCCACTCCCAACAGACGTCATCCTCAGACGGTCGGCAACAGATAGGTGATGCCTTAGTTTCGCACTCATCTCGTATTGATTATGGTGTAGATCAATCTCCCCGCTGGCCAGACGTCCAGAAGCATGCCAAGGCCATGCTTGGCGTCGTCCGCAAGAGGGATAAAGGCAACATCCCGGGGATAGAGACGTTCAATCTTGAATGCATTCTATCCCTTCTGGCTGAGGTAAGAGACTTGACAATTTAATTTTTTCCCAGTGCTTTACCTCGCCTGCCATACTAATACCGCTTGCTTTTTTGCAGGCTATGCTGCGGGTAGACGGGCTCAAGCGTCCTTATTCCCGCAAACGGGAAGAGGTAAAAAGGGGCCAAGAAGTCCGCCACAGACGCTGATAATGTTGCTTTATACTCAACTATCGTAAATGAACTTGAAACTAAAGCAATCATAATGACACAAGCGTCTAGAATCCAGCAGCTGGAGGCGGATCTGAAGACGGCCAACCAGCGTGTGAGCGACGCTGAGACGGTCTAGAAGAAGGCGGAGGAGGCCCCGAAAAAGGCAGATAAGAGCGCCAAGAAGGCTGACGAGGCGCTCAAGAAGGCCCAGACGGACCTTGGCACACTTCAAGGTGTTTCTGAAGAGAACACCAACCTGAAGACCAAGGTTGAGAGGCTGGAGAAGGAGGCTGCTCATGCTCAGATAAACTTTGCAGCAACCCTGGAGGCGGAGCAAAACCGCCTGGTTGCTGAGAGTGATGCGGACAATGACGCCCGCATGAAGATCGCCTGGGCTGCCTTGTACCCAGACACGGATTACAACATCTGGGCATTGGCTCACAGTTATGCCGAGTACGTGGTGTACTTGAGAGATAGAGGTGAGCCAGAGCCTGAGTCCTTTGATGCCTGGGTTAACTCCAACAATGAGCCCCTCGCGCCTAAGCTACCTGGTCCAGATGCAGCACAAAATATTCCCTCAGATGATGAGGAAGAGGACCAGGAGGCACCGCCTGCAGGCCAGAAGTGATCTTTCAGCGGCAGTATGCCAATCTCTGTTTTTATTTTTTCTTTTCTGCGGTAGTATGCCAAAACTCACTTTTCCGGCCTGCGTGCCGAGTATCTTTGTATTTACCGGCTATGAAGTCGGGTTAATTAACAATTTCTCTTTTCTCCCGGACGGGGTCCGGTTAACATTTGATCCACTACAACCGTTTGGTTAGGTGGACTTTTATGGAATGCACCGACTGATTCGGTTTTGATCATTTTGCATTTGCGTTTGAATTTCAATTTTTGCGAATTTCAATTTTTACATTTTTTTCCTAACTTATCAAAAGCGTGCGGCGATTCTTTGCCGAACTTATCAAAAGTCTGGTTGTCCTTGCCCCTGGACGGCTGTGTTGTTGGTTTCAAATGGAGTTGGTTGATTGACATAGGAACGTCTGATGCTGCAAAGAGCATGATACGTTCGTAAGTCAATCAATCACAATAGTGATTGCCCCAAACTAAGTGCAGAGCCGTACCCCAACAGGCGTTCCAGTCACTAACCAGACGGAGTTTGTCCGTCTTGGTGGAGATTGCATAGCCATTGCACAATTCTATTGACTAATTGGGATAACAAGTGCAACTTTGGAATAAATAACCTAAGTGAGAACTTCATCCGGTGACCGAATGATGCCCCAGGGCATCCGGTATTCGGTAACTTGATCGTTCTTCACAGATCATTCTGGTCAGACGGCTATGAGACCAATTTGGTCATGCAATTTTTGTCGTCTGCATAGATACGTAGAACCGACAGATAGTCTGTTCTCTGCGACGATTGCACTCGGAGGGGTGTCGCCGGACGCCTTTGTCCATGTTGGGACAGGCGATTTTATAAAATGAGCAACCATCCGGCCATTTTAGCCTTTGGTCTTGTTTGAGACCGGTTGTATAGCCACTAAGCATTTTTGTGCTTAATTTTTAATCGGAGCATTGGCCGAACGTTATTGAATTACACTAAGTGTCGAACTTAGTTAGTTAAACAGAAAATTCGTCTGGGTCATTACCCAGGCCAACAGACAATTATTAAGTCAAACTTAGTAAAATAAATAAAAAATCCATCTGAGTACTACCCAGGTGGTTCAGCAGCTATAATCTTTACTAAGTGTCAAACTTAGTTAGTTAAATAAAGAATCCGTCTGGGTATTACCCAGGCGGAAAAACAAAACCAGTTTGCAAACAAAGTCCGAATTCTCATTAATTGACTCATTGTTTACAAAAAATTTACATTCTCAGAAGTAGTACTTTTTCAAATTGTCTACATTCCAAGTTCTAGGCAGGCGCCTGCCGTCTGAAGTTTCCAGGCGGTAGGTGTCGTTCCTTACTTCTTCATAGATCCGGTAGGGGCCTTCCCAATTTGGAGTTAGCTTTCCCAGCTCATTGGCCCTACCGGTTGCCTCCATTTTTCGTAACACTAAGTCGTCAACTTTTAAGGGACGCTTGTGTACTTTCTTATTGTAGGCTCTGGTCATTCTCAAACGGTAAATCTCATGACGCAAGGCGGCATTGCCCCTGCGTTTTGGGAGTGAATCCAATGCCAGGCGCATTGCTTCCCAGACTGCCTCTTCATCATATAGCATGACTCTGAGATTCGGCTCGTAATGTTTGATGGGAAAGACGGCTTCAGCACCGCAAACCATGAGAAATGGGGTTTCACCGGCTGCCCCCTTTGTTGTTGTCCGGATGGCCCATAGGACATGGATTAACTCTTCTGCCCACAAGCCACCGGCTCTTTCTATTTTCTTCTTAATGTCGTCTGAGATGAGTTTCTTGAAAACTTCAACTTGGTCGTTTGCTTGGGGCCGGCCGACGGATGCAAAACAGCTTGAGATCTCCTGATCTCCCAACCAGGTTTTTAGCAGAGGCGTCTCAAACTGAGGACCATTATCAAACACCATAGACATAGGTACCCCATACCGGGTGATAATGTTTTTCCAGATGAAGGAAATTACGTCTGAGGTCTTGATGTTCTTAACCGCCTCAGCCTCCACCCACTTGGTGAAATAATCCACAGCCACCAAGATGTAGCGCTTTCCGCCTAGAGCAGGCGTGTAAGGACCTAGGATGTCCATGCCCCATTTTGCAAATGGGATTGGGCTGTGGATGGCCATCAAATCACTAGCTGGACGGTGAATAAGTTTGCCATATTTTTGGCACTTGTCACATTTCTTCACCAACTCCTTGGCATCTGCCTCAAGAGTGGACCAAAAATAATGTCGTCTGGCTCTGACGGCTAGGGACCTGCCGCCTATGTGGGAGGCGCAGAATCCCGAGTGTAAATCTTTGAGAACTTCCTTCCCCTTTTCTGGGGTGACACACTTCAACAGGGGCTTAAGAAACCTCGCCTTGAAGAGTTCTCCGTTTCTCAACTCGAAGCTTGCAACTCGCTTCTTCAGGACGACTGTCTGAAAGATAGGCCCAGATGGCATCCATCCAGGTAGAGCTTCGGTCAAGAATTCCAATGGGATCTTCATAGATGCTTCTTTTTTCCAGAACTTCCCAAAATACTGACCGAGGCGTATCATGGAAGGCGGAAGATGCCAGTTTTGACAATGCATCCACCTGGTTGTTTTTCGACCTAGGCACTTAATTCAGATGGAATTCCTCAAGTGCCCCAGCCTCTTCTTTGACTGCCAGAAGATATTTGATCATAGACGGATGAGTTGCCTCATAGCTTCCCTCATACTGGCTAACGACCAATTGGGAATCAGAGTAGGCGTCAATTTTCATGTCCCCTGCCGCCTTACACATACAGATGCCAGCTAACAGGGCTTCATATTCCGCCTCATTATTAGAGGCTTGAAACTTGAAGCGTAGTGCATATTCAAATTTGTCCCCTTCAGGAGACTCGTAGATTACGCCTGCACCACAGCCGTTCTTTGTAGAGCTCCCGTCTACATACACTTTCCAAACCTGATCAAGATTATCCGGAGCCACCAGACGGGTCATTTCAACAATGAAGTCGGCAAACGTCTGACCCTTCACTGCCTTTCTTGGTTCGTAAGTGATTTCACGGCTTTGCATTTCAATAGCCCATTTCAACATTCTCCCGGATGACTCCAAGGTAGACATTGGCCTCTTGAGTTGCTGGTCGGTGTAAATCACCACCGGATGTGCCAAAAAGTAAGGCTTCAGTTTTTTGAATGCCATATACAAAGCAACGCCAAATTTTTCAACCATGGGGTACCGGAGTTCAGCATTTTTGAGAACATGACTAATGAAGTAAACCGGGAGCTGCACGTCGTCTCGCTCAGCAAGGAGAACGGCACTGAGAGCATGATCTGAGACGGCTAAATACATGTACAACGTCTCCCTAGGCAAAGGACTGACCAACGTAGGTAGAGAATGCAAATGTTCTTTCAACTTCTGGAATGCCACCTCAGCATCATCCGCCCATTCAAACCTGGCCTTCTTCCTGATTGCTTGGAAGAAATAAAGGCATTTGTCGCCTGACCGGCTGAGGAACCTCCCTAAGGCGGCCAGGCAACCGGTGAGTCTCTAAACTTCCTTGACAGAACGGGGTGACTTCATGTCAATCACCGCCTGTATCTTTTCGGGTTTAGCCTCTATCCCCCTTTGATCAATCAGGAATCCGAGAAACTTCCCAGACTCAACACCAAAGACGCATTTCTTTGGATTCAACAAGACCTTATGCCGCTTGAGGGTGGTGAATGTTTCTCGGAGATCAGCAAGGTGATCCGTCTGTAGCTTGGATTTGACTATCATATCATCAATGTACGCCTCCACATTCCTCCCAATTTGATTAATGAAGACCGTATTAATCATTCGTTGGAAAGTGGCAGGCGCGTTTTTCAAGCCAAACGGCATCACAGTATAACAGAACAACCCCTGATCAGTGACGAAGGCCGTCTTCTCTTGATCCTTTTTCCACGGGGGTTTCTGATGGAAGCCGGAGTAGGCATCCATAAAGCTCATCAAGGCGAGGCGGGCTGTAGAGTCGACCAGACTGTCGATCTTTGGGAGCGGGTAACTGTCCTTTGGACACGCCTTGTTGAGGTCTATGTAATCAACACACATGCGCCAGGTCCCATTCGGCTTCTTAACAAGGACCACATTGACCACCCAGTCGGGAAAATTATAAGGTCGAATGAACCTGGCGTCTAGCAGCTTTTTTACTTCGGCAGCTGCCGCCTGACTTTTTTCCCCGCCGTGGTTTCTTTTCTTTTGCCGTTTGGGCTTCTTTTTGGGGTCCACGGCGAGTTTGTGGACAGCGAGATCCGGACTGACGCCTGACATCTCTTCCACTTCAAAGGCAAAGATGCCATTGAATTCCTTCAGCAGGAGGTGCAAGCTTGCACCCAAGGTAGCATGAGAAACCGTCCCAACCTTTACAGTACATTCTGGATGGCTGTCATCCAGAACGAGATCAATGTTTTCATTAGCCGGTTGGGGACGGAGCTCATCTGACCGTTCACCGGTCAGTGATTGCTATTTTTTCTCTTTCTTTACCTCCACCAGCAGAGGTGCCTTTCTTTTCTTTCCGGCTGCTGGTGGGACAGGTGCTGGGTCGGCATCCTTGACATTGTCAAGGTCTATTGGTTCCTGGCCGCCTGGGGCCACGGTGTCTCTGACGGCTGAGAGATAGCACTCTCGGGCCGTCTTCTGATCCCCATTAAGGGAACCAACAGTGTCGTCATCCCTCTCATACTTGATGAGCATGAGAGACGGGATGATTACTACCTTGGCTACGTTGAGGGTTGGCCGGCCAAGGATAATGTTGTAGGCGGTCAACTCCTCAACGACCAAGAATCTGACGACAATATGTCGTCCTTGGCCTTTCTCTCCCAGCCGGATGGGTAAGTTAATTCTTCGGGCTGGGAAGACCATCCCACCCCCAAAACCAACCAAAGGGTGGGTGACCGGATGCATGCTACTGACGTTGTATTTCAGCTTTTGCAGGCACCGGAGGCTGATGATGTCTGAGGAGCTACCGGTGTCAATAAGGATCCGTCCAACCAGCTGGTTGGCCACCTTACACTCAATGACAACCGGGTCATCATGCGGACGGCGGACGCTGCCCCTGTCCTTCTCAGTGATCAAGACGTCTGGGAAGGAGGAGCTTGCAGACGCCTGCTCATCTCCATCTTTGTCCATCTTTCGAAGATGGCTCTTGGTGCCCCGGATGGTAGGACCACCACATAAGAGCCCGCCTGCTATTGTATAGACTGGCTCCTTGTCGGTATCCGAGCTACTAGCAGGCTGGGGGGTAGTCTTGGAGGACTGACCCTTGTTTTTCTTTTTTGCCCCGGCTGGGGACTTAGAAATGTAGGACTTCAACAGCCCTTTGTCAGCCAGACGGTCCAACACCCGCTGAAGACTAAAGCAGTCATTGGTACCATGGCCGACCTCCTCATGGAATTGACAGAATTTATTTTTGTTCCGTGACTAAACAGAACTCTTCATTGGATTCGGCTTTTCAATGGACAACCGGTCCTTTACCTCCATGAGGATGGAGTTGCAGTCTTTATTAAACTCGTACTTGGGGACGTACGGTTTAAACTCTTTCTTTTTCTTCTGGGACGGCTGGTCAGAATCATTAACCGCCAAGATTTCTTTTCTTTTCTTGCTCTCTTCTTTATTTTTGGCCGGCTGAGCAGGCCGGGTGTCTTTCTATTTGTCGGACTTCTTAGAGTCTGACTGGCTACCAGGCGAGTAGAGGTTGGTAGCTTGAATGTAGCTTTCCGCCTCCCTCAGGGCCGCCTATAGGGTGAAAGCCCCTTTTCTAACTAGGTCGAACTTAAAGGTCGACCCGTCTCTCAGACCCTTGAAAAAGTCTGTAAAAGCTACCTCAT
Organism: Chenopodium quinoa; assembly: GCF_001683475.1. Classification (NCBI taxonomy): domain Eukaryota; kingdom Viridiplantae; phylum Streptophyta; class Magnoliopsida; order Caryophyllales; family Amaranthaceae; genus Chenopodium; species Chenopodium quinoa. The sequence continues at coordinate 952,911 of NW_018744187.1, read as the reverse complement.
CAGACAGTCCTTGAATCTGAATTCTGATCAGATTGAACCGTCTGACATATGAGCGCATCCCTTCTCTCTCTCCCTGCTTAACAGTGCTCAAGTCAAGGCTTGTTTTCTTAGCAGGGATGTTCATTGAGAAGTTGGAAGCAAATAGGAAGGCGAGCTTCCTAAAATTGTCAATGGACCCGGCTGGCAAGTTTCCAAACCATTGTTGGGCAATGCCCTTCAATTAGCCGGGAAGCATCGACACCACGTGGCATCATCCAACCCCTGTAAATACATGAGGTTGGTGTATGCCATAAGGTGATCTTTCGGGTTGGTAGTACCATCATAGGTACCCACCAACACATTCTTAACCTTGGCCGGCAGTGCCGCCTCGGTTATCTCCCGGGTGAACGCAGAAGGTTGTTCACCCAGACGTAGCAGACGGAGCTGCCAGTCCAGTGGCTGGACATTTTGATATGCCGCCTGACCTCCGAAGAGAGTCGGCTGCATGAAGTGAGGGGGATATTGACCGTAAACCTGAGTAGGCACATACGGTACAGCCCCAATCATCTGAGGGCTAGAATGGACGGTATTACCGCCTGTTTGGCTCTCATGCAGGGAGAGTGCATTCCCTACAGAAGTGTTGTTGAAGCTGTCTGGAAAGTTCGACGTTGAAGCCGACTCAGACAGCTGTTGGTTTCTCTTCCGGTTGATAATTTCCCGGGCATCAAGAGTTGATTTCTTACTTCCCACCGGCTGCTGAGTCCGGCGAGTGTTGTTGTTGTTCCTCTTAGGGAGAAGAATTTTTGACCAATCAATGGTCCCGGCTGCCTTTTCCTTTGGATGAGGAGTGGGCTGCCGTTCTCTAACTGACTTCCCCTTCTCCAGAGTAGTCTTCCTGGCCGACTGACCTTTACTTGGGCCAGCCCGGCTTTGGGTGATCAGCTCTTTAATTTCACCCTTGAAACTTGTCATGAATCTCATGAGTTCGTCTCGGGTGACAGGGGCTGATCCAGCGGCCGTATGGGTTTCCCCTTCCGGCTGCCCAAGGGGTCGGCTTGTACCCACCTGGGAGGCACCCCGCTCCAGAGTGTCTCTGGGCCGGATGCGCTTGGTTCTGAGAGAGCCGTCATCGGTTGTAAAGGTTTCGACCTGAGGATCTTCATCCTCATGGTCTGTAAAGACTTCTGGGTCATCGCCTAGACGCTTTGGGGGTGGTACAGACTCTTGAACCATCTTCGAGGTACTCTCCCCACAGACGGCGCCAAATGTTTTGGGTGTTTTTGTCTCTCGGGAGAGTTACAACACGAAGACTAATCCGGCGGGAGCTGTACCTGCAAGACAAACGGAGACACCGGTTGGTTGGTGCTCCGCCTCCGACTAACAAGTTAGTAATTTGAAGTGAGAGAAAAAGGTGCGGAAATTTAGGTGGGTATCTGCTCGGATTCCAAGCTCAGATGTCTCTATCACAGGGACTGTATGTAATAAATGGTAAAACGTGTCCTCAAAAGGAGGGACATCTCCCTATTTATAAGGTCTTTGGCTTTTTGTGCCCCTGATTAGGTCACTGAACCCTAATCATTGGTGGGCTGCGCCGCTTTGCGGCTTTTTCGGGATTTGGGCCTGAAGGCCGCCATTTCCTCCTAATTTCTGGAGTGACACGTGTTAGGTAGGGATTGGTCCACTTTGGGCCATCCTGAGGCTGATACGTGTCATCCCCTGATTGGACCACGTGGCAGGGTAAAATTACCCTAAACAATTACAGTCAAGTGTTTCCTTTGTTTTTGTTGTGATTTGAATATGCCGATTGTGTATTTGTGTTACAGCTACGATGCTACGTAACTAACTTGGGTGAATCAATATTTATTTGTTAGTTAATGGTGGCTATGACATTTCGTCTTCTGCCAAATGCCTGACTAGCTTTGTAAATAGACTTTTTACTTGTGGTTTGGACTCAATTTTGTTGTCCTTAATCTTCAGACTGTTTCGAGTGGTTCTATAGCGTAATTAGTGTTCCTGGAAAAAGATGAACTGAACATAATCCCAAACAAACCGCACAAGCAGTGTTTCGTTTTATGGTTTAGTTGTCTGCCAATTATGAATTTAAGTCATAAATTTGGGTTAGATGGCATGGTTTATCTGCTAAATTACTGAATATGACTGATACATTGTGTTTTAAAGGTCATGGAGATCAAGCTAAAAAAAAGGATGCATCTAGGACTGCTAAGGTGTTTGCATGGTTTCAAAAACTTGGGTGGACTTTGATATGGATAAGGTAATTGTCTCTTGTATACAAGGGGTAATTTTTTTACCAACTCCTCATCCCCTTTTTTTAATTATTATTTATTTTGTCAATTTTTTTGATGACTAATTTATCATAGTAAAGTAGTAGACTGGTTAGGGAAATCAAAATCATCTTTCTGATAACACTATAATAATTTCCCCATAATCTATTATGCAAAAAATATACAAGTAATATTATATTGCTCATAATTAAATTATTGTTACTCTAGTGTTGCTATGTTGAAGGGTGATGAATGCTTAAGCAATCAGAAGCAACTTCTTCGAATCAGTGTCCACATTGGCAGAATTTCAGAACCGCCTACACTTAAAAATATTAGAATTTAAGAACCTCCTTCAGATTAATTTGTAATTATAGGTAGCATTTAATTTCTTATGATTGGATGAATTTGATCCCAATAAATTTTATTAATGCTCTATTTGCAAATGAGTTGTTTCAAACCTTTCAATTTTCTTCCATGGAGGAGGAATATAAATGGAGTTAGTAGAGAAGGTATAAAGAATGGAGAAGTAAAATTACTCTAAGTGTTGTTAAATCCTTTTAAGATTAAATTACAATTTTAAAGTATAATATGAAGTCTGGAATCCTTTTATCTTCTCTAAATACAATAGTTATGAATGATTGCGTGAAGACTTCATGGTTGTAAGATATTTGCTCTATTTACAATATAAAGTGCATGTGTTATGATTTTGAGGTTTTTTGTATAATATATAGATACCTCTTTTGGCTCTTTAGATTGCAAGCCTATTATTCTTGGTTGTTAACTGTTTCATTATTTCTCATTGTGACGGTTTTAGTTCCAAATCAACATTATTCACCTCCCTCAAAGAATTTGCAGCAGGCCTCTAGTGGTACTATTGAATTTGCAGCAAGCCGCTCTCACTGTTACCGCTGCTGTATACCGCTGTTATTGCTGCCTGCTGCTGTATACCGATGTTACTGCTGCCTGCTGCTGTATATAGCTGTCTGCTGCTGTTATTGCTATCGTTGCTGGCTGCTGCTGTGACTTGCTGCTGTTGCAGTTTGCTTCTTTGCTGTTTTTTGCTTGCTAGTTGCTGTATAGACTTGTTATGTTCGTTGTCCTTAGATTTTTTAAAAAAAAAATTATTTAGTTTCACGAGAAGGTAAATAAGCTAGAGGTGTTTGCAACTTTAAGTGCCTTGCATTTCTTCTGCATTTCTTTATGAGTTGAATATTCTTCTTTTTACTGAAAGTTTTTATGTGGTATTGCTCTATTTGAAAAGGGTTTGTTTGATGGTGTTTGCAATTTTAATTATGTGCAGGTTCACCTAGCTGTGATTATTCAGTCCTTATCAATATCATCTTATCTTAGTTATGAAATCAGCTTGGCTCTTCAAATGCAAGCTTTTGGGATTACAAATCTGCTGTTTGCATCCTTGTCTGGTTCAGAAAACAAGCCTACAACTCTCAACTTAGGTGTTACTTCTTGTTGTTATCGTTGCTGATGTCACTTTTAACTATTACTGCCACCACTACTGTTGTTGTTACTGTTGTATGTTGCTACTGGTGTCCATTGCTGCTGATATCTGCTGCATATGCTACTGGTGTCCGCTAGCTGCTGCTGTCTGTTTGCTACTGCGTTAGCCTTTTCTGTTTTGTAATTTGGTGGTCTAGATACCGAAGTTGACTTTATTTTTGTTTTAATTATTAGATTATTTAGCCAAACCAAAAAATTGATGTTAATTATTAGATTTTTTTTTTTTACAGAAATTATAAAAGTATATCAATTCATATTATTGTCTCGTAATGTTAATTTCTTATTTGTGGATCTTGTACATCTTTATATTATTTTTATATTAAAAAAACAAAAGAGTTGCGTTCATATTTTAAATAATTATAATAGCACGTACTATAGTAGAAGATAATAATAACAAAATGTTACCTATTAATTAACAAGGTGTTACCTGAATTTGTAAGTAGTGATACATAATGTCAAATAAAGTGTTACTATATGTTAAAATATGATTGAAAAATGTTATCTAATAATTAACAAAGTGTTACATTAGTTTGAAAAAGTGATACATAACGTTGGATAAAGTGATACTATATGATTGGAAAATGTTACTTAAGATAAGCAAGTGTTACATAGGAATTTAAAAGTAACACTTTAAAAATGATACTAATAATATGAAAAGTGTTACGCAAGAAAGTTTATAGTACCACTTTCGAAAGTAATACCATACATTACCTTCAGTGTTACATAAGACATTAGGTATCATGGGCGGAAGTATCACCCAATAAAGTGTTACCCATTGTTTATAATAACACTTTTACCACTTTATGTAATATTTTATAGGTGTTACTTGAAGTTAGTTTTGTACTAGTGTTGCTTGATCACGCCTTTTATGCATGCTTAAAAGAAATTTGTACTTGTAATCACGCTTAATAAGATAATTAATAATCTTGTTTAGGGTTAATTTGATTATAATTCAAGTGATCGCCAATAATAGTTTTATTTGTGCATTAATATTCAACCAACATAGATAAACAGGTTTAGGGTTAATCCTATTGATTGCATGTTAGTCAGAAAGCGCACATGAATACGATCAGAATAAAGTAGAGGCCTATTATTAGGACAGGTTCAATCTCTTTTAGGTTGGATTTGTACCTTCATCCCCGAACTACCAGTCATGGTTTCAAACCTATTAGATTTGACAATCTCTTGGATCGTTAAGGGGTGTAACCTTCACCTCGTGAACGGTTTACAAGTTCCTAAAACTTTTTGGCGACTCTTTTGCTCTATCTTCTTTCCCTTTAGACGCCACCGTACTTTAGTGTATGATCACAGTGGGGTTCAAGCTAGGGATAATGCTTGAAATATTCCCTACAGATACATACGGTGCATTCCCAATCATCTGAGGCCAGAGTGGACGATATTACCGTCTACATTACTCTCATGCAAGGATTGAATATTCCCTACTGATGTATTCTTAAAGCTATCTGGAAAGCTCGAGGTGGAGGCTGACTCACACAGCTGCTGATTTCTCCTGCGGGTAATGATTTCCCGAGCGTCAACTGTTGATTTTTTGTTACCCACCGGCTGTTCCTCTCGGCGAGGGTTTCTTGGATTCTTCTAGATCGAGTAGAAAAATCTTGGACCAGTCAGGGTCCCGGCTGCCTTATCCTTTGGATGTAGAGTTGGCTGCATGTCCTTAACTGGCTTCCTCCTCTCTGGAGGTGTATTCCTTGCCGACTAACCCTTGCTTGGGCAAGCCTTTCTTTTGGTGACAGGTCCTTGATTTCACCCTTGAAACTAGTCATGAATTTCATGAGTTCGTTTCGGGTGACTAGGGTGGATCCGTTTGCTGTTTGGGATTCCCCTTCCGGCTGGCCAGGGGGCATGCTTGTACCCACCTGGCTTGCAACCCGCTCCAGAGTGTTTCTGGGACGGATGCGCTTGGTTATTAGAGAGCCATCTTTGGCAATGTACGTTTTGACCTGAGGATCATCATCCTCATGGTCAGTAAAGACCTCTGGCTGATTAACCGTGTGGTCAGGAGGTGGTACAGACTCTTGAACCATCCTAGAGGTACTCTCCCCACATATGGCGCAAAATGTTTTGGGTGTTTTGTCCCTCGGGAGAGTTACAACTCGAGGACTGATCCGACTGCGCCAGTACCTGCAAAACAACGGAGACTTCGAGTGTTTGGAGCTCCACCTCCGACGATCAAGTTAGTACTTGAATATGAGTAAGAGAAAGTACGGAAAACAAAGTGAGATCTTCTCGAATTCCGAGATCAGGTGTTTCTCTGATGTGAGAGAATGTAGGGTAGGTGTAATAAATGGTTGAATGTCCCCCCAAAATTTGTGGAATATCTCCCTATTTATAGGGTCATTAGAGGACGTGCCCCTTTCTAGGTCATTTGATCTAGATTTGGCGGGCTGTGCCGTTTTACGGCATTTTTGGGAATTGGGCCTTGAAGGCCGCAATTCAGGAAGCATCTGAGGCTGACACGTGTCAACTGGCAATTGGCTCAATTGGACCTGCCTTGGCTTAACACGTGGCCCTCTCTGATTGGTCCATGTGGACAGGGTAATTTTACCCAAAAAAAATACATTTAAGAGATTTATGTCCATGTAATCGATTTTGCAATAAGTCTCAACTATCACATAACAACCACAATCGACTACCCTACAGGGCTACAACCTTGTTCACTTTATTCACCACCTTCATGAATAAAGGCAAATATCCCTTTTCCTACCCAGCTTCTGATATTATACTAAATAAAACATATACAACTAGGTGTAACTCAAGGATTATACCAGTACAACACACAGCAACCCCAACCGAAACCTCAAACACCCACTAACTATTGTATTCCAAATTACAATCAAACCTATAAACATAATCAAACGACGCACATCCGTCAATATCAGAAACAACAACTAAAATTCTAAGTCACAATTAAATCACCATTCACAAAATGCCCACTTACTGTTATATCCCACCAATTGGTGTATCCCTAAATCTAGGGAAGTTAATTCACACATATATCTAAGGAAGTTAATGAGAAAGTCAGATCATACAAAAAACATACAAATTCCGACCAAATCAAACATAATGAGAAAATCCCACAAAATCAACTTAAAATAATCAAACAAAGTAGTAAAAACAAAGGACTTGGACTCCGCCTTACTCCCACTTGTCTTCCCCTTCTACCCCCTTCACAACCAAACTCCCTTCTCTCTTACTCAATCTTTTCAAATCACTCTTAATGATATGAAAAAGAGGAACAAAGATCTATTTTTGAGGAATTTTTGTGAGTTTTTGAGTGCAAGAAAAATAAAGATATGATCTTGGATGAAGATCTAAGCTAAAATAATCAACACCAAGTAAGATTATCTAGCAAAATAACTTGATTCACTAGTCACACAGTCTAGATAAACAAGGGTTTCAATCTAATCAACCACAAAGTTTGATAGAGATTGAGATTTTACCACAAAAGAGAGATCACAAATAACTCAAAGAAAAGAAAAACTCTCATAATTTCAATATTCAAAACAAGTCTAAGTTTTTACATCATAAAGTAACTCCTTTTATACGGAGGCACTAGTACATGAAATAAAACCCTAAACATCATTAAATCTAAACCATACAAAATGAAAGGCTATGTTTAATTACAAGATAATAACTAAATAAATACATCCTAAATCACATCCCACATACGAAGAAAATTATCTAAATAACTCAAATCAAGCTCAAATATTTTCCGATCTTGATCAACTCAACAATAGTTAATATGGCATAAAAGTAATGTCCATGCTCTCGCATCAAACTCCTCCTCTTCAAGAATATCTGTCCTCAATTCCTAGAGGTAACATCATGCCGACATGATCAAACGAATGGATATGTCATTTATTGAAAAAAAAATTAACGTTACTCGTAACCAAGAAACATAATCAACGAACCTCCCGGATCAAACACCCAAACAACAAATCCAAGAGTGAAATGATAAGGAACCAAAGCAACTTCCACAAAGCTTATGCACCTTTGCCAAGTCCAATCTTACTCTTAATCCTCCTACATCACAACCAAGGAGAACCACCAACAAAATTATTAATGATCCTATTATCAATCTTATGACCAAATTATTCCCACTTTCCCAAACAAGAGTGGACAACATTGTTTACAAAACCAATCATAAAAATAAAATCATATCTCCTTTTGGAAACACTTAATCCAATTGAATAATAAGGATCATCAACTAGAGGAATAAGAGATGAAGCGTATGATATCTCATGAGGGGGGGGGGGGGGGGAATTTAGCTTGAGGTCCTTCTCTTCATCATAGATCGGGGGTCCAATAAAATCGACTTGATTATCAAAGATTGAGCCAAGATCATCCCTTTAGATAAACAAATCCAAACTCATTGTTAAATTACTCATAACCAACAACTTGCAACATCTCGACAAACAACAATAAAACTCTTAATCTTGGTCAAGATTCACCAATCAATTTTAATTTCTTTTCACCCCAAGTGAAATTAAAAAATGTAACAGCTATCCAATAATCCTTCATTAACCAACAACATGCAAAAATCCACAAGACAAATGCGATTCTTCAGTAAAACCAGATTAAAAATGAAATAAGACACTATTACCAAATGTCGGAACTAATCTAGCAGTGTCTTGGAGCGCCCACTCCACCTTTTAGAGCGCCCTCTCCTTCGAGTACGGAGCCTCGAAGCTATGGAGCCACACTCCTCTGTTTTACAAAGAGCAAACCCAAATACGACCCGATAGAAACCCAAAGAAGTCCAATTTAAAACCGAACCAAACAGCGTGCTGGACTGGGAAGCAATAGCCCAGATCGACAATAGTGGTGATGGAGCTTCAAGCTGCGGTGTAAGAAGCAGTCTAATGGGCAACGCGCGAACAACTAGAGCTTTGGCTTGTACGAAAATGGAGTGACGGTTTGATTTTGTAGAGGGTTGTTAATTTTCAGGCAAAAATCAAAGAAAGGTGGTGCTTTGATGGTGGATTTCCGCTGGCAAAACAATAGAGGCGGCGGCGCCTTGAACTTGACTATGGAGAGAAGTTGGTGGTTATGGGTATTGAGGATTACCACAGCAAAAGGGGAAGAAACGAAAGTGGAGATGGTGGTTATGTGAAGATGATGAAGATGATATGAGGTGAGAATGATCTGATGATAAATTGGTGGTATTAATGGGAAAATGATAGTAGCAGTAAGAACCTCACACAATAAAATTATGGCTTTTGGTTTCACGAAGAACCTTTTTTTTTTTCTTTTTTGTGATTTTTTGCAATTTGAGAAGTAATTTGAGCCTTAAAATTTGAGAAGTAATTTGATCCTTAAAATTATCGCATCAATTAGACAGATCGTGCTCAAGTTACTTCTCAAATTTGCAATCTGTACTCTTCAAAGCATCCCACCTAATAAACCACTTTAAAGAAATTTTAAGGCTCAAATTCATATAGTATTAACAATATCAAACATTTTGAATTAAAATTCCAAAACCATGCACTTAAATCTCTCCAAAATCCCCAATTTAACCAACTGAAAAGGATCCACCACCTCCAATAAGCATCTACATATAACCACAAAACAGTCAAAATCATAGCATCTCTATCTTGTTGTCAGCCACCAGGAAGTTCAAATCCCAGTGCAAAATCTGTTATCTGACCATAATAGTAAGTTAAACATTAAAATCAGTAATTGAGTATTGAATACAAATGAGAAAATTCTACTGGCTAATACTACAAACCATTGATCCTGCTTGGCAGCTGTAATCCCCTTCGATGTAAACAGATTTTGGCTCTTTGGGGCGTGGTACACAACGTACGTCTGACAGAAGAGTCTTCATTGCATAATTATAAGAATCAATAAAATCAGCGTGTTTTGACAAATTAGAAGAAAGAGAATAGAATTGCTTGATTTCTCATTAATCATCTCCCCAAATATATAAGCATTACAAGATTTCCTTAACCTAGAATCATAAGATCTCCTAGAATATTAAGGAATATATAAGATAATATTAGGAAATAAATATCTTCCTAAAATATAATATATGATATATGTCAATACCCCCCTCAAGTTGGAGCATGCGGATTCAAAATGCCCAACTTGGGAAGAAGATAATCAAATTGCGACTTTTCGAGAGCTTTAGTGAAGATATCAGCTAGTTGTTCCTTTGTAGAAACATGAGATGGAGAAATTAAGCCTTCATTAATAGCATCACGAACGAAGTGACTATCAATCTCAATGTGCTTCGTTCGTTCATGGAAAACTTGATTTTGTGCAATGTGCAAAGCAGATTGACTGTCACAAAATAATTTGATTGCCTTTGGATGTTGAATACCCATGCTTAACAACAAGGCCTTTAGCCATTTGAGCTCACAAGTAGCTCCGGACATGCACCAGACAAAGAGAAAGAAACCGTGGGTTGCTTTTTCGTTTTCCATGAAATAGGAGACTTTCCAAGAAATACAAGCCAACCTGTAAGAGAACGCCTAGTTAGGGGACAAGCGGCCCAATCGGAGTCACACCACCCCTCCAAAGTCAAGTCACTAGCCGAACTCAAAAGAATACCCTGGCCCGGAGTACCTTTTAAATATTGTACTACTCTCAAAGCAGCATCCCAATGCTCAGTACGAGGAGCCTGCATAAATTGAGCCAGTATATGCACAGAATAAGCAAGATCAGGCCGAGTGACTACAAGATATATCAATCGCCCTACTAGTCTCCTATACAACTCAGGATCCGGTAGTAAATCACCAGTTGTCGTACCCAATTTGTGATTTTGCTCCATCGGAAATCCACTAGGCTTTTCACCTAACAATCCGGCTTCAGAAATAATATCCAACGTATATTTACGTTGACAAAGAAACAAGCCTACAGAGCTACGAGCAACCTCGATGCCTAAAAAATATTTCAAAGGACCAAGATCCTTCATCTTGAAACAATCACTAAGATAGGCTTTAAAAACAGTAAGTGCAGCGGAATCATTCCTAGAAATAATGAGATCTTCCACATAAACCAAGACATTAATTTGAACAGTAGTCTTAGAGTATGTAAATAAAGAATAATCAGAGTAAGATTGGTTAAAACCATATTGTTTCAAAGCGTTAGTAAGTTTGGCAAACCAACATCTGGGAGCCTGTTTCAAGCCATATAAAGACTTACGCAATCTGCACACCAAGGTAGCATCCGAACTTTCAAACCCGGGAGGAAGTTTCATATATACCTCCTCAGCTAAATCACCATGTAAAAATGCATTATGTACATCCATTTGATGAATCTCCCGATTTTTAGAAGCTGCAATAGCAAGAAAGGTGCGAACTGTGGTCATTTTGGCCACCAGAGCAAAAGTCTCATCATAATCAATTCCTGCTTTCTGATGATTGCCAAACACAACCAAACGAGATTTGAGGCGTTCCACCTCACCATTTGACAAAAACTTGGTTTTACAGACCCATTGACTTCCTAGAGCTCTCTTACCAGGGGGAAGATGCTCCAAAGTCCAAGTACCGTTGTCTTCTAGAGCTCGAATTTCCTCGTGCATAGATTTGCGCCACCCATCGAACTTCATAGCCTCTTTGAAAGATTTAGGATCCGAGCTTTGAACAACAGCTGCAATAAATTTCTGATAATTGACAGAGAAATTGTTACAATTTATATAATGTGCTAAAGGGTACGGAGTACCTGGAGTCTGATTGGACAGCTTAGGCGGGCTCTTAGCAACCGTGTGTGTGATATAATCTCGAAGAAGAACCGACGGATACTTGTCACGAAAACCCCGACCCATCTCAACATTTTGGCTCGGAGCTGTGCTAGAATCGGGGAGCGATGAGGGCTGCTCGGGCTGGGCAGTGGCAGTGTCATGCTGCTAGGTTGTTGCCATCTGCTGCGTGGCTGCCTGCTGCTGTGCAGTAGCACACTGTGGCAGTGACTGCCCAGCCTCGGCAGTGGGCTCCGCAGTAGCTTCGTGGGGGTGAGTCTCCTCAAGCTCATCCCCAACTTGCACCCCTTGATCATTAGGTGTCACCAAATCCTCATCAGTCAAATCATAGGCCCAAAATCCACATGAACATCACTCTCCAAATCACTCATAGGAACATCAACATTCACCTCATCCGGTGAACCATAAGGGAACACATATTCAAAAAATTTAACATCACGGGAGACAAAAAATTCCTTTGTTTCGAGATCAAAAAGTTTCCACCCCTTTTTACCAAACGGATATCCGAGAAAAACACATTTCCTACTTCTACTAGAAAATTTATCCCCTTGGTGTTTTGATTGTGAACAAAGCATAAACAACCGAATGTGCGGATGGCATCAAAGGAAGGACATTTATTAAATAAAATTTCAAAAGGAGTTTTATTTTGTAGAAGAGGAGTAGGGGTTCGATTTATTAAGTGAGCAGCGGCTAACACACACTCCCCCCAAAAATAAATAGGTAATTTGGCTTGAAATCTCAAGGCTCTCCCAATGTTGAGGATATGTTTGTGTTTTCTTTCCACTCTCCTATTCTGTTGAGGGGTTCCGACACATGAGGTTTGGAAAAAGATGCCAGTTGTCTGATTAAATTGTCTATCGACCATAGCAACAAATGACATAAACATCTGAAAAACCTCAGTTTTATCAATCAACAAATAAATCCAAACAGCTCGGGAATAATCATCAACAATAGTAAAAAATAATGAGCTTCACACGACGAAACATGTTGATATGGACCCTACAAATCGCAATGTACTTTTTCAAAAATTCTAGAAACTTTATTATCACTCAAAGGAAATTCATCTCTATGATGTTGAGCACGGAAACAAACATCACATCTTTTTGCTAAACTACTTTTATTATTGCTAATGTGAGGAAGCAACTTAACTACTCTTTCCGAAGGATGCCCCATCCGTCTATGCCAAAGATCCAAATCTGATGTAGCTTCAACCACAGACACACATTGCACCACATCCGGTTTGCTAAGGTAATAGAGCCCGTCTTGCCTAAGACCCGTTCCAATCAGCTCCTTTAGTCGGTCCTGTATAGCACACATATGTGAGTTAAATTGTACAACAACATCTAACTGATCACTTAATTGAGAGACAGAAATTAAATTGCAATTAAGATTTGGAACAAAAAGAACTCCAAAAATTGTGATTTTGTCATTCAAGCAAACAGAACCGGCTGGAGTAGCAAGAACATGGTCACCATTAGGTAACCCCACTGGACAGTGAACAGTATGAGTATCGAATAGCCATGTCTTGGTACCGGTGACATGATGGGTTGCTTTGGTATCGATAATCCAACTAGTATCATCGAACTTACCATTTAGGCGGTTGTCGGGAATTTTAGTATTACCCAAAAACCCGGCAAGAGCCTTCCATTGTTTGGTGGAAAAGGCCTGACCGAACTCTGTCGTGGCTGCATTAGTACGAGCCCCTCCTGCACTGGAACAAGCCCCCCTTTGGTTGCGGGGAGTCCATCCCTCGGGATACCCTATGATCTCAAAACATTTACTCGGGTCATGACCCTTCTTTTGACAGTGGACAGGGAGACCGGAACCAACAACTAGGGAGGTCGTGGCCTTGTTTCTTACAGTGTGAACAAGTTTTAATGCCTCGACCTCCAGTAGGAGAAGCACGAACAGCGAAACCAACTGCCTCAGCTGGCTGCTTCTCCTCAATTTCTTTCTTCGCTGTACGCACCCGTTCTTCCCGTGTCACGAGCTGATAAGCCCTATCAAGACTAGGCAATGGGTCTTGTGACAGAATATTAGTCCTCAAGGCAGAATAATAGCCCGCATACAAACCCATCAAAAAATCATGAAGTTTAGATTGTTCTCGCCTAACCTCATGTATACGGCCAGTCGTGCACTTTGTACAACAATCACACGAAATCAAGGGCTCGTGATGGTCTAATTCTTGCCAAAGGGCATGCAATTTGCCATCATAAATCGACACAAACATAGTTTTAGTTTGCTCACACTTTGCAAGAGACGAACGAAGCTGTTGTACCCGTGGACCATTGGTCTGTGCAAACCTCTGTTTGAGGTGATCCCAAAAGGGCTTTACCTCCCGAAATTTAGAAAGAGATGACTTATTCTCATCATCAATAGTGTTCGTAATCCATGAAATTAACATGGCATTAATAGCTATCCAGTTCGATTTTGTACATGGAGGTTGCGGCTCCATGATTGTCCCATCCAAGAAATCGAATTTACGCCGTGCTTCAAGTGCGGTTTGAATATCAGATGCCCATTATTCATAGTTGTTGCCTTTTAGACGAGTTGGTGTGATGAAATCCCCGGGTCGGTCTTGAGGACCGAGAAAATAGGGAGAATTGGATTCAATTTTAATAGGAGGAGGTGGCGGCAGATCATCGCCGGCCATGGTGGTTTAATTTAAAGAAAAAAAAAATCAACCTGCTCTTGATACCATGACAAATTAGAAGAAAGAGAATAGAATTGCTTGATTTCTCATTAATCATCTCCCCAAATATATAAGCATTACAAGATTTCCTTAACCTAGAATCATAAGATCTCCTAGAATATTAAGGAATATATAAGATAATTAGGGAATAAATATCTTCCTAAAACATAATATATGATATATCTCAATATATTTCAATATCATAGAGAGGATGTACCTAAGAAGAAGTGTTTGGTCTCCTCCGAGCTAGAGATTGGATTTCACTCAACTGAATCTTTAAAGTTTTCAAAAAAAAAGGATGGAACACAAGAGCTAAAAGTTTTCAATGTTACTTTAGCAATCTAGAAACGCTTTGTTTGCACATAAAAAGGCTATGGAAATAAAGTGTAATACTCATAAATTGTAGTCACAAGAGAGCATTAAGACAAAATGTGAGATAACGTTTTATTGTGTCGACCTTGTTGATTTCTACAATATGAAAAAGTAGATTGATTCAATTATTTTTGCCTCTAAAAACTAAAATGATTAATTCAGTTTCTTTAGAAATTTGGGATTTGTTCAACAACATTCATTTGAACAGCATGAATACAAGGATAATTAAGAGCAAAATGATTCGAGATTTGTTCAGCAACTTCCTTATCCAAAATACATACCAACATGTCTCAAATAATTACATCCTAGGAATGACGTCGACGACATAGGTCCAGTTCAGGACAAAATAAACGTGAAATTAGATAGGGAGAGAAGCCAATAGTGAGGAAGATTTGATCTAACTTATTCAAATAATCAATTAAAGATAGAAATCCAAAGAACTAAAATCAAGCTAAATCCTCCATAACTCATTGAATCTAACAGTTTAACTCCCATCCAAAAATCATCAATCATTGAACTTTGAACATTTTAATAAGGAAAAATTGTTCCCATTAATCTGAACTTTGCCTCGTCCGCCAAAAATAATCCCAACTTTCGTTTATTATCTATCGCTCCCAACTTTAGGGGGTATTAATTTTTATTGCACCCAAATGACTTGCAACCGGTTAACCAGGTAAACATTGCTGACTTGTGATTAATTGCACACGTGTCGCATCATGATAGGTTTAAAAAAACAAAACAAATTAAAAAAAAAAAAAAACCACGCACAGCCGCCGCCACCACCACCCTCAATCGCCGAAACCCTAACCTCGGCCCTCAATTCACCGGAAAACGGTCGGACAACCTCCGACTTCCACTAAAAATCACCGGCCTCCCTCCACCACTCATCCTAGACCCTAGAAACAACCTTAGCATAGCTGTTTTCGTGGCTAATTGACGGGGAAGGGGGTGCCGTGTTCGTTGTTAATTGTCGGGGAAGGGGGTGAAATTGAGGGTGAGGGAAGGGAAAGGGATGGATTTTGAGGGTGAGGAAGGGATGGGCGCCGTTTTCCGGCAACGGGGGAGGGGTTTTCAGGGGTTGGGGAAGGAAAGGGGTGAATTTCGAGGGAAGAGGGAGTGCTGGGTGGCGGATCTGGGGTTTTTGGGGTGGTTGTTCGATGCAAGGGAGGGGTTTTTGGGGGTGGGGGAGGGGTTTTCGGGGGTGGGGGATGGGAAGGGTGGTTGGGCGCCGGTTTCCGGCAGCGGGGGAAGGGTTTTTGGGGGTGGGCGCGAATTTCCGGCGGGGTGGGGGTGGTGATGGAGTGTTTTCCGAGAATGGGGGGTGGTGGCTGGGTTTGGTAGTTTTTTTTTTTTTTTTTTTTTTACCTATCACGTGTTGACATGTGTCTAGGTAACCTGCTACATCAGGTTGGATGACCTGTTGGGTGCAATATAAATTAATACCCCCCTAAAGTTGGGAGTGATAGATAATAAACGAAAGTTGGGATTAATTTTGACAGATGAGGCAAAGTTCAGATTAATGGGAGCAATTTTTCCTTTTAATAAATCCCACACACATCTAATACAACAAAAACCACTTAACCCCAACAAGTCAAAAGTTAGATACGATTTCAAAACAAGAAGCTAAAAAATACCCAAACTCGGATTCAAAATTAGAAAGCAAGTAAACAAACATTCCAGCGACGAAGCAGACAATGCAGTGAGCTTCCAAAACATGACACTCTAAACCTTCATTATTGGTGGTTAATAGGTTATCCTTATTCAAAGCTCATAATCATTGGATAATAGACTATCCTTTCAATAATTAAAAAAAAAAAAAAAAAAAAAAAAAACAAATGATTTTGGGTTGAGAAGAACTTTGTTCAATATCTCTCATTGTTTGGATTGAGAATTACTTAGTTCAACCAACACAACAAAGTATTAGAAGCCTGACCAAATGATATTGTAACCAACACTACAATGAAATTATATATACCACAAAGCACACAAATGTCAAAACAAACTAAAAGGCAATAACAATTGAAGATCATATGGAAATTATCAGAACAACTAGGTTTTTGATATTAAAAAATATATTTAAAAGACGATTACTATGTCATATAAGAATAATTAACCTTAAAAAGAAAATGATGTTGAAAGAGTTACATCAACCGACAGAAAGCAAAATTATTGAACCAAAGCTACATCACTACTCTAGACTATTTGATAGTTTAATAGTCTATCTTAGAATAATCCCAAATTGGGTACACCTACAATTAAATTTCGATAAACCCTTGATTAAGTAATTGATATTTGATGATTAAGAATAAAATCTTACCTCAGAAGCTGTTCCAATGGAAGAGTGAAAACCCAGAAACTGCTTCAATGGAAGAGTGTTAATCCAGAAGCCGCTTCACAGCAAGAAATGTTCAAAAAGTTCTCCTCCTTTCTAGCTTCCCTTACAAAAATTCAAACCCAAATCTTTAAACCATAAATCTATATAAATTCAAATATCCAATAAAAAACAAACAAAAAAAAATGAAAGAGGAGAGTACCTCAACAACAAAGAGACCGTTCTTCAAGAACGGAGCACTACGACCCACAAGAAATTGAATGCCGACCCAATCCCTTTCAATAATTGTCTCTAACATTAGATGATCTCCATCAATAAAATCTGAAGAAAACAACAAAAATATGAAATACTAGATAAAGAATGAACGAGAAAACAGCTACAAAACCAGATTTTGAAGAATGAAACTTCTATTGATTAAATAAGGAGTTTGCAAAGGATCGATGAAAGATGGTGGTGTACCTTGTTCAATTTTAGTAAATTGTAAATTAAAGGTGAAAGATGAGAGAGAATTAGATGTAAGAGGTAGAAGAGGAAGTAGAAAAGAAGTATACACAATAATAGAAAAAATTTATCAAGAATTTTTTAAGAGTATTAAAAGGGAATGATTAAGATAAATGATGGTAATTTCTTGAGGATTAGGAGAGACCATTTACCTATTCCAATATTGAAAAAAAGATGCAGCCCAACTATGAGAAGATAAACTGGAAGAAGCGTTTAGTCTCCTCTAAGTTTGAAGAAACTCACGAGCCGCCATAGTCTTTTAGAACTCCTCCTCTTTCAGCCTGAAATCCAACAAAGCAGAGCAAGTGAGCTCCTCATTAGCCATATAAAGATGTAAAACTAATATTGAAGCTTAGAATGCCAAAATTCAAAACCCTTAAAAAAAGACAAAATCATAAATCGCCGCATGCATGAAACAAAAAATCCATCGATCAAAGTAACCAACAATAAAAATGGATCAATTAACCAAGCAAAGATGCAATACCAAAATCAAACTGAACAATAAAAAATGGACCAAAATGGAGAAAACCCAAAGATAAAATTATGAATTGAAAGTTTGAAACCAAATCTAAAATTACAAAATGAAATTAAGCCTGCAAATTAACTAGATTGCAAGAGGATTGAGGAGAAAGAAAATGACACAGAGTAATCAATTAGCGATCGAAAGACAGAGAACCCCCAAAAACGATTACATGGAAATCCTAGGAGAGAAATTTTATAGATCACAATCAAAATCAAATAACATATTTAACGTCAAAACTAAGGAAATAAATAGTTTTATTATCATTACAAACTGCAACTTCACAGTCATGACAGTTTGTGTATAATTTCTCAATAATACCATTTCTCTTAACTCTAAGCTCATCTCCATATTCTAAAGATGCTACCTCTATTGGAGTTTTTATAATCCCCAAATATCTAACCCTGAATTTCTCAATTCTGAAATCATCCAAATTCATTTTACCCCACCACCACCACTCTTTTTACAACTAACATCAACCCACCAATAATATCAAAATTTTCTGCGATAATTAGCAATACATAATTGTAAAAAACAAAAGGATAAAAAAATTGACTAAAATTAGGAATTACAAAATTATGAAACTGACACTACCTAAAGATCTAAGCTTGAAGCTCTACACAAACCATAAACAATGGAACACTCAAATAATAATCCTTGAACCCGCTTTAAGTAGTATATAAATTAGAATTCGACATACAACGCAAGCGAGCAAATTGATCAAAAGGTCGCGCGTTAATTTTCAATCAGATTGAACCCTAAAATATTCAACCCACAAATATTAATAAAATTGGTTTTCCATTTTTTTCTCAAATTATTGAAATAAACAACGAATTTAACAAAAGCAAAAGCGAGCAGAAAATCAAAAGCAAAAATTATTGAAACATATCAAAATTTTACAAGAAATACAATTCGTTAATTAAGGGAAAATCAAAGAACTCACCTTGAGGAGAGAGAAGAACCAAATTGCAAACAAATTGAAAATCTGAGGTAAAGACTGAGGAGAGAGAGATTGAAAAGTGATGAGGAGAGAGGAAAAGTAATCAACAGCCAACAAAACACGAGCTAAGCATTTTGGCGGAGAGAAGAGTGGAAAATAGATCACTAACAAGCAAAAAAGCAAAAGATTGTGAGCCAACAAATCACCAGCAAGCAGAATAAGGGCAAAAGAGTAATTGAACATTTTGAGGGGCAAAAAAGTCACCACACTATTACTAAGGGATTTCCAACTTTGCCAACTTCTCACTTTTAATAGTTATAGATTATGACATATTTGTAAATAAATTAACTCGTGTGAGATTCATATTTATAGTTTTGACATTAGATAAACATATTTTATTTACTCTCTCAGTTTTTTAATACTTGTTCCACTTTCCATTCTCGGCAATTTTTAAATAATTGTTTCATTTCCTTATTGGAAAGCTTTTAGAATATTTAATTCATTTTTCTCAACTAGTGGACCCAACATAAATCATATTTAATTACATTCATATTCACTCTTCTCCAATTCTTTCAACTATATATTTTTGCTTTTTATAATTTTTTTTTTAATTCTTCCACCAACCCCACTACCTCCATATTTAATTATTTCTCCAATTTACCCTAAAACTCCGTGCATTAAAAACGGATGGAGAATAACTGAGATAAACTTGTACTTATTCGTTTTTAAATATTGGCTCCATTTTTCATTTGCGGTCGTTTTTAAATACTTGTTTCATTTTCTTATTTGGAAAACTTTTACAATATTTAATTGGAAATTTTGTCTAAGACTACCCAAAAGATAAGGTCATTTGTAAATAACTACCCATTTTGTTATTTGTTTAGAACTACTCAGAAGTTACAAAATGTTTGAGTAGCATTACCCATTAGCATTTTCATTCTAATTAAGACGTTATTGGGCCCACTTTTTCATTTTTCCCACTTAATTAACTCCTCTAATTACCTTCTCTCTCCTCCCTAATTAACTTCCCCTCCATTCTCACTCAAAAAATCCAAGAGAACATACTCAATCAATTGAACACAAATTCTCAATTATTCAGGTAATGTTTCACACTTTCCTTTTAATTCATTGTCTATTGTATTTGTTTGCTAGTTTTAATTGAACGTGATTAACATAATTAGGTGTAAAATAGTGATTCGGATTAGGGTTTATGGGTTCAAATAAATTTGGGGGTTTTGATTTCTAAGGTTTAGGGGTTCAATTGGGTTCTAGGTTTCGGTTATTTTGACTTTGAGATTGAATTCAATTTCATTTTAATAGCTAATCGGCCATTGTAATTGGTAGGATGTCTAATTGGCCATTGTAATTGGTAGGATGCCTAATTGGCCATTGTAATTGGTAGGATGTCTAAATTTGGGGGTTTTGATTTCTAGGGTTTAGGGGAATTTAAGTTGGGAGGAGAGAGAAGGTAATTAGGGGAGTTAATTAAGAAAGAAAAGTGAAAAGGTAGGCCCCATTAACCTTTTTTTTGGACGGAAAACGTTAATGGGTAGTGCTACCCAAACTTTTCTTAAATTCTAGATAGTTCTTAACAAATTAAAAAAAAAAGTAGTGTAGGGAATATTTGAAGCATTATTCCAAATTTGAACCCCACTATGATCATACAATTAAGTATGGTGGCGTCCAAAGGGAAGGAAGCTAGAGCAAAAGAGTCGCCAACAAGTTTTAGGAACTTGTAAACCGTTCATAGGATGAAGGTTACACCCCCTTAAAGATCCATGAGATCCTCAACTCCAATAGGTTTGGAACCATGAGTGGTGTTCGGGGATGAGGGTACGAATCCAATCAAAAAGAGAAAGAACTCGCCCTATAAATTAGGCCACTACTTTATTATTCTCGTATTCATGTGCGCTTTTTGACTAACATGCAATCAATAGATTTACCCTAAACCTGTTTAATCTATGTCGGTTGAAAATTAATGCACAAATAAAACTATTATTGGCGATCACTTGAATTATAATCATATTAGCCCTAAACAAGATTATTAATTATCTTATTAAGCGTGATTACAACTACAAGTTCCCTTTAAACATGCATAAAAGTTGTGATCAAGCAATAACAATAATAATATCAAGCAACATATTAATTTTAATAATAACCATCATAAAAATAATCATGTTAAAAATAAAGCATAATATTAATAGCAAGATCCTAGGCATGATACAAACAAGATTAATAACAAACCCTAGCATGTCACTAAACATTAAAAATCAAAGCTTTAACCCTAACATGATACTAACATGATATAAGGAAAGAAATAGGAAGCATCATAGATATCATAATTGATATAAGAAACTTAATTATTACCCTAAACATGATACTAGGAAGCAATAAAACACCCTAACATGATACTATGAATCAAAATAATAACCTAAACATGATTTCTATATCAAAAGATCAATTAAAACAATTAAATTACTTACTTCGATGCCTCGTATCTCTTTTTAATAACAAAATACACAGGTTAGTAACTTCAAGGAAAAGAATAAACAAAACAATTAAATTAAATAATTGAAATAGAAATTTGGGACCAAACCCTCATAAATATCAAACCTTTCACGTCTAAGGCGAAGGCGACTTCGAACTTGGCTAGGTGTGTCTAGTGCTAATGTATGAGGAATTGTGTTTGTAAAAGGCTAGGCTAGAAAGAGGGAGAGTGAATAAGCTTTAGCTTAGAGAGAGAAAAGAATTAGAGACTTCTGGTTATTGAAAAATGGAGGTCTTAGGACTCTATTTATAATAAAATAGTCCGAAATTGATAGAAAAGAATCAGAGATCGAAAAGGAATAAAACACCCCCTAGTCGGTTGCCACAACGACAGAGCTCGTCTCCAAGTGACGAACTTGGCGCAAGGCGTTGCACTGTAGCGCCAGGCGACGAACTGTAACGCCAGGCGACGAGCCTGTTGTCAGGCGGTGCAAGATATTTCAACGCGTTTTCAACGTGGAATCCACTTCTCAATAAATTGAGTTGTAAAATCCGTGTTAGGGGTAAAATCGTATTTTCAAATAAAACATTTATTTTATTCCAAGTAAAACTTATATACATAATTATCAATCCTAATTTCTTTAGGATTTAAGAGAACCTTCTAGATGATTCTAGAAGACTATATCAATCCCAATAGCTATAGGAATGATAATCAATAATAGGCCCTCCTCTAGATCATTGGGCCGCATATAAGAACCAAACCGGGCCCAGTTCAGTATTTTGGCCATAACTTCCTTATTATTCATCGGAATTGGGCTTATAATATATCGTTGGAAATATCTTTTCGAGACTTATCCAACTAAACCATTATTGGACCCTTGTCATGGACCAAACTGAACTAGACTGGCTATTTTCATAAAATAGAGCAGGTTTTCGAAAACAGAAAGAAGGACTTTTAATAAAAACTAACCACAACAATGGACTTTTCACACTTCACTTCATTCGATTATGATTTGATGCGAAAGGTATTCATCACTGGGTTTGGTTTTGGGGAGACACAAATGGGTGTCTATAGAAGCCCCCACTTTGACTGAGTTTGGAGAAACGCAAGTTTCAAAAACAAAAGTCAAAGTAGCGATAGGGACGGAGAATGATTCAGAACGTTCTGCAAACCTAAATCATTATTGTAGCGCCGATACTTGCAAACTAGCATTAGTTAAACAGATAAAAGAGTTAAGAAATGCGTACCTTGCACCGTCGAGTACACGTCTTCGGGGTAACCGATTTACTGCATTTGGTGAAGACCGCTCTGCTTGTAGCTGCCTCCTATTTCACCGAAGATGACTCTGCTTTTAGTCATCCTCTGCCATTTGTGACCATCTTCCACATCTTAAGGAACACGATCAAAGATAACTCTGCTTGTAGCCATCTCTAGTTTTTGGACAATCCTCAATATCTTAGGGAACATCGTCGAAGATAACTCTGCTTGTAGTCATCTTCAGTTTTGTGACAACTCTCCACATCCTAAGGAACGTCGTTTATCATTGCTGCTACATCTAGAGATTTTTTCTTGAATTATAATGACAACCTTCCCAATCATAGCAAAAGTCGTCGAAGACCGCCTCATCACGAACTGCTCTTCTCAAATCTTGGTCACAACCTCCACAATCTTAGCGAATGCCGTCGAAGACCGCCCATCTCGTGCTATCTTCTCAAATCTTGGTGACAACCTCCATAATCTTAGCGAATGCTGTCGAAGACCGCCCATCTTGTGCTATCTTCTCAAATCTTAGTGACAACCTCCACAATCTTAGCGAATGCTGTCGAAGACCACCCATCTCGTGCTATCTTCTCAAATCTAAGCGACAACCTCCATAATCTTAGCAAATGCTGTCGAAGACCGCCCATCTCGTGCTATCTTCTCAAATCTAAGCGACAACCTCCACAATCTTAGCGAATGCTATCGAAGACTGCCCATCTCGTGTTATCTTCTCAAATCTAAGCGAGAGACCCTTTAATCTTAAAGTCCCCGTATTGAAGACTTCTTCATCTTGAATCTTCAAATCGACCCTTAAGCTTCCATCTTTGGAAAATCCTTCTCAAGAACCATATCTAAGATTCTTAAAGGCTTCAAATTGATTTGTGGAAATCTCCCATCCTAGGAATTCTTTGTGAACCAATACTTCGGTGCTTGCGATGAGCCAATGCTTAGGCGCTTTAAGCTAAGTGAGAAGATCTTTTGTCAAGTCAATCACTTATTGCGATTGTAATCAATCCGACTACTTAATTATGTCAAATTTCTTACAGGGGCAAACTGGCGTACTTAGAAACCCGGAAATTGCTGCACTAAGTCCGCATAATCTAATATAGGGGCCACGCATTGTGTCGCCGCACCAGCGCCCGCTAGAAAAAATGTGTCGCCGCACTTTGCTTCTGTCGCCAGGCGACAGCCTTGTCGACTGGCGCTGGAGTCGGGTCTTCCCTATTTTGCCCTTGTTGTTGTTGTTCGTTGCTCGGTTTCGCTCTGAACTTTGAACTTGGTGGTTTCCTTTCAACCAAATCTGCTCAAATCTTTTGTAAATTAAAGCTCTTCATCTCTAATTTATTGATCCATGTAATTTTTCTCAAACTCCTCTCATCTTGGAAGAATCTCATGTGTCATATTTGCGGTTTTTCGAAAAAATCGGGGAATGTTCTTGCTTGCTGGGATGTACCTGAATTTATATTTTTGACTATAGGACTTTGCTCATCCCTTTAATTATCTTAGGATTGTCCTAAGGGTTAATTAAGACTTAATGTGTCTTTAACACATATGACTTGTCATGACTCGACTCAAAGTGCTTGACACATGTGTTAGACTCAATTCAAGATGATATGACACGACACGACTCAACGTTCATGACTCGTGTGTGCATTATAGTGTGATCGTGCAACTCGAAGAATGAAAAAAAGCAAAAAAATTCCGTCATTTTTTGTGGAGGGTACCGACTTTCTCTCAAAAAAGAAAAACACAAAAAGGAAGAAGTTTTTTATGGTGCATGTTGAATGAGCTTGGTCAAATGTTGTTTGATACTATCTCTCAAGGTACAAGGATTAATTCATCTTAGGCTATCTCAATTGTTGACTTAATGATGACAGTATTTGGGTAACTTAGGCACGGAGGCTAAGCACTTTATACTTTGTGATGCAATGATGAGTGATGAGTGATTTTGTTATGACAAAGTATGCTTCAACGTTGTGTTAAGATTTCTTGACAAAGGGTTCCTAAGGGAAGGACTATTTGGTCATGTGATGTGTGTGATAGTGACACTAAAGCTAGGCTGCAAGGGCTAAGTGTGTGGGAAACTATAGAAAAGAGTCAAACAGTGGTGACTCTTAGGCTGGGTAGGCTAATAATGTAAGGATCAAGCCCCTAAATCTAGCTCTAAATAAATAGGTATGAACATTGGAGATCCCTTGATATGATCATGATGAATATAAATATGAATGAATGAATGCATTTTTATTACGGTCGCACCCCTTTGTGAGGTTGCCTACATATCCGTTAGGAATCGGGCCGAACCTCGCACAAGTGTGTATACCTCTGTAGGCGTCGCTAGAAGTGCGCCTACGTTAAAGCATGTGGTGAATATGCTTGGCACTCATAGGAAGTGTGAATTGACATAATATGATTAGGTACAAGGAAATTAGGGAGTCGCCAACAAGTTTTTAAGGAACTTGTAAACCGTTCACGGATCATAAAAGGCAACCACGATAAAGGGACAACGATAGGCAACAACGATTGACCCATGAAGGTTACACCCCATTCATAATCCATGAGGTTACTAACTCCATATGGTTCGGAACCACGAAAGGAGGATCGGGGATGATGGTACGAAGTGAGTCATGGAGTCACATTCGCCCGTATTGGCCTCTACCCGATTCTTATAGTGAAAAGCATTCCTGCGATCTCAAAGGCATACAAACAAAGATTCAATTCGCTCCAATCTATTATTAAGCTAAATTGGTTGAATAATAATGCAACATATTATTCTAAAATATTGTGATCACTTGATTAAACAATAAGACTTAAAAGGAACCTAAACCGGTCGTCCAAATTATCTTATTAGGCGTGATTTTCAATTACATATTCCCTTTAAACATGCAATATGGTGATCATAACAATAATAGAATAAACATTAATATTGGAAACAATTCAACAATAAATTTTTTAGTCAAATCAAATAATAAACTTAATCATGATACTAGCAACAAGAATAAAAATAAGAGTAATTAAGTGATTAATTACTCACTTTCCGCGTTTCCTTGAAATTGCTACATCATGAATAAATTGTTAGTAACTTCAATAAAATAATAAATCAAATGGAAATTAAATTAAATAAATGTAGATTTGATTTGGTCCAAACCCTCAGTAAATTATACCTTTCACGCCTTGGTTTAAATATAGAACTTTGGGTATTGTATGAACTCCTTGGAGTGCTTAGGAGAAGTATTATGAGAGAATAGGGTGGCTAGTATTTAGGCTAAAGAGGGAGAAGAGAATTATTTGATGATCAAGCTTGTTGATTATTGAAAAAGGGGTGATATGACCTCTATTTATAAGGAAAAAAGAGAGTCGAATAATCAAGAAAAGATGAGTTCGAATTGGATTAAAACTCTTACGATAGACAGCAGTTTTTGCGGTTTTTGTTTTTATCATATCTTTTGATCCACAAACCGGAATTAGATGAATAAGATATCGTTGGAAATCTCTTGAAGTCTAATTTCTAACCCAATTAGAATCAGATTAAAATATTTTGTAGAAGTAAAGATATGACCGAAATAGTGGGACGGTGTCAGTTTTAGATAAAGGTTTTTATTTAATTCATATCTTTTTCGTTATAGCTCGGAATTGATATTATAATATATCATTGGAAAGATAATTTCAAGGGCTATCCAACCATATAAAATTTGGATAAAAACTAGGATGCACGAAAATAATATCTGTCTATCTTTGAACGTCTTTCAATTCGGATATAAATAGGATTTTCAAAAAGAAAAGTTTTATTCAACTTCAAACTCTTTAATCTTATCTTTTCAAAAAGGATAATTAAGATCTTTTAGAAACTTATAGAAGCTTCCAATTAATCCTAATTGGGTTAGGAATTGGATTAAATAATTTGGACCCTCCACATGATCATTGGGTCGTAGGTAAGGTGGGCTTAGGTTCGGTTTGGGCTCGATATAATATTTTGGCCATAACTTATTCGTTATAACTCGGATTTGGGCTTATATTATATCGTTGGAAAGCTCTTTTCAAGACCCATCCAACTATTCAATCATTGGCCCCAGATTATGGACCAAAATAAACAGAAATAAACGTTTTTATAAAAAGGACCAAAATGAATGATTTTAAAGGACACGAAATGAATTATTTTGGGTTTAAAGGCACGAAAAGAGGAAAATAAGTTATGGTTTGAGGAAATGGGCTAGGAATTGGGTTGGTTTATGAAATGGAAATATGGATTTAAGCACTCCAAAAATTAAATACTCAACCCGACCAATAATGGCGGTGAAAGGTTGTTCATCATCGGGTTTGGTTTTGGGGAGACATTTTTAGGTGTCTACAACCTCAAAAAGGTCTTTTGAAGGGTTGTAACGTGATTAGGATATATCTTTGAAGAAGAAAAGGGATAAAGGCTCAATACCCTCGATAAGCCCCCAAGGTGTGCAACCTTGCCTTTGAATCTTTATATTTTTATGCTTGAGGCTTTTAACTCTTTTTTAGTTCTCTTTTCTTTTTTTCGTTTATATTATGATTTTTCTTTTGCTTTTGCATTTATTTTATTTTTATAAGTGTGGGCAATCCCGATCATGCGGTCTATCACTCACTTGGCATTCATGTTTCTCAGGCACGGTATCGAGCACTCGATAAGAAACGCAATCCGAGACATGTTCTTATCAAAGATATTTTCATATCAAAGAAATTGAAACACTTGCCCTTTGCACACTTTTATTATTTTTTTTCTATTTTAATTTTTTGAAATCACTCAAGCTTTTGAAATTGCATAAGTAACACACCATCCCACCTAAGGTTAGGTAGATGTGGGTTGAAGAAAGAAAGGTCTGTCGTTAGACGAGGCTCAAAGTGTTGTATCAAGAAAGGATTGTATATTTGAAAGGGTAAAGATGATATGATAGGGCTACAAGGGGTGTCTCAAATCATTGGTATACCTCGTGCTTAGTTCGACATGATTTTTTTTTTTTCATGCAATGATCATATGCAAGGGAAGAAATGCTCATTTTTTTAAAAGGGAAAAAAAAACCCTACAAAGTAAATCTAAGGAAAATAAAAGGTGCCTATGCTAGGCTTATTGGGGAAATTAAGAGAAGAATGAAAAAGAAATAGAAAAAGAGGTCATGAAATCTTGTCATTGAAGCTCGCCTTGTGTCTTGTGTTTTATCATCACTCGGTCTTCTTTCCAATTGGAGGTATAGGAAGCTTGTTATTGTCGATCAAATATTGGATTGCGT
This sequence comes from Chenopodium quinoa, assembly GCF_001683475.1. Classification (NCBI taxonomy): domain Eukaryota; kingdom Viridiplantae; phylum Streptophyta; class Magnoliopsida; order Caryophyllales; family Amaranthaceae; genus Chenopodium; species Chenopodium quinoa. Next base: position 925,055 of record NW_018744187.1, on the reverse strand, counting down.
CCTTTAGCTTCCAACAACTCTTAGTAGTATGACCCCTACCTTGATGGTACTTGCAATGTGCATCTGGATTCCAACTAGGCAATCTCTTTTCAGGTGCGGGATCTTGAATAGGTCAAATGGGAGTAATGATTCCCTTAGTATGGAGTCGATCGAAGGCAACATCATAGCTCATCCCAATGGGGTTGAAGTCTTTCCTTAGTTGCTTCTTAGATCCTTGGTTATCCATGGCTAAGACTTCATTGAGATCAAAGGTACTAACATTGTTACTAGAATGGGCGTTTTCGGAAGAAGAAGGATTGTCGTTCTTCTTTCCTTTCCAGCCACTGTGGTTACTATTATTAGTAGCTTTTTGCTTTGCGAGGTCATCTTCGATCTTGATGCCTATGTCATAGATAGCCTTGAAAGTATTCAAGTTGTGCTGATATTTTAAGTGCTTTGAATACTTTTCTTGTAAATTTTTTATAAATATCCTCACAGATTCTTTTTCAGTAGGGACTTCTATCATATTGGCGGAAGTTTCCTTCCACTCGTTAAAGAAAGAAGTAAAGCCTTCATTCTCTTTTTGTCTTAAGATTTCAAGTAGTCTATAGTCGGTTTCGACTTGAATATTACACTTATCTATCAATGAAAGCGTTTACAATGGCATCCCAAGTAGAGGTTTTCTCTTTGTCAAGGGAAAAGAACCATTATTGATAAACGTTTTCAAGAGATAAAGAAAACAAGGAATGAAAGACTTTCCTATCAATCCCCTTAATGTTCATTATGGTCTCGAATTCTCTTAAGTGGAAGTAAGGATCATCTGTTGCCTTGAACCTAGGGATGTCATTGACATTGAACTTCTGAGAAAGAAGCTCTTTATCCACCGAGACCCCTTGCGAGCTAATGCCCTGGAATCTATAGTCATTGGATATTTTGCTCAAGCTTTCTTGCATGAGCCCCATTTGTTGTTGTTTCACAGGGTCATTGATTTGAAGGGTTAAAGCCTTCAACACCTTAGTCATGCTAGCCATTTGCTTCTTAAGCTCATTGAATTCTTCTTGACTTGCCATTATCTTCTTAGCTTTTCTTTTCCAACTGACTGGTTTATCAAAAGTTGAACTTGAACGAAAGTGTTGTCCTTGATTAATCGCCCTTCTCTCCTTGACCAAGTACTGTGGAAAGGGAAATTAGGGAAAAGTTTATTTTTTATATTATTTATTTTGACTCAAGCTCTTTTCAACATGGAGGACGTGGAAGAGAATGGGAATAGATTTGACCCCCCCACTCGGATGACGGAAAACGATTCATGCATGAACCTAAGACATGGTCATGGTGTACATACATATTAGTGTGTGCTTTATTAGTCAGTGCAAGTGACATGCTTTGACTCTTATGTATGACCATGGAACTAATTGCTTAGACTCAATTAAGGACTAAATATGGCTACTGCCATTAACAAACTGATCAAACTAACTAAAAAAAATTGCTTAATTAGACTCGTCAAGATGACTCGAGTAATAAAATAGATTGTCGCCAAAGCAACAGAATTGTCGCCGCACACTGAAGTGTAGCGCTAGACGATAGGGTCGTCGCCAGGCGTTGCATAGTAGTGTTTGGCGCCACAGCTCAAACCTCTACGACATTGCTGGAACATTAATCCGAGACTGTTTCCGGTATTTTTACTTTAAAGGGATATGTATATAGTGGTACTAAGTCAGTTTGATTGATTTATTAGACTTTAATTACTCAAATTAATTAATTAATTAATTAATTAATTAAGAAAAGTCCTATAGTCATTCATTAATTTATTTAGACTCAATCACAAGTCAAACAAGTGGTTTGTGTAAACACACAAAGGTTATGCACAAGCAAAGAATGCACAAATTGTCAAGTAGTCACAATATGATGCAATGAGTTTGCAACCTAACCATGGCTCTAGCTCTCTAAAGTTCAGGATATGTGTTAGTTAAAGTGGGTCCATGGTTATGAGTCTGAATGCACCACGCGGAAGCCTTACCTTTGGAAGGGTTGACGCGTGTGGATGGGACCCAGCGAGTTAAACTCGCTTCCATGGTTTGGTGAATTCAACGATCTCGGATGTACCCCTTGTTGCTAGGAGCGTTTGATTGGGTAGATGGAGCATGAATTCACTGAGGGTTATGTCCATATGTAGAACAGATATGGGTTTCAGAAAAGAGAGAAAAACTCAATCAGGAAGTAGAATCGAGCCAATAGTTCTAGAACCAGTCAAAACAAGAAGGCAGAGTTCTGGCTCGGTATTGGAAGAACTTGGCGCCAGACAATAGAGTCTGTCGCCAGGATATAGCCCTGTCTCCAGACGCTAATTTTGTTGCCAGGAGACAGAGCCAAATCATTGGCGACAGGCTCTGTTTTCTAGACGCCAGCTCTTACATGCCTCAACAGCTTTCTGTGTTCTTAGAATTTTCTAGTTTTTGCAGTATTATTTTGATTCTAGTTGTGAAAGATATTTCTCAAATTTCCTACGTGTAAAAATCCTATGTTTTTTACTCATTACGGATGTTCTTTCCAATGAGAACCTTTTTTATGCTTATGCCAATAATGTTAATCAAAATTACGCACATGAAATACTTAGAATTTTTATATGAGGAAGTAAGAGACCGCACCTATCGCCTGGAAGAACCAGACGGTAGGCAGCTGCCTAGAACTTGGAATGTAGATAACTTGAAAAAGTACTATTTCTAAGTACGAATGTAAATACCTCAAATTTTGTCATTTCAAATTTTGTTAATGAGAATATACCTTCATTTCCCAACTTCTTTTTTATTTGCGTCGCCTGTACAAAATACAGAAGACCAATGTATTTGAAAAGCGTCTGTCCCAACAGCAGACGCCCCAGTCTCTCTGAAGGAGCCGACTGCTTCAAAGTAGTCGTTCCTACGAATTTCTTTAAGTTTATGACAGCACTTAACGAATATTTGCTTAATTCTTTAAAAAGGCCTAAGGCCAGATAAAATCATTTTGAGGCCAATGGTCGGATATTAATAAACAAATAGAGGCCAAATGGTCACAGTCTGCTCCAATATGAGTATGACCGTCTACTCCAACATGAGTCAGATAACCGGCGACATCCATTCGCGGAATTCGTCGAGGAGAAGCATCTCCCATTTGGGTGGCACATTGCTCTTTGAATACATCAAGCGGCCCTACCGAATGCTAAGGCAGCATTCGCAGTCGTTTGATTTAATAGAAAGTGAAATCTAAAAGGCCAGAATTTTTTAACTGTTCTAGCACAGTCGGAAAAGGGTCATTGTTTCATAAGTAGAGGCTATTGAGGCATTAAGCCGGATGTGCCTGTTTTTGCTCTGGGGAAAGACAGGCGGAAAATTTTTGCTAATCTACAAGTTAAGTTAACTTATGAGGCTTTTGGCCAGATACGCCTGTTTCTGCTCAAACGCAGGACATGCAGACTATTACTTACGAAGAAAACAAGCTAAAATACTTAGCAGATTAAAAAAGAGACATGTGGGTCGGATGCGCCTGTTCTTTGCTCTAAGGGCAAGACAGGCGGATTATTCTTCTTAAGAAAAATTAAGCTAAGTTAAAACTTAGCATCTTATCTCGACGAGGCCTATGGCCGGATGCGCCTATTTTTAGCTCTTGGGGCAAAACAGGCGGAGGTTATCTTTTTAACAAATTTGCTAAAAAAAGAATTTTGTATTTCGTTTGTCCCAATGGCCGAATGAAAACAATTATTCATTAGCTCCTGATGGCCGTCTGTCGCGTGGTTTGGGGCAATCACCATAGTGATTGATTGACTTAGAAACCATGCATACTCTTCCAAGTATCAATAATTTCTAAGTCAATCAATCCAATCAACCGAAACCACTTGACATCCGTCCAGGGGTAAGAACATTCGCATGGTATACAGGTTGTAATACTTAGCCAAAAAACATGCAATGAAAAAATTTTAAAGGACAACAATATGAATTAACTTCAGCCAAATGGCCGAAAGTCCTTGAATTAAAAAGCCCAATCGCCACCAGACGACTGGGTAAGATTGTTTGCTGGCAAAGCCAGAGAAATTGTTAATTTACCCGCCCCTTGGTCGGTAAAGATACACAAATACACGGCGCACAGGCCGTAAAGATAAATATATGGCCATTCGGCCGCAGAAAGACAGGTAAAACTTAAAGATCAGGGGAGCTTCTCACCATCGGCATCCGCGTTTTCCTCCGGCTCATGCTCTCTATTTTCCTCACCCTCCTCCTAATCATCCTCCTCCTCGTCCCCAGATGAGCCGCCAGACGAGCTAGACTCCCCTAAGGCACTCTTGGCAGCCGCATCCTTCTCGGCCGCCTCTTGAGCCTCTCTAAGGAGACGGGCATTGAACTCGTCATTACCTTATCAAACTGGACCTTCCAGGTTTGATAATCGGCAGACGACTGAGCAGCTGCCCAGGCCGCACGCATGATGACTTCGTTGTCGTCCATCATTTGTTTGACCAAGGCTTGTTTCTCCTCCTCCATCAAGGACCTATACTTGGTCCGGAGTTGTTTCTCCTGGTTGCTCAGCCGACCTCTAAGTCTCTTGACCGTCGCCTCTAGGCTAGTCTCTTTGGACTCCGCCTCCTTGAGGTTGTCCAGCTGCTCGTTGAGGCCCTTGACCTGGTCCTGGAGCTCCCTCACCCGCTGCTTGGCCGCGTCCAAGTTCTGCTGAACTTGCAGGTTGGCAGACGCCTGGGAATACTCAACCTATACCGCCCGAAGACTGCTACGCCTGTAACTTCCTCTTATTCCGCCGTGATAGACTTCTGTAAGCTAGAGAACCCCATCGAAGATTGCTTCGCCTGAAACGACCTTCTAGCGCTTGTGACCATCTTCCGCAAGCCAGGGAACATGATCGAAGATGACTTCGCCTGAAATCACCACTAGTTCTTTGTGACAACTCTCCGCAAGCTAGGGAATTCTGTCGAAGATATCCTCACCTGAAGCTATCCTCATTTGTTGCGATAATATTCCGAAGAAAATTTTCGAAGACCAACGCCCGTCGATCTTTTTGCTTTTGCTATGTCTGTACGTCGGCGCTTTTGCTGCTTGTGAATTGTGAACCAGTACATTGGTGCTTTTCTGAATTGTGAACCAGTATGTCGGTGCCTCCGATGAGCCAATTCTTAGGCGCTTTAAGCTAAGTGAGACGATCATTCATCAATTCGATCACTTTATGCAATTGTAATCAAGCCGATTACTAAATCATGTTAAATTGCTTAGAGGGGCTAACTGGCATACCAAGGAACCCAAAAATGCTGTAAGAGGTCAAAATAATCGTTTTGAGTGGCTGAGCGTTCTGCCGCCGCTAAAATATCTCTGGCGCCACAATGTTAGCTCTAACACCAGGCGCTAAACCCTAGAGTCTGGCGCTAAATCTTGTTGATTGGCGCTAGAGTCGGGATTTCTGTATATATCCCTCCTCTTCGTCATTTTCGCTGCTGCTGCTCGTTGTTCTTCGAAAATCGCCGCTGAGCTTCTCTTTGGTCGTTCTTGCTCGTTTCTCAACCAAATTCGCTAAAATTTGTTGCAAAATGTAGCTTCTTTCATCTTCTTTCCCGATCTATGTAAGTTTTCCTCAATCTCACTCCGGTTTTGATGAATTTTGCATATGTTGTTCACGAATTTCTTTAAAATTCAAACTTAAATTTCTTAATTTGCTTTGTTTGTCAAATTTTATGCCATGAAATTGCTTGATTATGTTTATATATTGTCTTGGGAGTAATTTGAGACTTGTATGACTCAATTTGGTGAAGAAAATAACAAATCACCATTGGTGGACCTCTTAAGGTCGGGAATACAATGTGGCTTGTTCTTGATGTTTTTGCTAGAAATTCTTGTCCAATTTGTCACAATAATTACCATAGTATTGCAAGAAATTGTTTGGATGCTTGTAACATGCCGTGTATGCTCAATTTGAAATTGTGCTCTGTTTTAGTACTACTTACTCTGTTTCTTACGAACATAGTATCATGCGGCTAGGCGAACCTTAGATACTATAGAACCTTAATTTATGTTGATTTTGCACAATGTAGTATGACTAGACAACGAGGTTTGGTTTCACGTTCCCGAGACACACGACGGGAGCATGAGCCCGTAGAGGAGGACGCCGACCCGTCCACTTCTCTCGATCCCCTCTCGGAGTGTGATGAGCGGACTTTGTACTTCTCCCTTGTCCACCGCATTTCTAAGAGGGTGCGGTGTGGGATTACTACTGGTAGGACGCATTACCATGGCTGGGCAGCGTGGGTGACCTGTACAGGATGCACATCGGCGTCGACGGAGAGGTGAGACTTCTCTGGGAGTCTTGTGGGTTGATTGCGATGTTCGAGGCTGCGAAGGCCATGGTTGCTTCTTCTAACAAGGGTCACCGCGTGGATCGCGCCCTGGTGGAGTTCTTCTGGGACACCACCAACACTTTTCACTATCCTTGGGCGAGATGATGGTCACCCCGACCGACTTCAGCCTCATTACGGGATTGGAGTTTATTTCCACTTCGCTGTCGTTTGACAGCAACATCAGAGTCTTCTCTCTTGAGGTTGAGGAGCTGTTGGGTCTGATTACTGTCCGGGCTCGTGGTGGGGTAGAGGCGACTCAGTTCAGCGCAAAGGGTATTCGCCGATTGACTCTGACGACGACTTTTGAGGATGATGCGACCACCCAAGAGCAGCGGGTGCGCATCTTTGCGCTTATCTTGCTGTCAGGGACGTTTTCCCCTGACAAGGGCAGTAGAGTGCTGCTTTACTACCTGCCTGCGGTCCGTGATCTTCAGTTGATTGGGACTTATGACTAGGCCAGCTTGACCTTTGCTGATTTTGTTCGAGCGTTGCGAGACTCGTGTCGACACCGGTCCTTCACGGGGAACGTCGCTCTGTCAGCCTTCTAGAGAGTCGTAGAGGTATACTTTATCTCCCATAAAGTTTAGCTCTAAGCTTTGGTTAGCACTTGTTGATACTTTTGTCTTTTGTAGATCTGGTTCTACGAATACTTTCCTTCGGTTGCGCCGACAAGACCGTCGCCACGTGGGTTTTTCGGAGAGCATCTGTTGGGGAGGCCGCCGCATTGGGATTTCTACAACTTATGTTCGAAATCAGATGCTATCGGTATGGTTCTTTGCATAGTTGAACACTTTTGTATTATCTTTAGTAGATTCTTATCTCATAGGCATTCTTCGAGGAGCCTGATGTGTAGTACCGGCCGTGGAATGGCTTGGTCGTCCCTGGGTTAGCTGCGCAGTACACTGCTGAGCGTCGCTTCTTCTTAGGGACATATGGAGCGATTGCGTACCTTGGAGAGAGGGTTTCTATTCAGCATTCCTCGGATACTTTCGTCATTCCTGCACCTCCGCCGCATTATATGTTCAATGACACGAGGCTGGTGAGCAAGTCGGAGAGGGTTGGCACCCCTTGGCGATCTCATGCGATCTCTAGGAAGTGCTATGAGGAGGAGCTGCTGCCGCTGTTAGCTCTAGCCTCTATTCTGTCTGAGGAGGTGGCAGTATGATTTTCTTATTTTTACCTTTTGTTAAGTAGCCCCCAAGTGATATTTTACTGACTTTGATTTGTTTTTGTCAGGCTGGGCCTACTGAGTTCGTGCCACCTTGTATGTCTATCCACTACCAGGAGACATACGGGCCCATCGAGGAGATGATTCCTCCCGCTCCTAAGGATGAGCGCTTCGTGGAGCGGTCGATTCCTCGCCACCAGTCTCGGATAAAGCTTATTTATTTGCAATTTGTTCATATATGTTATGCATTATTACTACTTTATTTCTTTGATAGTTCTCGCACGAGGTGGTCACGACGATGGCACGGTGTATAGATGCCTTCCAAAGCCAGCTCGTTCGGATGAGGAATGTGGCTACGTGTCGTCGCAACGATGTTGTTCATGAGGTAGCCTTTCTTCTTATTTCTGCATTATTGCTTCTATTTTGATTGTTTCTGACTTGGTTTCTTCTTGCAGGGTCAGCCCATTCCTTCTCGTACCCGGACGAGACTTGAGGTCCGAAGAGACTTGGTGAGGTCTAGCTCGAGACGTCGCCGTACTGGCTCTGGCGGTCGGGGTGGTCGTTTCGAGGCTTCTCGGACCGAGGCGGTGTAGGGCTCAGGCTCTTCATCTGAGGGCGCACGTGCTGAGCCGGTAGGCCAGGGAGAGGCTACCTCGGATCCTAGAGGTGGTGGGATGTACGAGGTCGCCTCGTCATCGCAGTAGCCTTCGCAGCCTCAGCCTCAGGGCGATCTTGGGTGGACGGGTCCTGTGCTGAGTTTTTCACCTCCCGAGGAGACTGGAGCTGGAGCTGGTGGAGAGGTTACTCCTCGTACTACGCAGTTCTATGACATGATGGGCGTCTCTCATCATCTGCGTCCTCTTGCGCCGTAGTCCATTCACCTTGTATAGAACTTTGCATAATTGACTCATTTATTAGACATATTTGTATATACATATTACTATGATTTTATTTATTTAGCATTTGTTTTTTTATTTTTATGTGCATATTTGTGTGTGCGAAGAATTGTGATAATTAAAAATTTTGCGCAAAAATTCCGTCATTTTTATTATTGATGGAGGGTATCCGACTTTCTTCTCCAAAAAAGAAAAAAATGAAAAATAAAATATTGGACTTACAAAAACTTAAAATTAAGTGTAATTAAAATCCAAAAGTAGAAAATATATAATTAATATATTAATTAAAAGGGTATAAAAAGGATTCGAATCAGCAAAAAAAATACGCGGTTTTTGAAAATCTCGCTGATAAGACACGTCAGCGTCACGTGGCGCCACGCGTTTTGTGTTGGCGCCTGACGCTACTGCTGGCGCTTGGCGCAAGACTGTGGCATTTGGCGCTGGTGAGCACTGACTCCGAATCCTTTCCAGATTGAAACTGTGTCGATGTTGTGTATAAATAGCTCCCTGGTATGCCGATTTTCTTCATAATTTCAGCAGATTAAACATAGTCTTAGCTTTCGAAAAAATAATCATGTCTTTAATTACTAAGAGTTTTGCTAACATCACTCACGAATGGTGTCGGTCTGTAACTGCCAAGGAGAGAAAAGAATTAGACTTTTTTCATATGGGGGGTATTTATGGTGTCAAGGGGGTAGATCTTGATATAGACTTCATTAATACCGCCTTAGAATATTGGGATGTGGATACTCATTGTTTTAGACTAGGGTGTGATGAAATTAGCCCTTTACCGGAAGAAGTCGGTGCTATTTTAGGCTTCCCTGCATTAGATCTTGCAGTAATCCCTAGAATAAATGAATATTATTATAAAGATTTTGAGCGCTTCTTTAATTTTAGAGACAAAGATCTAACAAATATTGTAAATGGTTGCATAGTTAATTTGAAAGAATTTGCACGCCATTATATTTATAGACCTTATTCTGAATCTTTTCATGTTTATAGAAGAAGGGCTTTTCTCTTTTGCATGCTTAACCAATATCTTCTCAGTAGTGGTAGAACTAATGAGGGTCAATCAATTATATCAACTATTTTGGAGCAGATTGAATCTGGGAGAAATCCAATGCCATTAATTGTTGGAGAGACTATGCTTAGTCTTGATGAATTGAAGAGAAATCCAAAAGCACCTTTTTGGGGCTCTCCAATTTTATTACTGGTAGAAAAATAATATTTTTAATTACAGAAATCAAAAACATATTTTTGTATAGTAATATTAATTTATTTGCATTGAATTTTTTGCAGATGTGGTAATGGAGAGACTAGAATTAATTAGTCCTCCCGACAATGTTGAAAAATACACTCCAAATTGCTTTGTGAGAAGAAAGAAACGCTTCTCTAAGATGGGGCACCATGAATGGAAGAAAGTCTTTGCCTCTTGCAACTTTGCCATCAAGTAGGTCATCCCTTGGTGGAAAATAGAGAAGATGGTTGGTGTCAACAAGCAACCTTTCTGTCGTCTTCCAAGCTTAACCAAGATGACTTTTTATTATCCCTGCAGGGTAAAAAGACAGTACAACCTACTTCAAACAATTCCTTCTGGGGATCTTTGTCGTCCCTATGAATTCCCTGTTTCACAAGAAGTAGAAAAATTTGATGCATATTGGAGCGCTAGACCTTTATGGGAAGTGATTACCCAAAAGGTTCCTCCTTCCTTGCCCAATGATGTGAAGAGGTGGCTTCTCAAGAAACCCTCAAAGGAAATGAAGAAAAATCAGAGTAAAACTGATGTGAAGAGTCGTCTAGGTGACAAGGTAATTCCCGTTAAGGAACGCTTGGGTAAAAAGGTTGAATTCAAAACACCTACGATGCCTAAGAAGAAGAGCTCTACAAAAGACAAAGGGAAAAGAAAAGCTGACAGTTCAGAGAAGAAGGCTTGGACAGAGAAGAAACATGAAGTCCTAGCTAAGGGAGAAACTATTTACTTTAAAATTGAATAAAGGTCCTTTAAAGGATGCCTACTAGCTAAAGCCATGGATGATGAAGAGGATGTAGATAAAAATTGGAAGAGAGCAAAGAAAGAGAAGAAAGATTGAAGCATTGCTTAACTTTCAATTATTAGACTTAGTTTAAAATTTAAAGTTAATTTGTTTTATTAAGCTTTATTTAAATTCCATCAATAATGTAATTTGTTAGTTTATTTTATTAATGAAATTTCACCTTTTTAATTAAATCATCTCTTTTAAACTTAATTTATTAAAGCAATGAAAACAGAAAATTTAATTTTCCAGAAATTTTTTTCGAGTACGGAAGTCGAAAATTTTCCGAAAATCACCGAAGTATTCCCAGGTGCTCCAAAAAAATGGCGCCGCCTCTTTGCGACTGTCGCTGGCTATGGCAATCTGGCGTTAGATGACAGACGCTGTCGTCTGGCGCTAAAGCTCATCGGCCGGTGATGGAGCTTTTTCTGTGACGCCGATGCTTCGTCGATTTTATGTCGAATTTATTTTTAAATCTGGGATGCGAGGTTTGCAGAAAGTAAAGTGGCTGCACCCGTAAAGGGTGCCTACGTATCCTTTCCTAAGGAATTAGGCCAAACGTAGCACTCTTGTGTATCCTACTTAAGTAATTATGGGTAGTACTTTTTAAGTTGGTCAAGATTTGTCATGTTCGAGAACTCATTGCCATCCATATCAGTTAATGTTGCTGCACCTCCTGATAGGATTGTTTTGACAATATAGGGTCCAGACCAATTAGGCCTAAATTTGCCCCTTAAATCTAAAAAATTCTTCCTTAATGCTTTTAACACCAAGTCTCCTACTTTGATGTTTCTTGTCTTGACCTTCTTATTAAAATGCCTAGCCATGCGAGTTTGATAGCATTGAGTATGATGTAGAGCTTCTAGTCGTTTTTCATCAAGTAGAATTAGCTCCTCACATCTCTCCCTAGTCCATTCACCTTCATCGAGTTTACTTTCTAATGCAATGCGTCGAGATGGTATCTTTAGCTCTACAGGTTGTACGACATCCATTCCATAAACAAGGAGAACGACGTATTTCCTGTTGATTTGCGAATTGACGTGCGATAACCCCAAAGTGCAAAATGGAGTTTGTCAGGCCAATCTTTTTAATTTTATGTCATTTTCTCGATGATAGTCTTTAGATTTTTATTAGTTACTTCAACTGCTCCATTTGCTTGAGGTCTATAAGGAGAAGAGTGATGGTGTTGAATGCCATATTTTTGTAACAATTCTTCACACTCGGCTTGAAAGTGAGTTCCATTGTCACTTATCATTTCATGTGAGACTCCATATCGACAAATAATATTCCTTTCAATAAAGAGTGCTACATGTTTTGAAGTGAGTTTAGCATATGATTGTGCTTCGACCCACTTTGTGAAGTAATCAATTGCTACTAGGATGTATTCATGGCCTCATGTTCCTGGAGGAGTAATTTTACCAATAATGTCAATTCCCCATGTAGAGAATGGCCATGGTGAAGTGGAGGTGTAGAGTAAAGATGGAGGAACATGTTGTAAAGTAGCGTAAATTTGGCATTTAGGGCATTTTTTTACATATTGATAACAATCCCTATTCATGGTAGTCTTATATTATCCTTCACGCATTATCTTTTGGACTAGCATTTTGCCATTAATATGATTTCCACAAATGCCTTCGTGGACTATCCTCATATCTCCCTGAGCATCTTTTTTTCTACACATAAGAGAGCTCGACCCTTAGGTACCCTTTTATGCAACTCGTTGTCTATGAGTACGTATTGGGAAGCCAAGAGTCTTAATGCTTGTTTTTCTCTTTTATCAGTATGGGGAGGGTATTCTCCTTTGGTGACGTAGTTAAGTATATTTGTATACCACGGTTCTTCTTCTTCTTCTTCTTCATCTTGGCTCACTTCATCATCTTTTATAGCTTGAATATTAGCCGGTTTATGCCTTTTTTCTATAGTTAGAGGCATTTGCTCGATTTCCGTAGGAATCCTAACCATTGAGGCTAGTCTTGCCAAGGCATTAGCAAATTGATTTTCCTCTCTTGGTAGATATGTGTATTCTACCTTTTCTAACTGATTGGTGAGAGTTTCCAGATAAGTTTGGTAAGGGGCTAGACTTTCGCTCCTTACTTTCCATCTTTTAGAAATCTGGTTGATGATCAATGAAGAGTCTTCGAATATTCGTAATTTCTTCACTCCCAAAGCCAAAGTTGTTTCAAGGCCTACCACGCATGCTTCGTACTCAGCAGCGTTGTTAGTAACGTCGAAAACTAGCTTTATGGAGATTGGAACATGCTCTTCCTTAGGTGATACTAGTAATACTCCAATGCCACATCCCTTTTGGTTTGAGGCTCCATCGAAGTATAAGGACCAAGAATCATCTTCTGTGACCATCAAGTCTTCGTTTGGAAATTCATTGTCGTGTATTGGCGTTGAATCTTCTACTGGAAAGTCCGCTAGAAAATCTAAGACCACAGATCCTTTGATAGCTTTTTGAGACATGAATCTTACATCGAACTGGGCTAAGTTGGCTATCCATCTTGATATGCGCCCATTGAGTGTAGACTTCTCAAATAAATACTTGAGTGGATCCATTTGGGAAACTACAAAGACTGTATGCACGAGCATGTAATGTCTTAACTTAGTTGTGGCCCACACCAATGCGAGGCACAATTTCTCAAGTGGTGTATATAGCATACTTCATACTCGAGCATATTTTTACTTAGATTAGATTGCATTTTCTTTACCTTCTACTTCTTGTGCAAGCATGGCTCCCATTGTTTCCTTGGTGACCGTTAGGTACAACCTAAGAGGTATTCCTGGAAGAGCCGGTGCTAATACGGGAGGATTTGCGAGATAGGCTTTGATCTTTTCAAAGGCTTTTTGATACTCATATTCCCATATTACTGGTACATTCTTTTTAAGCTTCTTGAATATTGGTTCACATATTGTTGTCAATTTTGATATGAACCTACTTATGTATTGCAACCGGCCAATAAATCCTGGAATTTGTTTCTCGGTTTTGGGCGGTGGCATTGACATGATTGCCTTGATCTTGGTTGGGTCTATCTCTATTCCTCTAGAGCTTATAAAATACCCCAAAAGCTTGCCTGAGGTGACTCCAAAAGCACACTTGGATGGATTCAACCTCATGTTGTATTTCCTTAGCCTTTCAAAGAATTTTCTCAAGGCTACTTGATGGCCTGGGCGATCTTTTGATTTTACAATCATATCGTCCACATATACTTCAACTTCTTTGTGCATCATGTTATGAAGTAAGGCAGTCGCTGCTCGTTGGTAAGTAGCACCCGCGTTTTTCAACCCGAATGGCATTACCGTGTAGCAGTAAGTACCCCATGGTGTTATGAAGGTTGTTTTCTCCATGTCTTCTTCTGCCATGAGAATTTGATTGTATCCCGCGTATCCGTCCATGAACGAGAGAAGTGCATGATTCACTGTATTATCTACCAAAATATCGATGTGTGGTAAAGGGAAGTCGTCCTTTAGACTTGCCTTATTTAGATCTCGATAGTCGACACACATTTTTACCCTTCCATCCTTTTTCGAATCTGGGACAACGTTGGCCACCCATTCGGGGTATTTAGATACCCCGATAAAAACTACAGTTATTTGCTTTTGAACTTCTTCTTTTATTTTAAGAGCTACGTTGGATTTCATTCGATGTAACTTTTGTTTTACAGGTTTCATTCCTGGAATTAGTGGTATAGTGTGTTGAGCTATTTCTCTATTAATACCTGGCATATCTTCATATGACCAAGCAAATACATCGATAAATTCTTTAAGTAGATTGATTAAATCTGTTCTTTCTTGTTCATTAAGTGTTAATCTAATTTTAACTTCTCTTTTAATGGTTGAATCATTTGAGATATCAACCGTATCAGTTTCCTCAATTATCGGTGTTTTCTTTTCAAGTGTTTTCATTGCTTTGATAATTTTTTTGTCATTTTCATTGTTAATTAAGCAATGCTCGTCATCTTGGGTTAAAGAAAAGCACGAGGAGTAAGCGGAAGAAGACATACTATTGAATTCAGAAATCATTACATCAAAAAGAGAGATGTCCTTAGGGACTTGATTGCTAACTATCCTTGGGGAAGAGATAGAAGAAGGGGGTGCTACAACTAAGGACTTGGGTGACTCTATAGGAAAAGACTCTGACTCTGACTAAGACGACTCTTCAAACATAGATGACTCTTCAAACATCGGTCCTTGCCCTGTGGTTATGGAGATTTTCCTTCCACTTGGAGTAGTCACCTTGATTGTTTTGCGCCACCCTTGTATTAATCCTTCTGCTGTAGTAATGAGATTTGAGGAGTCAAAATTCTCGCTTTGTAGGACCGTTTGGATGAGCGAGGAGTTATCCTCTATGTACTTCGGCTCGTCTTTTTCTCGCCCAAATAGTAATCCCATGACATTAAAGTCAAAGCATGGGGATGCTTTCTCTTTGTGGATAGGAGTTGGAATTTCATCTAGAAAATAGCAATCTGAGAAAATTTCGAATCCCGGTTGCCTTATGCCATTTACAACAAAAGGTTCGGGAAATTCATAGCATGGATAGTCCTCTCCTTATTTTATGAATTGTCCATTGAGAGTAAGAGGATACTAATCCATTGGGATTGCTTTCTTTTGGATGTGAGCATTCCTACGCACCTTATATTATTCTTGGGCTCGCTTGAGAGCTTCCGGAGTCGGTTCGAAACCAAGTCCGAAAGTATCTAACTTAGGGAGGCCAGGTAATTCCAGCGGTTTTTCTATTCCTTTCTTCTTTCCTAGAGTCATTCCAGGAAAATACCCTTGTTTCTTTAGAATAGCATTTATTGTCATATTGGAGTGGGGGTTGTGGCGGAGAGGGGTCCTTTCATCCTCCTCGATTAAGGAGACCTCTTCATTAAATCCCCACAAATCTTCATCGTCTTCATCGTGCTCTACATTAATGATTGGATTTTCTATAGCTTTAATCCTCATGGGTGAAGCATCGATCGTGATAGGAATTCCTCCAACTATGGCTTTTACCTGTTGGTGGAGAGATGAAGGGACGACCTTTAGGTCATGAAGCCAAGGGCGTCCTAAAAATAAGTTGAATGAAGCTTTGATATCTACACTTGAAATGTAGTAGCATGTTCTATTGCTCCCGCCGTTATATTCATGGTAATCTTACCAAGATCTTGACGACGAGTGTTGTCATAAGCTCTTATCCCTTGTGTTGATGGGGTTAAGTCTTCATCCCTTATGCCTAGCATCCTCTCAGTTCTGAGTGGACAGACATTAATTACCGATCCATTGTCTACAAGAGTCATTGGGACGTTCATTCTCTTGCAAACTAATGTGAGGTTTAGTGCCTTATAATTCTTGTCACCTTCTGGAGGTAAATCTTTGTCAGAAAAGGTGATCAAGTTGATAGAACTAGGGAGATCACTCGTAAGGAAGTTAGCTAACCCCTCAGGAGTGGTGTCAGAATCTATCCCTATCTTATCCAAGGCATTCATTACTGCCAACCTATGTTCTCGAGATGTTGCTAGAAGCTTCAATACATTCATCTCAACCTTGGTCTTCTTGAACTGCTTGACAATATCATTGTCGTCTATGATATGTATGTGAACTTGCGGTGTAGTCGGCATAGGTTGTGTTGAAATAGGAGGTTGCGTTCTCCCAGATCTTGTGAGGATGTCTAGAGATGAATCCTCTTCATCCCGAAAATCGCTTATATATTGGATATATGACTGAAAGTGGACGTTCTTCCATATCCTTAAGATAGACGTCTTCATCATCGCTGTCCCAAACCCCATTGATGCTAATGTCTTTTTCTTGTGGAATTCGGACTAACTTTTTATCATCAATCATTTTCTGAATTAAATCTTTAAATTTAAAACAGTTTTCAATAGTGTGACCCCCTGATTAATGGTATTGACTATTGACAATAGAATCTATCTGTCCTCTTTAGCTATTCAAATGGTCTCGGTTCGAGAGGTTTGACCTTACCACTCTCGGAGAGCATTTTGAACATTCTAGCGTATGAAGTCCCAATTGGAGTATAGAGCTTATTACTCTTCTTGGGTCCGTCAATTACTTGTAGAGAGAAGGGTTTCTTCTTCGTGGGTGGAAACTTATCACACTTTTTATGAAGCTCCTCTACTTGTTTCTTTGCAACTTTGAGAGCTTCACATGACAAACTTGATCCTTCCCACATGGACCATATAAGCATCCGTATATCTTCTTTGCTTGCTGGTTTAGGAAAGTCATCCATGGCATCGAAAAAGATCTCCTCCTCTTCTTTAATAGCATGAATTTCTTTAATTGGTTTGATAAGAGATGAGAGATCAACCTCATTTTCTTCATTAGAGATGGCAAAGAAATGAGCGAGAGGTGCATTCAATGCTTGGCTTCTTACCGGCAGGAGGCAATGGCAGTTTGTTGTTATCAATTAAATCTTGGATGGATTCTTTAAGCTTCCAACAATTTTCAGTAATATGGCCCCTACCTTGGTGATATTTACAATGTTCATTGGGGTTCCAGTTACCTGTCCTCTTCTCAACTAGTGGGTCCCCAAATAGTCCAACAGGAGTTATAAGACCTTTTGCATTTTGTCGGTCAAATGCGGTGTCATAACTCATACCTATAGGAGTAAAGTTCCTTCTAAATGGTTTCTTTTGTCCTTAGTTGTTCATATAAAGGACTCACTTAAATTAAAGGTGCTAACATTGTTTGAATGGGTGGTTTTGGAAGAAGAAGGATTTTCGTTCTTCTTGCCTTTCCAGCCACCGTTGGAGTTACTATTAGCAGCTTTCAGCTTAGCCATGTCGTCTTCAATATTAATTCCAATGTCATAGACGGCCTTGAAGGTATGGAGATTATTTTGGTATTTGAGATGCTTGGAGTACTTCTCTTGAAGGTTCTTGATGAACAACCTCACAGATTCTTTCTCGCTTGGTACTTCAATCATCTTAGCAGAGGTTTCTCTCCATTTGTTAAAGAAAGAAGTGAAACCTTCATTCTCTTTCTGCTTGAGTATTTCAAGTTCCCCATAATCGGTTTCAACTTGAATGTTGCACTTGTACCTATTAATGAAAACATTCACTATTGACTCCCAAGTAGAGGTTCTTTCTTTCTCAAGAGAGAAGAACCATTGTTGGCAATCGGTTTCAAGAGATAGAGAAAACAAAGAGGGAAACACTTTCTTATCAATACCCTTAATGCTCATTATTGTTTCAAAAGCTATTAGATGAAAGTAAGGGTTATCAGTTGCTTTAAATTTCGATATGTCATTGGCATTGAACTTCTGCGGAAGAAGATCCTTGTCCACCAAGACCCCTTGTGAACTAATTCCTTGAAACTTGTAGTCACTAGACAACTTGCTCAAAATTTCTTGCATGAGGTCCATCTGTTGTTGCTTCACAAGGTCATCGATTTTGAGGGTTAAAACCTTCAACGCCTCAGTCACATTAATCAATTGGTTCCTGAGTTCATTAACTTCCTCTTGAGTTGCCATTATCTTCTTAGCTTTCCTTTTTCGAGCGATTGGCTTGTCAAAAAGTTGAACTTGAATAAAAAGGTTGTCTTTGATCAAACGCCCTTCCTTTCTTGACCACGCGCTGTAAATTAAACCATTTTTGTTTTAATGACTTGACTCAAATTGACTTTGACTTTACGGGTTTGTAAAAAGAAAAAAGCAAAAATAGGGTGTATTTGTTTGGAATCAAGTATAGGGTTCAAACAAGTGGTTTAATTAGAGGATTAATATCTGGCTTACCCCCCTAAAAAATGACGGAAAAACACGCGCATACAAGACTTACTTAGACGTGGTCAAAGTGTGCATACATATTAGTGTGTGCTTTATATGGTGAGTGCAAGTGACATGTTTTGACTCTTGTGCAAGACCATGGGACTTAGTGCCTAGACTCGATTAAGGACTTAAGAAGGTATTAATATTAATAAAAATTAATCGAATTGATTAGCAAACTGTTTAATTAGACGCAAAGTGATGGCTCAAGCAATATACCGAACTGTCGTCAAAACGACAGGACTGGCGCCGCACTGTGAAGTGTAGCGCCAGACGACAGAACTGTCACCAGGCGCTACACTCCACAGAGTGGCGCAGCAGTCCAAGTCTCGGCGCCATTGCTGGAACGTCGATCTGGGAATGCTTTCGGTATTATTACTCTACAGGGTATGCCTAAAGTCCTACTAAGTAAACTCTTATTAAATTATTAGACTTTAATTACTCAAATTAATTAATTAATTAATTAGGCAAACTTCTTTTAGTCGTTAATCATTTTATTTAGTCTTAACACAAGTCAAACAAACGGTTAGGGAAAAACACATAGAGTATGCACAACAAAAAATGCACAATTAATCAAGTAGGCACAATATGATGCAATGAGTTTGCAACCTAACCATGGCTCTAGTTCGCTAAAGTTTGGGATATCGGTTAGTCAAAGAGGGTCCATGGTTAATTGTCCAGATGCACCGCGCGGAATCCTAACCGTGAAGGGTTGGAGCGAGTTGATGGGACACCGCGAGTTAAAAACTCGCTTCCATGGTTTGGTGAATTCACTATTCTCGGATGTACCCTTTGTTGCACAAAGCGTTCAATCAGGTAGATGGAGCATGAATTCCCAGAGGATTATGTCCATATGTAGAACACATATGAGTTTCTGAAAAGTGAGAAAAATTCAATCAGGAAGTAGGATCGAGCAAACAGTGCTAAAAACTGGTCAAAATTAGAACGCATATTTCTAGTTCGGTATTGGAAGAACTTGGCGCCAGCAAACAGAGGTCGGCGTCGTGATTTGGCTCTGGCGCCTGGCGACAGAAGCTGTCGCCTGGCACCAGAGTCAAAGCATTGGCGCTAGACTCTATTTTCCGATGCTAGTTCCTACATGCCTCATCAGCTTTTTGTGCTCGATAAAATTTTCCAGTTTCACACAGCATTATTTCGATCCTAGTTGTGAAAGATATTCCTCAAATTTCCTACGTGTAAAAATCCTATTTTTTAACTCATTACGGATGGTCTTTCCAATGAGATCTTTTTTATGCATATGACAATAATTTTAATCAAAATTACGCACATAAAATACTTAGAACTTTTCGAGTCTCATCCACTCATTCTAAATCATTGCCGAAATAAATTTCAGGAATTAAAATAGAAATCCTCCCCAGCGGAGTCGCCAAACACTGTAGGGAACATTTCAAGCATTATCCCTAGCTTGAACCCCACTGTGATCATACACTAAAGTACGGTGGCGTCTAAAGGGAAAGAAGATAGAGCAAAAGAGTCGCTAACAAGTTTTAGGGACTAGTAAACCGTTCATGAGGTGAAGGTTACACCCCTTAACGATCCAGGAGATCGTCAACTCAATAGGTCTAGAACCATGACTGGTAGTTCGGGGATGAAGGTACAAATCCAACCTAAAAGAGATTGAACCTGCCCTAATAATAGGCCTCTACTTTATTCTGATCGTATTCATGTGCGCTTTCTGACTAACATGCAATCAATAGGATTAACCCTAAACCTTTTTATCTATGTTGGTTGAATATTAATGCACAAATAAAACTATTATTGGCGATCACTTGAATTATAATCAAATTAACCCTAAACAAGATTATTAATTATCTTATTAAGCGTTATTACAAGTACAAATTCCCTTTAAGCATGCATAAAAGGCGTGATCAAGCAATAACAATAATAGGGGGATAGAGGCTAACCCCGAGAAGATACAGGCGGTGATTGACATAAAGTCACCCCGTACTGTCAAGGAAGCCCAGAGGCTTACCGATTGTTTGGCTGGGCTTGGGAGATTTCTCAGCCGGTTAGGTGACAAATGCCTTTACTTCTTCTAAGCAATCAGGAAGAAGACTAGTTTTGAATGGGGAGATGATGCTGAGGCGGCCTTTCAAAAATTGAAAGAACATTTACACTCCTTGCCAAGGCTTGTTAGGGCTTTGCCAAAGGAGACGCTTTATATGTACCTAGTCGTCTCAGATCATGCCCTCAGTGCTGTTCTCCTTGATGAGAGAGACGACAATAAACTCCCGGTCTATTTTATTAGCCATGGAATTAGAAATGCTAAACTCCAATACCCCATGGTTGAAAAATTTGGCCTTGCTCTTTACATGGCTATTAAGAAGTTGAAGCCATACTTCTTGGCACATTCGGTGGTGATCTACATAGATCAGCCCCTCAAGCGGCCAATGACAACTATGGACTCATCCGGGAGAATGCTCAAATGGGCTATTAAAATGCAAATTCTTGAAATCACCTATGAATCAAGAAAGGCAGTGAAAGTTCATGCGTTTGCTGACTTCATTGTCGAAATGACAAGGGCGGTTGCTCCGGACAACCTTGATTAGGTTTGGAAGGTCATGTGAACGAGATCTCTACTATGAAAGGTTGTGGTGCAAGCATAATTTGTCAATCTCTAAAAGGAGAGAAATATGAGTATGCACTATGGTTTAAGTTCCAGGCCTCAAACAATGAGGCAGAATATGAAGCCCTACTAGCCGGTATTCACATATGTAAGGTGGCAAGGGCAACAAAAATTGACGCCTGCTCAGACTCTCAGTTGGTCGTTAGCCAATACCATGGTGAGTATGAAGCCACCCATCCGGCTATGATCAAATATTTACAAGCGTTCAAAGCCGAAGCTGGGACACTTGAAGAAATCCATTTAAGTTATGTGCCCCGGTCTGAAAATAACCAGGCGGATGCTATGTCAAAACTAGCACATCCGCCTCCCGTGATACGCCTTGGTAAGTCTTTTGGAATTAATGGAAAAATGAAGTATATTTGATGATGAGCCCATTGGAATTCTAGACCAAAGTTCTACTTGGATGGATGAAATCCAAGCGTACCTTATAGACGGCACGCTCCCTGATTTACCCCAGGAGGAAGCCGTACTGAAAAAGTGTGTAGCAAACTTTGAGATGAGAGAAGGAGAGCTCTTCAAGACGGGTTTTCAGAAGCCCTTATTGAAGTGTGTTACCCTGAAAAAGGGGAGAGAAGTTCTCGAAGAATTGCATGTGGGATACTACGCCTCTCATGTAGGCGGCGGATCCTTAGCCGTCAGAGCTACGCGGCATTATTTCTGGCCCACTCTAGAGTCAGATGCCATGGAGTTTGTTAAAAAAAAGTGACAAGTGTCCAATATTTAGCAAGCTTATCCATCGCCCGGCTACTGACCTGACGGCAATTAACTACCCGATCCCGTTTGACAAATGGGGCATGGACATTCTAGGTCCGTATACTCCTGCACTAGGCGAAAAACGCTATATTCTTGTGGTTGTGGATTATTTCACCAAGTGGGTGGAAGCAGAGGCGGACAAAGGCATCAAAACAAAAGATGTCATCTCCTTTATCTATAAGAACATTATCTCCCGGTTCGGGGTACCTATGTCTATGGTATTTGATAATGGACCAGAATTTGAGACGCCTTGATGAGTGTCATTTATGGCACTCATTTGGTTTTATTTAGGGTGAATTTCATGCTTTTTAATAGCTCTTTTCCCTAGCTTTTCCTCAATTTTACTCTTTATTTCTTTAGTTTGCATTTTCTTAGTTGAATTTCTATTTGCATTTCTTGGTTTATTTTGTTATTTTCTCTTTTATTTGCTTGTTTTCTTTCATTTTTCAGGTTAAGGTCGTTATCCAAAGATTCTTGAGGCCCCTTCCCAAGTTTGGCATTGATTAAGATGCCTAATGTTCTCCATTTGAAGCTCAAGCATGGAGAAGTGCAAGTTGCTAAAGATTTTAGGCCGTGCTTTCAAGCCTTGGGGGCACAAATTCTCGTGTTGAACCCATAATCATGGAGTTTGGAAGCTGCAAGGTCCCGTGTTTATCAAGAGCATTGAGTGGAACGCACGAGGAGCATTGACATGATAGTGAAGAGGGCTTCCCTGGTCCCAAGCGCGGGCGCGCTTGTCTGAGTCTCTGTTTCGTACCCAGATTTGCGCAGCCGCGCTCTTCCTTATAGTTGGTCGCGCTTGTACACGTTTATTTGGGACGATCTAACTAATCTCTCTTTGTTAATTTTACTATATATAGATTTTTATTCTATTTTTAGACGAGAAGATTAGAGAGTTCATTTTTTGAGAATTAGAAGAGGAATTTTAGATCATTTTGTAGAGAGAGAAACTCTAGATTGTAGAGAGAGAAGTTCTTGATTGATGATTGAAGATTGATGATTCTAGCATTTTCTCCATTGATTTGAAGCAATTTTGTAAGGATTTCTTTTACTTTAATGCAATCTTTAGCTTATGATTTCAATTTTTTTGTTAATTGTTCAAGTTTGAATTGAATTACTGATTGAATTAGTTTTATTGATATGATGATGATGAATTTGTTGTTTAGCTTAGTTTTTATATTGATTTCCATGTTTTGTGAGTATTTTTCTTGCTAGGGGAATGGTGAAGCATATATGAGTAATGGATTTATGCTAATTAGGGGAAATTGATGGAGTTGATGTTGTGATTAAATTGGTTTATTGATTAAGTGCATGTGTGTGATTAATTGAAGAGTAGCTAATTTTGATTGTTACACTAGAATGCATTGTGAGCTCACATTGATACGGAAAATTGATTTGTGGCTTGCTTTTGTCGATTGAGTAGGTTTGCAAGGTTCTTAGTTAGAGTCTCTCGTAGTTGACGCTAGCTTGACCTCAAGGAGATAAGCCTACCATACTCTCTTGATTGCTTAATTGATTTTCCCTCGCAACACTCTACTTAGTCATCTCCAATCCCAATTAGTTAAATCCATTCCGAGTATATGTGGATCCTAAACCCTAGTGCTTGACATTATTTGACTCTTGATTGTTTAATTGCTTTGGAATTTTCACACCTTACTTCATTACTTCGAGATAGCTTAGCTTTAGCATTAGCATTCATCTCCCATTCATAGTGGTGCGACCCTCGACTTACTCCTATGCTAGGTATAAGGGTGTGTTGAGAGATTACAATTTTTTTTTAACCGAGGGAAGATTAGTTTTCAACTACCTAGTCTCCACTCTTGATCAAAATGGCGCCGTTGTCGGGGAATGGTGTAGGCGTTTGCTATTATTGTTGAGTCTATTTTTCTTAATTTCAAAAATATAAAAATATTTTTCTCTTTAAGCTACGTATGTAGCCGTGCTATTGATATATGCTTGGAGTTTTTTTGTATGTGTAGGATAAGAGGAAGGACTTAGTGCCATTTGATCCGGAAATCGAGAGAATAATAACAAGGATAAGGGTTGCTAATTGTTCTTTGAGTCCAATCTCTCCAAGAGAGGAAATTCACCAAGAAAGAGAAGAGGAGGATCGAGTAAGCATGGGAGCTAATCCAATAGTTGCTTTGAAGGAGTTGGGAACTCCCGACTCTTATAGATTTGAGAGTGGCATAGATCCACCACCAACTCCCGCCAATGACTTTGAAATAAGGCCGACGATTATAAAAATGATTGAACGATGGCAATGTAGTGGTGCCAAGCATGAAAGCCCACTAAACCATCTCAAAGAGTTCGAGAAGTATCGTAATACCATTAGGGTCAATGGGGTTTCTCAAGTATTCATAAGGCTCAAGCTATTTCCGTTTTCTCTAATCGGAAGGGCCTTGGAATGGTTGGACAAGGAAGTGAAACCTAATTCTTTAAGACTTTAGGATGAGGTTACTAAGGAGTTTCTTTCCCGTTTCTATCCTCAAAAGAAGACCGCCGAGGCAAGAACTCTAATCCAAAGTTTCAAGCAAAAGCCTAGTGAGAGTTTGTATGAGGCTTGGGAAAGATACAAGGAGTATCAACAAGAATGTCCTCATCATGGAATTCAGACTTATCAAATCATACAAATTTTCTATGGAGGATTGAGCCCCCAAGGGAAGTCGTGTCTTGATGTCGGAGCCGTAGGCCTTATTATGAACAAAACTGAAGAAAAGGTTGTAGACATAATTGAGGATGTAGTTCGTCACTACATGGATTGACAAGAGGGAGAGAGAGAGTCCATAAGCAAGAGTGGTTCAACGGTTTATTCGGTTGGTCATCTCAATGAATCAATAACTTGTCTTCCCAAATCTCAAACTTGGGAAAGGAGATGACATTGATTAAAGCCAAGCTAAAGAGTGCCTCTTTGATTGCACCAAGTCTTCCCTCCCACATAAAAGGGAGAGGTACACCTTCTAACTCTACTCCTCCTTCTACCTCGAGTAATATGACAAGTGGTTGTGTCTTTTGTGATGTTTGTGGGTCTTATGACCATGATTCTTCTAATTGTCCAAATGCTTTTGAAAATTGTGATGATGTTGAAAACAATGATTGTGAGCAAGTGAATTTCGTTTCCAATAACAACAATGGGAAAAGATTTGATGGTCCAAGGAATTTTGGGAATAGAAATTCTCACCAACAAGGTAGTTTTGATAACTACAACAATGGTGGTTATAGGAACCAAGGAAATCAAGGTTTCCGAGGTAACTATAACAACCAAGGTTATAGTAATCAAAACCAAAGCCAAGGGTATGAAAATCAAGGCCAATCTCATGGCTTTTGTGGCTAACACCAAAATTTTGGTAACAATCAAGGCCGAGGTAATTGGAACAATCAAAATAGGGGAAATTTTCAAAACAACAACCATAGGGCACCCCCACCCGGATTTGCTCCAAGACCTCAAGGCAATGGTGATAATTCTTATGCTCAACCCCCAACTTCCAAGACTACCTTAGAGGAGATCATTGAGAACCAAACCAAGATTTTGAACACCTACATGTCGGTGAGTGATAAGAAGTTCAATGAGATGATGACACACAGCAAGATGCTTGAAACCCAAATCACTTAACTAGCCAACACTTTGAAAAATTGTGCTAGCCCTTCTTCACTACCCTCTCAAGGAGTTGATCCTAAGAAACCCGTTTATTCTATCACCACAAGGAGTGGAAAAGTGCTTGAAGAGAGAGTTTCTAGGAATAGTGAGGAGGATGAGAAGAAGAGTGATTGTGATTCAAGTCAGGAAAAAGAGGAAGATGTGTCAAAGAGTGTGAGCAAAGAGGGAGTCCATGAGAAAAAGAAGAGTGTTGAGAGAGTGCATGAGGAAATGAGAAAACCCGACCTTCCATATCCCTAAAAGTTTATAAGGAACAAGTTATATGAACAATTTGGGAGATTCCTTGACATGTTGAAGGAGGTCCATCTTCTATCCCTCTCACCGAAGCTATGACCCAAATGCCTAGATATTCCAAATTCCTTAAGGATATTTTGAGTGGTAAGAGAGAGTGCAATGAGATAGATTTGGTAGAGCTTGGTGAGTGTTGTAGTGCATTAATTCATAATGACCTACCAAAGAAAAAGAAAGATCCGGACAATTTCTCTATTCCTTGCAAAATCAAGAGTAGGTTGTTTTAAAATGCATTGTGTGACTTAGGTGCTAGTGTTAGCATTATGACTTACTCGATGTTCAAGATGCTTAATCTAGGAGAGCTTCTTCCTACGAACATGATCTTGTAATTGGCCGATAGATCTATTAAGTTCCTAAAAGGAAGAGTTAAAGATGTTCCCGTTAGGATAGGTGGTTTCACAATTCCCGCAGATTTTATTGTGATAGAAATTGAAGAGGATGACCACATTCCTATTATTCTAGGGAGACCGTTCTTAGCTACCTCGGGTGCTCTAATAGATGTTAAAGGAGGCCTTATCACTTTGAGGGTTAGTAATGAAAAAGAAAGTTTTAAGCTAAAACAAATGCATGAATCCTTATCTTTTGTGAAAGGAGTCATGAATGATAATTCCCTTCGTTCATTGGATAATGTGTGTGTGATTAATTCTTCAACTAACGGTGTTCATGAGATTTTTGATGATGTGCTTGTGAAGTTCGATGGCATGAAAGTTAGTGAAGAAGAAAAGCTTTCAAAGGCTAAGGACGAAGAGGTAATTGACATTCCACATTGGTTTGAGCTTTGTCCTCAAGAGCAGGAGGATGGTTCCAAGGAAGTGGATGGAGTTAACCCGTCTACAAGAAGGAACAAGGCCAAGAAGAAGGCAAGGGCTTTTAGGAAGAAGCGAATGAGATTGAAGTTGAAGAATGAGAAGGTTGTTTTTGAAGTTCAAGCAAATGAGGGTTCATCAAGAAACATTGAGGAGTTGCTACAAATTTATGAGAAGTTTGTACTTTTCGCCACTTTTAGTAAGGTGGTGTCCTTTGACCCTCCATGATTTGGAAGAAGGGTCGAGCTTAGGACCATAAGCAAGCGCTTCCCGGGAGGCAACCCGGAGATTTCTACCTTTTTCTTTTAATTTCTATTTTCTTAATATTCTTTCTTTTATTTTCTTTTATTTCACTTGTTTTCTTATGGAATTATAGGGTAAATTCATGGAAATAGATTAATTCAAATGAGCATGAGCAATGGATAGGTGTTTTGCGGTTTTTGATGTGAAGTATGTTCGAATTTATCGAATTTTGAGGTAACAAGGGTAAGAAATATTAGTGAGGTAAGATAGGAAAGTTGTGCTAAAATTTGAAGGAAATTTGAACTTGGTGAGTTCATTGTGGTGCTATCATTATTTTAGGGATGTTGAACCCACATGCTTCATGTTTAGAAACTGATCATTACGATGGGTTCAAAAATCCCAGGATGATATTGAACGAAAAGCCCACTGATGAACGCACCAAAGAAACAAAGAATCATATTGTCTATATGGCGCGGGCGCTCCAGGGGAGGGCTCGGGCGCGCGCAACACGGGCGCGGGCGCGCACCCTTGCAGCCGCGCCTTTACCTTCTTCTTTCCCCTTTCTTTTCCTCATTTCTCCTTCTTCCCTATCACATTCAAACGCATCTCACTCTCAAAACCGCACAAACCCTAACCCCTCTCATCAAATTTCATCACACAATCAACTAATTTTCAATAAAAAATCATCGAATCTTCCCACATTTTCATCCTTTTCAACAAAGACTACACTATTTCCATCTATTTAAACCTTCAATCTCTCTCATCCATTGTTGAAGTAAATTGGGGCTTTTTCGCTTTTTGAGGGAATTGGTGGCCAAAACTTGTTCAATCTTGCATCTTATTGTGTTTTTAGCGACTCGAGCTGGGTGGTTAGGTGTCTCCCACGGCGGAGGTCTCGTATACCAATGCTTTTGGATCGGTAATTCGCGAGATTCTCCCAGCAGCAGAGGAGGAGGAGGACATACCGCATATTCCTAACACAGTTGAGTCGGTATGTTTATTTCGTATATGTATTTGTTTTTATATATTTTTTCATATACGTTTGTTTGTTAACAAGTACCGCAAGAGACCGTGAACGGCATGGTGAGGACTATACCGTGAACGGCCCTCGTGGCTTTATCATGCTGTGGTCATCGGATGGTCGCGGTAAGTTTATTTCTTTTTCTTTTATAAAAGTTATTACATAATTTTGTGTAATAATCTTTGTTTGGATTTCGCAGGATGTACATCAGCCGTTTGGGAGTCGCCGAGCATCCTAACATCCTCTTTTTTTTGGAAACATATGTACATATTTTGTTTTGTATATATATTTTATTTGTACATATGACACATATTTTATATGTCATTATTTTTCATTTGTTTCCATAGTTTTTTTTTATTTTAGCAAAAAATTTCCTAAGGGAGGGAAAGGGTTCCCGATTTACCCCCCTTAAAAAAATAACAAAAAGGAACAACGAAAAGAGGAGATGAAAAGGAAAGTGAAAAAAAAGGAAAAAGAAAAAAGAAAGAAGGAGAAAAGGAAAATAAGAATAAAATAAGAAAATAAAAGAAAAATAAAAGAAAAATAAAATGAATATTCATAAGATTTCGTATGACACAAGAGTTAACAAAATTTAAGCGTATGATTATTCATAAGATTTCGTCAATATTCAGTTATTATGGAGTTCAAAATACGTAAATAAATCAAAATGACATGTCGCGACAGACTAGGCGCGCACAACTGGATGGCTTGAGCGCGGCTGTCGCGCACACGTGAATTGGTTGCGCGCGCCACCTGCGTGAACTTTCCTTAGAGCGAAAATTGATGAAAATTTGCCCCTGTTGGGTCTATTTAAGCATGATTTTGTGTAGGATTTTGATCATCTCGCATTAATTCGCTTAGTAGTGATATAAAGAATTAAAAAGAACTAATTTCTCTAAATTCTTCCCTTCTCCCTTTTTTTTTTACATTGATCAATGGCAATAACCTTTGAACAACGGTTGAAGCAATGGGTCACTTCCCTTTCAACAGAGGATAAACTACCCTTCAAAACATACCACCTTGACCCTCTATTGAATTATATGCAACTTGTTATAAACTTTGATTTTCTCCATGTTGCTGTCAATCATTGGGACTCAAACCACCATCTCTTTCTTTTTAAAGGGGATCAAATTGTCCCATTACCTGGCGAGTTTGATGCTCTACTAGGCTTCCCTACAAATACTCTCCTTGTGACATATGCCTCTAACTTGTCAGATCCCAAACCAGTTTTTCAACGATTTTTTGGTTTGAGTGACAATGATATGGTCAACATTGGAAAAGAAGAAAGCGTGGATTTAGTTCAATTTATTGAACATTTCGTCGCCCCTCGTGACAAGTTGACTAAACAATGCTTTAAAATTCGTGCTTTATGTTATTATCTTGTTGTCAATTGTTTACTTAGGACAGGTAAAGAATGCGGAGATTATTCCATGGTGTCCATAGCAAATAGAGGGATGTCATTCACCCGCTCATTTAGATTTGGCGGAAATCGTTCTATGCTTGAATCGCCTTAGAGGAGACCATAACGAGAATGGTTTCACGGGAAGTCCACTCCTATAACATGTACGTTTTTTTTAAGCAGCACAAGTTGGGAAGTTGCGCTGGCTTGACCAGCGCAATCATCTCCGATGCGCGTGGATGGGCCGCGCAGTTAATTTTGATACGCACGCCTCCTGCTTGTGTAATTTAGCAAATTAATTTTCTGCATTTTTTTCAGATTTGGCTCTTGGAGCGGTTGCGAATTATTGAACAACCAGAAAATTTTGAGGCTCATGGAGTGAGAACATTCCCCGGACGTCGAATTCGCTACAAACATAAGGATGAAGAAGAATGGGCGTCGTTTTTCTATCATGGGGTTCCCAACATACGCTTTGTGTTTCCTTGGTGGAACGTAAGTAGTATGGTTGGGAATAGATTTAACTGTCTTTATATTAGACTTTTAGGCCTATCTAGTACTACTTACATTTTTCCTTGTAGGGTGATGAGACAATACTGAATGAAACAAGTTATCCCCCTTCTGGATTGTGATGCTCCTAATGATGTTATTTTTAAACATGAAAGGATCCCTCGTTGGATGGAATATTGGTCAAGTCTCCCTAGGTGGGTAGTACAAAGTCCTAATACAAGCATTGTGTTATCCTCTTTCTACAAGGCTTGGATGAATGCGGCGGATTAGGGTGAGCTAAACAAGGCTCGATCACAAAATCAAGCCACCTCGGCTCGCAATTCACCTAAACCTTTGATGCATTCAGCCACCACTACTCCTCCTAGTGGCCAAAACAAAGGAGTGAGAAGAAAATTAGTCTTCTCATCTCCTAAGGCTCGTTCAATGGACCCTAAGAGAAAGGCTCCTCCTAAACATGCGCAACAAAGGGTGAAGAGTAAAGAACCTTCACCAAATACTCGCAAGAAGACCCCAACAATTGTTAAAGGAAAAGGTAAACAAGTTACAAAGGCCCCAATCCCCAAGTTGAAGAACAATGTTTGTGTTAAAAAGAAGAGTGAAGGAGAAAGCTCTAAGGTTGCTGAAACTACTGCAATGGAAACTACTCCTCCGTCTAATTTTACAATTGACGATATAGTAAAACCTTAGAGTGTTACACAATATGTCATTTGTTTGATTTGAATAAAGTGTAATCACTACTTTTTTTTTAATTTATTATCTAGTTCAACAATGCCTCTTGTTTTATTTTGAATTTCGAATGGAATAATATTATATATATATATACGATCGAATCATAAAGATTGCCTACGTATTCGTATTACGAAAGCGGGTCTTTAATTTGCGTAGTTCTTTGCAATGTTTGTATTATGTTGTTATTTTTGTTAAACCTCTTATGTAGAAATTGAATGAAAAAAATTAATGAAACTTTGTTTAATAATTTAAATCAAAGATTAATTTTTATTTTCGAGTATATGTTATTTTCAATAAGCGCCCTCTTTTTTATAGTATATAAAAATCACAATTTTATTCTCGCGCAAAAAAATTATGGGTTCGTAGTTCGTCATTAGGTGGCGGGCGCAACATCTAAGATTGCGCGAGCCTATCGCGCACAACTAATATAGTTGCGCGTGACATCCGAGCGCAATTGTTTTAGTTTTACGCGACACTTGTGCTACGAGCGTTAAAATTTGTTTTTTCGCATAATTACCCCCCCAATTGTGAAGAGTTTTTCCGTGGTGTTCGAAAAAAAACTGAACACTTGAATGGTATATGTTTTGTTTTTACAAATTACCCTCTTAAGTGTTATGAACTTTACCATGTTATTCGGTAAAGTAGGTAACACTTAGAATCTTTTAATTGAATGCTAAAAAATGATTTATTTAATGAATGAACGAGTTACCTGGATTTCATATGTTTTATTTTTTAAGTCGATCAATGTTCATTAGTTGTCGAATTTCATCACCTCCAATATCCATTAATCTGACAGCTCCTGATAGAATTACAATTACACGGTAGGGCCCTATCCAATTAGGTTTGAATTTCCCTCTTGGATCGGTTGGTGGGCCTCTAACCTCTTTTAGTACAAAGTCACCTTCTTTGATATTTCTGGGTCGTACCCTTTTATTAAAATGTCGCGCAATGCATCGTTGGTAGACTTGTACATGATGCAAAGCTCTTAATCGTCGTTCATCAAGGAATAACAGCTCTTCATACCTCGCTCTTAGCCATTCAGCTCCCAGATACCACTTTGTAACACCCTAGAAATTCCTTTCTTTTAAAATACCTATTTTGCCCAGTTTAAAACTTTGAATAGGAACATTTAAGGTATTACCTCCATCTGAAAAACGGCTAAGGCAACTACCAAAGACACACAGCGGAAGACTAATTTCAAAACCATTCAAAACAAGTCAACTTGAAAAGTCAACCAACAAAAGTAAAGTCAAAACCAAAGTCAATCGAAGTAAAATAAAATCAACCTACAACTTGGAACCATTATAGGCCCTTATTAAAACCAAACCAACTTCAAAACTTTTGCATTAGTCTCATGTATAATAATAATATAAATAATTAAAGCATTAAACACATCATATACTTATGGAAACTAGCATGATTCGCTCTTTACTTATGCCCATTCATGAATATGCTTCATCACCTGAAAAAGTTTCTCTTTACTTGTTTCCACTACTCTCCATTAAAAAGGGCTCATCATAAGGCCAAGAAAAAGACAAGGCCAGCAAACACACAAAACCATACAATCAGCAAAGCAAAGTACATAAGCGTAATTAACACACTAACATGCAATTACCTATCAACACACAACTTACCTTATTGCACCTGTTTTTCAAGCATACAACATTCACAAAAATTCTCAACTAGACAACTACATAATTTATTTAGCGTTGATTACGCATTGAACGAGTTTCCTAACTAACCTCCCTCAATAAATTAAGGTTATTGACACGGGAGCTAACCGTGCTAGCACCAATAACCACTCGTAAGTGGCGGAATTCCTGCGCATAATAATAATAATAATAATAATAATAATAATAATAATAATAATAATAATAATAATAATAATAATAATAATAATAATAATAATAATAATAATAATAATAATAATAATAATAATAGTAATAATAATAATAATAATAATAATAATAATAATAATAATAATAATAATAATAATAATAATAATAATAATAATAAAAGGAATGAACATCGTCCTGTACTCCATTAGAAGTTATGGTTTAATATAAAACCCCATAACTCTCCCCATATGTTCATACTCAAGGTATATATTTTCCAAGAGTTTTGGTGCGTAATCTCTTTCACTTTACGTTATTTACATATTATTAACTTGGTAGTGACTCTTAAACCGTAATCTTCAATCAACAATAATTATTCAAACAATCAAACATACCAATTTAATTCTTGAATAATTAGTGACCACATAAAATTTAATGTTGAACCCTTTTTAAATCTACCTCGGTGCCAGTGACACCTTAAACGTAGTAAGCGCCACAAATTCTATCCCTCGATGTTAAAAATAGTACACCTTAAGTGCACTACGGCACCAACATATAATTTATTCTTTGTGTACATAAACACTTACATAGTTCCTTTCCCATGCTTAAAGCATCAATAAAAATTATATTAATCATAATAAAATTCCCTTATAATATTCCAAATCAAATTAAACATTTAGTTTAATTAAACATGCTCTCTAACATGCCATAAATAAAAGTGTGGTTCATAAAAAATATTCCAAACTTTAATTTTCCATCTATTAATACATCAAAAATAAATCGTGCTTCATAATTCAATCACCAATAACAACCATATCATAATTTCCATTCCAAATCTAGTATGATACTACTTGTAATAAATTAAACACATTTATCATGCTACTACATCAATAAAATTATTCTGAGTATGCGAACGTACCTTGTATATGATCTGAAAATCTCCACGACTAATAGAAATCACTCACTTTGAAGTCTCCTAAAATTTAAAATCATAGAAGAGTATTAAAATTCTCTCTAAAAAAATTTCCAGCAATATATACCATTATTATGCCCCTCATAATTTAATTAAAATAGGCTGAAATTATAATTAAAACACCACACTTTAATCCCAATTAATGGGTAATTGAAATTCCTTAAAGAAACTTGATTTTTAATGCACTATCAAAAATTCCATCATTATAATTTAATGAAAAATTGTTGTAATTAGGCCTTAAAACACTTAAATCAAAGGTTTAAACCATTGTATATCAGAATCCTTCAATAATTAATAATTAAAGAATCTAGGGTTTCAAAAATTGGGGCTTTTCAATTAAAAATAAAATCTAAAAATTATTTTACATGATACTCATAATTAATCATAATCTTATAACAAAACTCGTAATTAATAATTACATATAGGATTAAATTGGTTTTTAAAACAAAAGATTAATTTTTTTTTTTCGAATAGAGCCGAGCAGCGACAACCACTGCCGGCTGCTGCGAGCGTCGGTAGCTGTCTGCTGCTGGTGGTGGACGGTGGCCTATCGGTGGTGGTGCTGGCCGACGGTGACGGTGAGGGCCGAGAAGGTGAAGGGGAAGGGAAAAAAAGAAAGAAAAAGAATTAGAAAAATAAGGAGAAAGGGAGATAAGTTTACCTTGGGTTTTCTAAACTCTAGGCAATGTTTGATTTGCCTCAACTATTGAATACTTAAACCCCTTCTCTAGAAACCATTCTTCATAAACTTTCCCTTTTTAACCTTTCCTAATCCCTTCCCTAATAAAACTTTACTAAAATAAAACTTTCTTAAAATAAACCCCAACTTAAATAAAATCATTAATTAAATATGTCCCATAATGAATCAAAAATTATTTAAAGATATTAAAATTATAATAATTTTGAAAACTGACAACAGAAAAGTAGAAACACCTTTTTCCCTGAAAACCAAAAATGATGCCAAACAAGCCCTTTTCGTTTATAAAATATTTCTAAGCTTCATAATATGAATAATTAAAATAATTTAAATAAAACATTCCAATTTATTTAAATACCTTTCAAAATACTTATTTTAAATAAAATACATATAAAAATACAGGGTATTACACTCAAGTCCTAATCAAACAACACACATGAAAACTTAAATTAATCACTTTAATCTCAACAATCAATCAACATAATTCTCAAATCAATCACAATCTATCAATCATACAAGTTTCACCCAATCCCTATCCAAACAACTACTCAAGAATCATCATCTTATCAACAAGCAACTAAGAAATCAAGAATCAACAAGATATGAAGGACAATTACACTAATCAAGAATGAAACATCAAAATCAAATTATACAATCATGAAATTAAACAAAACAATAAAATGAGATAGAGTTAGAAATCCTCATTGATTGATTCTGGAGATGTTCAATACAATTGTTACCTTGGTTCTTCAATATCTCAAATCACCATTGAAATCTCTCACTATCTCTCTCTAAAACTATGCCTAAACTAACCCTAAAACTAGAGAGGGAAACTCTAAACTAAGATAAAATTATGATCAAAATTATGTCTAAATTTTCCTTCAAAAATCGGGTCTTAAAGTATTTATAATAGGTAGGAAAACAAGCTCGAAATGAACCCGGAAATAGGGTTGTGCGCCTGTGCAGGTAAGTTGCCCGCTCGCGCAAGGTGGACTATGCGCCCTCTCCTCCTCGACCGCGCTCTTGATAAACTAGGTCGAAATGGACCTCGATTGTGCGCCCGCACAAGATGAAATGCGCGCCTACGCACCCTGAGCAGGACACTTGTTTGGTGCATGCATGATGCGAATGGTGCGCCCCTCATGATATTTAATACGCATGACAGATTCAAATGGACATTACGGTGGGTTTAACACAGCGGTTTCATGAGAATGCGACTTGAGAGCGGAAGATCTAGAATTTCGAGCATGTCATATTCTTACATCTTGAGCTTTCCGAATTCTATAAGCTTGCTCCATAGGTATCTTCCAACTTAGTAAGCAACCAATATATCTGATGAGTGTCATTTATGGCACTCATAGGGTAGTCTTTTAGGATAATTTCATCCTTTTTTCATGCTTTCTTCTCTTATTTTTGGTCATTTTTCCTTTAGTTCCTCTCTTTCATTCTTTCTTTGTGTTTTTCATGTTTTCTTCGTGTTTTCCTTTTATTTGGCCCTTTTTCCCTTTTATTCCTTTCCTTTGTTTGCTCTTGTAGGTACCTAGGAGTTGTCTTTGCAAAGGGATTAAGATGAGCTATATTGACTAAGCAAGGAGGAAGCAATCTGCTCAGAGAGGGCTTGGAGAGGACTTGGAGAGGGCGTCAGCCTTTGCCAAGTTGTCGCGGGCGTGGGTTGTGTTGCACCAAATTAGCCAAAATTGACCAGGAACTCACCGTGGTCTGGCGGCGGGCTCCCCACGGGCGCGGATAGACTGGTGAGAGCGCTCCATATTAGAGAGACCGCGACCCTCTGATTACTCTTTGGGAGTAGGGGATTCGTCGCGCCCTCGTCGCGGGTGCGGTGGCTTTTGCTGCGGGCGCGGGTGTTGCCTAGACAACCCGTGGAGTTTGTTATGGGTTCCGAACCCATTTCCCCGCGAGCGCGGGATTTCTTAGAGAGGGCGCGGGGATCCTGTTTTCCTTCTTTACTTATAAATACACTTGTAATTCCTTTTTGAAAACTAACTTTTAGATAATTTTCATTAGCTTAGTTTTAGAGAGAGAAGTTAGAGAGATGTTAGAGAGAAGTACTTGGATTTGGATTTTTATTTCAACATTGGTTCAATTGTGCTTGGATTTCTTCATCTTCAATCATTAATATTAGTGAGAATTTCTTCTTTTAGCTCATCTCTTTACTTTTTTTTTATCTTAGATTCATGTTTGATTTCCTTGGATTTGAATTTGATATTGTAGTTGATGTTGTTTTCTCTTGATTTTGATTTAGAATGATGATCAATGCAATTTCTAGTGATTTGTTCTTGAGTTACACCATGATTAGTGAGTAGATTAGTTGCTAGGGAGAAGGGGAAGCATGCTTGATTGATGATTTGTGCTAGTTGATGATCATTGATTGATTGAATTGTTGCAATTAAATTGGTTGACATAGTTTTGCATGTGATTAATTAGATTAGGAGTGATCAACCTATAAGATTAATCTAGATTGCATTGCAATTCTTAATGACATGAACCATCAATTTGAGAATTGTTTTAATTGATTGAGTTTGATTGTGATTTTCCTTGATTAGCCATTCATAGTGACCCCTAGCTTGGCCTCTAGGAGATACCTTTTCAATTCTTTTGATTGCTACTATTGTTTGTCCTTTGCAATGCTTGAATCAATTGAATGAACTATCAATTAGCATGATTATTGAACTTGCATGTGAAACCTATATCCCTAGTGTTTAGTTTCTTGAATTACTTGATTAATCTAGCTTTGTTACCATAGTACCAACCATTTTCTCACTACAATCTTCGTAGTAGCTTGACTTAGGCTATAGTTGATACCGACTCACTCCTTTGGGTTCGACCCTTGACTTGCCTTGTACTCGTATTAGGTTGGTTTAGGTTGTATAAATTGTATTTGATTTAGGGATAGACAATTGACGACACGTTTATTCCTTTATCAAAATGGCGCCATTGCCAGGGAGTGATATTGGTACTTAGCTTTAGTTGTTGAGTCTATTTCACTTTAATTGAAATATACAAAAAGATTTTGTTTCTTATGGCTACATTTGTAGTCGTGTTACTAATATTTTCATTAAGTTTTGCATGCATAGAGCTTGTGATTGATCCATTGTACCTTTTGACCCGAAAATCGAAAAGACTCTCTCAAGGAGAAGAATTGCTAGTCCATCCTTGGAGTTTAGTTCCTTTAGTGAAGAAGGATTTGAAGAAGAACTAAGCATGGGAGAACAACCAAGAGTTGCTTTGAAAGAATTGGGAATTCCCGGTGCGTACAAGTTTGAGAGTGGAATTGCTCCACCTACAACACCAGCGAATGATTTTGAAATTAGGCCGTCTATGATCGCCTTGATCGAGAGGAGACAATATAGCGGAGCTAAGAATGAGAGTCCGTTGAACCATATCGAAGAGTTCGAAAAGTATTGCAATACTATCAAAGTAAACGGAGTTTCTCAAGAGTTCATCCGGCTAAAGTTGTTTCCCTTTTCTCTCATAGGCCGAGACTTGGAGTGATTGGATAAGGAGGTAAAGCCAAACTCCCTAAGAACATGGGACAAAGTCACCAAGGAATTCTTGTCCCGGTTTTACCCACAAAAGAAAACGGTGAAGGCTAGAGCTTTGATACAAGGGTTCAAGCAAAGGCTTAACGAAAGCCTTTACGAAGCATGGGAGAGGATAAAGAGTACCAAAGGGAGTGTCCCCACAACGGAATTCCAACCTATCAAGTCATTCAAATTTTCTATGGTGGCCTAAGTCCCCAAGGAAAATCATGTTTTGATGGGAGAGCTGGAGGTCCCATTATGAATAGGACGGAGGAAGAAGTGGTGGACATTATTGAGGATGTGGTGAAGTACTATATAGATTGGCAAGATGGTGAGAGGGATTCAACTAGCAAGAGTAGCTCTTTAGTGTACTCTATAGACCATCTAAATGCGATCAACAACCTATCCTCACAAATGACAAACTTGGGAAAAGAAATGACCGCAATCAAGGTTAGATTGGAAAGCTCTACTTTTTCTCAAGCTTCGAATCTTCCCTCCTAATTTAAGGGGAGAATTACTCTTTCTAACTCTCAACCCCCTCCCTCTTCAAATAATATGCCTAGTGGTTGCTTGTTTTGTGATGCATGTGGATCTTATGATCACGACTCTTGCAATTGTCCTCATGCTTCTCCGGAATGTGGTGATGATTTTGATAACAATGAGAGTGAGCATGTGAATTATGTGTCAAATAATAATGTGCAAAGGTTTGATAATCAAAGGGGTCAATGGAATAGGAATTACCAAAATCAAGGTAATTTTAACAACTATAACCAAGGTGGTGGTTATAGGAACCAAGGGAACCAAGGTTCTCGTGGTAACTATAAAAATCAAGGTTATAGCAGTCAAAATCTAAACCAAAATTATGTTAATCAAAATCAAAGTTATGGAAATCATAACCAAGGTAGTGGAAACAATAATCAAGGTTATGGTCAAAATCAAAATAGGGGTAATTGGAACAATCAAGGTAAGGGCAATTTTAAAAATAATTCTCAAAGGGGTCCCCCACTCGAATTTGTTCCAAAGACTCAAGGTGAAAATTTCTATTCACAACCTTGTTCTTCTAGGACTAATTTGGAGGAAATAATTAAAAATCAAACCAAGTTGTTGAACACATACATGGCCGTTAGTGACAAGAAATTTAATGAGATGATGACCCATAACAAAATGCTCGAAAACTAAATTTCTCAACTTGCTAATGCTTTGAAAGACCAAGAAAACCCTTCTTCTTTACCTTCCCAAGGCCTATAGATCCCAAGAAACCCGTGAATGCTATTGTTACAAGGAGTGGTAAGGTTCTTGAGTAGAGATTGCCTAGGAAGAGTGAAGACAAGGAGGTCCCCAAGGAAGCTTTGGTTGAGAATGAGGGAGATAAAGCATCTTTAGATGAGGTTGTGGTTGAGACACCTAGAGTGGTGACATTAGAGAAAGAAATTGTGAAACCCAAGCTCTCTTATCCCCAAAAATTCATGAGACACAAATTGGATGAGCAATTTGGGAGATTTATTGATATGCTCAAACAACTTCACCTTTCTCTACTTTTCACCGATGTGATCAACCAACTGCCCAACTATGCCAAATTCCTCAAAGACATTTTGTGGGGAAAAGGACTTGTGAGGTTGTGGAGACTATCAACTTGACCGAGAATTGTAGTGCGATCATCATGAACAAAATGCCACCCAAGTTGAAAGACCCCGGAAACTTCTCCATCCCTTGTGCTATTAACAAGATGCAAATTGATAATGCCCTATATGACTTAGGAGCTAGTGTAAGCCTAATGCCATATTCGTTTTATCAAAGACTTGATCTAGGGGAACTCTTACCTTCCAACATTACCTTGCAACTAGCCGATAAATCAATCAAGTTTCCAAAAGGTAAAGTGGAAGATGTTCCATTGAGGGTTGGGAAGTTTGTGTTCCCGGTGGATTTTGTTGTACTTGGAATGGATGAAGATGCTACCATTCCTATCATTCTAGGTAGACCCTTTCTTGCTACCTCGGGTGCTATGATAGATGTCAAGAGTGCAAAGATTTCACTTAAGGTAGAAGATAAGGTCATAGAATTCAATTTGAATGAAAGCATGAAATATCCATGTTCTTCTCTAGAAAATTGCATGATGATTGACTCTCTTGATTATGTTGTGTCTTCCATGCATGAGCACTTGCTCACCTCTAATGATGCTCTTGAGAATGTTTTTGTTGAACAAAGATAAGGTAGGTGCACCATGCAAGGAGATGGCATTGTATGAGGATTTGCTTAATGGAAGAATGGAGGAAGTGGATGAACAAATGTGCTTGAAGATCTCTAGCCAAGAAGCTTTGCAAGAGGCCGCAACAAAAGAAGGTAAAGGTGTGCCTATGGTAGAGCTCAAACCTCTACCATCACACCTTAGGTATGAATTCTTAGGCCCAAATTCCACTTACCCTGTAATTGTTAGTGCATCCTTGAGTGAAAGCCAAACTCAAGCGTTATGTTGTATCTTGAGAAATCCCTAAGGTGCTTTGGGCTATACTATTGATGATCTTAAGGGTATAAGCCCCACTTTGTGTACACACCACATAACGCTTGAGGAAGGCACCATTCCTTCTATTGAACGACAAAGAAAGCTACATCCTCAAATGGGAGAGGTTGTGAAAAAAGAGATCACCAACCTCTTTTGGATGCGGGAATCATATTCCCCATCTCAAGCTTTAGGTGGGTCTCTCCCGTTCATGTCGTTCCTAAGAAGGGGGTATGACCGTAGTCAAGAATGAGAGAGGTGAGCTCATTCCAACTAGGATGGTCATCGGTCGGAGGATGTGTATAGACTATAGACGTCTAAATACATCCACCAAGAAGGATCACTTTCCCCTTCCATTCATTGATCAAATGCTCGAGAGACTAACAAGTTCTATTGCTTCCTTGATGGCTATTCGGGATTTTTCCAAATCCCAATCCACCCCGATGATCAAGAGAAGACAACATTTACATGCCCCTATGGGACCTTTGCTTATAGGAGAATGCCTTTTGGCCTTTGTAATGCCCCCGCAACTTTCCAAAGGTGCATGATGAGCATTTTTGGAGACATGTTGGAGGAAGAAATGGAGGTGTTTATGGATGACTTCTCCATAGGTGGGGTTTCATTTGAAGAGTGCCTTGTGAATCTTGAGAAATGTTTGGCAAGGTGTGTGAAGGTTAATCTTGTCTTGAATTGGGAGAAGTGCAACTTCATGGTGGAGGAAGGAATAGTGCTTGGACACAAAATCTCTCATAAAGGAATAGAGATGGATAAGGCCAAGATCGAGGTAATTGAGAAGCTTCCACCTCCGGTGAATGTCAAGGGAGTGAGATCATTTTTGGGACATGCGGGCTTCTATAGAAGATTCATCAAAGATTTCTCACTCATTGCCAAGCCCCTTAATGATCTTGTTCAAAAAGATGTAGAATTTGTGTTTGATGGTAAATGCTTGTAGGAATTTAATAGGTTGAAGAAGGCTCTAATCTCTACCCCCATTATTCAATCCCCAAGATAGGATCTACCCTTTTAGTTGATGTGTAATGCAAGTGATTGGGAAAATTGGAGGTGTTTTGGGACAACATGTGGACAAGAAGCTTCATGTGTTTTACTATAGGTCCAAGACGCTAAATGGGGCCCAAAAGAATTACACAACAACGGAAAGGGAATTCTTTGCCATTGTTCACTCTTTTGAGAAATTCCGGTGTTATTTGTTGGGTTCCAAGACCATTGCCTTCACGGATCATGCGGCTCTCAAGTATCTCTTTTCCAAGAAGGAGTCCAAACCAAGGTTGATTCCTTGGGTGCTTGAACTACAAACTTTTGAAATAGAGATTAGGGATAAGAAGGGTGCGGAAAATGTTGTGGCGGACCATCTTTCTCGCCTTGAGGGTGATCAAATTCTTGTTGATGGTTCACCAATTGAAGATAGAATGCTTGATGATGTCTTGTATGCCATTAAGGTAAAGGAGCTCCCATGGTATGTCGATTTGGTAAATTTTCTAGCATGTGGGGATTTTCCACCTTCTTTCTCCAAGGACCAACGAAAGAAACTCAAGAGGGAGGCAAGACATTACTTGTGGGATGATCCCATCTTGTATAAATGAGGGGTTGATGACTTGCTTAGGTGTTGTGTTCCTAATAAAGAGGTGCCTAGTGTTCTAAAGATGTTCCATTCGGATCCTAGTGGTGGCCATATGGGTGTTTCCAAAACCTCTACTAAGGTTCTTCAAAGTGATTTATGGTGGCCACATCTCTTCAAAGATTCAGGGAGCTTTGTCAAGTCATGTGACCGATGTCAAAGAGTTGGGAATATCTCCAAGTGGAATGAATGCCTCAACAACCTATTCTTGAGTTAGACGTGTTCGATGTATGGGGGATTGACTTTGTGGGATCATTCTGATCTTCATATGGGAATCAATTCATACTTGTGGCGGTGGACTATGTTTCTAAGTGGGTTGAGGCCATTGCTTCCCCAACAAATGACCACAAAGTAGTGTTGAAGTTGTTCAAAAAAAATCATCTTCCCAAGGTTTGGTGTGCCT
Source organism: Chenopodium quinoa (assembly GCF_001683475.1). NCBI lineage: Eukaryota > Viridiplantae > Streptophyta > Magnoliopsida > Caryophyllales > Amaranthaceae > Chenopodium > Chenopodium quinoa. The sequence goes on along the minus strand of NW_018744187.1, from coordinate 883,219 downwards.
AAGGCGGTGATAAGCGATAAGTTCTCATTTTGTTCACAATGCCTTTCAAAAGATGTTGAGAAAACATGGAGTTCATCAACGCTTTGGCCTTCCATATGATCCTCAAACGAGTGGCCAAGTCGAGGTCTTTAATCTTCAAATCAAGCCTATTCTTGAGAAGACAGTTGCAAGGAATATAAAGGATTGGTCGGACAAGTTGGATGATGCTCTTTGGGCCTATAGAATGGCTTTCAAGACACCTATTGGCACCACTCCATATCGCTTTGTCTATGGAAAATCATGCCATCTCTCGGTAGAGCTTGAACACCGTGCTTTGTGGGCAATCAAGAAGATAAACTTTAATTTAGAAAGTGTGGGGGAGAAAAGGTGGTTGGATCTTCATGAGCTAGAGGAGCTTATACTTGATGCTTACCATTATGCTAGCACCTACAAAGTTCGTTCCAAGGAAGCTCACGACAAGCTTATTGAGAAGAAAGAGTTTTATGTCGGTGATAAAGTTCTCCTCTAAAATTCAAGAATGAAGTTGTTTCCCGAAAAGCTCATGTCAAGATGGAGTGGCCCTTTCTTGGTGAAAGATGTTTTTGCTAATGGTGCCGTGGAGATTTCTCCTTTGGATTCCTCATCTTCTTTTAAGGTTAATGTTCATCGTCTCAAGAAATATTTTGATGGAGTGTTCGTTGGTCTTGTTCACAAAATGATTCTCTTCAAGCCACCTTGAAAGGGTTGTAAACGTCGAGCTAACGACGTTAATCAAAAGGGCTTACGGGAGGCGACCCGGTTTCTCACATCTATTCTCTTTTCTGTCCTTTCTTTTATTTTTCTTGGTTGGTTTTTGTTCTTACCTTTCCTTTTGTTTTAGGTTTGTTTTGTAGGTTAACTTCAATCATTAACTATGGACTTAAGATGTTTGATGAGGATGGAAAAAGAAGGATTTGGAGTGCAGGGGAGAGGGCACCCCGCGGGCTTGGAGAGGCCTCGGGTGCCCTCGCTTTAAAAAAGGGCAAAGCCGATCATGAACTCTCCGCGGTTGCCCCGCAGGCTCCCTGTGGGCGCGACAAAGTCGAGAGAGGGCGCGACCCCTGTTAAAGGTAAAATCCAATTATTTTCCAGTTTGGGTCCGCGGTTACCCCGCGGTCTCTCCACGGGCGAGGGCGAATCTCCGCGGGAGCATCCACTTGGGTTACATAGTAGGCCGGTTTGCTCCTCTCTCTCTCCTCTCTTATTTTTCAATCTCCTTTTGTTTTTCCCCTTTCTCTCTCTTCCTCCTCTCAAAACCTAACCCCCAAATCATCATTCTTACACAAATTCACACAATTCCTCCTTGTTTTCACTCAAATTTCCATCACATTTTCCATCTTACTCCATTTTCATCAACATTAAGTTTCTTTTCTCGCGGGTTTTTGGGAAATTCGAGTCCTTGAAGCAATTTTGAGCTTTGTTTGAGTCTTCAATCTTGGTATACTTCTTACCTTTGTTTTATTTTTGTCAATTTCAATTGATTATTATACATTGGTTTTGGTTTGCCTTGATTAAGCATGACTATGATGTTTACGGTTGTTTGTATGGTGGTTTTGGAATTGTTTTTTTTTGAGATGGATTGTTAATGTTGTTGGTTGTTGTTTGGATTTTTGGTTGTTTTGTTGCTTGTAATAGGTACTTTGTAGTTTGTGGTGGTTTTGGGAGGAATTGTAAAGGTGGTTTGAAAAACTGGTAGTAGTGTTGGTGTTGATTTTTGGTGATTGTGTAGTTTCTTGTGTTGGTTGAACTTGTGACTATGGATTTGTTAAGGAAGGTTAAGAGTAGCAAGAAACGTTCTAACCGATCCCCCAGCTAATCCTCCCAAGGCCAACCTTCAAACACCGAACCTCCTCACAACCTAACTCCTCAAGATGATTCCCCACCTCCTCCTTTACCTCCTCTCAAATTTCACAATCGGTCTAAACATGTCCCAATCTATAACAAAATGAAAACCCAGAAATTTAGACCTACCCGCAACTATCTTCCCGATGATATGGTCACATTAGGAGTTGATGCCGATCTTGGCATCCTACTCCGTAACCTTTGTTTGGATGAGTTTGTAAAGTCATATCCGAGAACCTATTTGGAACCTTGCATTGAGTTTCTCTCTACTATTGAGTATAATAGGGTGGGGGATACCGACTATATCATCTCTTTCCAACTATTCAATGCCAAGCATACCATGAACCTTGTCGAATTCAATAAATCCATTGGCTTCAATCCCAATGCCGACATCTATGAGCCCTTTGTTTCCCTTCTCAAGTCTGATTACAATGAGGTTGCATGGTGGAGAAAAATTGCTCAAAAGAAGGTGTTTGACTCTAAGAATTCGCTTGCTAGTGAGATCATTCACCCAGCTCTTAGAATTCTTCATCGGGTTCTTGGCTATGCCGTGTTTAATAAGCAAGATCTTGGGAAGCTTTCGAGGGAGGAGATCTTAGTTCTTTGGATGGCTACAAGGCCGAATTTGGGGCCGAGGTTGAATTTTGGGTACATTTTTATGGATTGTTGCAAGGAAATCATTAATGAGAAGAAAACGGGTGAGATACATTGTGGAGGTATGATTACGAGATTGGTGTATATCATTTCAAGCAAGAACGTTTCTTGAGGTCTTGCACTCCGGTTGGAGGGAGTGAAGACATGTATCTAGATTTGAAGAAACTTAACACTTTGCGCTTCATTACTAGAACTAAGAGAGACGATGTTTATTCTTGGCTAGGGCGTAATGTGCACCATTGTTTACTCCCAAATCCGGCCGCCACCTCAATTACTCGAGATGTTAGGATTGTTTGGAGGATTCCTATGGAAAATGGGAAAGTTGAGGATGATATGGAGGAGGATGATGATGATGTGAATGATGGTGATGGTGATGATGATGATGATGAGGGAGGCAAAGGTGGAGAAGGAGGAGAAGAAGAAGAACATGAACAACAACAACAACAACAATTTCAACAAGAACAACAACAACAACCGCAGCAAAGAAGAAGAAGAAGACAACAACATGACTACCAAGGAGATTCCTCTCTCCGTGAGATGGAGGCTATGCGAGAGCATATGGAGCGCATGCAATTGAGCGTGCAAGGTATGTATTCCAACCATCAAACTTTGTCTTTTCAAACTAGCGCCCTATATGATGCTAGTGTGCGTAGGGGGGAGGTCACTCCTCCAGTGAACTACCCATATGTGCCGCCCCAACAAGGTCCTGTGCCATCTGAGGGTGGTGAAAACCTCCCCACGTACCCCTATTGGCCCGGAGTTAGACACCCCGGTGAGCCAAGGCGCGACTTCCCAGATGAGTCCGGTCATTATGACTACCGGGTTTCGGGGGGGAGTGATTATCGGGGTGACCCCGACTACTACTATGTTCACCCTACTCACCTCGAGCTCTGTATGCAGCCCGAGCCATTTGACCAATTGTCCACATCCCAACTTGACCTTTTTAAGGGTCGTTATGGGTTCCCTCCCGATTTTATCGGAGGTTGGGATGTGGGTGATGGTGGTGCCGGCCCTAGTGGCCAATAGTTTCCCCCTTGGTTGTTTGATTCCTTTTTTGTTCCCTCCCTTTTTTGTTTTGCATGTTTTTTAGCATCGCGATCGATGCCCTTATTTTGTGGGGAATAAAAAAGGATGTTTTATGGTAGGTTTTGGGGGAGGCACCTTGGACTCATGGGTATGTGCTTGAAAAGGCTTTGGTGGATTTTTCTTGCTTCGCTCTTGGTAGTCTAGTTGGTATGATGTTTGTCTTGTTGTTTTGATTTTGATGATGATGTTTTGAGGTTTCTTTTGATCATGATGATGATGATGGTTTCTTTAGGTTTTTGTGCATAGTTTTCAAGTAAGCTTTCTTTTGTTTGCTTTTGTTTGGAAGTTACTAACAATTTAATTTTGTATATAGTCCTTTTCTTTTTCTCACCTTGCTCGTAGCTTATGCTTTGGTCTTCGAAGCTTCTTGAAGGAGTTCGTTCTTGCCCCTTGGTTATTGTAGCATAGCTTGGACGCTTGGTGAGACCTTTCTTGTTTTATCTCTTTACTTTTATTCCTTTAATTCTCTTGGTTGCTTAGATAAGGATTAGTTTTAGGGGAGTTTAACGGTTCGAGGATGTATGATTATAACACCTAGTGTGTTTGGGGTCTTTGGCAATGTGGCCATTTGTCCGCTTGTATGTCAATTGGGAAATACGTGTTATGATTGCATCTTTGTCATTTTCTTTGTTCTCCTACTTTTCCTTTATCTTTCCTTTCCAACTTTTATTCTCTTTTCTTTTCTTTTCTCTTTGTTCTTGGTTTTGTACATAGCTTTTTGAGGCTTTATTTTTCACGTTTTCTATTTTGACTTGTACTTGTAAACAATGGACTCTTGCTTTTGAATAATAATCTTACTAGGTGGTCATGGCATGCAAGGTTTGAGAATACGTTTGGTTGATTCTAGGATAAAGCATGCTAAGGTAGTGGTCTAGAACTAGGGGGATCATGAAGCCGGATTCTACTTGTTTGTGGCATGTTTGGTAGTTGCCCCCTATCTTCGATTTGACAACCTTAGTGAGTTTTTGCTTCAACTATGTGAGATTCATACTTTTTCAAGTTTTCAACATATTCTTGCATAAGCGGTGTGGATCCTTGACTTTTGCACCTAATCTAGAATCTTAACGTATGATTTCTAAGACCGAGACCGAATCACCTAGGAAGGACAAAGGCATCTTTTCGGGGAGGTATTTTTCCTTTTTCTAAGATAGTGTCCTTCTTTTTACTTTTGGTTTTTGGGATACATTTGCCTACTTTCTAGCCCTTTGAGCCTTTTTCCCTTCTTTTCAAGCCACATCTTTAGATTTTGAGCCTTTTGTTTCATTTTCATTTACATTTTTGGTTTTTGTGAAGCAATGGTCATTGTTGTTGGAGATTGTGGTCTATAAGTTTGGAACTTGGTTCAAGTTTATGAGCAAGTTTGTGTTGTATATACATTGTGAATAATGGCAAATGTCTAGTAAAAAGCCGTCTCAATTCAAAAAGGCAAGGACAAAATAAATGCAAGTTGTAAAATAAAATTCGTCCAAAGTTAAACGAGGCGAGGAAAAAGCACTACTAAAAAAAAAAGAAAATGAAAATGAAAAATGCAAAAATGCAAAAATGAAAAAATATTTTTATGTGAGTATTCTTCCTTTTTGAGCATTGAGGACAATGCTCCATAAGCTTGGGGGGAAGCGTTCTCACGCTTTTTGTGTATATGTTTGTGATCTTAGCTTTGAATAAGCTTGGGGGTGTTGGTATTTTTGTTTGGTGATTGCTTGGTTATGGTGTAAAGAAATGCGCAATCTTTGCTTCACAATTTAGGTTAACCACCAATTTTTAATTTAGCCTATCTTAACCCTTTTTGCCTTACGTTATAATCTTTGGGAAGACCTTTTGACCTAGGGGTTGAGTCACTCATCGGTTGAGGGAATCATGGGTATAGCCTAAGGAAAGGGGATGCGAAGTCAAGATTTCGAGTAGCCCAAAAATTTGATCTTTTTCCGGTTCCTTCGCGGAATCTATGAGATGCTCACTAAGGGGAGATATGAGATTAGTAGGGGGAACGCGGTAAGATCGTTTGGGATGAAAGTGGAGTGTGACAACTAGTTCATATTCTTAGCATATTTATGTTTTAATCAACCTTAGGTATCTTATAACGTGCATACCATGATTAAATTTAGATAGATTGTTATTCATTTGAACTATAGTCACTTTGTGAAGTCCATTTCACAAAGATTTTTAATTAATTGTTTTTCAAACTTTGCTCTTTATTCTTGTATTTTGCATCGTTTTTGCTTCTTTTGTTTTGCTTAATAAGAGTAATAGGTTATCTCTAGGAAACCTTTATGAGAGCATTACTCATCCTCTAGGGCGATCTAGGGGTTTAAATGGCATGTCATTTGTTGCTAAAATTGACCGTGATTCCTGCGAAAGTGAGTTAGTGTATATTCTCACCTCCTTCTTTTTCTTTTTACTTTGAATAAGCCCTTCTTTTTCCTTTTTAGCCATTGTTTTGCTCAGGACGAGCAAAAGTCTAGCTTGGCAGAATTTGATGAGTGTCATTTATGGCACTCATAAGGTAGTCTTTTAGGATGATTTCATCCCTTTTTCATGCTTCTTCTCTTATTTTTATTCCTTTTTCCTTTAGTTCCTCTATTTCCTTCTTTCTTTGTATTTTTCGTGTTTTCCTTTTATTTGGCCCTTTTTCCCTTTTATTCTTTTCCTTTGTTTTCTCTTGTAGGTACCTAGGAGTTGTCTTTGCAAAGGGATCAAGATGAGCTATATTGACTAAGCAAGGAGGAAGCAATCTGCTCAGAGAGGGCTTGGAGAAGGCGTCAGCCTTTGCCAGGTTGCCGCGGGCGCGGGTCCTGAAGGCCGCGGGCGCGGGTTGTGTTGCACAAAATTAGCCAAAATCGACCAAGAACTCACCGCGGTCTGGCCGCGGGCTCCCTGCAGGCGCGGATAGACTGGAGAGAGCGCTCCAGATTAGAGAGACCATCAAGAGAGCGCTCCAGATTAGATGGACGGGTCTTATCTTGATGGTCACCTGGTCTTTTGTCTCTGTGAGGATGGAGTAGCAGTCTTTGTTAAACTCATACTTTTAAACGACATTTTAAAACTCTTTCTTTTTCTTTAAAGATGGCTGCTCAGAATCGTTAACTGGCAATATTTCTTTTTCTCTTCTTGCTCTCTTCAGCCTTTTGAGCTAGCTGAACTTGCCATCTCGCTTTTTATTTGTCAAAATTCTTGAAGTCTGACTGCTTGCTAGAATAAAGCTCTGTTTCTTGTATATAGTCTTCCACCTCCATCACCACCTCTTGGAGAGTGAAGACTCTCTTTCTGACGAGGTCTAACGAGGTCTAACATAAATGTTGACCCGTCCTTCAGACTCTTGAAGAAGTCTATGTAAGCTACATTGTCAGGAAACCCTTGAATCTAGATTCTCACTAAGTTGAACAGCCTAACATATGAGCGAAGCCTTGCTCTATCCCCTTGCTGTATCACTCACAAGTCGAGACTTGTTTTCTTAGCAGGGATATTCATAGAGAAGTTAGAAGCAAACAAGAACGCAAGGTTCTTAAAGCTATTAATGCAGCCAACTAGTAGATTACAGAACCATTGTGGGCATTTCCCTTTAATGTAGTCGGGAAGCATCGACACCAAGTAGCGTCGTCAAACCCATGTAGGTTTAGGTTGGTGTAAGCAAGCATAGGTATCGACCAAAACATTCTAAACTATGGCTAATGTGCCGCCTCAATTATGTCCTTGGTGAACGCAGAGGGTTGTTCACCAAGTTTTACCAAACGGAGCTGCCAGTCCGGAGGTTTGACCATTATATGCCGCTTAACCCCCATAGAGAGAGTCAACTACATGTAAGGTTGGGCATATGGCATGTACAACATCTGGAAATATACTAGGCCAAGCCAATAACATGAGGGCATATGTTAACGGACTGGCTGCCTGAATAGCTCTCATGAACAAATTGAGAATACCTCACCGAGGTGTTCTTGATGTTGTCTGGGAAACTAAACATGGAAGCCGAGTTAGTGAGTTATTGCCTCAGAAAATGTTTTTTGATGCCTTTCGGTTGTGTCTGTAGGATGACGTTCCTCTGGCCCATCTCAGGCAAGCAAAATTTGTCCAATATATCAAGGTCCGGTTCTTCTCCTTGGTATAGGGGTGTCGGGAGGCTCTCGGTCCTTGATACAGTTATTCTTCTCAGTATGAGAAGGTTTTTTGGCCCACTGACTGTTGCTAGAGCCGGTCGTCCTCTTGTTGATCAGATCTTTAATCTCGCCTTTAAAACTATTTATGAATTTCATATGTTCGCCTCTCGTGATGGGAGCTGTTCCTTCTACCGTTTGGGGTTGTCCAGACGGCTCTCTAGATGATTGCTTGCACTTGCTTGATCATTGACCCATTCTAATTTATCCTTGGGATGAATGTGTTTAGTTATGAGTGACCGATCAGGAGCCACATGCGTTTTGGCCTCAAAGTCATTATCAGTATCATGGTCTGAATTAACCTCACCATCAATCGTAGGCTATTTGGAATCAAGAGGCGGTATAGAGTCTTATGAAACCACCTTAGAGGTACTCTATCATATCCACAGACGACACCAAATGTTTCGGAGTTTTTCTTTTCCCTTGAGAGATTTACGTCACTATAGGCGTCGCTTGAAGTGCACCTATGTTAAGCATGTGTGAATATGTTTAGCACTCTTAGGAAGTGGGAATTGACATAATACGATTAGGGATAAGGAAAGTAAGGAGCTGCCAACAAGTTTTTAGAACTTGTAAACCATTACAGATCATATAAGGCAACCACAATAAAGGGATAGCGAAAGGCAACAACGATTGACTTGTGAAGGTTACACCCCATTCATAATTCATGAGATTACAAACTTTATATGGTTCGGAACCACAAAAGGAGGATCAAGGATGTTGGTTCAAAGCGAGTCATGAGGTCATATTCGTCCGTATTAGCCTATACTCGATTCTTATAGTAAAAAGTATTTCTTGCGATCTCAAAGCCATGCAAACAAATATTCAATTTGCTCCAAACTATTATTATGCTAAATTTTTTAATATTAATGCAACATATAATTCTAAAATATTGTGATCACTTCAATTAACAACAAGATTAAAAAGGAACCTAAACCGGTCTTCCAAAATATCTTATTAGGCATGTTTTTCAATTACATATTCCCTTTAACATGTAATATGGTGATCATAATAGCAACAGAATAAAAATTAATATTGGAAGCAATTTATCAATAATAACGTTAGTCAAATAATATTATAGTTAATATAATCATGATACTAGCAACGAGAATAAAAATAAGATTAATTAAGTGATTAATTACTCACTTTCTGCGTTTTCTTGAATTTCTACATCATGAATAAACTTTTAGTATCTTTAATAAATAATAAATCAAATTGAATTTATATTAAATTTAAAGTAGAGTTGATTTGGTCCAAACCCTCAGTTAATTATACCTTTCACGCCTAGGGTTAAGAATAGAACCTCGTGTTAAGTATGGACTCCTTCGTGTGCTTAAGGAGGTATTGTACAATAATAGGGAGGCTGGGTTTAGACTAGAGAAAGAAAGAGAAGAGAAGAGAATGATTGTTGCTGCCTAAGGGAGGAAGGGAGAATGATTTTTGGTGCCCCGAAATGAAGAAATCAATACGGTATTTATAGAGGAAATGAACAGGGAATTTCACGAAACCCTAGAAGTGATAAGAGTCGTGAAAAATCCCTAATTGTGGATACCATCACACGTGTCCACCGTGGCACGGTTTAGCACATTGTGTCGTGGTGTACAGTTTGTCCAAATTCATTAAGCGTGTGAGAGAAAATGAAGAGAAGACACATTTTAAGCACCGTGTCATAGTATATGTACCACGATATGATGAATAATACCATGACACGGTACAACACACCGTGACGTGGTGTTTATGCAGTTACGTAGTAATTCCTGTTTTTTTCGCGTTTAAAACTATGATAACTTTTGATCCGTAACTCGGAATAAAGTAAATAATATGTCGTTCGAAATCTTATCAAGTCTACTTTCTAACACAATTAAAATCAGGTCAATTTTTTTTTTAGATTTTATGATATGTCTTTTTTAAAGAAAGAGTATCGGTTTTGGGCCGAGTTTTGTGTTTTGCTTATATCTACTTCGTTTTAAATTAGAATTGAGCTTATTATATACCATTTGAAAGCTTATTGAAACCATATTTAGACAAAAATTATAGGGCTACGAATTCAGTTTCTCTATGTTTTGTGACTAAGACACGAAAAGAGGGAAATAAGTTATGGTTTAGGGAAATGGTTAAGAATTGGGTTGGTTTATGAAATGTATTGAATAGAACATGGATTTAAGCACTCCAAAGATTAAATAAACAACTAAAACAATAATGGTGGTGAAAGGTTGTTCATCATTGGGTTTGGTTTTAGGAAGACATTTTTAGGTGTCTACAGAAGCCCCCACTTTGACTGAGTTTGTGAAAACGTCGGTTTCAAAAACTATAGTCAAAGTATTTGATTGGGACGGAGAATGACTTAAGAATTTCAAAGATCCTAGTTCACTCAGTATACGCTAATAGCTGCAGAAAAATGTTATTTCCACATATAAAAAAGTAATGGATAGATTGCGTATTAGAGACCAGTGTATCGATGGCAAATAAATTTGGTAGTTTTCTATGCCTGAAAAGTCCACTAGATGAATTATTTTGATATTTTCCATGCTTGAGGAATGTTAATATATGATATAATCGCTGACTTGTTCTCCTTGAGAGGTGGCAACGACCGACAATTTTCCATGCTAGAGGAAAAGGTTGTCTGATAATGAGATTGCAAGTCGCTGTGTATATCGAGAACTTTGCACCGTGAATCGTTTTTGCCTAGGAGATGATCACTAAATTTTTGAAAAAATGATAATGGTTTCATTGTCCGCGAACGTGGGCCATAGATAATTCACTTATCTCCGAATGTTGGATGTTAATGTCTCGCTTATCCTCGAACGTAGGTTGTAAATGGTTCGCTTATCCCCTAACGTGGGCTGTAGATGGTTCGCTTATCCTCGAACGTGGGCTGTAGATGGTTTTCTAATCCCCAAATGTGGGTTGTAGATGGTTTGCTTATCCCTGAATGTTGGCTGTAAATTGTTCGCTTATACCTAAACATGGGTTGTAGATGTGACTTGTAAAATAAAATTCGCCAAAGGACCCGTAAAGAAAATGTAAGGTTGGAACGTAGGTAATTCTTTGGAAATAGGTTAATTCCATTGATCCTTTTCTCTTAGTGCAAGAAATTTAGAAGCTTGAAGTTCTATAGGCATTGTCGGTCGAATTGTTAATACAGCTCACCCATGCAAGGAGTTGGCAACGAAATTGCACATTAGAGACTCACTTGTTAACAAGGATGGTAATTATAAGCCAAAAATAGCTCTTGCAATAACAAATCTTGATATCCCTTACAATTTTATCCGTAACAAGGTATAAAGCTTCTCAGAGTTTGCTTTTTTCGTTTATCAATTTAGCTAATTACATGTACCTCTTCTTTGAGTAATTTATTTTCAAATATGCCCCCCTGATATTTGTTATATGTGCATGCAAGATGAGAAGGATTTAATAAAAATTGCACATAAGCAATTCCTTGCTTTTAAGAACGCCACTACATTCTGATATAGCTATAAGCTTGTTGTAATGTTTCTACAGCCTTCACTTAGCTAGTTTGATTTCTCATACTCAAATAATATTTTTCTTTTTTATTGTTAGATGCATATTTCTACATTTTTTTAATTATATACTATGCATTTTTTTACAACAATTCATGGTTGTAAAATTCATAATTCCAAAATTCATGGTTGTAAAATCTCATAATCCCATAGATTGTCTAACGCTAATCATGTCGAATTTCAAACAACAATTCATCAACCACATGATCATACTGGCATTAATAAAACACTTGTTTAGTTAGCAAGACACTAATGAATATCAAACAACATGTGATCAACAAAAGGATGGTATTTGTTCACCAAGCAAGGCCATATTTATAATAATCCAAAAGTAGTTTAATTATATGTTATACATTTACCTTCACTTGGTTTTAGTTAAGCAGAAACGTTAAGGATTTACTCATATTTTAACCACTGAATTGTATTTTTGTGCTAGTTTTTTGGTATTTTTTTCTATCTTCATCAAGTAGAGGAGTGTGAGTGTAATAATACTTTCGAATTCCGGTTTACTTACTACTTAAATAGTTCGACCAGAATGTTAGTAGCAATTTAAACCCTTCTTTCTTAATGAGTAGTATTGGGAGTTAGTATGAAAACAGAGAGAATTCAAGCTAAATAAGAAGTAGAGAATGTTGGCCAAAGGGGATAGTTGTATTATCAAATATTCAGCCATGGAAAGCAACACAAAAAACTACCATTCTAAATTGAATATGAACAATGAAATTTTATAAAAGGCAGTACACGACATGGTTTGAAAACTTCAATCTTGATTTATTATCAACCAAAACGGATTGTTAGATTTGGAAACAAGTGACATTGAATGGCATAGCTACTAAAGCATCAGCCATAAAGTAAACAAGTGAAAGAATAGGAAAGTGGAAAAGTAAAAAATCAACCACAACGCCAAAATTAGGATTCTAAAGCGCTTTTTTTATAGTGATTTATTAAGTTGTTGTAATGTACTAAATGTACATTTTTATAGTGGTTATAAAATAAACTCTATTATATGTATCACTCTTACAATGTTTAAATTTAAACCGCTATAAAAACTATTAAGAAAAATAAACTGCTCTCTCGCTCAATCTACTCCAATTTCGTCACAAAAACCCATTATAGTTATACTATTTTCAATTGTCTTATGAAATTCAACAACCACAATTTCAATCATAATATTGATATCATTGCAATTCGGCTTTGCTTCATTTCCTCTTTTAGTCATGTTCTCTTGATAATGGTGGCTGATGTTCTAATTCACTGAAGATTTGATGATTGTATTAGGCTTCGATCTACCTAAGGTTTGTTTCTGATCAAAACCACGAAATTTATTTTTTTATGTATTTAATTTTCATATCTATGTGATTTTAGTAAAACTACATGTTTTGAATTGGTTTTGTTGGGGGAAGGGGGATTGGATTCAATTATGCATAGCTTATATTTGGGATTTTCTTTTATGATTTTGTAAACTTAGGCTATGAGTATATTTGATTTCTTAATTTGTGGGAAAAGGGGAATTAGGTAAAATCTTGAACTACTAATTTTGTACAATAGCTTGGATGAATAATAAGTGTTGTTTGTTTCTCTGTATAGCTTATAATCTACAACATCAATCTTGTCTGCGTGTTTTGTTCAGTAAGAAGTATATCATAAAGGACAAAAAATCAAATGGGGTCAAATTTTACAAGTAATAGTGTCACAATATTAGTTAAAGTAGTTTTATTTAATGAGTAAAAACTTTTTTAATATTGAAAATGTATAATCATAAAATGGGGAAATTTCACAGCTAATAGTGTAATACCAACACATTATCAGTTTGATGATTAGATTAAATTCTTCTATCACAAACTATATGCAGTTATTCAGATTACTTGCAAAGTCATTGTATTGTTTTTCATTAGTCTAATTTCGTAGTACACTACTAAATACTAGGATTAAAATTACATAAATTGAGAAACATAAATCAGTGTTGCTAAGAATTAGGTTTCTTTTTTTTTTGTTTTTTGGTAAGTATAGACACCTACTTTTGGCCTCTTGTCCCGAAGCAAGTGCGATGATATTAAAAAACATCCGTTTTTCTTGTTAGATCAAAGTTGAAGTGCTTATGGACTACGAAATGCATTATGAAGTAAATTAAAACTCATATTTGAAACCAAGTAATATTAAACCCTTTTCCAATTACTAATTAGGCCTAAAACATTCTCATACATGTTTAAACTTGATTAATAACGCACCCAAATGCGGCAAATGCAATGATTCGATCCAATGGATCTTACATTGTTGAAAACCAAGCCAAAAAAATAAAACAAACATCATATTTCCCATCATGGAATATGTAGATGGATATTTCTTTCAAATAGCTTTCCAATGGTATATTATAAGCCCAATTTCGAGTTAAAACGAAGAAGTTATGATCAAAACACTAAAGCGGGCCCTAAAACCAACACCCTTTAACTCCAACGGCCATATCTTTTAATACATAAAATATTTTAACCTAATTCTAACAGAATAGGAAAGTAGACATTCATAGATTTCCAATGATATCTCACACGACCAAATCCGACTTCGCAATCAAAAGTTATGGAAGTTTTAATAACGCGTTTTCGTATAAGGAAAAACCGCATCCCAGCGCCGACTCATTGAGATGCGCGCGGCACCCAGCGCGACTCAGAGAGTTGTGCGCGCCACCTGACGGGGCGGCTCTAAAACCCTAAACTTATATCCCTACGCCGATAGGGGTCTTCGTTCAGCATTATGAGGACCGAAAAAAATAAGAATTAAAACCCTAGCATTCTCAAAACCCTAATCTCTCAAGTTCTCTTACTATCATACTACTTTTATTCTCTCTTCCCAAATACTTTCCAACTCTAATTGAATCCATTGAAGTCCTTGGACGTACGAAGAAGAAAGAAAGTCCATAAACGCATTAAAATGAGATTTAACATAAAAGAAGAACAGTTAGTTTCCTAAGCTCTTAGATAAATCACCTTTCTTTCATTGTTTAAATAACTTTAATTGATTAAATAGTGCTATTTGATCACTTTAAACAAAATTTTAATTAATTAATTCAACAGTGTTCTTTCGTTAATCAAGACTAGAATTTGATAATTAATTATTGTTTTACCACTTAAGACAACGCGAATATTGTTTATTTTGTTCTTTTCACGAATATTTATTACACAAAGAATAACGACTTTTGCAATGTAATTCCTACGTGATTAATTCTTGTAAATAAAATCAACTAACTTAGTCTTTAGGTTTCACGTTGCATATATTGTTTAATAATGAAATTGTGAAAAAGAAAGAGCTACTACAGGTCGTACAAGGGCTAAGATAGCTATTTTCTTCTAAAGGGAACATTATCTTAGTCTATCTCTCTTAAACTCATTTCTGGTTTATGTGGACAAATTTGGGCATGGGTAAACATACGATTCGTGCTAATTATCCCTTGAACTCTACTTGGGAGAAAGGCATGAACGAGGTTTATGACTTTTCCTAAAACTCAATGGCGACTCCTACTCGTTTCTTACAAAAAAGCGTTATGAGAGTATCATTTCTAATTCAAGGTCTACCAAACAGTCAGGAATTTAAATCCTAATGCACCCTAACAAGTGTAAGTCCTAGGATTTTAAAGGGTCATGGGTATCTAAGGAGAAAGATCCTTTATGATGGGAACACCCTCCTTACAGTGGCTACTCCACTGGGGATTTAGAGGTTACAAGATTAATTCTTAGTTACGGTTCAAGGTTTCCAACACTAGGGCAACTATGGATTGTAACGAGAATAAACTTAGATAGTCTATAGTTAGAGAGCGAGACTCGAACACGTAATACCTTCCTTTTTCACAAAAGTAAAAAACCAAACAAGCAACATTGCATCATGCATAATCATAGCACACTTTAACCATTGGGGATTGACTCATTGACTAGGGGTTGCAAACACTAGGCTATAGTTGGGAGGGCTATGTCAATAACAATCATCCCCCCCATATCGCCAACAAAATGTTGGAAGGGCTATGTTATGGGTCAACACGTTGAGTGATTGATTCGTGCATCGTCCCTTAAGATATGGTACATTTGGACACCCAAGCCTTGATTTTAGAATAACATTATATGCTTTGACGGTTCCTTTTATGTGCTTATGTGACTACATGAATATGTGCTTCGTGTCTAAACTAACTAATTCCAACTTGTTACCTAGAGATATAATTAAAAAAATATTACGCAAATTGTGGTTCACCAAAAAAATAAAATAAAAATAAAAATAAAATATGTATAAATAAAAAAATGTTGTCTTTACTTCAAAAAAAAAATTATCGAACCTACCAGGTGGCACGCGCAACTAGCAAAGTTACACGCGCCCTCCAAGCGCAAGTTCGGAAGTAGCGCGTGGCACCTCCGCGCAACTCTGTGTCTTGCGTGCACCCACCGTTCAACATTGACTTTGACTCGTTATGAGAAATATCATACGTAGAAAATTATATTACCACTTCAAGGTTAATCCTTAAGTAGGTGCTAAAAATATCTCTTTGGCTAACAACGTTGTCTAACTTAGTTACCCTTATTTTTATCGTCGTTTTTGTTTTTTTTCAAATAAAAAAATCAAAATAATGTTTTTTTATCGTTCTTTTTGCGTTTTCGCCAAAAAAAATCGTAATTTTTTTATCGTTCTTTTTGCGTTTCCGAAAACAAAAAATAAATTAAATATATAAAAAAATCGCAAGTGGGAGATGCTACTCTTGAAGACGCACCTTCCACCTTAGTGCAAGACAAAAAATTGCGCGCGATACTATTTTTTATTATAATGATTTGTTTACGTACTTTATAATCGAATTAATGACATTACATCTTATGAGGTTGGTCATTAGAATTTCGCATTCCTTAATAGGACGTCATCAATATAATATTCTTAGACGTACCTATTTTCGTGTTCATCATGTTTTAGTCGTAATTGATCAACCTTGATTTAAGAGTATAATTTATTTACCTCTTCTATGGTTTAAAAAGAAAATCTCAAGAACCTTACTTGGGATGTTTGCCTTACAAAAAAAAAATCATTCTTAAACAAAATGATACAAAAAAAAATTATTATTATTTAAAAAAAAAAGAGATAATGAATGATAAAACCGAGAAAATGATTTAATTATTTCTTGGATTTTACATTCTGAGGCCATCGTTCTTTTTAAGCAAGTAGTAATTGTAGACACCTACTTTTGGCCTCTTGTCTTGAAAGGAAGTGCGATGATGTTACAAAAATCCGTTCTTCATGTTAGATCAAAGTTGAAATGTTTATGGACTATGAAAAGCTTTATGAAGTAAGTTAAAACCCATATTTTAGACCATTTATTTTAGAGCCTTGTCCGATTACTAATTAGGCCTAAAACGTGTTCATACATGTTTAAAGTTGATTAATAACGGACCCAAATGCGTCAAATGCAATGATTGGATCCAATGGAACCTACATTGTTAAAAACCGAGCCAAAAAGATAAACCAACCATCAAATTCCCATGTATGGCCTATACATATGGATAACCCTTTCAAATAGCTTTCCAACGGTATATTATAAGCCCAATTCCGAGCCAAAACGAAGAAGTTATGATCAAAACACTAAACCGGGCCCTAAAACCGACACCCTTGCACTCTAACAGCCATAAATTTTGATCCATAACATATTTTCACCTAACTACAAAGGCATTGGAAATTAGACTTTCATAGATTTCCAATGATATCTTACACGCCTTAATCCAACTTTGCAATCAAAAGTTATGGAAGTTTTTAAAACGCGTTTTCGTATAAGGCAAACAACAAACCTGCGCAACTCAATTAGTTGCGCGTGCCTTGCGCGCGCAACTCATTGAGATGCGTGCGGTACCCAGCGCGAATCAGAGAGTTCAGAATTACAAGGACTGGAAAAAATAGGGGTCTTCGTTCAGCATTACGAGGACCGGAAAAAATCATAATTAAAACCCTAGTATTCTCAAAACCCTAATCTCTCAACTTCTCTTGCTATCATACTACTTTTTTTCTCTCTTTCCAAACACTTTCAAACCCTAATTGATTCCATTGAAGTCCTTGGAGGTACGAAGAAGAAAGAAATTCCATAAACACATTAAAAAATTGAGATTTAACATAAAAGAAAAACGGTTAGTTTCCTGAGCACTTAGATAAATCACTTTTCTTTTATTGTTTAAATAACTTTAATTGATTAATTAGTGTTGTTTGATCACTTTAAACATACTATTAATTAATTAAATCACATAGTATTGTTTCATTAATCAAGACTATAATTTGAATAATTAATTGTTGTTTTATCACTTAAGACAAGGCGAATCTTGTTTATTTATTGTTCTTTCATGAATATTATTAAATAAGAATAACGAATTTTGCAATGTAATTCCTATATGATTAATTCTTGTAAATAAAATCAACTAACATAGTTTAAGGTATCACGTTTGCATATATTGTAATGAAATTGTAAAAAAGGGAGAGATAGTAGAGGTTGTACCCTCGCTGCCTAAAAGGAATGTTATTGTAGTACCCTCGCTGCCAAACTCATTTTTGGTTTATGTAGACCAATTTGGGCATGGGTAAACTTATGATTCGTGCTAATTATTCCATGAACTCCACATGGAAGAAAGGCATGAACGAAGTTTATGAGTTTTCCTAAAACTTATTGGCGACTCCTACTTATTTCTTACAAAAAGGCGTGATGAGAGTATCATTTCTAATTCAAGGTCTCTCAAACAGTCGGGAATTCAAATCCTACTACACCCTAACAAGTGTAAAGTCCTAGGCTTTTAAGCGTCCATGGGCATTTAAGGAGAGGACCCCTTACGATGGGAACCCCCTCCTAGCAGTGGCGACTCCACTGGGGACGTAGAGGTTACAAGATTAGTTCGTAGTTAAGGTTCAAGGTTTCCAACACTAGGTTGCCTATGGATTGTAACGAGAACTAACTTGGATAATCTCTAGTTAGAGAGCGAGACTCGAACGCATAATATCTTCTTTTTTCACAAAAGTAACAATCAAACAAGCAACATTAATTGGTTTATTATGAGAAATTGGTTTTTAAATAATTGGAATTGGTTTTATTGATTATTGAGATTGGAATATTGAGAATTGGTTTTGAATTATGAGTTTGGAATTATTAGATTAATTATTGGAATTGTTTTTAAAGCATGTTTGCGAATAAATTGAGTTTAATTATCTTGCACTTATCGTACTTAGCATATTTTGCTAACCCGTTCTTTTTATTTTGTTTTGGTTTTCCCTGTTTCCCGTAATGGTAAGCAGTATTGCTTATTTTCAGGTTGAAGTCAATAATTGATGCATTGGAGTCCCAAGATTGGTTTCACTAAATTAGGAATCTTGGTCTTTGTATCTATTTTTGTGTACTCATAACATCGGTTACCATTTATGGTTATTATTAATAAAGAAGAGTATTGAAGTTTCCGCTACAAAGTATTATTTTGTTTAGTAAGTTGAGTAGCCTTGCGTAATCACGCGGCGGTAATACGCCTAATTCTGTCTCTATGGTAAAATTATACGTATTATACTTTTAGAGAATATATTTCAAGCGTTAATCCCCTTGCTTGAACTCTACTGTGATCATACACTAAAGTACAGTGGCGTCCAAAAGGGAAGAAGATAGAGCAAAAGAGTCGCCAACAAGTTTTAAGAACTTGTAAACCGTTCACATGGTGAAGGTTACACCCCTTAACGATCCAAGAGATCATCAACTCCATAAGGTCTTGAACTAAATAAGGGTTCGGGGATGAAGGTACAAATCCAACCTAAAAGAGATTGAACCTGCCCTAATAATAGGCCACTACTTTGTTCTAATCGTATTCATGTGCGCTTTCTGACTAACATGCAATCAATAGGATTACCCTAAACCTGTTTATCTATGTTGGTTGAATATTAATGCACAAACAAAACTATTATTGGTGATCACTTGAATTATAATCATATTAACCCTAAACAAGATTATTAATTATCTTATTAAGCGTGATTACAAGTACCAATTCCCTTTAAACATGCATAAAGGCGTGATCAAGCAATAACAATAAATATCAAAGAAACATAATAATAATAATAATAATAATAATAATAATAATAATAATAATAATAATAATAATAATAATAATAATAGTAATAATAGTAATAATAGTAATAATAGTAATAATAATAATAATAATAATAATAATAATAATAATAATAATAATAATAATAATCATTTTAAAGCATAATAATAGCAAGATCCTAGGCATGATACTAATAAGATTAATAACAAACCCTAGCATATCACTAAACATCAAAGATCAAATATATAGCCCTAACATGATACTAACGATCATAAATATTAGGAAGAAAATAAAAGGCATCATACTTTTAATCATACTTGATATTAGAGTTACCCTAGACATGATACTAAGAATTTATTGATGTCACCATAAACATCAAATTAAGGAAAACATCCTAACATGATACTAGGAATCAAAATAACAATCTAAGCATGATTTCTATATCATAATATCAATTAAACCATTAAAGTACTTACTTGGATGCCTCGTACCTCTTTCTAATAACAAAATACACGCGTTAGTAACTTCAAGGAAAATAATAATCAAAACAATTAAATTAAATAATTGAAAGAGAGATTTGGGACCAAACCCTCAAAAATTAAATCTTTTACGTCTAGGGCGAAGGCAACTTCGAATATGGCTAGGTGTGTCTAGATCTAATGAATGCGAAATTTTGTATGTAAAAAGCTAGTTTAGAAAAGAGAGAGAGAGAGAGAGAGAGAGAGAGAGAGTAATCAAGAGAATCTTGATGAGAGTTGGTTTAGAATTAGAAAGAATAAAAATTCATGATTGCGAATGAAAACTGGTTGTAGGTGAATCAAAACGGAGTTTTTTTAATACGTTATTTATAGAGAAAATCAGTCAAAAAGATAAAATATCAAAACAGAGTCTGGCGCACCTAAAACAGAGCTGGCGCCAACGCTGGCTTATTGGCGCCAGGCGCCAGGCTTAGCGCCAGGCGCCAATGTCTGGCGTTAGGCGCTAATCCTGTTTTTGACGCGTTTTCTAAAATCAGATAAATTTTTCCGTACAGGAGGATAAAATCGTATCTTTTCCTCAAAAATGTTCTTTGATTTTAATTAAAACTCTAAAAAGTCAACAAAAGTCAATTTATCAATGGTAATTGAATTAGGAATGAAAAGATCCTTCTAGAAGAATCTAGAAGACTAAAACCATTCCTAATTGCATTAGGAATGATAAATCATATTCATCGGAATTGGGCTTATAATATATCGTTGGAAAGCTCTTGTCAAGCCCCATCCTACTACACTATTATTGGACCCATATCATGGACCAACCAAACTGGATTGGCTATTTTCTTAAAATAAGTTTTTAAAAACAGAAAGAAGAGAAAAAAAATTAAAACTATCCGCAACACTAAAATTTCCACACTTTCACCTCATTCGATTATGATTCGACGTGAAAGGCACTCATCACTGGGTTTGGTTTTGGGGAGACACATTTGGGTGTCTATAGAAGCCCCCACTTTGACTGAGTTTGTCGAAATGCGAGTTTTGAAAACAAAAGTCAAAGTATCGATAGGGACGGAGAATGATTTAGAACGTTCTGCGATCCTAAACCACTCTTGTAACGCCGATACCTGCAAAACTAGCGTTAGTTAAATAGATAAAAGAGTTAAGAAACGCGTATCTTGCACCGTCGAGCACACGTCTTTGAAAGTAACCGATTTGCTTCCGTATCCTTGTTGTGATGACCTCTTGCCAAGAGAATGCCATCCCGCTTGAAAACCGCTAGTCTTCTGACTGCTTCCAATATAGAAGATTGCTTCGCCTGAAACGATCCTCTTCCGCTTTGATAATATTCCACGTCCAAGGGAATACCATAGAATATTGCTTTGCTTGAAACAATCCTCATCCGCATTGATAATATTCCACGTCCAAGGGAATACTATCAAAGATTATTTCTCTTGAAACAACCCTCATCCGCATTGATAATATTCCACGTCCAAGGGAATACTATCAAAGATTGCTTCTCTTGAAACAATCCTCAGTTGCTTTTTGACAACTTTCCAAAATCTATGGAACGCCATCTTGCTGTTTGTCTTGACGATCTTCCGCAATCTAGGGAACGCCGTCGATCAATGTTGCTACATCTCGAGCCTTTTCTTGAATCATAGTGACAACCTTTCCAATCATAGCAAAAGTTGTCAAAGATCACCTCATCATGAACCGCTCTTCTCATATCTTGGTGACAACCTCCACAATCTTAGCGAGCGCCGTCGAAGACCGCCCATCTCGTGCTATCTTCTCAAATCTTGGGTGACAACCTCCACAATCTTAGCGAATGCCGTCGAAGACCGCCCATCTCGTGCTATCTTCTCAAATCTTGGGTGACAACCTCCACAATCTTAGCGAATGCCGTCGAAGATGGCCCATGTCGTGCTATCTTCTCAAAATCTTTTCTCAAATCTTAGTGACAACCTCCACAACCTTAGCGAATGCCGTCGAAGACCGCCCATCTCGTGCTATTTTCTCAAATCTTTGGTGACAACTTACACAATCTTAGCGAATGCTTTCGAAAATAACTTTACTTGAAGTCATCCTCAGTTGTTGCGATAATATTCCGAAGAAAATTACCGAAGGCCAACACTTGTCTATCTTTAAAGCTCGCTTGAACTTTGCTTCCGCTAAAACCAGTATGTCGGTGTCTCCGTGATGAGCCAAATCTTAGGCGCTTTAAGCTAAGTGAGACGATCTTTCGTCAGGTTGATCACTTATTTGCGGTTGTAATCAAACCGACTACTCAATCATGTCAAACTGCTTATAGGGGCTAATTGGCGTACCAAGGAACCCAAAATCGCTGTATGAAGTCGAAATCACCTTTCTAAGAGGCTTCGAACTCTATCGCTGCTGAAAAGATCTAGCGCCGCAAGTTTGCTCTGTCGCTGGACGCTGGGATCTAGCTACAGGCGCTAAAAACTATTACCAGACGCCAGATGTTTTCGTCTGGCGCTGGAGTAGGGTCTTCCCTGTTCTGCTGCACTTGTATTTATTTCTTACTATGGAACTTTGCCAATTTCTTTAATTATCTTAGGGTTGACCTAAGGTTTAGCATTGCTTGACTCATTGACTTGACACAACTCAAGACATAAACTTGACTCACTGTGATTGAGTCGAGGTTGACTCGACTCAAAGTGTTAGACACATGTGTTAGACCCAAATCAAAGTGATATGACACGACATGACTCAATGTGTACATGACTCGTGTGTGCATTGTAATGTGATCGTTTGACTTGAAAATGCAAAAAAAGCAAAAAAATTCCGCCATTTTTGTGGAGGGTATCGACTTTCTCCCGGAAAAGAAAGACGCGAAAAGGAATCGAAGTGAAGTTTTGAAGATGCATATTGAATGAGCTTAGTCAAATGTTGTTTGGTATTATCTCTCAAGGTGCAAGGATTAATCCATCCTAGGCTATCTCAATGGTTGACTCAATGATGAAAGTATTTGGGTAACTTAGGCACGGAGGCTAAGCACTTCATACTTCTATGTAATGACAATTATGATTGATGAGTGATGTTGACATGACAAGGCATGCTTCAACGTTGTGTTAAAGTTCCATGCAAAGGGTTCCTAAAGGGACAGTATATTTGGTCATGTATCTGTGCGTTGTGTGAAAGTGATACTAAAGTTAGGCTGCAAGAGCTAAGTGTGTGGGAAAATATATTGAAAAGAGTCAAATGGTGGTGACTCGTAGGCTAGGTAGGCTAATGATGTAGGGATCAAGCCCCCAAGTCTAGCTCTAAAGTAAATAGGGATGATCATAGGAGATCCCTTGATATGATCAATTATGAATGTAAATATGAATATGAATGCATCTTTATTACGGCCGCACCTCGATGTGAGGTCGCCTACGTATCTGTTAGGAATCAGGCCGAACGTAGCTCTAGCTGAACCTCGCACAAGTGTGTATACCTCAAAAAGGTCTTTTAAGGGTTGTAACGTGGTTAGGCTAAAGTTTATAGAAGAAGGGGATAAAGGCTCAAGACCCTCGATAAGCCCCAAGGTGTGCAACCTTGCTTTTGATTCTTTGTATTTTTATGCTTGAGTTTCTACTCTTTTTTAGCTCTTGTTTATCTTTTGCTTTAGCATCTATTTTATTTTTATAAGTGTGGGCAATCCCGATCATGCGGTCTATCACTCACTTGACATTCATGTTTCTTAGGCACGGTACCGAGTACTCGATAAGAGACGCAATCTGAGACGTGTTCTTATCGAAGATATTTTCATATCAAAGACATTGGAACACTTGCCCTTTTGTACACTTTTATTATTTATTTTTGCTTATTTTTGCTATTTTAATCTTTTGAAGTCACTCAAGCTTTTTAGAATTGCATAAGTTACACACCATCCCATCCCAAGGCTAGGTAGATGTGGGTTGAAAGAAGAAAGGTTTATCGTTAGACGAGGCTCAAAGTGGTTTATGAAAAAAGGATTTTAAATTAGAAAGGTGAAAGGAGATATGATGTGGCTACAAGGGGTGCCTCAAATCATTGGTATACCTTGTGCTTAATTTGACAATGATTTTTTTTTTAATGAAATGAAATGATCATATGCAAGGAAATAAATGCTCATTTTATTAAAGGAAAATATATAATGATACTACAAAATAAATCTAAGGAGAATAAAAAGGTGCCTATGCTAGACTTATTGGGGAAAGGGTAAATAAAAAAGAAATAGAAAAAAAGAGGTCACGAAATCTTGTCGTTGAAACTCGCCTCTTATCTTGTGTTGTTTCCTTTATCATCACTCGCTCTTCTTGTTAACTGGAGGCATGGGAAGCTTGTATTATCAATCAAATGTTGGATAGCCTCCTTTAGCTTCCAACAGCTCTATGTAGTATGACCCCTACCTTAATGGTACTTGCAATGTTCGTCTGGATTCCAACTAGGCAATCTCTTTTCAGGTACGGGATCTTGAATAGGTCCAATGGGAGTAATGAGTCCTTTGGCAGGGAGTCGATTGAAGGCAGTATCGTAGCTCACCCAATGGGGGTGAAGTTTTTCCTTAGTTGCTTCTTAGATCCTTGGTTATCTATGGCTAAAACTTCACTGAGATCAAAGGTACTAACATTGTTACTAGAGTGGGCGTTTTCGGAAGAAGAAGGATTGTCGTTCTTCTTTCCTTTCCAGCCACCGTGGTTACTATTGTTAGTAGATTTTTGCTTTGCGAGGTCATCTTCGATTTCAATTCAGATGTCATAAACGGCCTTGAAAGTATTCAGATTGTGTTGATATTTTAAATGCTTCGAATACTTATCTTGAAGATTCTTGATAAACATCCTCACAGATTCTTTTTCAGTGGGCGCCTCAATCATCTTAGCGGATGTTTCCCTCCACTTATTAAAGAAAGAAGTAAAACCTTCATTCTCTTTTTGTCTTAGCATTTCAAGTTGTCTATGGTCGGTTTCAACGTGAATATTGCACTTGTACCTATCAATAAAAGCGTTTACTATCGATTCCCAAGTAGTGGTTTTCTCTTTGTCAAGGGAGAAGTACCATTGTTGGCAAACGGTCTCAAGAGATAGTGAGAACAGATAGGGGAAAACCTTCTTATAGATACTCTTAATACTCATTATAGTTTCGAAAGCTCTTAGATGGAAGTAAGGGTTATCTGTTGACTTGAATTTAAGGATGTCAGTGGCGTTGAACTTATGTGGAAGAAGTTCCTTGTCCAGCAAGACCCCTTGTGAACTCATGCCCTGAAATTTATAGTCACTAGATAGCTTGCTCAAACTTTCTTGCATTAGGTTCATTTGTTGTTGCTTCACAGGGTCGTCAATTTTGAGTGTGAGTAGCTTCATTGTCTCAGTCACGATAACCAATTGGTTCCTAAGCTCATTGACTTCTTCTTGACTTGCCATTATCTTTTTAGCCTTCCTCTTTTGACAAATTGGTTTATCAAAAGGTGAGACTTGAATAAAGAGGTTGTCCTTGATTAATCGCCCTTCTCTCCTTGACCAAGTACTGTGGAAAAGGAATTTGGGGATATTAATTATTAATTATTTGACTCAAACTTTATTCAACATGCAATGGATGGAGGAGGTGAAGAAGGATTGGAATGGAATGTGAAGAAAAATGATGTAGATGGAGGGATATGAAGAATTAGGAATATAATGTACCCCCAGACTCAAATGACGGAAAAGACCGACTCATACATGAACCTAAGACATGGTCATGGTGATACATACTCGAAGTGTGTGCTAAGACTAGTGAGTGTAGGTAATATGTTAAGACTCGTGTCATGACCATATGGCTAGACTATGTGACTAGACTCAATTAATGACTCGACAAGGTACTATTGACAGCGAAAATTAACCGAATAAATTAGCAAACTGGTTAATTAGACATTAGGTGATGACTCGATCAATAATCCGAACTGTCGACAAAACGACAGAACTGGCGCCGCACTGTGTAGTGTAGCGCCAGACGACAGAGTTATCGCTAGGCGCCACACTCCACAGAAAGGCGCTACAGTCTAGACTTTGGCGCCAATGTTGGAGCTTCAATCTGGTACTGTTTTCGGTGTTGTTAATCAATAGGGGTATGCCTATAGTCGTACTGGGTCAATTCTGATTAAAATATTAGACTTTATTTACTCTAATTAATTAATTAATTAAGCAAATTTCTTTAAGTCATTAGGTTATTTAATCTCAACACAAGTAAAACAAACGGTTAAGATATCATAGTATATGCACAACAATTAATGCACAATTAGTCAAGTAGGCACAATATGATGCAATGAGTTTGCAACCTAACCATGACTCTAGTTCTCTAAAATTCAGGATATGGTTTAGTCAACAGAGGGTCCATGTTTAATTGTCCGGATGCACCGCGCGGAAGCCTAACCGTGAAGGGTTGGCGCGAGTGGATAGGACACCGCGTTTTTCAAAAACTCGCTTCCATGGTTTGGTGAATTCAACATTCTCGGATGTACCCTTTGTTGCACAGAGCGTTCAATCAGGTAGATGGAGCATGAATTCCCATAGGGTTATGTCCATATGTAGAACACATATGGGTTTCCGAAAAGTGAGAAAAAATTCAATCAGGAAGTAGGATCGAGCAAACAATACGAAAAACTGGTCGAAATTAGAACGCATATTTCTGGCTCGGTATTGGAAGAATTTGGCGCCAGCAAACAGAGACTGGCGCCAGGTTTTAGCTGTAGCACCTGGCGCCAATGCTTGCGTCTGGCGCTACAGTTAAAAGTCTGGCGCCAATGCTCTGGCCCCTGACGCTAATTCCTACATGCCTCAGCAGATTTCTGTGCTCGATAAAATTTTCCAGTTTCGCGCAGTGTTATTTCGGTCCTAGTTGTGAAAGATATTTTTCAAATTTCCTATGTATAAAATCCTATGTTTTTAACTCATTACGGATGGTCTTTCCAATGAGATCTTTTTTATGCATATGACAATAATGTTAAACAAAATTATGCACATGAAATACTTAGAACGTTTCGAGTCTCATCCACTCATTCTAAATCATTACCGAAACAAATTCAGGAATTAAAATAGAAATCCTCACCAGCAGAGTCGCCAAAAACTGTAGGGAATATATTTCAAGCGTTAATCCCCTTGGTTGAACCCCACTAAGATCATACACTAAAGTACGGTGGCGTCTAAAAGGGAAGAAGATAGAGCAAAAGAGTAGCCAACAAGTTTTAGGAACTTGTAAACCGTTCACAGGGTGAAGGTTACACCCCTTAACGATCAAAGAGATCGTCAACTCCATAAGGTCTTGAACCAAATAAGGGTTTGGGGATGAAGGTACAAATCCAACCTAAAAGAGATTGAACCTGCCCTAATAATAGGCCTCTACTTTATTCTGATCGTATTCATGTGCGCTTTCTGACTAACATGCAATCAATAGGATTACCCTAAACCTGTTTATCTATGTTGGTTGAATATTAATGCACAAACAAAATTATTATTGGCGATCACTTGAATTATAATCATATTAACCCTAAACAAGATTATTAATTACCTTATTAAGCGTGATTACAAGTACTAATTCCCTTTAAACATGCATAAAAGGCGTGATCAAGCAATGACAATAAATATCAAGCAACATAATCATAAGCATCATAATAATAATAATAATAATCATGTTAAAGCATAATAATAGCAAGATCCTAGGCATGATACTAACAAGATTAATAACAAACCCTAGCATATCACTAAACATCAAAGATCAAATATATAGCCCTAACATGATACTAACGATCATAAATATTTTAGGAAGAAAATAAAGGGCATCATACTTTTAATCATACTTGATATTAGAGTTACCATAGACATGATACTATGAATTTTTTGTTGTCACCCTAAACATCAAATTAAGGAAAACATCCTAACATGATACTAGGAATCAAAATAACAATCTAAGCATGATTTCTATATCATAATATCAATTAAACAATTAATGTACTTAATTGGATGCCTCATACCTCTTTCTAATAACAAAAAAAATGCGTTAGTAACTTCAAGGAAAATAATAATCAAAATAATTAAATTAAATAATTGAAAGAGAGATTTGGGACCAAACCCTCAGAAATTAAATCTTTCACGTCTAGGGCGAAGGCAACTTCGAATATGGCTAGGTGTGTCTAGATCTAATGAATGCGGAATTTTGTATGTAAAAAGCTAGTTTAGAAAAGAGAGAGAGAGAGAGAATAATTAAGAGAATCTTGATGAGAGTTGGTTTAGAATTAGAAAGAATAATAATTCATGATTGCGAATGAAAACTGGTTGTAGGTGAATCAAAATTAGGAATGAAAAAATCCTTCTAGAAGAATCTTGAAGACTAAAACTGTTTTGGGTGTTTTTGTCCCTTGGGAGAGTTACAACACGAAGACTGATCCGATGTGAGTTGTACCTGCAAAACAAACGGAGACACCGGTTGGGTGGTGCTCCGCCTCCGACGCACAAGTTAGAAACTTGAAGAGAGATAATAAAGTGCGGAAATTTAGGTGGGTATCTGCTCGGATTCCAAGCTCAGGTCTTTCTCTAACGTAAGAGAATGCAGGTGTAATAAATGGTAAAAAACGTGTCCTCAAAAAGAGGGACATCTCCCTATTTATAGGGTCTTTGGGATTTGTGCCCCTAATTAGGTCACTGAACCCTATTCATTGGTGGGCTGCGCCGCTTTGCGGCTTTCTCGGGATTTGGGCCTGAAGGCCGCCTTTTTTCCCTTAATTTCTTGAGTTACACGTGTCAGGCATAGATTGGTCCACTTTGGACCAACCTAAAGCTGACACGTGTCATCCTCTTGTTGGACCACGTGGCGGGGTAAAATTACCCTAAACATTTACCCCTCACAGATGTGACGTGGAACGCCACGTGGCAACTGTGACATGTGACACGCTCCGATTGGTGGTAATTTTACCATAAAGAAGTAACCGTTCACCTTCCGAGTAAATGACAAAAATGCCCCATATTTACCCTCTATATATAGTCGTTTTACCCTCATAATTTTTTACGTTTACAAAAATTTTCTAGAGAGAAAAATTTGAGAGCAGAAGTCATCCATTTGAGTCAGGCGCAATCAAGAAAGTTCGTTCTCTATCAACTCAGCCGGACCCGCCTATCTTCAGATATCACATATAAAGGTACCGCCTCTCCCTCTCTCAGCTCTTTTTCTTGTTTCACCGCTTGTACATATTTCTTGCAATAAATGGATGCATCACCAATACACACGGCACAACTTACTTTAGAGTCCAGCCAGTCACCAGGGACGGCTGAGTCTAGGACTGGGAGTGCCGTCTCGGGGTGTTGGGACCACCCTTTGCCTTGGATTCTGACCATTTATGTGTATGTGCAGGACACAATGGCTCGGACTATGTAGACGGCCACAGATCTAGAATACTGAAGCGAGGGCTCAAGCGGCAAAATGCCTGAGGGAGAAACGTCTAGTCAGAGAGACCAGACGGCTCTGGAAAGATCCCCTCCACGCGCCCCTTCGACTCCCGCAAATTCCTTCTTGGTAGAATGCGACCAAGGCGACGATGAGGCCGTCTCAGCTCCTTTGGCCCAAGATGAGGAGGAGACGGAGAGGAAGAAATGGAAAGAGAAGGATAGCAAGGAGGAGGAGAGGAAGAAATGGAAAGAGAAGGATAGCAAGGAGGAGGAGAGGAAGAAATGGAAAGAGAAGGACGACCCCTTCAACATCCACGTCTCTGCTAAAGACCGGCTCCAAATGGAGGAGATTTTAAAAAACTTCACACAAATGCACCCATTAGGAGACGGGTATAGAATAAGAATGCCGCCTGAGAGTGGCACCATCGCTTGGGAGGATGATCAAGAGAACGCCAACAACTACTTTGGTTGTTATGAGGCGGCGTTTAAGGCTGGTCTTCGCTTTCCCCTTCACCAGGCGGTGAAGGCAATATTAAGAGGCTACGACCTTGGGTTCTGGCAACTTACCCCCAACTCTTGGACAAATATTTTAGGGTACATTTCCGCCTGCGAATTTTAGGGGCTCAACCCCGGCTGGGAGGCTTTTGCTAGCATGCACTATCTCAGTCGAAGCCCAGGCGGCTGGAGGGCGTGGTACACTTTAACCACGCATCCTCAATACATGATGACCTTGGAAAAGGTCTCCAAATTTGACGCCTGGAAGCACAGGTTCTACCTGATGTCGACTCCCAGCACGCGGGAGAATTATGAATTCCGCCAAAATAATAAAAAAAACCCGACCTGATGGGCCGGAAGTGCGCTCTTCCCCGGATCCCTAAAGGATTTTGACAAGATAATTGAGGCGGAATTTTTCGGCCTCATATACACGACCTTGTCATCCGGGGAAACAATAAAAGTTCCCAAGAACTGGATCGCCAAAAGCGCCTGGTTCAGGGATGAGTGCTTCCTAGCCGCCTGTGGGCTAGGGCACATGTTTACCAAACATATGCGCCTGAGTTTATATCCGTCTGTAGTGCTTTTGTACCAGATTTGATTTATGATACTAATCAGTCTCTTTCTTTTTTGCAGAAGAAGCTTTAAACATGCTACCAATAGAGAAGACTCCCCAGCGATCCTCTGCACTTATCCGCAAACAGCTTGCGGAAAAAGCTGCGGCTGAGGTCAAGGCCAAGGTAATAAACGCCTGTCCCTTTCTTAATTTGGTCTTAAAGACTATTTTTCCCGGATGCTGACTTTAACTTGGTTATTTTTGCAAGGGAAGAGGTTGGAAAGACGTTTGAGAAGCAACTCAAACGGGCTAGGGAGGAGACCCCCTCCATTCTCAACAAATCGAAGAAATCCACCTCCGCCTCAACTCCTGGCGCCTCAGCCGGGAATCAACAATTATGGATAGCGGGGCGGATCGAGAGGGTAGGCGGAAGCCTGGGTCTCGACCTCGTTAACCGCGTAACAACGACCGGAGGGTTCACCACGCCTGCAAGCGGTTCCCGCTTGGCTGGCTCTGAAGGTAAGAACCCTTTTGAATCCCCGCTTGAGCTGGGGTGGCCTTTGCGGGTGAAATCCCACTCTCAACAGACGTCATCTTCAGACGGTCGGCAACAAATAGGTGTTGCCTTAGTTTCGCACTCATCACGTATTGATTGTGGTGCAGATTATTCTCCCTGTTGGCTAGACGTCCAGAAGCATGCCAAGGCCATGCTTGACGTCGTCCGGAAGAGGGATAAAGACAACATCCCTGGGATAGAGACATAAAATCTTGAAAGCATTCTATTTTTTCCAAGTGTTTTATCCTCCCTGCAATACTCATACTGCTTGTTGTTTTGCAGGCTATGCTGCGAGTGGATTGGCTCAAACGTCCTTATTCCCGCAAACGGGAAGAGGTAAAAAGGGCCAAGAAGTCCGCCATAGACGCTGATAATATTTCTTTACACTCAACTATCGTAAATGAACTTGAAACTAAAGCAATCATAATGACACAGGCGTCTAGAATCCAGCAGCTGGAGGCAGATCTGGAGACGGCCAAATAGCGGGCGAGTGATGCTGAGATGGCCCAGAAGAAGGCAGAGGAGGCCCAGGAAGGCGGATGAGGGCGCCAAAAAGGCTGATGAGGCGCTCAAGAAGGCCCATACGGACCTTGGCACACTTCAGGATGTTTCTGAAGAGAACACCAACTTGAAGACCAAGGTCGAGAAGCTAGAGAAGGAGGCTGCTCAGGCTTAGAAGAACTTTGTAGTAACCTTGGAGGCAGAGCAGAACCGCCTTGTTGCTGAGAGTGATGTTGAAACTGACGCCCGTATGAAGATCGCCTGGGCTGCCCTGTACCCAAACGCGGATTACAACGTCTGGGCACTGGCTCACAGCTGTGCCGAGTACGTTGTGTACATAAGGGATAGAGGCGAGCCAGTGCCTGACTCTTTTGAAGCTAGGGTCAACTCCAACAACGAGCCTTCCGCGCCTCAGCTACCTGGTCCGGGTGAAGCACATGATATACCCTTCAATGATGAGGAGGACTAGGAGGCTCCGTCTGCAGGCAAGAAGTGACCTTTCAGCGGCAGTATGCCAATCTCTGTTTTTAATCTTTTTTTTTATTTATTCAGCGGTAGTATGCCAAAACTTATTTTTTCGGCCTGCGTGTCGAGTATATTTGTATTTACCGGCTAAGGAGCCGGGTTAATTAACAATTTCTCTTTCTCCCGGACGAGGTCCGGTTAACATTTAATCCACTACAACCGTTTGGTTGGGTGGACTTTTATGAAATGCACCGACTGAGTCGGTTTTGATCAATTTGCGTCTGAATTTTAATTTTTCTTTTTTGCCTAACTTATCAAAAGCATGCGACGGTTTGTTGCCTAACTTATCAAAAGCCTGGCTATCCTTGCCCCTGGACGGTTGTGTAATTGGTTTCAAGTGGAGTTGGTTGATTGACTTGGAAACATCTGATGCTGCAAAGAGCATGATACGTTTTGTAAGTCAATCAATCACAATATTGATTGCCCCAAACCAAGTGCACAGCCGTTCACCAACAGGCGTTTCAGTCACTACCCAGACGGCGTTTTGTCGTCTTGGTAGAGATTTCATAGCCATTGAACAACTCTTTTGCCCTAATTGGGATAGAGAGTGCAATTTTGGAATAAATAACCTAAGTGAGAACTTCAGCCGGAGACCGATTGATGCCCCAGGGCATCCGGTATTTGGTAACTTGATCGTTCATCACAGATCATTCTGGTTAGACGGCTATGAGTTGACCAATTCGGTCGTTCAATTTTTGCCGTCTGCATGGGTACGTAGAACCGATAAAGTCTGTTCTCTACAACGATTGCACCCGGAGGGGTGTCGCCGGACGCCTTTTTCCATGCTGGGACAGGCGATTTTATAAAATAGGCAACCATCCGGCCATTTCAGCCTTTGGTCTTGTTTAGGACCACTTGTATAGCCACTAAGCGTTTTTGTGCTTAGTTTTTAATCGGAGCATTGGCCGATAGTTATTACAACATTGAATTTACACCAAGTGTCGAACTTAGTTGTTTAAACAAACGAGTCTGTCTGGGTATTACCCAGACGAACAGGCAATTATTAAATCATACTAAGTATCAAAATTAAATAAACAATGGATCCATCTGAGTATTACCCAAGCGGTCAAAAAAATGTAACCTTTACTAAGTATCAAACTTAGTTAGGTAAATGAAGAATCCGTCTGGGTATTACCCACATGGATAATAAAAAAACAACAAATCAATTTTGTAAACAAAGTCTGAATCTTCATTAATTGACTCACTGTTTACAAAAAATTTACATTCTCAGAAGTAGTACTTTTTTAGATTGTCTACATTCCAAGTTCTAGTCAGGCGCCTGCCGTCTGGAGTTTCCAGGCGGTAGGTGCCGTCCCTTACTTCTTCATAGATCCGGTAGGGGCCTTCCCAATTTGGAGTTAGCTTCCCCAGCTCATTGGCCCTACCAGTTGCCTCCATTTTTCGTAACACTAAGTCGTCAACTTTCAAGGGACGCTTGTGTACTTTTTTGTTGTAGGCCCTAGTCATTCTCAGACGGTAAATCTCATGACTCAAGGCGGCATTGCCCTTGCGTTCCGGGAGTGAATCCAATGCTAGGCGCATTGCTTCCCAGTTTGCCTCTTCATCATATAGCATGATTCTGAGAGTCGACTCGTAATGTTCAATGGGCAAGACGGTTTCAGCACCATAAACCATGAGAAATGGGGTTACACCGGTTGCCCCCTTCGTTGTTGTCCGGATGACCCATAGGACATGGATTAACTCTTCTGCCCATAAGCAACCGGCTCTTTCTATTTTCTTCTTAATGTCGACTGATATGAGTTTATTGAAGGCTTCAACTTGGCCGTTTGCTTGGGGCTAGCCAACAGATGCAAAATAGCTTGAGATCCCTTGATCTCCCAACCATGTTTTTAGCTGAGGCGTCTCAAACTGAGGACCATTATCAAACACCATAGACATAGGTACCCCATACCGGGTGTTAATGTTTTTCCAGATGAAGGAAATCACGTCTGAGGTTTTAATGTTTTTAACCGCCTCAGCTTCTACCCACTTGGTGAAATAATCCACAGCCACCAAGATGTAGGGCTTTCCGCCAGGAGCAGGCGTGTAAGGACCTAGAATGTCCATGCCCCATTTTGAAAACGGGATTGGGCTGTGGATGGTTGTCAAGTCAGTAGCCGGACGGTGAATGAGTTTGCCAAATTTTTGGCACTTGTCACATTTCTTTACCAACTCCTTGGCGTCTGCCTCAGGAGTGGGCCAAAAATAATGTCGTCTGGCTCTGACGGCTAGGGACCTGCCGCCTATGTGGAAGGCGCAGAATCCCGAGTGCAAGTCTTCGAGAACTTCCTTCCCCTTTTCTAGGGTGACACACTTCAACAAGGGCTTCAGAAACCCCGCCTTGAACAGTTCTCCATTTTTCAGCTCGAAGCTTGCAGCTCGCTTTATCAGGATGGCTGCCTCCTGTGGCGAATCAGGAAGTGTGCCGTCTGAAAGATAGGCCCGGATGTCATCCATCTAAGTAGAGCTTCGGTCTAGAATTCCAATGGGATCTTCATAGATTCTTCTCTTTTCAAGAACCTCCCAAAAGACTGACCGAGGCGTATCATGGCAGGCGGAAGACGCCAGTTTTGACAATGCATCCGCCTGGTAGTTTTCCGACCTAGGCACTTGATTAAGGCGGAATTCCTCAAGTGCCTCGGTCTCTTCTTTGACTGCCTGAAGATATTTGATCATAGTCGGGTGAGTAGCCTCGTAGCTTCCCTCATACTTGCTAACAACCAATTGGGAATCAGAGTAGGCATCAATTTTCATGGCCCCTGCCGCCTTACACATGCGAATGCCGGCTAGCAGGGCTTCATATTCCGCCTCATTGTTAGAGGCCTGAAACATGAAGCATAGTGCATACTCAAATCTGTCCCCTTTAGGAGACTCGTAGATTACGCCTGCACCACAGCCGTTCTTTGTAGAGCTCCTGTCTACATACACTTTCCAAACCTGATCAAGATTATCCGGAGCCACCGGATGGGTCATTTCAACAATGAAGTCGGAAAACACCTGACCTTTCACTGCCTTTCTTGGTTCGTAAGTGATTTCAAGACTTTGCATTTCAATAGCCCATTTCAACATTCTCGCGGATGAGTCCAAGGTAGACATTGGCCGCTTGAGTGGCTGGTCGGTGTAAATCACCACCGGATGTGCCAAAAAGTAAGGCTTCAGTTTTTTGAAAGCCATATACAAAGCAAGGCCAAATTTTTCAACCATGGGGTACCGGAGTTCAGCATTTTTAAGAACATGGCTAATGAAGTAAACCGGGAGCTGCACGCCATCTCGCTCAGCAAGGAGAACGACACTGAGGGCATGATATGAGACGGCTAAATACATGTACAACGTCTCCCTAGGCAAAGGACTGACCAACCTAGGTAGAGAGTGTAAATGCTCTTTCAACCTCTCGAATGCAGCCTCAGCATCATCCCCCCATTCAAATCTGGCCTTCTTCCTGATTGCTTAGAAGAAGTAGAGGTACTTGTCGCCTGACCGGCTGAGGAACCTCTCCAAGGCGGCCAGACAACCGGTGAGTCTCTGCACTTCCTTGACAGAACAGGGTGACTTCATGTCTATCACCGCCTGTATCTTTCAGGATTAGCCTCTATCCCCTTTGATCAATCAGGAATCCGAGAAACTGCCCAGACTGAACACCAAAGACGCATTTCTTTGGATTTAACATGACCTTATGCCGCCTGAGGGTGGTGAATGTTTCTCGGAGATCAGCAAGGTGATCCGTCTGTAGCTTGGATTTGACTGTCATATCATTGATGTACGTTTCCACATTCCTCCCAATTTGATTAATGAAGACCGTATTAATCATTAGTTGGAAAGTGGCAGGCGCATTTTTCAAGCCAAACGGCATCACAGTATAACAGAATAACCCCTAATCAGTGACGAAGGTCGTCTTCTCTTGATCCTTTTTCCACAGAGGTATCTGATGGAAGCCGGAGTAGGCATCCATAAAGCTCATCAAGGCGTGACCGGCTGTAGAATCAACCAGACTGTCGATCTTTGGAAGCGGGTAACTGTCCTTTGGACACGCCTTGTTGAGGTCTGTGTAATCAACACACATGCGTAAGGTCCCATTCGGTTTTTTAACAAGAATTACATTGGCCACCCAGTTGGGGAAGTTACAAGGCCGAATGAACCTGGCGTCTAGCAGCTTTTTGACTTCGGCAGCTGCCGCCTGACTTCTTTCCTCACCGTGGTTTCTTTTCTTTTGCCGGATGGGCTTCTTTTTAGGATCCACGTCGAGCTTGTGGACAGCTAGATCCGGGCTGACGCCTGGCATCTCTTCCACTTCAAAGGCAAAAATGTCTTTGAATTCTTTCAGCAGAAGGTGCAAGTTTGCACCCAGCTTTGCAAAAGTAACCGTCCCAACCTTCACAGTACGCTCCGGACGGCTGTCGTCCAGAGGTATATCAATATGTTCACCAGCCGGTTGGGGACGGAGCTCATCTGACCGTTCACCGGTCGGTGATTGCTATTTTTTCTCTTTCTTTACCTCCACCAGCAGAGGTGCCTTTCTTTTCTTCCCGGCTGATGGTGGGGCAGGCGCTAGGTCAGCATCCTTGACATTGTCAAGGTCTATTGATTCTTGGCCGCCTGGGGCCACAGTGTCTCCTCAATGACCAAGAATCTCACGACAATATGTCGTCCTTGGCCCTTCTCTCCCAGCCGGATGGGTAGGTCAATTCTTCCGGCTGGATAGACCATCCCACCCCCAAAACCAACCAAGGGGTGGGTGACCGGATGCATGCTGCTGACGTTGTATTTCAGCTTTTGCAAGCACCGGAGGCCGATGATGTCTGATGAGCTGCTGGTGTCAATAAGGATTCTTCCAACCAGCTGGTTGGCGACCTTACATTCAATGACGATCGGGTCATCATGCGGACGGCGGACGCTGCCTCTGTCCTTCTCAGTGATCAAGACGTCTGGGAAGGAGGTGCTTGCAAACGTCTGCTCATCATCATCCTTGTCCATCTTTCGAAGATGGCTCTTGGTGATGGTTGGGCCACCACATGAGAACCCGCCTGCTATTGTGTAGACCGGCTCTTTGTCGGTTTCCGAGCTACTAGCAGGCTGGGGGGTAGTCTTGGATGACTGACCCTTGTTCTTCTTTTTTGCCCCAGCTGGGGACTTGGAAATGTAGGACTTCAGCATTCCCTTGTCAGCCAGACGGTCCAACGCCCGTTGAAGGCTGAAGCAGTCGTTGGTGTCATGGCCAACTTCCTCATGGTATTAACAAAATTTATTTTTGTTCCTTGATTGAATGGAACTTTTCATTGGATTTGACTTCTCTAGGGAAAGCCGGTCCTTAATTTCCATGAGGATGGAATTGCAGTCCTTGTTAAACTCGTACTTGGGGACATACGGTTTAAACTCTTTCTTCTTCTTCTGGGACGGCTGGTCAGAATCAGTAACCACCCAGATTTCTTTTCTCTTCTTGATGTCTTCTTTCTTTTTGGCCGGCTGGGCAGGCCGGCTGTCTTTCTTCTTGTCAAACCTCTTTGAGTCCGACTGGCTGCCAGGCGAGCAGAGGTCGGTAGCTTGAATGTAGCTTTCCGCCTTCTCTCAGGGCCGCCTATAAGGTGAAAGCCCCTTTTCTGACTAGGTCGAACTTAAAAGTTGACCAGTCTCTCAGACCTTTGAAAAAGTCTGTAAAACCTACCTCATCAGACAGTTCTTGAATCTGAATTCTAATCAGATTGAACCGCCTAACATAGGAGCGCATCCCTTCTCTCTCCCCCTGCTTAACGGTGCTCAAGTCCAAGCTTGTTTTCTTAGCAGGGATGTTCATTGAGAAGTTGGAAGCAAATAGGAAGGCAAGCTTCCTAAAACTGTCAGTGCACCCAGCTGGCAGATTACCAAACCATTGTTGGGCGATGCCCTTTAATGTAGCCGGGAAGCAACGACACCAAGTGGCATCATCCAACCCCTGCAGATACATGAGGTTGGTATAAGCCATGAGATGGTCTTCCGGATTGGTGGTACCATCATAGGTACGAACAACCACATTCTTAACCTTGGACGGCTGTGCCGCCTCGATTATCTCCCGGTTGAACGCAGAAGGTTGTTCACCTAGGTGAAGCAGACGAAGCTGCCAGTCCAGTGGTTGGACATTTTGGTATGCCGCCTGACCTCCAAAGAGGGTCAGCTCCAATCATTTGAGGAGTGGACGGTATTACCGCCTGTCTGACTCTCATGCAAGGAAGATGAATTCCATGTAGAGGTATTGTTAAAGGTGTCAGGAAAGTTCGACGTGGAAGCCGACTCAGATAGCTGCTGATTTCTCTTCCGGTTGATAATCTCTCGAGCATCAAGAGATGATTTCTAACTTCTCACCGGTTGTTGAGTCCGGTGGGGGTTAATGATATTCCCCTTAGGAAAAAGAATTTTGGACCAATCAATGGTCCCGGCTGCCTTCTCCTTCGGATGAGGAGTTTCCTGCCGATCTTTGACTGACTTCCCCTTTTCCAGAGGAGTCTTCTTGGCCGACTGACCTCTACTTGGGCCAGCCCGGCTCTGGGTGATCAGCTCTTTAATTTCACCCTTGAAACTTGTCATGAATCTCATGAGCTCGTCTCGGGTGACAGACGCTGATCCAGCTACCGTATAGGTTTCCCCTTCCGGCTGCCCAGGGGGTCAACTTGCACCCGCCTGGGAGGCACCCCACTCCAGTGTCTCTCTGGGTCGGATGCGCTTGATTATGAGAGAGCCGTCGTCGACCGTAAAGGTTTCAACCCGGGGATCTTCATCCTCCTGGTCTGTAAAGACTTCTGGGTCATCACCCAGACGGTTAGGAGGTGGTACAGCCTCTTGAACCATCTTCGAGGTACTCTCCCCACAGACGGCGCCAAATGTTTTGGGTGTTTTTGTCCCTTGGGAGAGTTACAACACGAAGACTAATCCGATGTGAGTTGTACCTGCAAAATAAACGGAGACACCGGTTGGGTGGTGCTCTGCCTCCGACGCACAAGTTAGAAACTGGAAGAGAGAGAATAAAGTGCGAAAATTTAGGTGGGTATGTGCTCGGATTCCAAGCTCAGGTCTTTCTCTGATGTAAGAGAATGCAGGTGTAATAAATGGTAAAAAACGTGTCCTAGTAAAGAGGGACATCTCCCTATTTATAAGGTCTTTTGGATTTGTGCCCCTGATTAGGTCACTGAACCCTAATCATTGGTGGGCTGCGCCGCTTTGCGGCTTTCTCGGGATTTAGGCCTGAAGGCCGCCTTTTTCCCTTAATTTCTTGAGTGACACGTGTCAGGCATAGATTGGTTCACTTTGGACTAACCTGAAGCTGACACGTGTCATCCTCTGGTTGGATCACGTGGCGGGGTAAAATTACCCTAAACAAAAACCATTCCTAATTGCATTAGGAATGATAAATCATACTAAACCCTCCCTGTTGGGGTTTAGTGAGTCCGACTCACCGCGGAAACAAACCCCTACCCGAGGAACCACTCGCAAAAATTAAAATCATAAAGCATAAATAGATAATCACAAAGAAAAGATAACGAATCTTACCCTCGAAGCGAGCTTCGCCCAAAAACCGGGGCTCTTACTTGAAAGCTACGAGCACGTCAAGCGCCGCGCCTCCTACGGTATCCACCCACAAAAGGCGAACACAACTTTAAGGTCCGCTACCTTGGGGTTAGCAAGGTTCGACCAAAATCCGAGGGTTATATGAGTTTAAGAGTTTTCCCAAAATTATGGAATGCTCTTTTTAACTCCCACTCAAGCATCATTTCCAATGCCCCAAGTTGGGTATTTATAGGGAATGATGGAAGTATGAAAATCTCTCCCATCAATATGGGACAATGAGATTTTCACATTTTATTTTAAAGCTAAAATAAAATTATTAAGCAAACTAGTAATAAATCAACAAGTGTCAAGCATACATGAAGGAGTAGGTGAGGACCACTTGGAGATGGGGACCAAACTTGCTCCCCACTCTCTCCCTCACCTTGCGCCACATGGAAACCCCCACTTGGGCACCAAGGCACCCAAGTGGGCTTCTCATTTTGCTGCTGCCCTTAGCCTCGGCCTAGCTATCCACGCACCACAAAGTGCGGGCTGCTTGCTAGCACCTTCGGCCAGCAAGCCCCTGCACTTGCGTGCGTGCTGCTGCTGCCGAGGGCTGCTGCTAGCCTGCCTCGCACCTAGTGCGGGTTGCTAGCTGCAGCATGCTAGCACGCCACACACTAGGTGCGGGCTGCTAGCCGCAGCTTGCTAGCAAGCCCCGTACTTGGTGCGGGCTGCTAGCTCGGCTATACCCCTTAGCACTCGATGTTCCGATGCTGGGGGTATTTTGGTCATTGTTGATTTATTACTGTTTTATCTTCTCGTCTTCTTATTATCTTCGACTCGACTTCCGACGATCGGTTTCGACGCTCTAAGCTCGAATTACCGACGTCTAAATATTTAACACTCGGGCGACGAATTAATTTTTCCGAATTAATTCGTCGAGTTAGTTCGTATATTTTGCTTGGGTGTGACCCGAAGGGTTCAGTCAAAATTAAGCTGTAATATTAATTATATTAATATTACTGATCGGAAGCGGCCTCCACCCAGGCATTGCGATCACTTGACCTTACTGAATATATTAGCTTTCTAATAATTTTGAACCCGCTATTAGAATAATACACTTGTTCGAAGGACACCATTCCTTTCAATCTCCCACTTGTCCTTCCGGACAAGTGTACATTTAGTGTATATCCCTTATCCCATGTCTCTTCATGAACTACAGAGTAAGATTACTAGTCATCTCTATTACGTCTAGAAGTCTTTCTCGAAATCCGAGTTTGACTGTTAATAAGCAGATGATTACTAAAATCCATCTGAGCACGGTCATGCATTTTTCACAGTCTCGCTCTTCGAGAGGCCTTGTAAACAAGAAGACATGTTCTCTATTGTTAGTAGGGGGACATTTCAAGTATTGTAACGTAGCTTCTCTTACTAAGAGGACTCACACGCCCGATATCTGTCTTTATAATCCCCAGTTACGGCAGACGTTTGGCGAATACCAAAGCGGACCAGTACTCAAACAAGAGATCTCCCACTACTCATGGTCAAAGGAAAAAGTTCCGATAGTAATAATGAGAAAATACTTATGACGATTTTTAAATCTCTTAAAGTATCCTCATAGGTCGATCTAGTATGGTTCTAAACCAATACCCGTGCAAATTATTTATATCCTCAGAGCAAAAGACACGGTGCTACAAATCATACTACACACTAATCTCTGATGGTCATCAATCGTCCACATAATATGACCTTGATTAGGGATAATTTTCGATTAAAATATTCAATGTTCACTTAGTAGGTGTTTCTTTATCCAAGCCAATGACTTGATACCCTATTTTGAATATTTATTAAAATAGAATGGACTCATTATTTAATTCTAAACCACAATTAAATAGTTTTGTGGAATTTTTAGAAATATTTTATTCCACTATGAAACTTCACAATGTTTCATCTAATGATAAATGGTTTTTCCCAAATGTTTTAAGAGTAATACTCTTCATAAAACATTCATAGAAATCACACCCATATTTGATATGCTTGATTTCTTTCATGCAATTATGAATGTTGTCGTTCACTTATTGCAAAGGTTTAGTTAAAATTACTTTGCAAACCTTAGCATCTTCATTATCCACCATTTCCATAATAAGATGATAAAATTTTGAGAGTGTTAATGGATTACATGTGATTTAGGATTTATTGTCCAAGCAATGGCTCCCACTCATTTTCATGATTTGGGACCTTCTACTTGACAACCTACAATCATTAATGTTCAACAACGAACCTTTCCATTTAACATCTATCTTATTATTGCCTTTAAGGCAACAATATTCTCAACATATATTTTAGTAGACTCCCCGATGATGCCTTGCTTGGGTTTCACTCCAAGGGACTCACAACGATTTGGGATACCCTAATCACTTGTGATCATGGAAATTTTCCTTAAATTCCCGCACATTATACATGGATGCACATCCATGTTACCATTCTCAAGCCACGACACTTCTTGCCTCGTGCTTATAAATGGCTTCCTTGCTAAGGATCTAATCCTTGTTAAGGTTTGTGCTTGCAACATCAAAACTCAAATTATATTTGTTTCCATACGTCAAGAACTCATCCAACTACTTATCTAAGTTCTTTGGATGTTCTTGACTATAATCTAATGATCTAATACTTAGATTAATGTCGATTGGTATTATATATGTACTTCACATGCTCTAAGCATGTAAGTCATCTGACGATTCCATATCATAGCCTTACATGATGGATTTAATTCTAGAATGATTCTCAATTTTATTCCATCCATGTGACATTTAGCTCATACAGTTACACTGAGTCTTGCCAAATTGTTCGCTATATGATATGATTGAAAGTCTCTTACTAGAGTCTTTCTTGTTTGATTTAGTACTTAGCCTAGCTTATACTTAGTTCAAACATTTACTTAGCTTCATACATATGGGTCGAAAGCCTTTCAAAGTCCTTCATGTTTAACGTGGTAATTTCTTTTACTCATTTAAACATTTAATTAAGTCTATACCATAGAACTTAATTCCCAACATGTACTAAGTATCGTCTTTAGCTCGGTCCATTGTCGAAAATACTTTCAAATCTAAACATTTAGCATTTGATGGTTGTTTTTCATTAGAGTTCGTAAACTTCTTGTTGGACCATTACTTTTGCTCCCACTAAACTTCTTGTTCATCAGAATTTCTATGTTTCTCCATAAGTCAATCCTCTTATTAACTTTATGAGAAAACACGTTCCAATTCCTTCATGCAATGCTTCCTTTAATCCTATGACGAATTCCATGTGCTTGCTTTCAAATCTAGCATTATTTAGATTTTCAAAACCCTTAGACTATTCCATAGTCACTTCCAAAATCCTATTTTGGGTAGGCGGTTTTTGTATCTATTTTTCCATATTTCATATGTGCAATTTTGCTAGATCAATCACGAAAAGACTTGAGCATTCCGATTGGTGAATGGGATTTTATTAAAATCAACTCCTTGATATTAATTATATCCTTTACAACCAATCTAGCTATGTATGCATATACATTTCCACATTTGTTAGTTTTCTCCTTGAAAACTTATTTGCAATCGATGTGTCTTTCACCTTTCATGCAAATTAATCAAGTTTCAAACATGATTTTCAAACATGGAGTCTATTTCGGATTTTCATGGTCTTTAAGCATTATTCGGAATTTGGATTTGTTGTAGCTATATTACAAGACATTATTCCTTTACTATCTAATAGTAAATAGTATGCTTGTAAGTCTTAGGTTTGTTTCTAACTTAATAGAAAATTTATAGGATTCAATCCAAGCCTTTGGTGAATTCTATACCTATACGGGGCATCAAACACTGAGTTTTA
Organism: Chenopodium quinoa; assembly: GCF_001683475.1. Lineage (NCBI taxonomy): Eukaryota > Viridiplantae > Streptophyta > Magnoliopsida > Caryophyllales > Amaranthaceae > Chenopodium > Chenopodium quinoa. The sequence goes on along the minus strand of NW_018744187.1, from coordinate 839,986 downwards.
AGGCGCTTTCAAAGCCCTTTTATTATGTTGATCTTACTCCAACATCTTTAATGTTTTGTGAGTAATGAATTCTCTTTTAAGGCACTTGTAAAGTCCTTTTGAGTATTCTTGATCAAGCATTATCACGAAGTCCTTTAAGGTCTTCCAAGATTCTCAGTTCTAGTTTGTTGCTAAGATCGATGGTCATCGAGTTCATTTTCCTCCCACTTGTCGTTTTGGAAACGTGTTACTTTCCAGAAAGACACTACTTAGAGCAACAAACAATTTTTGTTCTCAATTAGGATGTGGAGGTAATACCCGTAGTCTCACTTGAATGCTTACAAAGAGACATGTATCTTGTCTTTGGGTAAAAGTTCGTTGTGAAACAAACAGTTAGCTCCTACTTGAGCTATCTTAGTCTTTATTGAGCCATTCAGCTCCCACTGAGTCACCTAGCTCCCACTGAGCCACTTTGCTCCCACTGAGCTAGTGAACTCCCACTGAGACTAAGAGCCTTAGACATATACTTGAAAAGACTTTTAGAAGTTGTTTCTATCCATAACTGAATATGGCGTCCTTTCTTAGCTTCGACACATTGTTTTAGTGTAACATTAGTCATCTGTGCAAATCTTTAAGAACTTTATAGAAAGGGTTGTGAACCATCATCGTTCGAGTCATTTTCAAATGACACCGAGGTCTCTGTGAAGACACACCATGTTCTTTGTGGAGTTATTTATGAAAATTTCCATTCATAACTTTGAGATAGTCACGCTTGGCTCAAGTAAACATCGCTCGATCTAATCTAGACATTTTGATATCTTGCCAAGTCGATTCTGTACTTTACCGAACTCTTGAGCTACTCAAGTCAAGTTTGTTCACATTTGATGAATATAGCCATATCCTTTCAAATTCTTTGTGAAATGTTGAAGTAATTGAATCCTCTTTAGCCTTCGGAGTCAATTGTCTATACCAAGAACAATATCTCTCTCTGCTTTGTCGGTTTCAACAAGTAAGATTTTCTTGTCTTAGAACGATTCCTATTCAAGCTACTATCAAGAGCCTATTTAATAGAGCCTTGAGTACGTTCTTGTCGATGTGACATTGCTAAAGATGTTTGGAACGCAAATCAAGCCCATGACTTGAAGTTAGTGAGTTTATCATGTTAAAGAAATGTTTGTTTATAATCAAGCATTCTTAACTCAACGCTTGGATAACCATCCCATTCAAATAAATCTCGCAACTATTGCTCATTACTTTGAATGTGAGTCTTTCCGTGTGTAAACGGATCAGTTGCTGATTATGAAACATAATAACCATTACTTGTTCCAGCCTTTGGCTTTAAAAGGTCTTTAAACAAAACATACGACCTTACAACTGATGTAGCTTTTCTTGCTTCATTTTCAGCTTGTAAGTCGATAACTTAGCTTAACTTCAATAGTTTGAGGTCACTATCATAGTGGAATACTCAAGCAGTATCCGATACTTGTGAAGATAACGAATTTCCAAGTTAACTACAATAACATGAAGTCATGAGTTGAAATGAAATCTAATTCCTTTTCTTCGTTCCTTCTTTCCTATATTTCTCATAATCTTACTTTAAGAATCATTTCTTTAAGTACCTTGACTCTTATACTTTGTTAGGCATAATCAAGCACCTAGTGCGCCGTTAAACAAAGTTTCATCTTTTCCATTAATTCTTACTCGAATTACTACATCAATGAGTCCTACTCAATTGTGATGCGAAAAGATACGTTGGTTGTCAAACATTGACAATCTTGAGTTTGCAACTCAATACCTCATGTTTTATCAAAACTACCTAGTATTTTGAATACATGATGTCCAACCGTCCTTTTGGACTTAATTATAAATGTCATTCATGAGAATTGTATTTTAGAAATGTTTTTCCTTTCTTTGAGAACTATTCTCAAGGATTTCCTTTACCAATCATGGAAACAATATTATTTGATTTAGAATACTATAAATATAAGTGCTAAGTATAACCATTTATCAAGAACATAATAAGTTTGAAATTTAATAGCATTCATGCAAACTTCAATCTTATTAAATGTCTTATTTACGCATAATAATTGTCCCTATTTGGCAAAAATAAGGCGATTCCAAGATCCGAAGAAACAAAGAGTGGTTAAGCATGCTTTGGCTTGTCTTAAACACTCAATCTTCTAGGGTAAGCATTGCCTTGCTAATGGCTCTAAGCCACTCTTGGTTAGACAATCGTCGCCTCTAATGCATTTTTGACGATATATCTCTTTTGCCACGGTATGTGAGGACTCCTCACTCATACCGATGAGTTAAACCAAAACCAACGTGCACACCTGGTGTGCCTTATGCCCCTTGGAGAAATGATGGCATCTCGCTTTGGCGTAGCCTACCATCACTCTCGTTCGGTTAGTAAGTGTTGTTTTGGAAGGGCAAGTTTGACTCAATATTATTAGGGACCTAGGATTTCTATGTTGGTTGATTTAAGTGAACTTAACTACTCATCGCAACATGAAGAAAACCTAAACATGCATCTAACGAATAATTCACACATATATATATAAGCATAAAATATAAAGCGAAATTATAGATGCATATTGGCAACTAGCATGACCCCTTGAGATCTTCATATCTTCAAAAGTTCTTCATTTGCAATTCAAGGCTTTGTCTTCCAAGATACGTCGTCTTCAAGACTTAACCAAACTATGAAAAAACTAGTGTCTACAACAAGGAATGATCAAAATATTAAAGTACAAAAATACTTAACGGTGCGTAGACCATATTTAGATTTACAAAAATACATAACGGCACGTAGTCCGTATTTTCTATCCTAGTCGGGTCCCACTAGTTGCCATTTCATAAAACCTGTGAGAGAGAATATATATATTCCATTCATCCATTCACTATTTGTGAATGACCCATGCAATTTACAAATTAAAACAAAGTAAAATGCATTTAAACAACGCGTGCACTAGTAACTAATCTAGGTGGTTAATCCGATTAACACGCCTAATTAAAACTAGACAAAGTTGTTTAACCGATTATATAATTTACGTCATTAATAATTGAAGCTCCCACTAAATTCCGCATTTCCTTAATTAATCTAATTAATTAAGTCGGTAGCACCCAAACTTGTCAAAATGAAATTTTGCCAATGCCGCTCAAAACCGAGGCCTATCCTCCCAAAATTTTAATTAAAATAAACAAAATTAATTAAAATAAATAAAACGGCAAAATAAACAATATTACGGCTAGTCACCTCACCGCACCAAGCATACGCACATGCCAAAAAACACGAACACACGACCCACGGCACAGTCGCGCGTGGCTGCTGCAGCCCGCGTGCTATTGCCGTGCGTGTGCTGCTGCCGTGCGTGGCTGCTGCCGCGAGACAACAATAATTAATTCTAAATTAATTTTAGAACTAATTTAGAGAGCAAAATAAAATTTTAAACAAGTCTAACTTAATAAAATTTTCAAAGTGCAAATAACCAAAATAATTCCAAGAAACATTCTTAATTAAATTGGTTTAGCTTGGTGCAACATAAAATTGAGGCAATTTCTCACTTTCAATTTAATCAATTTAAATTAAACTTGAGAATTTGACAAAGTAAAGGGAAGTTGAAAAAATATGAACTTTAATGCTCATAATGAAAATTCCAACATCTAAATTTTTTTGTGAATCCTTGAAAATTATATCTTCCAACATGAAGATAACCAAATTTCTATCACAAAAATCGAAACTTTATGTTCCCAATCAACTCAAAATGATTAAAACATCAAAGTTTAACACAAAATAACATGAAATTTAGTGGTTTTTAAAGTTTCAATCACTTATCACAAATAAAGATTGAATCTTTAACACTTAGGAAGCCTCAAAAATAAAACTTTCACACTAAAAAGCAATTAGTTTGCAATTATGTGAAAATAAATCAACCTTAAAGCATCAAATACTACCAAGTTAGTGTGCTTTAAGGGGACATAAAAATGCAGAAAATAATGCAAATAATCAACCATATAATCAACAATTTATGCCATTAATTTCAAGGTTAGAAAAGACTTAAAATTTTTCGTCAAAAACGAAAACCCCCTCAAAGAAGGCATTTCTGGTCAGAATTTGGCTAAAATCATAGGCCCTTTTGGGTAAAAACCTTTCCAGAACACGTTTTCCACCCAAAATTCACTAGTCTTGGGCGAAAATCTGGGTTCTGTGCCAAACTCGACATTAAAAACGGGATTAAAATAAAACCGAGCTACTAATCTAATTAGCAACTTAAACCAGGAAATTAAGCCAAAATAAACCTTGAAAAACATGATTATAAAAATAAACAAGCGGGGCTCCGATACCGCTGTTGGTGTTTAGTGAGTCCAACTCACCGCGGAAACAAACCCCTACCCGAGGAACCACTCGCAATAATTAAAATCATAAAGCATAAATAGATAATCACAAAGAAAAGATAACGACTCTTACCCTCGAAGTGAGCTTCGCCCAAAAACCGGGGCTCTTACTTGAAAGCTACGAGCACGTCAAGCGCCGCGCCTCCGACGGTATCCACCCACAAAAGGCGAACACAACTTTAAGGTCCGCTACCTTGGGGTTAGCAAGGTCCGACAAAAACCCGAGTTTTATATGAGTTTAAGAGTTTTCCCAAAATTATGGAATGCTCTTTTTAACTCCCACTCAAGCATCATTTCCAATGCCCCAAGTTGGGTATTTATAGGGAATGATGGGAGTATGAAAATCTCTCCCATCAATGTGGGACAATGAGATTTTCACATTTTATTTTAAAGCAAAAATAAAATTATTAAGCAAACTAGTAATAAATCAACAAGTGTCAAGCATACATGAAGGAGTAGGTGAGGACCACTTGGAGATAGGGACCAAACTTGCTCCCCACTCTCTCCCTCACCTTGCGCCACATGGGCAACCCCCACTTGGGCACCAAGGCACCCAAGTGGGCTGCTTATTTTGTTGTTTCCCTTAGCCTCGGCCTAGCTATCCACGCACCACAAAGTGTGGGCTGCTTGCTAGCACCTTCGGCCAGCAGGCCCCTGCACTTGCGTGCGTGCTGGTGATGCTAGCTTGCCTCGCACCTAGTGCGGGTTGCTAGCTGCAGCATGCTATCACACCACGCTCTAGGTGCGGGCTGCTAGCCGCAGCTTGCTAGCAAGCCCCGTACTTGGTGCGGGCTGCTAGCTCGGCTATACCCCTTAGCACTCGATGTTCCGATGCTAGGGGTATTTTGGCCATTGATGATTTATTACTGTTTTCTCGTCTCATCTTCTTATTATCTTCGACTCGACTTCCGACGATCGGTTTCGACGCTCTAAGCTCGAATTACCGACGTCTAAATATTTAACACTCGGGCGACGAATTAATTTCTTCCGAATTAATTCGTCGAGTTGGTTCGTATATTTTCCTTGGGTGTGACCCGAAGGGTCCAGTCAAGATTAAGCTGTAATATTAATTATATTAATATTACTGATCGGAAGCGGCCTCCACCCAGGCATTCCGATCACTTGACCTTACTGAATATATTAGCTTTCTAATAATTTTGAACCCGCTATCAGAATAATACACTTGTTCGAAGGACACCATTCCTTTCACTCCCCTAGATCATTGGGCCGTATATAAAGCTCAAACTGGGCCCAATTTAGTAATTTGGCCATAACTTCCTCAATATTCATCGGAATTGGGCTTATAATATAACGTTGGAAAGCTCTTGTCATGTCCCATCCAACTACACTATTATTGGACCCATATCATGGACCAACCAAACTGGATTGGCTGTTTTCTTAAAATAAGTTTTCAAAAACAGAAAGGAGAGAAAAGAAATTAAAACTATCCGCAACACTAAACTTTCCACACTTTCACCTCAGTCGATTATGATTCGACGTGAAAGGAACTCATCACTGGGTTTGGTTTTGGGGAGACACATTTGGGTGTCTACAATACTAGTATTTCCGTAGAGGGAGATTTGGGGGTGTTACAAAGTGGTATGAGTTTTCAAGGTCCTAAAAAGATTAAAATTGGAATAATATTCAAAATTGTGGGTAGACTTTAGAGGGCATTTAGGATAGATAGAGTTTCGCATTTGTGTGTGAGTCAAAAGTCTTATTTTTACTTAATAAAATATTTTCCTATTTCTAGAAAGATGAAGGAGAAAAGGATTCTTGAGTTCTCTACGGAGGCCTATAATGGGTACAACTCTCTTTCTAGGAAAGGCTCTCCTTAACGTCGTAGGTAACTTTCCTGGGAGACGTGGGCTTGACCGTCCATTAATATTTATTCAAGTACATATTTATTATTTTCGAAAATAAAAAGAATTGAAATTATTTTAAACTTGACTATGCGATTATGTGTGCATTAAAGTTGGTGTTAATACACCTTCAAGTGAGTATAGGGGGTCCGAAATTTTGGAGTATTACCCATGGTTGGGTGATTTTGAGTTATAATTGGTTTATTGAGTTATGAATTGCTTATTGCAAATGGATTTTGAATTGGATTGTTTGTGTGATTTGGTATTTAATTAATTGTTTTGCATGTGTGTGTGAAACAAATGGAAAAGATTGATCAAATGAGATATCAATATTTTGACATTCATTACTTGAAAGATAGTGAAGTCTCAGTTAGTGAGTTCATGACTGGAATTTGTACTTTGGCCTTGACCCTTTATGAGAAGCATGATGAGGAAATATTCACCCAAAAACCTTTGATGGTCCTTTTTGCTTTAGCCCTTTTACCTAGAATTAAGGAATACCAACCTCTCTTTGACAAATATGGGGATGTGATCAAGGAAGATGGAACAATGTGTAATGAGAAGCATCATCATGAAGGGAAGTGGTTGGCAACCGTGTTTAGCCTTAGAGGGACTAAGCACTATGTGGAGCGCAATTATGAACCTAGGAGGAAAGATGTGAAATTCCCACGATCCCAAAAGATCAAACCTTTGGACCTAATGACCAAATGTACTTCTTAAATGCCTAAGTACCTTTTTCATTCCCAAAGAAGCAAAATGAGTATGAGGAATCTAGTGATGAGTCCATACCACCTATTAGTAGGAGCAAGCATTACCGTTCTTTTAGCCAAACTCTAAGCTATGAATCTTCAAAACAACCTAACCCAAAAGTCCATTTCCATGTTGCAAAAAGGCCTAGAACTCGTTCTCAAACTGCAAAAGAAAGAGCCCAAAACCCCGAAGCTTCTTCAAGCCAATCTCATGGGGATGTTCCCAACAAAATTCCCAAGTTACACTCCTGGCCTGGATAGAAATATATGTAAAACTGGGTCAAGCTCATCAAGCCTTATTCCAAGCTATAATGGTTATAACCCAACTCTCATGGCCGAACCAAGTAATAGAAGTGATGATCCGGATTATGATCCTATTGAAGATGGTTTTGCTCATAGTGTTATTTGATTGATTGGGTTTTGAACTATGTTTTTGTTTAATGTTTCAATAATTGTCCTAAATGACAAAGTTGTATTTTCATTAATTATTAATGAAATAAAATGAATTATTTAAAATTTCTCTATGTTGTTAACTGAATTAAATTCTTATATAATAAAACTTATTTTAATTTTCAAAGTGTGATAATTAAACCTAGGAAGTATGTCTCCAAGAATGAGGGATCAATTAAGGAGTAAGCGCACTGGTTCCAAAGTTAGAAAGGTCCTTAAGAAGCTAACCCATATTACTGAGAACATCACAAAAGTGGTGAAAAGGGAACACCAAAATCCCAATCTTGATGCCTATAGTGAAGTCTTTAAGGGGGTAGCTGCAGCTAAGTCACCTATTTACTTGGGAAGGGAGGACCCAGCCAGCCTTGAAAACTAGATTAGGGAGTTTGATAAGTTATATGATGCTATCAATTGCCCAAGTGAGCTGAAGGTGAATAATGAGGTTTACTACCTGATGGAGGAAGTTGATTTATGGTGGGCCTAAAGAAAAGGTGAGCTGTTGAAAAAGCCAAACTTTGGATGGGATGAGTTTAAGGAAGCCTTGAGAGAAAAGTTTTACCCTTCCTACCTTGGAAAACAGAAGTGCATGGAGTTTACCAACCTGAGAATGGGAAACATGTCAATCAGTGAATACTATAACAAGTTCATTGAGTTGATGAGGTTTGCCCCAGAAATAGTCCCTACTGAAACCATCAAAGCTCAGAGATTTGTGCAAGGCCTAACCTTGACCCTCCAAGGGAATCTAGGGGGAGTGACCTTTGAGACCCTGGATGAAGTCTATGGCTGTGCAGCCCATCTGTACAGAATATAGGGGAGAGAGATGGAGCAAGTAGGAGAGAAAAGGAAGAAACTGGACTCTTTTCACGGGAGTGAAAAGAGGCACAAGCCCAATGGGAATTACCAAGGTAATTCTAGAGACAGGAGGGACAACAAGGGAAACTTAGGGAAGGAGAATGGAGGCCAGTCATCCAACAATAAGGGGAATGGGAGCCAAAGGGGTGAGAAACCCAAGAGGAGGTATTTCTAAAAGCGGTGTGAGAAAGACCACCTAGGGAAGGACTGTGAGGGAAACACGGTAACTTGTCGTTACTGTCAGAAGTTGGGACACCGTGAGAACGAGTGTTTCAAGAAGGAAGTTGATGTTAAGTATGGGAAGGTGAAAGAGTCTAGTGCACCTAGCAAACCACCTTAGTCTAGTGGACCTACAACCAAGGCTAGAACCAGTAGCGGTGTGGGAGGTGCCCCAAAGGGTCGTGTGTTTGTGATGAATAGCTGTCTGTCTGAGTCTACTAATGATGTGGTAATTGGTGTTTTCTTTATAAGTTCTTCTCCTGTGAGAGTCTTGTTTGATTAAGGGGCGTCGCATTCTTTTATTTCTAAGAAAGTAGTTGGGAGTCTCGGTTTAGAGAATCCTGAGTTAGTTTCTCTAGATGTGTCTATCCCGTCTGGGGAAGTAAGGAGTTGTTCGAGATTGTTTTTTAGTGTGCCTATTTCCATCTCTGAGGTAGAATTTTTGGCTGATTTAATCGAGTTCGATTTGAATGACATTGACGTAATTCTGGGTATGGATTAGTTGGGAAAGTATGAGGCAAGGATTGATTGTGCATCTAAAAAGGTCACCTTAACTATCCCAAGTAAGACCAAAGTGGTATACAAAAAGGAAGGGAAAAGCTTAGGGTCGAGAATTGTGTCTGCAATGCAAATACAGAAGCTGGTTAAGAAGGGTTGTCCTTTGTTCTTGTGTAGTGTTTACGAGGTTGGAAGTGAGGAAAGGAATGGTGATGAGAGTATTCTGGTGGTAGATGAGTTTTCAGATGTATTTCCAGACGAGATTCCCGGTATGCCACCAGTAAGGGATGTTGAGTTCACTATTGACCTAGTGTCTAGAATTGGACCTATCTCTAAGGCTCCATATAGGATGGCTCCAGTTGATTTGAGGGAGTTGAAGACCCAGTTGGATGATTTGTTGGAGAAAGATTATATTAGGCCTTGTTCATCAACCTAGGGAGCCCCAGTATTGTACGTGAAGAAGAAGGATGGAAGTATGAGGTTGTGTATTGATTACCGAGAGTTGAAAAAGGTGATAGTAAAGAACAAGTATCCATTACCAAGGATCGATGATTTGTTTAACCAGTTGAAAGGAGTAGGGTATTCTCAAAGATAGATTTGAGATCGGGTTATCACTAGTTGAGAATTGCGGAGCAAGATATTGCAAAGAGTGCTTTCAGGACCCGATATGGTCATTTTGAGTTCATAGTGATGGCATTTGGTTTGACCAATTCACCTGCAGTGTTCATGGATTTGATGCATAGGATTTTAAGGCCATACTTGGACAAGTTTGTGTTAGTGTTTATTGATGATATTTTGGTTTATTCAAAGGATGAAGAAGAACACAAGGAGCATTTGAGACAAGTGTTTTTATGTTTAAGGGAGCATCAGTTGTATGCCAAGTTATTTAAGTGTGAGTTTTGGTTGGAGGAAGTAGCATTTTTGGACAATTTGATTTCCAAGGACGGAGTTTCAGTGGACCCATGCAAGATTCGAGCTGTGAGTGATTGGCCAACCCCAAAGAATGTGTTGGATGTAAGGTGTTTCTTGGGTTTAGCAGGCTATATTACAGAAGGTTTGTGAAGGATTTTCGAGGATTGCGAAGCCCATGACAAGTTTGATGAAAAAGGAGCATAAGTTCTCATGGAACCAAGAGTGTGAGGAGGCATTTAAGATCTTAAAAGAAAGGTTAACCACAACACCTGTGCTGGCTCTGCCGGATGGGAGTGATCTATATGACGTGGATGCATCGAGGTTGGGATTGGGATGTATGTTGATGAAAAATCGAAGAGTGATTTCCTATACCTCGGGGCAGTTGAAGGTTCACGAAGGGAATTACCTAACCAACAATTTTAGAGTTAGCTGCAATAGTATTTGCCTTGAAATTTTGGAGACATTATTTGTATGGGGAGACTTGTAGGATTTTCACGGATCATAAGAGTTTGAAGTACATTTTCACCCAGACGCACTTGAATGGGAGGCAGAGACGATGGTTGGAGTATATGAGTGATTACACATTGGATATTTAGTATCATGAGGGAAAGGCTAATGTGGTGGCAGATGCTTTGAGAAAAACGTCAGAACATACGGTAAATGTGATGGTAGTACCAAATCAGTTGTGTGTGGGATTTCAGAAGTTGAACTTGGAGGTAGTGGGGCATGGTGAAGTGTCTAGGATGTTGAATGCCTTGGTGGTTGAACCATCCATTTATGATGAGATAAGGGATAGTCAATTGGAAGATGAGAAGTTAAAGGCAATCAAGAAGAAGATTGATGAAGGGTAAGTGTTGGATTTCACCATTAGTGAAGAGGGAAGTATTCGTTTGATGGGAAGATGGTGTGTACTGTAGAATCGTGGTGATCTAAAACAAAGATTGATGGAAGAAGCACATAATTATCCTTATTCAATGCATCCTAGAGGGGATAAGTTGTATAAGGACATGAAGAAGACTTTTTGGTGGCCCAATATGAAGAGAGAAGTGGCTGAATTTGTGGCTAAGTGTTTGACATGTCAGAAGGTGAAGATTGAGCATCGCAGAACTCAAGGAAAGGTTTAATCCTTGGAGGTGCCCAAGTGGAAATGGGATTCGATTTCTATGGATTTTGTAGGAGCCTTGCTAAAGACCAAGGCAGGGAATGAAATATCTAGGTAATAGTGGACAGGTTGACGAAGTCAGCAGCGTTCATACCCATGAGAAGTACCTGGACCATGGACCAGTTGGGAAGAGCATATGTGAAGTTTGTGGTAAAGTACCATGGGGTACCAACGGATATCATTTCAGATAGAGATTCAAGATTTTTGTCTAACTTTTGGCAAAGTTTCAAAAGGCGATGGGAACTAAGTTGTTAATGAGCACAGCGTTTCACCCTGTGATAGATGGCCAAACAGCAAGAACGATTCAGACATTGGAGGACATGTTGAGAGCTTGTGTGATGGAGTATCAAGGGTCTTAGGATGACCACCTGGATTTGATAGAGTTCTCTTACAACAACAGTTATCATGCAAGCATAGGAATGGCACCGTTTGAAGCATTGTATGGTCGGAAGTGTAGAAGCCTAGTGTGTTGGAATGATATAAAAGAGACTATTGTTCTTGGACTAGAGATGATTGAGGATATGGTGAAGCAGGTTAAGTTGATCCAAGAAAAGATTAAAATAGCCCAAGATCGACAAAAGAGTTATGCTGATTTGAAAAGGAGGGAAGAGGAGTATGAAGTAAGAGAGAAGGTTTTGTTGAAAATTTCACCCATGAAAGGGGTGATGAGGTTTGGAAAGAAGGGAAAGCTAAGCCCAAAGTACATAGGACCATATGAGATCATCTAGAAAGTGGGAAAAGTAGCTTATAAGTTGGATTTGCCTAGTTAGCTAGAAAGGGTTCACAATGTGTTCCATGTGAGCCAAATTCGAAATCACATTCCGGACGTGACACATGTGTTATAACCAAAAACAATAGAGATGGATGAGAATTTGACCTATGAGGAAATACCAATAAAGATTCTTGACTCTATGGTCAGGAGTACGAGGAACAAGGATGTGAGCATTGTGAAAGTGTTGTGGTCCAATTAGAAAACTGAAGAGGTTACATGTGAAGCTGAGGCTGATATAAGGAAACGATACCCAGAGCTGTTTGCCTAAGGTTAGTGGTCGAGTTACGGGGGCATAACTCCTTTTAAGGGGTGTAGAGGCGATAGAGTTTCGCGCATCTACTTTTCCAGTTATTTTTGAGTAATTTCGAGTCATATTTGAGTTTAGTTGGAATCTTGAGTCAAGTTAGAATGTGCATTAACCAATAATTTCAAAATAATTTTCGTTTCTTTTAGCTAAGTTTCGGGTCGAAACTTATTTTAAGGGAGGTAGACTGTAATACCCCGTATTTTCCTAATTAATTAATTAGGAATTATTTTATAAAAAAGGTATTTTAGTAAATTTATTATTTGGAGCCAAAATAATATTTCAATTTTGGCGCCAAAAGTATTTTGAAAACTAATCATTATTTTGGATAAGATTTATTATCCATTTATCCTATTTTAAAAAATGGATTATTTACATATTTCGGATATTTTAATTATAGCAAAATAATATTTTAATTAATTAATTATTATGGCTGAAATAACCTAATAACTAGCTAGGATTTTCCATGTATGGAAAATCTTATTTTTCTTGGTTATTTATTGGTAAATAATTGGTATTTAATTAATTAATTATTTAATTATTAGTCAATATCATTTATACAATTATTTTATTCCTTAGAAACCGAGCAAAATATTCCTAAATATATCTAGAGGAATCCGAAAATTAGTGCTATGGTAAGCTCCATGTTTTCGACCCTCATGAACTATTTTGGGGGATTTAATTTGTAAAATTATATTTTTAATTATCTCCAAAAAAATATCCTATTTTCCTTAATTCTAATTCTCCATGTTTTTATTATTCAATCATCATATTTTCTTGCCATTCATTCTTCTTAATTATTCCCCAAGTAATTCCAATTTCCTTATTATTTTTCATGACATACATACCTTCCATATTCAATTATATACAAGCTCTTTAACATCAAAACTTTCCTTAAATCTTTACTCACTTCTCCAAGTAATCCCTTAAAACCTACTTACCATAATCTTCCTACATTTTCCTACCATAATTCATACACATGCTAGTGACGATGGGTGGAACTAGGTCGTTGAAACTAATCCTCCCTCGGTCAAACTAAATTTATAAACACTTATAACCAACCAAAATACAAGTATAGAGGCAAGTCAAGGGTCTAACCCAAAGGAACAGTAATGTACAAGCGCTCTCTATTATGCGCCTAAACTAGGTTGAAGTCTAAGGATAAATGATAAACACTAACCAACTAAAAAAAATGAAGAATAGAACAAATAAACACTAGGAACGAGGATCAACAAGTAATCATGAAAATTGTAGCAACTCGGGCACAATATGCAAATCAAAGGTTGTGAAGACAAACGGCAAGCTCAATCAAAAGAGTCAACAAGCTATCTCCTAGTGGTCAAACTAGCGCCAACTACGAGAGACGCTAACTAGGAGAATCACTAATCAAGCTCAATCGACAATTGCAATTCATAAATCAATGGTCCGTATCATTAGAAACTACAATGCAATATAGCATAATTCTCAAGGCCTAATCGAATTACACACATGCAAACTTCCATTAATCACTTTAATCTCAACAATTAATCAACACAATCTCTAAATTAATCACAATCAATCAATCATAAAAGTTTCACCCTATCCCTAGCCAAACAACTACTCAAACATCATCATCTAGTTGACAAACAATTAAAGAAATAAAGAATCAACAAAATATGGAGAACAATTACACTAATAAACAATCTAACATCAAAATCAAACCAAACAAATATAAAATCAAACAAAGCAATAAAATGAGATAGAGTTAATAATGCTCATTGATAATAGAGAAGATCTTCAACACAATTGTCACCATTGAATTTTTAATCTCTCAATCACCATTGAAATTCCTCACTTTCTCTCTCTAAAATCTACTCCTAAACTAACCTTAAAACTAGAGAGAGAAGCTCTCAACTAACCTAAGAATATGATCTAAATCTCAAAATTAACTTGCTGCAAAAATTGGGATCAAAAGGGTATTCATAAGAGGCCCGAAACGAAGAAGAGCAAATTTGGAACCCGCAGAGGAGTGCCGGCGCAGCAATAGTGTGCGCCCGCGCAGCAACAGTGTGCGCCCGCGCTCTTCTGGGTTTCTTCGGATCTTCTCGCGGCTTCGTGCTTTCGCCAAGGTCTTCGAATGAACGCACAACATGATGATGATGAACGCTAAGATAGGCAGTCCCAAAAGCACTTGATTGTGGGTTTAACACCCCATCTTCATGAGAACATGTCTTGAGAGCGCAAGAGCTAGAACTTGGAGAATCCACTTCCTTGCATCTTGAGCTTCCAACTGCCATGAGCTTGCCCCAAAATCATCTCCCACCTTAGTAATTTACCAATATCAAGACCCGAACCTCTTATAATACCTACAACCACGAAAATAGAGCAAATAAAGGAGAAAAGAGTAGAAAAACGAACATAATGAATAAAAGCTACAAAATAAGAGAGGAAAGGTAAAACCAAGACCGAATGTATAAAATTAAGCATTTATTAAGCTTGAAAACCATGAAAAGAATGTGAAAAAAACCTAAATGCTCATCAAATGGGTGCCATTTATGACACCCATCAGCTAGCCTATAAATACCCCTTTAATTCATGATCAAACCTCGCACAAAATTCTCATAAATCACTCTCAAAACCTCTAATTAATTCCTTGTTCTTTTATCTCTTTTCATGCGCCAACCACCACCATCGAACACCACCTCCGACCACCGGCGCCTCCTGCTACCACCAACCACCACCGGCAGCAGCCACCTGTCGTCGTGTTGCTGCCCTTGCCGCACCTCCTCCTTCCTCTCCTCCTTGGTTTCTTATCTTTCTTCTCCTTTTTCTCTTATTCAATTATTATTATTATTATGGGAGATTTATATAAAAATTATTATGAGTAGTTTTAAAATCAGATTTTATGTTTATGTTGAATTAATTTAAAAGGTTCATGTACATATAGTTGGGATGGTTTAATTTAATTATTTGTGATTATTTATTAACCTTATATTAATTGAGGTTATATTTATTTGTAGGGTATTTTTTATCAAGCTACTTGAGAGTTCTTTTGAAGTGTTTTTGGTTAAGCGAGGATGAAGGTACATTAGGTGTCTAGATACCTTGAAAGTGATCATGTTTGAATGATTTATGTTGCTTGAATTAAATTGACTTGAATTATGATTTATGAAATAAAATTATGTTTAAATGATTGGTTTTAATAATTAAATTGATTCGTTGATTTTATATTATGTTTTAAATGATGAAAATTATTATTCATGTTTTAAAAAGGTTTGTTATTGGAAGCACGTTGAATTTAATAAAATAGTTTGGATTATTTGGAATCATTTGATTTAAAAGAGGATTTATTGAATCATTGAATTAATTTATTATTTATGCTTTATAAGCATGTTTGTAATCCCACTATGAAAATTTAGTTTATTGATAAGGCCTTGGACTTTGCATGACCGGGTCTTTCCTCAAGAATAGCCTTGTAACATAAGAATACTAGCTTGGGGGGTGTGCACACTTGGGAGAGGAATTGGTTTAATTAGTTTTATTTGTTTATTATGAGGAATCGGTTTTTAATATGAAGAATTGGTTTTAAAATTATTGAAATTGGTTTTATTGTTTATTGAGATTGAAGTATTGAGAATTGGTTTTGAATCATGAGTTTGGAATTATTGGATTAATTATTAGAATTGGTTTTAAAGCATGTTTGCGAATAAATTAAGTTTAATCATCTTGCACTTATCGTACTTCTCATATTTTGCTAACCCGTACTTTTTATTTTGTTTTGGTTCACCATGTTTACCGTAATGGTAATTAGTGTTGCTTATTTCAGGTTGAAGTCAATAATTGATGCATTGGAGTCCCGAGATTGGTTTCTCTAAATTAGGAATCTTGGTCTTTGTATCTATTTTTGAGTACTCATAACATTGGTTGCTATTTATGGTTATTATTAATAAAGAAGAGTATTGAAGTTTCCGCAGCAAAGTATTGTTTTGTTTAGTAAGTTGAGTACCCTTGCGTAATCACGCGGCGGTAATACGCCTAAGTCTATCTCTACGGTATAATTATACGTATTATACTAGTATATCTGTAGAGGGAGATTTGGGGGTGTTACAGCCTCGACTATTTATAAGGAGTGATTCCTTGTGAATTCCTCTCATCTTTCAATGTGGGACTTTTTCACAAAAAAATTCACTTGGAAAGAATGTTAAATTCATTCCTAGTTAAATAAACCAAGGAATAACTAAGTAAAAAGTGTCTTAGGTGTGGACCACTTACTTACTTTCTCCCCAAGACAACTCACATCCATTGTGAGCTAACTATGTGGCAACCAACCTTGAGCCCCAAGATGGGTTTGGTGGGGCCGCCACCTTTTGGCCCGCATCCATGACCCTTAACCCGGGTCAACGACCCTTTCCACATGGCACTTCCAACGTGGCGTGCTACCAACGTGCTGCGCAACCACTTGGTTGCTGCCATCGTGACGCGCTACGACTTGGTGGCTGCCAACGTGTGCTGGCTTATGGAATTGCCACATGTCACACTTCTATTTGGCGCACTTCCTTAGCCTTTTGCGCTTAGGGTTTTTACTTGTTACTTGAAGCATTTTCCCGTCTCGTCAATTCCTAAATTTTAGCTCGAATTTTAAGATTTGGTTCCAATGCTCTAAGATTGGAATCTGACGTCATTGTTCACAATACTCGAGTGACTCGTTAATTCCTTTTGTATTAATTCATCGTATCAGATTGTTAGTTTCTTGGGTGTGACTCGAAGGGTTTAGTCAAGATTAAGCTGTAATATTAATTATACTTTAATATTACTGATTGGAAGCAGCCTTTACCTAGGCATTTCGATCACTTTAACTTACAAAGTAATTAGCTTTCGAATAGCTTCGAACCCTCTATCTGAATAATACACTTGTTCGAAGGACACCATTCCTTTCAATCTTCCACATGTCCTTCTGGGCAAGTGTGCTTTTAGTGTGAAGCCTTTTTCCTATGTCACTTAATGTCTCTTCACGAACTCTAAGGTAAGATTATTCGTTATCCTTATTACGTCCAAAAGTGTTTCTCGAAATCCAAGTTTGACTGTCAATAAACAAATCGTTTCTAAAATCCATCCCAACATGTTACCTTTTGTTAGTAGGGGTAATTTTCCAGTCATGTACAGACAGTTTCTCTTACTAAGAGAACCTAGCCGCCCGAGTGTTGCCGTTATAATCCCTCTGTACGGGAGACGTTTGACGAACATCAAAGCAGACTAGTAATCAAACAAGAGAACTCACAATACCCATGGTCGAGGAAAAAGGTGTCGATAGCCATAATACGAGGTGTACTTATGATAATTTTAAATCTCTTAAAGTACTCTCATCGGTCGATCCGACATGGTTCTAAACCAATACCAGTGCAAATGATTCTTCACAATTATGTCCTTGTAGCACAAGGGACGGTGCTATAAATTATACTACACACTAATCTCAAGTGGTCATTAATCGTCCATCAGATATAAATGACCTTGATTAGGGATACTTTTTGATTAAAATATTCAATGTTCACTAAACAGGTGTTTCTTTATCCAAGACTGGTCCTGATATCCTATTTTGAATATTCTCATAATCGAATGGACTCAATATTATAATTCTAAACCGCAATTAAATAGTTTCGTGGAATAATTAGTAATAATTTTTAGGAAAAAATGCCCCAATTATTCCTAACTTTGCCTCGTCCGCCAATAATAATTTCTACTGTAGATTATTCACCGTCACTTTCAACTTTAGGGGGGATTAATTTCTATTGCAGTCAAATGACTTGCAATCGGTCAATCATGTAAACATTTATGAATTAGATTTTTTTGCACATGTGTCAGTAAGTAATTTGTTTAAAAAATAGAGAAAATAAAAAAAATCCTAACAGAAACCCAGCACCTGCCCCACCTCCACCACCACCGACGCACACTCTCCCCACACCCAGCCCAATAACTAGCCACCACACGCACTCCCTTCACCCACCACAACCAAAAAACCCATCACAACCCCCCTTTCTTAATCGACCACCACAAATAGACAAATATGGCCAGCCACCACAGCCACTACACGGCTGTTTCCTGACAAAAAACAACCCCCCTCTCAAAAATCGACCACCAAAATTGGACACAAATGGCTGAAATCGAACGATCTAGGGGCTGAATGGTTGATTTCAACCCTTCATTAGCCAATTTCGGTTGTTAATGGCTGATTACATCGTCGGTTTGCCTAGTGTTTAGAATGTTAGGGTTAGGGTTTAGGATTTGGGGAATTTTTGATGGTTTGCGGGGTGATCAAAGAGGAAAGGGGAGGTGATCGGGGAAGCATCGGCATCGGCGCTCGGGGGGGAAAGGGTTGGGCTGATTGTGATGGCAGCGGCTGTTGTTGGTGGAGTTGCACGGAAGGGTAAGAGGGGAGGCTGGTTAATTGCTTGAAGTGCAGGGTGGTGGATAGGGAGGTGGCGATACAGAGGTAGGGGAAAGGGAGGTGGATAGGGAGTCTGCCGGCGTCTGGTTGCTGGTGGCCGTGGTGGCCTGGTGGAGAGCTATAGAAAGCAGAGAGGGAAGAGGGAAGAGAGAGAAGGTTTTTTTAATTTTATTTATTTAATTTAAATTTTTTAACTTTATTTATTTATTTATTTTTTTAATTTTAATTTTAATTTTTTAAGCAAATCATACGCTGACACGTGTCTAGGTAATTTACCTGCTACATCAGATTAGATGACAAGTTGGGTGCAATAGAAATTAATAGGGTATAAACTTGGGAGTGATAGTGAATAATCAAAAGTAGGGATTATTATTGGCGGACGAGGCAAAGTTGGGATTAATGGGGCAATTTTTCCTAATTTTTATTCTACTATGAAACCTTTCAACGTTTTATCTTATGATAAATGTTTTTTTCAAATGTTTAATGAGTAATACTCTGTATAAAACATTTATAAAACTCACACCCATATTTAATATGCTTGATTTCTTTCGTGAAATTTTGAATGCTTCCATTCACTTATTGCATATGTTTAGTTATAATTACTTTGCAAATCTAAGAATCTTCGTTATTGATCACTTTCATAATAAGATTATAAAATTTGAGAGTGTTATGGATTATCTGTGATTTAGGATTTATTGTCTAAGTGATGGCTCCCACTCATTTTCATGATTGAGATTTTAAACTTGACAACCTAAATCATTAATGTTCAACAACGAAATTTCCATTTAACATCTACGTTTTTATTTCCTTTAAGGCAACAATATTCTCAACATGTATTTTAGTAGACTTCTAATGATGCTTTGCATAGGTTTCACTCCAAATGGCTCACTATTATTTAGGATACCCAAATCACTAGTGATCGTGGTAACTTACCTTAAATTTCCGCACATTACTCATGGATATACATCCATGTTACCATTCTCAGGCCATGAGGCTTCTTAGCTCGTGCTTATAAATGGCTTCCTTGTTAAGGATCTGATCGTTGTTAAGATTTGTGCTTGCAACATCAATTCTCAAATTACATTTGTTTCCATGCGTCAAGAATCCATCCTTTTTACTTATCCTAGTACTTTGAATGTTCTTGATCATAATCTAACGAACTATGACTTAGATTTATTTTGATTGGTACTTTATTCTTCTCATGCTCCAAGCAAGTAAGTCGGTGACGACTCCATGTCGTAGCACACATGATGGATTTAATTGTAGAATGATTGTCAATCATATTCCATCGATGTTACATTTTAGCTTATCCAGTTTTCACTGAGTCTTGCTAAATTGTATTCAATGTGATATGGTTGAAAGTCTCTACTAGAATCTTTATTGTTTGACTTAGTATTTAGCCTAGCTTATACTTATTTCAAAAATTTACATAGTTTTATACATATGGGTCGAAAGCCTTTCAAAGTCTTTCAATTCATGTTTAAAATGGTAAATTCGATCATGTACTCGTTTAAACATTTTATTAAGTCTATACAATAGATCTGAATTCCTAACATGTACTAAGTATTGTATTCTATTTGGTTCATTGTCGAAAATACTTTTAAATCAAAGCATTTAGCGTTTGATAGTTAATTTACAACAGAGTTCGTAAACCTCTTGTTGGACCTTACAAGATTAACTCTTGCTTCCACTAAACTTCTTATCCACAAGAATTTCTATGTTTCTCCATAAGTCAATCCTTTTATTATCTTTATGATAAAACACGTTCCAATTCCTTTATCCAATGCTACCTCCAATCCCATAATGGATTTCTTGAGCTTGCTTTCAAATCTAGCATTATTTAGATTTTCAAAACCCTTAGAATATTTTCATCTTCATTTTCAAAATCCTATTTTAGGAAGGAGGTTTTAGTATATATTTTGTCATATTTCATATGTGAAATTTTTCTAGAATAATCATGAAAATACTTGAGAATTCCGATTGGAGAATAGGTTTTTATTAAAATCAACTTTGTGAATTTAATTATATCCTTTTCAACCAGTCTAGCTATGTATACATAAACGTTTCCACATTTGTTAGTTTTATCCTTGAAAACTTATTTGCGATTGATGGGTCTTTTACCCTTCATGCAAATTAATCAAGTAGTAAACATGATTTTCAAACATGGAATCTATTTCGGATTTTATGGCCTCTAACCAGTATTTGGAATTTGGATTTGTTTTAGCTATCTTACAAGGCATTATTCACTTACTATTTAATAGTAAATTGTATGCTTGTAAGTCTTAGGTTTATTTCTAACTTAATAGAAAATTTATAGGATTATACCCAAACCTTTGATGAATTCTATACCTATACGGGGTAATTGCATCAAATATTGAGTTTCAAAGCGCTTTCAAAGCTCTTTTACTATGTTGATCTTACTCTAACTTTTCAGAAGTTTTATGAATAATGAATTCTCTTTTAAGGCACTAGTAAAGTTCTTTTGAGTATTCTTGATCAATTATTCTCATGAAGCCTTTTTTAGTCTTCCGAGATTCTCAGTTCTAGTTTGTTGCTAAGCTCGATGGTCATCGAGTCCATTAACCTCCCACTTGTCGTTTTGGAAATGTGTTACTTTCCCGAAACACATTTCTTAGAGAAATATTGTTCTCAATTAGGTTAAGGAGGTAATGCCCGTTGTCTCACTTGAATGCTTACAAAGAGACATGTATATTGTCTTTGGGTACAAGTTCGTTGTGAAACAAACACTTAGCTCCCACTTAACTATCTTAGCCTTTAATGAGCCATTAAGCTCCCACTAAACCTCCTAGCTCTTGCTAAGTCGGTGAGCTCCCACTAAGTCACTTAGCTCCCACTAAGCCAATGAGCTCCCACCGAGGCTAAGAGTTGAATATATATACTTGAAAATATGTTAAGAAGTTATTTCTATCCATGACTGAATATGGTGTCCTTTCTTAGCTTTGAAATTTTGTTTAGTGTAACATTAGTCATTTGTGCAAATCTTTAAGAGTTTTAAAGGAAGGGATGTGATTCCTCATTGCTCGAGTCATTTTTAAATGGCATCGAGGTCTCTGTGAAGACACATTATGTTCTTTGAGGAGTTATTTATGAAAATTTCAATTTCATGTATATGAGATGGTCCTGCTTGGCTCAAGAAAACATCGCTTGATCTAATCTACATGTTTTGAAATCTGGCTAATTCGAATATGTACTTCATTGAACTCTTGAGCTATTCAAGATCAGGTTTGTTCACATTTGATTAATATAGCTATATTCTTTCAAATTCTTCATGAAACGTTGAAGTAATTGAATCCTCTTTAGCTTTCGGAGTTAATTGTCTATACCAAGAACAGTAGCTCTTTACTTTGTCGGTTTTTAACAAGTAAGACTTGCTTGTCTTAGAACGATTCCCAATCGATCAACTATCAAGAGCCTACATAGCCTTGAGAATGTTCTTGTTAATGTAACATTGCTAAATATAACCATACCATATAAAGATAACCATGAAACACAAATCATGCCTATGATTTGAACTGTGTGAGTTTTCATGTTAGAAAAATGTTTGTTAATAATCAAGCATTCTTGACTCATGGTTAAGATAACCATACCATATAAATAAATTTGCATCTTTTGATCTTTACTTCGAATGTGAGTCTTTGCGTGTGAGTCTTTACGCCCAATTAAACTAGTCAAAGTTGTTTAACGGATTATGTAATTAACCGCACTTAAAAGTAAAGCTCCCACTAATTTCCGCATCCATCTTAGTTAATCCAATTAATTAAGTCGGTAAACCAATAATTTTGCCAAAATAAAATTTCACAAAAGCTGCACAAAATGAAGGCCTAGCCTCTAGAATTTTGATTAAAATTAAAAAAACTTAATTAAAATCATTAAAATGGCCAAAGTGCAAAATATAGCCCAACGCTTTCGTGTGCCTAGCACCAAGCAACAATGTGTAGACATCTACTTTTGGCCTCCTGTCCCGAGAGGAAGTGCAATGACGATAAATAAAACCATCTTCGTGTTGGATCGAAGTGAAGAATACTTATGGAGAACTAGTTAAGCCACAAAACACAAAAGACTAGCCCGAATTAAGATAAAATCCAAAACAAAGGTCGAATTAACTAAACACGAACATAATTAGGCTTAAGACCGTGTTTAAAACCCAATAATGACGGATTTAGGAGCGCCTAGGTTAAATTTTAATGCTGCCGCAGAAAAAGACGCGCACATCTCAAACAGTCGCGCTGGTCTGCCGCACGCAACTAATGCAGTTGCGCACGATACCCAGCGCAACCTCCAGAGTTGCGCTCTAGAAGATTCAGAATTATACGAAAAATATAAAATCGAATCTTAACATAGAGCCACGCGCAAGACAATTAGTTGCGCTGCCCGTAGCAGCGAAACCTAATCACTTGTGCTGGGATGCCATGTGCAACTCATCTTGTTGCGCGCAACACCTGCTACGGCAGAATGCTCGTAATCCTAAACCTAGTCATTCCCTATAAATAAGAGCTTAAACTGAGGCTTAAAGACACAGAAAAATAACCTAAAACTCTGGCGAAATACTTGTGAACTTGTGTAACCTAGCCCCTCTTGTCCTAAACACTCACCCCTTTGATATTTTGTTACTACGGTGGAGGTTCCCCAACAAAAAGGAGTCCATAAATGTTCTAAACGGAGATCTAGCAAAGAGAAGTGGTAAATTCCCGAGCCCTTAATTAAATCACATTTATTTTCTTGTTTAAAAGAATCCTAATTAATTATTATTGCTTGATTACCTTTAAAATAATTAATTAATTAATTCCACATAGTATCTTGCGTTAAATAAAGATTAGAATTGAATTAAATAATCGGTGTTTGATCACTAAAGCCAAGGTGAATATTGTTTATTTTCTTGTCCTTTTCACGAATTTGATTGAATAAAGAATAACGACATTACGATGTAATTCCTACCTGAATTGGTATGTGTAAATAAAATAAACAAACATAGTTTTAGGTATTGCGTTGCATATATTGTTTGGTGATGAAATTGTAAAAAAGGAAGAGCTAGTAGAGGCCGCACTAGGGCTAGGATAACGATTCCCCTCTAAAGGGAACGTTATTTAAGTACCCTGGCTCCCGAACTCATTTCTGGTTTATAGACCAATTTGGGCATGGATAAAATTATGATTTGTCCTAATTTTTCCATGGACTCCACAAGGAAGAAAGGCATGAACGAGATTTATGAGTTTTCCTAAAACTTATTGGCGACTCCCTACTTGTTTCTTACAAAAAAGCGTAATGATAGAATCAATTCTAATTCAAGGTCCCCCAAACAGTTAGGAATTCAAATCCTACGAATCCCTAAAAAGTGTAATGTCCTAGGCTTTTAAAGGGCCATGGGCATTTAAGGAGAGGACCCCTTATGATGGGAACACCCTCCTTACAGTGGCGACTCCACTGGGGACTTAGAGGTTACACGATTAGTTCGTAGTTATGATCCAAGGTTTCCAACACTAGGTTGCCTATGGGTTGTAACGAGAATTAACTTGGATAATCTCTAGTTAGAGAGCGAGACTTGAACGCATAATATATTCCTTTTGCACAAAAGTGAAAACCAAACAAGCAACATTGCATCATGCATAAGCACAACACACTTAAACCATTGGGGATTGGCTCATTCACTAGGGGTCGCCAACACTAGGCTTCTATCCCGAAATCAATAACAATCATCCCATCCATATCGCCAAAAAAATGTTGGGAGGGCGATGCCATAAGTTAACACGTTGAGTGATTTATTTGTGCGTCATTTCTTAAGATATGGTACCTTTGGACACCCAAGCCTTTTTTAACCTTAGAATGGCCTTGCGTGAATCTTTACTTATGGTATGCTTATGTGATTATGTGATTATATGCAACGTGTTAGGATAATCTTCTTTTTTCTTTTTAGTTTGGTCTAGGTTCCCAATTACGAAGTTGTTTCTTCGTGATTTAGAGTCATATTCAAAGGATAGAAAAAAAAATCAAATAAAAAAAAACATGACAAAAAAAAAAAAAAAAACATACGAGCAGGTGGCGCTTGTAACTCAGTGAGTTGCGCTACCCCTCCCAGCGCAATAGATTTTGTTGCGCGCGCCCACTGAATGAGTCAACTTTGATTTCTCAAAAAATAAATTGACTTGTCCGAACGATATC
Organism: Chenopodium quinoa; assembly: GCF_001683475.1. Lineage (NCBI taxonomy): Eukaryota > Viridiplantae > Streptophyta > Magnoliopsida > Caryophyllales > Amaranthaceae > Chenopodium > Chenopodium quinoa. The sequence goes on along the minus strand of NW_018744187.1, from coordinate 815,234 downwards.
TTCATCGAAGAATTGTTAAGGGTGATGTTATCCGTTTGAATATATTTTGCGTCTTTTCTTTTTTTTTTTCTCCTTTTTTAAACAAGCGTATCGATTTACTTATCCGTTCGTACTCCTTTTAGGGCCGGTTTTGAAGCAAGAAGACTCCCAGGCACTCGCATTTTACGTTTACCACCCAAAGATCAACCCTTTTCAAACCACTTTTCTTCAACAACTAATCCTAGTCTAACAACAATTCCAACCATCGAAGAACTTCAACAAGAGATTCTTCGTTTGAGAGAGGAAAAGGCTGAAGAGGCTGAGGAGAGAGGAAATAAGAAAATGGAAAAGGCGGAAAAGAAAAATGCTGAAACCTTTGTTTAGGGTATTTTTACCCAAGACATGTGGACCAATGAGAGGTCGCCACGTGTCTAGCTTAGGATGGCCCATGTGGCTCAACATCCTCTTGACACGTGGACCAATGAGAGGTTTCCACGTGTCGAGCTTAGAATGGCCCATGTGGCTCAACGTCCTCTTGACACTTGGCGCCCTCAGATGTGTTTCTGAAATGGCGGCTTTCAAAGGCCCAAACTCCCAGGAGCGCCGTAAAACGGCGCAGCCCACTAAAATCTAGTTCAAGTGACCTAGGTAGGGGCACTTTTCCCAACGACCCTATAAATAGGGAGATATTTCCCCATTTGGGGACACATTGAATCCTTTATTACACACTTATTCTCTTACATCAGAGAAAAACCTGAGCTTGGAATCCGAGCAGATACCCACCTAAATTTCCGTTCTCTCTATTCCGTTTCAAGTTACTAACTTGTGCGTCGGAGGCGGAGCACCACCCAACCGGTGTCTCCGTTTGTTTTGCAGGTACAACTCATAGCGGATCAGTCTTCGTGTTGTAGTTCTCCCAAGGGACAAAAACACCCAAAACATTTGGCGCCGTCTGTGGGGAGAGTACCTTGAAGATGGTTCAAGAGTCTTTACCACCCTCTAACCGTCTGGACGATGACCCAGAAGTTTTTACAGACCAGGCGGATGAAGATCCTCAGGTTGAAACCTCTACAGCCGAAGACGGCTCTCTCAGAATCAAGCGCATCCGGCCAAGAGAGACTCTGGAGCGGGGTGCCTCCCAGGCGGGTCTAAGCAGATCCACTGGGTAGCCGGAAGGGGAAACCCAAACGGCAGCTGGATCAGCCCCTGTCACCCGAGACGAACTCATGAGATTCATGACAAGTTTCAAGGGTGAAATTAAAGAGCTGATCACCAAAAGCCGGGCTGGCCCAAGTAAAGGTCAGTCGGCGAAGAAGACTCCTCCAGAGAAAGGGAAGTCAGTCAGAAACCGGCAGCCCACTCCTCATCCAAAGGAAAAGGCAGCCGGGACCATTGATTGGTCAAAAATTTCCTTCCTGGGAAGAATACCAATAACACTCGCCGGACTCAGCAGCCGGTGAGAAGTAAAAAATCAACTCTTGATGCCCGGGAGATCATCAACCGGAAGAGAAACCAATCGATGTCGGAGTCGGCTTCAACGTCGAACTTTCTAGACAGCTTCAACAACATTTCTGCAGGGAGTGCACCCTCCCTGCATGAGAGTCATACAGGCGGTAATACCGTCCATTCTGGCCCTCATATGATTGGAGCTGTCCCGTATGTGCCTACTCAGGCTTACGGGCAATAGCCCCTCACTTCATGCAACCGACCTTCTTTGGGGGTCAGGCGGCATATCCAAATGTCCAGCCATTGGACTGGCAGCTTCGTCTTCTACGCCTGGGTGAACAGCCTTCTGCGTTCACCCGGGAGATAACCGAGGCGGCTCGGCCGGCCAAGGTTAAGAACGTGTTGGTTGGTACCTATGATGGTACCACCAATCCGGAAGACCACCTCATGGCTTACACCAATCTCATGTATCTGCAGGGGTAGGACGATGCCACTTGGTGTCGATGCTTCCCAGCTACATTGAAGGGCATTCCTCAACAATGGTTTGGCAATCTGCCAGCCAGGTCCATCGATAGCTTCAGGAAGCTTGCCTTCCTATTTGCTTCTAACTTCTCAATGAACATCCCTGCTAAGAAAACAAGCCTTGATTTGAGCACTGTTAAGCAAGGAGAGAGAGAAGGGCTGCGCTCATATGTCAGGCGGTTCAACCTTATCAGAATTCAGATTCAGGGGATGTCTGATGAGGTAGCTTTTACAGACTTTTTCAAAGGTCTGAGAGACGGGTCGACCTTTAAGTTTGACCTAGTCAGAAAAGGGGCTTTCACCCTGCAGGCGGCCCAAAGGGAGACGGAAAGCTACATTCAAGCTACCGACCTCTGCTCGCCTGGAGGCCAGTCGGACTCTAAGAAGTGTGACAAGCAGAAAGACAACCGGCCTGCTTAGCCGACCAAAAAGAAAGAGGAGAGGAAGAAGAGAAAAGAGGTCTAGGCGGTTAGTGACTCTGACCAGCCGTCCTAGAAGAAGAAGAAATAATTTAAACCGTACGTCCCAAAGTACGAGTTTAACAAGGACTGCAACTCCATCCTCATGGAGATAAAGGACCGGCTGTCCCTAGAGAAGCCAAATCCAATGAAAAGTTCCATTCAATCCAAGAACAAAAATAAATTTTGTCAATACCATGAGGAAGTTGGCCATGACACCAACGACTACTTCAACCTTCAACGGACGTTGGACCATTTGGATGACAAGGGGATGCTGAACTCTTATATTTCTAAGTCCCCAGCCGGGGCAAAAAAGAAAAACAATGGTCAGTCCTCCAAGACTACCCCCAACCTGCTAGTAGTTTGGATACCGACAAGGAGCCGGTCTACACTATAGCAGGCGGGTTCTCATGTGGTGGCCCTACCATCCGGGGCACCAAGAGCCATCTTCGGAAGATGGACAAAGATGGTGATGAGCAGGCGGAAGCTAGCTCCTCCTTCCCAGACGTCTTGATCACTGAGAAGGACAGGGGCAGTGTGCCACCGCCCGCATGATGACCCGTTGGTCATTGAATGTAAGGTTGCCAACCAGCTGGTTGGATGGATCCTTATTGACACCGACAGTTCATCAGACATCATCAGCCTCCGGTGCTTGCAGAAGCTGAAATACAATATCAGCAGCGTGCATCCGGTCACCCACCCCTTGGTTGGTTTTGGGGGTGGGATAGTCTACCCATCCAGAAGAATTGATTTACCCATCCGGCTGGGGGAGAAAGGCTAGGGACGACATATTGTCGTCAGATTCTTGGTCGTTGAGGAGCTGACCGCCTACAACATTATTTTGGGCCGGCCAACCCTCAACGTAGCCAAGGCAATAATCATCCCGTCTCTGATGCTCATCAAATATGAGAAGGATGACGGCTCTGTTGGTTCCTTGAATGGGGATCAGAAGACGGCTCGGGAGTGATATCTCTCAGCCGTCAAAGACATTGTAACCCCAGGCGGTCAGGAACCAATTGACCTTGACAATGTCAAGGATGCCGATCCGGCACCTGCCCCACCAGCAGCCGGAAAGAAAGGAAAGGATCCTATGCTGGTTGAGGTGAAGAAAGAGAAAAAATAGCAATCACTGACCGATGAACGATCAGATGAGCTTCGTCCCCAACCGGCTGGTGAAAGCATTGATCTTATTTTGGATGACAGCCGTCCGGAACGTACTATAAAGGTTGGGACGGTTGCTCATGCTACTTTAGGTGCAGACTTGCACCTTCTATTGATGAGTTTCTTTTCTTTTGCCGAATTGCCAAACCGGATTGCCAAACCACGGTGAGGAAAGAAGTCAGGCGGCAGCTGCCGAAGTCAAAAAGCTACTAGACGCCAGGTTCATTCGACTACGTTCCAACGAATGATTACTACTGTCTTTGTTAATCAAATTGGGAGGAATGTAGAGGCATACATTGATTACATGATAGTCAAATCCAAACAGCAGGCGGATCACCTTGCTGATCTCCAAGAAACCTTCACCACACTCAGGCGGCATAAGGTCATGTTAAATCCTAAGAAATGCGTCTTTGGTGTTGAGTCTGGGAAGTTTCTCGGATTCCTGATTGATCAAATGGGGATAGAGGCTAACCCTGAGAAGATACAGGCGGTGATTGACATGAAGTCACCTCGCACTGTCAAGGAAGCACAGAGACTAACCGGTTGCCTGGCTGCTCTGGGGAGATTCCTCAGCCGGTCAGGCGACAAATGCCTTTATTTCTTCCAAGCAATCAGGAAGAAGACCAGGTTCAAATGGGGAGATGAGGCTGAGGCGGCCTTTCAACGGCTGAAGGAACACCTCCACTCTTTGCCAAGACTTGTTAGTTCATTGCCTAGGGAGGTGTTATACATGTACTAAGCCGTCTCAGATCATGCTCTCAGTGTCGTTCTCCTTGCTGAGAGAAACGGTGTTTAGCTTCCGGTATATTTCATTAGCCATGTCTTAAAAAATGCTGAGCTCCGGTACCCCATGGTAGAAAAATTTGGCCTTGCTCTGTATATGGCTTTCAAGAAATTGAAGCCATACTTCTTGGCTCATCCGGTGGTAATCTACACCGACTAGCCCCTCAAGCCGCCAATTTCTACTTTGGAGTCATCCGGAAGAATGTTGAAATGGGCTATTGAAATGCAAAGTCTTGAAATCACTTTTGAACCTAGAAAAGCAGTGAAAGGTCAGGCGTTTGCCGACTTCATTGTTGAAATGACCCGACCGGTGCAACCGGATAATCTTGACCAGGTTTGGAAAGTGTATGTAGACAGAAGCTCAACAAAGAGCGGCTGTGGTGCAGGAATTATATATGAGTCCCCAGATGGGGACAAATTTGAATATGCACTGCGGTTTAAGTTTCAAGCCTCAAATAATGAGGCGGAATATGAAGCCCTGCTAGCCGGAATCTGCATGTGTAAGGCAGCAGGGGCAACAAAGATTGACGCCTATTCTGATTCACAGTTGGTCATTATCCAGTATGAGGGAGCATATGAGGCAACCCATCCGGCTATGATCAAATATCTTCAGGCAGTCAAGGAAGAGAATGGGGCACTTGAGGAATTCCGTCTGAATCAAGTGCCCAGGTCAGATAACAACCAGGCGGTTGCATTGTCCAAATTGGCATCATCCGCCTGCTGTGATACTCCTCGGTCGGTCTTTTGCGAAGTTCTGGAAAAGCGAAGCATACATGAAGAGCCCATTGGAACCTTAAAACGAAGCTCCACCTGGATGGATGCCATCCGGGCCTATCTTTCAAACGGCACACTTCCTGATTCACCACAGGAAGCAGCCGTCCTGAAGAAGCGAGCTGCAAGCTTCGTGTTGAAAATGGAGAACTCTTCAAGGTAGGATTTCTTAAGCCCCTGTTGAAGTGTGTCACCCCAGAAAAGGGGAAGTTCTCGAAGACTTGCACTCGGGATTCTGCGCCTCTCATATAGGCGGCAGGTCCCTAGCCGTAAGAGCCAGACGACATTACTTTTGGCCCACTCTTGAGGCAGACGCCAAGGAATTGGTGAAGAAATGTGACAAGTGCCAAAAGTTTGGTAAACTCATTCACCGTCCGGCTACTAATCTGACGGCCATCCACAGCCCAATCTCGTTTGCAAAATGGGGCATGGACATTCTAGGTCCTTACACGCCTGCTCCAGGCGGAAAGCGTTACATCTTGGTGGCTGTGGATTATTTCACCAAGTGGGTGGAGGCTGAGGCAGTTAAAAACATCAAGACCCCAGACGTAATCTCCTTCATTTGGAAGAACATTATCACCCAATATGGGGTACCTATGTCTATGGTGTTTGATAATGGTCCTCGGTTTGAGACGCCTCAGCTAAAAACTTGGTTAGGAGATCAGGGGATCTCAATCTATTTTGCATATGTTGGCTGACCCCAAGCAAACGGCCAAGTTGAAGCCTTCAAAAAACTCATCTCAGACGGCATTAAAAAGAAAATAGAAAGAGTCGGTGGCTTATGGGCAGAAGAATTAATCCATGTCCTATGGGTCATCCGGAAAACCGCGAAAGGGGCAACCGGTGAAACCCCATTTCTCATGGTTTACGATGCTGAAGCCGTCTTGCCTATCGAACATTACGAGCCAACTCTCAAAGTCATGCTGTATGATGAAGAGGCAAACTAGGAAGCAATGCGCCTGGCATTGGATTCACTCCCAGAACGCAGGGGCAATGCCGCCCTACGTCATGACATTTACTGTCTGAGAATGACTAGAGCCTACAACAAAAAAGTACACAAGCGTCCTTTGAAAGTTGACGACTTAGTGTTACAGAAAATAGAGACAACCAGTAGGGCCAATGAGCTGGGAAAACTAACTTCAAATTGGGAAGGCCCCTACCGGATCTATGAAGAAGTAAGGGATGGCACCTACCGCCTGGAAACCCCAGACGGCAGGCGTCTGCCTAGAACTTGGAATGTAGACAACCTGAAAAAGTACTACTTCTGAGATTGTAAACTTTTTGTAAACAGTGAGTCAATTAATGAAGATTCAGACTTTGTTTGCAAAATCGAGTTATTGTTTAATTATGCATCCGGGTAATACCCAGGCGGATTCTTCTTTACCTAACTGAGTTTGACACTTAGTAAAGGTTATATTCGTTGGACCGCCTGGGTACTACTCGGATCCCTTGTTTATTTAAGTTTGATACTTTGTTTATTAAACTGCTTGATTATCTGCTTGGGTAATACCTAGACTGACCCGCTTGTTTAAAAAACTAAGTTTGATATTTAGTGTAAATTCAATACTAATAACTAAGCACAAAAATGTTTAGTGGCTATACAACCGGTCCCAAACAAAAGTAGAGGCTAAAATAGCCAGATGGTTGCTCATTTTATAAAATCGCCTGTCCCAGCATGGACAATGGCGTCCAGCGACACCTCTCCGGGTGCAATCGTCGCAGAGAACAGACTATTTGTCGGTTCTACGTACCCATGGAGACGACAAAAATTGAACGACCAAGTTGGCCAAATCATAGCCGTCTGACCAAAATAACCTATGAAGAACGAATAAGTTTCCAGATACCGGATGCCCACAGGCATCAGTCGGTCATTGATAGAAATTCTTACTTGGGTTATTTATTCCAAAGTTGCACTCACTTCCCCTATTGGGGCAAAGGATTGTGTATTGGCTACGCGTTAACCCCAGACGGAATATGACCGCCTGGGTAAGAAGCTCAAAGCACCCGCTTTTATGGCCGGCTGTGCACTTGGTTTGGGGCAATCACCATTGTGATTGATTGGCCTAAAAACACTCCATACTTCTCCAAGTATCAAGTGTTTTCAAGCCAATCAATCAGCTTGACATAAAACAAACCACACAGCCGCCCAGGGGCAAGAGCACCCGGATTGCAAATTGCCGCATGCTTTTTCAAGTTAGGCAAAATACTAAAGAATTGCATACACGTGAAAAATTCAAATTGAAAAAACTCAAAACAGACATTTATAAAATCCGACTGAGTCGGAATACTTCATTTATATTTGAAATGGCACAAAATCTAGAATAATTGTTAATCGGACACATCCGGTAAAAAAAGAAAGTGGAAATTTTAACCCAACCCTATGGTTGGTAAAAAGATACAACAAAACACGGCATGCAAGCCGGTAAATAACATTGATTGGCATACTGCCGCAGAAAGGTGGGAGGCTCGCCTAAGGCTGAGGTGGAGTCTTCTCCGGCTGAGTTTGGCTGGCTTGGCCCTCTTGATGATCATCCGCCGGCTCCTCATCATCAGAGACTTCATATCCCTGCTCAGCAGCCTAGTCTTGGAAGCGAGGCGGAGAAGCATCACCCAGTTGCAGGGCATCATACACCTCAGTGGCGTAATCATACCTCAGCTTATAGACCTCAAAGTCTATGTCTTGGTAAAGGAGGCCCCAGGTGATCTTCAGCAAGGCCAAGTTGTCCCGTTCATTCTCCTCGGTCAGCCGGGTCTGCTCCCGGGCCAGCTCATCCGACTGCTTGTTGCGCAGGGTCATGAGCTCAAGCTTCAGGCGATCATTGTCAATCCAGAGTTGGGCATTCTCCTTGTCAGCATCTTCTAATGCCTTGAGATCAGATTTGGCATCTTTCAGCTGCTTATCAAGGTCATCAGCCCGGCTGTTAGCTTCATCGTTTGCAGCCGTCAAACTCCGGATCAGCTCCTCCTATTTCAACTCTACTTCTTTAATCTTTAAATTTCACATATAATCAGAATGTTCAGCAAAGTTGAGGTTTTCTAGGGCCCTCCGTTTGGCGTCATTTACCTCTTCTTGCTTCCGTCTGAAGGGACCCCGGAGATTGTCCATTCTCACCATAGCCTGAGTCAATAACAGCCGGTTTATGAGTTTGTCAAAATAAAGATTAAAGACATCAAGATAGAGGAATCAAGTACCTCAGCCAAAGAGCCCATTATCCGGTCGAAGTCCACGACCTGCAGATCAGGTATGGAGGCCTTCTCAGACCGGGTGAGGGTCCTCACCATCCGCTTCGCGAAGCCTGCGAGATCCGGCGGGTTAGGAGTTAGATCTGCATCAAAAGTAGTTCTTTGTGAAATAGAAGCAGCGTAGCTGGCATTCATCCGTTGCCGGCTGCTGACTGACCCTTTTGAAGAATCAACCTTAGTCTTGATTCTCATAAAATCAAGTGGCCAAGGTATTTTAGTTCGTTCCTTACCGTGAACTTTCGGATGGGTCTCCGGCTGGTTCTCCTCTCCAGTGGTTGCCGCACCGCCTGCAACCATAGGTGGCTCGCCAACCTTCGAAGCCGTAGAGGCTTTCGGCGCTTTCTGCTATTCTGAGCTTTCACTCAGTTTCTTCAGAACAGCAGGGGATTTTCCCCCAGTCGTTGGACGACCGGATTGGGCAAAACTTTGCTTCTGGGGGGGATCCTTCCTTGCGGCTTTGGCAGCCGGAGCCTTCTCCAGATCATCTCCCTGCCTTTTGAGAAGCTTGGAGAATGATCAAGGGATTCTCTTGGCGGACTCCTAAGAAAGAAGCAAAATATAAGTATACCCAACCGGTATATATATAAAAAAAAATAATAAAAAATGCAAACATAAAGTCAGGCGGTCTTACCCCGCCTTTCTTCGTATCTTTAGCCTCGACGGCTGCCTTTTTGACAAGGGCCGCCTCCTTGCGCAGTTGCGCCGCAGATTTAGCAGGAGTCTTATCCTGGTCAACCATCCTCAGGGCTTCTTCTGCAAAAACAAGAAATTTAAAGTTAGAAAGAATTAAGGCAAGTTTGCAATAAAAATAAAATGACAATCATTCCGGATGAGAAGTATTCTACCCCTGGGAAACATCGTACTCAGTCCGCAGGCGGACAAGAAACACTCATCTTTGAAGAAGTCCGGATGGGGGATCCAGTTCTTGGGAACTATGATGTGAGTCCCATCCCCCATGGGCTCAGTTGTTGTCTCAAAAAATCCCGGCTCCATGATTTGCTCCCGGGCTTTAGTAGATAGTGCCGGGAGAGGGCATTTACGTCCAAGAAGAGTCGGCTCAGTATTGTACCGGCGCAGGGCCCGATTGTGTATTAGGGTTGGAGAGGAAATTAAATAGAACTTGTTCTTCCACCCGAACCACTTGGACACTTTGTCCAAAGTCATTAGATATTGGGGCAGGGTAGTCAGCGTATACCATGCCCATGGCCGCCTGGAGCCTTGCTCAAGTAGTGCATGTGAGCGAAGGCAGAGAAACTGGGGTTCAAGTTTTGGAACTCGCAGGCGGCGATGTAACTTAATATGTTCACCCACGAGTTAGGGGTGAGCTGCCGAACCCCCAGATCATACCCCTTAAGGATTTTCCTAATCCCGGGGTGGAGGGGGAACCGAAGGTCGGCTTCTTTTACCGCCTCATAGCAGATGAAGTAGTCATCTGCATGGTCAATGTCGTCCCCCCAGTCCATCACAGCATCAACCGGAGGGACAATAATTTCCCAACCCCTTCCCAAGGGATGTTTCTCTTTAAAGGCCCTGAACCCGCTATTAAGAAGGGCAATGTTACTCGGCAGCATCCAGGTCCTTTTGGGGTTGGGATTGTCAGCTACCTTGGGCGGCTGCTGATAGTCAACCGCAAAATCTCCTTGGTCAGAGCCGGATGATTCTGCTCTTGATCCCTGGCCGGCCTCAGCGTCGCCGGCTTCATTGGAGGAGGCGACTCCCTCTCCGTCTACTTCTCTCACTCCAGAGCTCCCGGAGGTAGAGGGAGCCTCCTCGTCAGATCCGTTCTCCTCCCAATTCCTCGGATCCCCTTCCGGGAAAACCTCATCGGCTGGCACTCTCATGGTGCGCCGGATTTTAGACCGCCTGGCCGTTTGTTTCGTTCTTGCCATTGTGTCCTGCACAGACACAAAGAGGGAGGAATTCAGAGATGAGCATATTAGTTCCGACAGTCCAGAAGAGGCACCCCCTGTTCTAGACTCAGCCGTTCCGGGGGATCGGCTGAGTGTCCTAGGCAGTGCCGAGTGGTTGGATTGGGAACTCATTTATATTTTCTATTTTCTAAAGAAAGTCGGGCATACAGGCGGAAAAAATGGTATGTAAATTGAAGGGGAGAAAAGCTAAAATGGTACAGGCGGTTACCTTGCTTTGACTCTGGAAAATCTGAAAACCGCAACAGCCGGTGAACCGGGTGATGTACTGCTAGCACTCGGAAGCTTGAAACTCGCTGATTATGCAGGTGAGAGCTGAGAAAACTCTCTCTAGAATCTCTCTCTAAAAAGTCAATATGAATGTAAAGTGTGAAAAGGAGGGGGGTAACTTTCTATTTATAGAAAGTAAAAATGGGGAGAAAATTTTGATTTGAAATTCAAAATTTTACCCGTTACTGTTCACCTATGAAAGGTGGACACGTGTCACAGGCCCCACGTGACATCACGTGCGACCTGTGAGGGGCAAATGTTTAGGGTATTTTTACCCAAGACACATGGACCAATGAGAGGTCGCCACGTGTCTAGCTCAAGATGGCCATGTGGCTCAACATCCTCTTGACACGTGGACCAATGAGAGGTTGCCACGTATCGAGCTCAGGATGGCCCATGTGGCTCAACGTCCTCTTGACACTTAGCGCCCTCAGATATGTTTCTGAAATGGCGGCTTTCAAAGGCCCAAACTCCTAGGAGCGTCGTAAAACGGCGCAGCCCACTAAAATCTTGGTCAAGTGACCTAGGTAGGGGCACTTTTCCCAACGACCCTATAAATAGGGAGATATTTCCCCATTTTGGGGACACATTGAATCATTTATTACACACTTATTCTCTTACATCAGAGAAAGACCTGAGCTTGGAATCCGAGCATATACCCACCTAAATTTCCGTTCTCTCTATTCCGTTTCAAGTTACTAACTTGTGCGTCGGAGGCGGAGCACCACCCAACCGGTGTCTCCATTTGTTTTGCAGGTACAACTCACTGCGGATCAGTCTTCGTGTTGTAACTCTCCCAAGGGACAAAAACACCCAAAACAACCTTAGCCTTGGAAGAAAAGATGGAACAATTATCCATGAAAGAAAATTCGTTGGAGAAGCTAGTTCTTCGTTCTACAATGGGGAACAAGTACTTCGACGCAGAAAATTTTGCTCCTCCTGCAGGACTTGCTTTACTGGAAATGTTCGTAGCTACGGACTTGACAATATTTAAGGTGACTAATGATCCACAAAACCATTTAATGTGTTTTACTGGCACCATGGAATTAAAGGTAGTTGATCCTAAGCTTTATGCTTTGATTTTCCCTTTATCTCTAGACCCAACCGCGAGAGAGTGGTACTATGGGCTGGATCCAAAATTCAAGGCAACGTGGGAAGATGTAGTTTTGTCTTTCAATACCCAATATGAGAGTAACGTAGAGTTTAAGTCAACTTTACGCGAACTAGAGATGCTTAAGCAAGGCGACGATGAAGGTTTCCTTGCTTTCTATGGTAGATGGTGAGAAAAGGCGGCCCACGCACCTTGCCTAAAGGCCGCCTGAACTCGACTTAGTACAAAAGTTCATTGACAACTGTCATGAAAAGTACAACAAAACATCTACGTTACCTTGGTTTAGACACTTTTCAAAAGGTCTATTCTGTGGCTACTAGGATTGAAGATGATCTTGCTAAAGAAAAAGCAAACAAACCTCATCATCATCATCAACCTAAGAATAACTACAAGAAGGAGAATGATAATGCATCATCCTTTATTGACGTATTTGCGACCACCACGCAATACAATAACACAAATCGATATGATGATCCTAGAAAGAGATGGACAAAAGAATGAAAATTTTCTCCATTTTCTATAAGCTATAAAGTATTTTTAGAAAAATTAAATGAAAAAGGCTTACTTGCGCCAACAGGGCCGACACCACCCACTCCACCAGAAAGAAGATTTCCTTAATGGGATGGTAATGCTTATTGTGCTTATTATAGAGGCTTTGGACATGATACTGAACGTTGCTATGCCTTAAAGAACAAAATACAAGATTTAGTAGACGATAGAGAATTCCCACGCCTAAACCTAACAATAATGCATCCCCCTTAGGGGTGTTTCAGATCTATTGATGAGGACCATATGGGAAGTGATTTGTTCAATCCTTTGGACTATATCACACCTACAGGAGAACCTTTATCCACAATACTCATAGGGGTAACTAATGAATTATGTGGATTATGGGACGACGACTATCAAGACTTATATGTCTCTAAGCATGCCGCTGTCCCACCTCCATCTTGTTTACAAAATGAAACAAATAGAGCGCTTGATTGGGATCATTTCTTGGGGAAGTCGCAAGATTTATCGAATCTCTCCTTTAATGAACAATGGAATCAAGCACAACTCATGGAACATTTTGAAATGGAGGCACATCCAAAGCCTCTAGAAGAAAGTTGGTTTGTGAGTCCTAAAACTAACCCAAACGAGATAGATCATTTAACTCGTTCTGGGCGAGTCTACCAAGCACCACCACCAAATTGATCTTCGACCAAACCAAGTCAAACTCAAGGTCAAGTATAAAATCCAATACCACCTCCACTTGAGGTGGAAGATCCATTGGTCAAACAACTTCGCTAATCCAAGGCGAATGTTAGCATTTGGGAACTCCTAAGTACTTCTAAAGAACATAATAATTCTCTCATGAACGCTCTAACGGCTTTGTCTGTAAGCACAGACACAACCCCTCATGATCTCGTTAGCTTGCTTACTAATGAGAAATCCGGCAAATCAATCATTTTCACTAATGATGATTTACCATCAAAAGACACTACCCACAACAACGCATTATACTTAACCGTGGGGTGAAAGGGATACAATATCCCTCTAACTTTGGTAGACAATGGGTTAGCTGTAAACGTATGCCCATTGCAAACTGCAAAATACTTAGGCCTTAATCCAGCAAAAGAGTTTTCAAAAAAAAATCTAGAAAAGGATTTTCAATCAATGACACAAAGCATTAGGGCCTATGACAATTCGAGAAGATCGGTGTGTGGAACTGTTAAGCTACCAATTACCACAGGCCCAATTCAAAATATGGTTGAATTCCATGTTATGGACATAAAACCTACATTCAACCTTCTACTTGGACGTCCTTAGATACATGAGCTTGGTGCAATATCATCCTCACTTCATCAAATGATTAGGTTGAACTATCAAGGGCTTCCTATGACTATACATGCTTCTCCACTCAAAATAAAAATAAATGATCAATCACTCTTATAAATAAACCATGATAATGATGAAGAGGACATGTGGGGGGGATTAGCCACAGAGCCAATCTGCACAATTGAAATGGAAGAAGACTTTGAAGAACCATTCAAGCTTGATCCATATTCCACCCGGATAGTAAACAACATCTTACTCAAGAGTAGTTACTTTCCTGGGATGCCTTTGGGAATAGAAATGAAGAAATCTCTCTTACTTCCTATCCCAAAGAAAATCTTCTCCTTTGGATTGGGATATAAACCAACCAAATAAAAATTGGAGTCTCACGATGCGAAAAACAAAGCACGTAGAGACAATAATAAGAAAGGATAATCACTTTACTCCTATCCTACCAACAAACCCTTAATGGACAATTCATTAGGGAGGGAGAAGATTACCCATGCTACGACTTTCCAGAAGGAATCAAGAAGCCTGGATTTGAAATATTTCATGTTTGCTACTTCTTGGATGACGATCTTAGTATCGTTAAATCAAAACACCCAACTCTAGGGTGCTATGATGGGAAAACATTTAACTTGTTATTTGGACTAGAGCAAAATCATGTCGCTACAATGACCAATCAAAACACCATTCAAGATAAGCTTTTGACCCAACCTCGTTGATCACCCCTTGAAATGAAACCTTTGAGCATGGATGGAGGAAATCTTTCAAATGGACCAATCACAAAGGCGATAAGCTGAAAATCGTCACAGGTGAAGGGAAGATATTTGGAGAATCGAACGACGAATCTATTATAGACTCTAGGGAAGCTGAAAATCAAGGCCTTGTGGCCATTACTGAGACTTTATTTTCTAGTTCTAAGGACGAAGATCCCAAAAAGGATTCTTCTCTTAATGTATTCTCTTTTGATTATAATAATATGAGCTCTATTTCCAAGTATATGCCTTCTCTTGAATCTTTCAAATGCTATAACAATCAATCCAATGAAGATGATAACATTAATAAATTGGTTGAACTAATGAATGAACGAGAACAAAAGAACCTTATCGTTGAAGAAACTGAAATAGATATTATAGGAACTAACGAAAACAAAAGAGAAGTCAAAATTAGCTTAACTCTAAATTCGGAAGAGCGATCGACCCTCATATCAACTCTCAAAGAATTCGAAGACGTGTTTGCTAGGTTATACAAGGACATGCTTGGAATAGATAGGGAAATTACGGAACATACCATTCCTTGAACCTTACCTCTAAACCAGTAAAACAAAAACTTCAACGAATGAAACCTCATGTTGTATTAAAAATAAAAGAAGAAGTACAAAAACAGTTGGACGCAGGTTTTATTCGCGTATGTAATTACCCAGAATGGGTAGCGAACATCGTTCCAGTCCCTAAAAAGGATGGACGAGTTTGCATGTGTGTCGACTTTAGGGACCTTAATAAAGCTATCCCTAAAGATGATTTTCCTCTACCACATATTGATATATTTGTAGATAACACGGCTGAACATGCGATGTTACCCTTTATTGATGGATACGCAAGTTACAACCAAATTTTAATGGCAAAAGAAGACGAGGAAAGGACATGCTTTATTACCCCTTGGTGTACGTATTGCTACACAGTCATGCCATTTGGTTTAAAAAATGCAGGAGCTACGCACCAAAGAACAGCTACGACTCTCTTGCATGATATGATGCATAAAGAAATAGAAGTGTATGTGGATGATATGATCGTAAATTCCAAAGATAGAATGGGACATATAAAATCTTTACACAAATTTTTCAATCGCATAAAAGAATACAAAATGCGATAGAATCTACAAAAATGCGCCTTCGGGATAACTTATGGCAAGTTACTCGGATACGTAGTAAGCACATGTGGCATCGAGATCGATCCCTCTAAAATAAAGGCAATTGTTGACATGCTTACCCCTCAAACAGGAAAAGAAATTAAGGGATTCCTTGGCAAACTACAATACATTAGTCGATTTATCAACAAATTGACTATGACTTGTGAGCCAATATTTAAAAAATTGAAAAAAGAGGAGAAACATGAATGGGACGATAAATGCCAAAAGGCCTTTGAGAAAATCAAAGGTTATCTTAAAAGTCCACCAATTTTAGCACCACCAGTACCCAAACTACCTCTTAGGCTATACATTACAGTTACAAACACGGCCACATGAGCCATGTTAGCACAAGAGGTACAAAAGTTGAGCGTGCAATATATTACATAAGTAAAAAATTCATTCAATATGAAACAAAATATAGCACCTTGGAAAATACAAGCCTAGCATTAGTGTGGGCAACTAAAAAAATTACGACATTATTTGCTACCACACACTACTCATGTGATTTCTCAATAAAACCTGATAAAGTATTTGTTTGAACAACCACCTATGCAAGGAAGGATATCTAAGTAGTTGGAGATGTTGGCCGAATTTAATTTAAAATATATTCCCAAAAAATCAATGAAAGGAAAAGTGATTTCCGACTTTCTGGCACAACATCTAATTCAAACAAGTCGTGCAGAAACTACTCATCTTTCGGATGAACAGATTCTCATGACACATGCTATATGACAAATGGGTAATGTACTTCGACGGTGCATCCAATCAAAAAGGATGTGGCATAGGAGTGTTACTCATAAGTCCAGAGGGAGAACATACTCCAATCTCTGTTAAACTAGACTTAGAGGTTACCAATAATGCCGCAGAACATGAAGTGTGCATTATTGGATTAGAAGCAGCAGCTAGAATAGGTGTGCAAAAATTAGAGGTATATGGAGATTCCAGTTTGATTATAAATCATATACTAAAAAATGAAAAATAAAGAACTCCTCAATGATATTATACCAAGCACACCTAGAGCAACTCATCGAGCATTTTGAACATATTGATTTTAAATATCTCCTAACGGATGACAATCAATTTGCCGACGCGCTAGGAAAATTAGCCTCAATGATCAACATTCCAAATCACTTAAATATGATTCCATTATACGTTGTTAGAAGAGAAGAACCAATATATTGCAACGCAGTAGAGGAAATAAATGACCTTGAAGGGGAAAGTCCCTGGTATGGTCATATCCTCCAATATATACCCATGGCACATATCCCGAAAATACTTCATCGAAAGACCAAAGAGCCTTACGAACACTTGCGGCCCAATATGATCTATTAAATGGTCAATTATGCAAAAAAGGACGTAATGGTCAAAGTTTAATGTGCATAGACCAACCTGAAGCCACACGCCTTATGGAAATTACTCACAAAGGTGTTTGTGGACCTCACATGAATGGTAAAAAGCTTTCAAAAATAATTTCACGACAAGGGTACTATTGGTCCACTATGGAACATGATTGCATACAATATGTTAAAAAAATGTCCAGAGTGCCAAATGTTCGCTAATTTACAACACCTTCCACCATCCGAACTATACAATATCACTTCCCCTTAGCCTTTTTCATCTTGGGGAATTGACATAATTGGAAAAATCTCTCCAACAGGAGCAGGAGGGCACGAGTATGTATTAATAGCCATCGATTACTTCACCAAGTGGATTGAGACTGCTTCTTACGTGAATATCACTTTTAAACATGTCGTAAAGTTTCTCGAACGAAACATATTTTGTAGATATGGAGGTCCACATGAACTAGTTAGTGATCAGGGATCTCAACTCAAAGCTAAAGTCGAGACCCTCTTAACTCGTTATAAAGTAAAACATCATCACTCATCCCCATACAGACCTCAAATAAATAAGGCTGTAGAGTCGGCAAATAAAAATATAGTTGTCTTCATTAACAAAATGGCAAAAAATTATAAATACTGGCTGAATAAACTACACTTCGCATTATGGGGTTGTAGAACGTCTATACAAACATCAATAGGAGTAACTCCATACTCCTTAAATTTCGGAATGGATGCAGTTTAACCAGTCGAACAGAAAATACCATCCCCACGCATCGTACTTGAAAGTAAGATACCGGAAGCTGAATGGGTAAGAGCGAGGTATGAAGAGCTTTTATTCCTCGATGAACGACGATTAAGAGATTTGAATCATGTACAAGTCTACCAAAGGCGCATTGCGCGTCATTTCAATAAAAGAGTAAAACCCAAAAATATAAAAGAAGGTGACTTTGTAGTAAAGGAGGTTAAGGGTCCACCAACCGATCCAAGAAGGAAATTCAAACCTAATTGGATAGGTCCCTACCGCGTAATTGAAATCCTATCAGGAGGAGCCGTCAAATTAATGGATATCGGAGGAGATGAAATTCACCAATTAATAAACATTGATCGACTTAAGAAATATTACATATGAAATCCGGATAAAATCGTTCACTCATACAACCAATTTTAATTAGCATTCAATTGAAAGATGCTAGGTGTTATGCATTTTACCGAATAACACGGTAAAATACATAACACTTGGGGGGGATAATTTAGAAACAATTAACTGTTCTAAGTGTTCAGATTTTTTTCGAACATCACGAAAAAATCTTCACACTTGGGGGGGGGGGGGTAATAATACAGAATTAAAAAAAAATTAGAGACATTCGTAGCATAGGTGTCGCGCGCAACTGGAATAGTTGCGCGCGAATGTCATGCTCAACAAATTTCGTTGCACACGACGAGCTCACGCAACTACAGACGTTGTGCGCGCCACCTGATGAAGAACTGCGAACCCGAATTTTTACGTTTGAACGAAGTTGCGACTTCTACTTGCGACAAAAAGAGGGTGTTTCTTAAATATAACATATACTCAGAAAATAAAATAAAACTTTGATTTAATTCTTTATAAACAAGGTTTGATCAATTCTTCATTTAATTTCTACCTAAGAGATTAAAGAAAAATGAAAAAAAATACATAATAAAATAAAAAACATTAGAACTAAGCAAAGACCTGATTTCGTAATGCGAATACGTATGCAATCTTTATGATTTGGTCATATCAAAATATAAAAATATAAAGCTCATTTAATTTCATTCGAATTTCAAAGAAAAGAGAGACATTGTTGAACTAGACTGTAAACGAAAAAAAAAAACATAGTAGTGATTACACTTTATTCAATTTAAAACTAATAGTGAAACTGTGTAACACTCTAAGGTTTTACTATGTCCTCAATTGTCACGGACAATGGTGGAGTAGTTTCCATCGCAATATTTTTAGAAACCTTAGAGCTTTCTCCTACGCTCTTCTTCTTAGCCCATACATTGTTCTTCAATTTGGGAGTTGGGGTATTTTCAACGTTTTTTCCCTTTTCCAAAGCTTTCATTTGAGTCCTTTTTCGAGTTTGTTGTGAAGGTTCCTTAATTATCACACCTTGTTATGCGGGTTTGGAGGGAGCTTTCCTTTTTGTTTCCTTCTAACACGCCTTAGAAGATGAGAAGTCTAATTTTCTTCTCACTCCTTTATTTTGGCCACTAGAAGGAGTAGTGGTGGCCGAATGCATCAAAGTCTTAGGTGGATTGCGAGCCGTGGTGGCTTGATATTGAGATCGAGCCTTGTTTAATTCGCCCTCATCCGCCGCATTCATCCAAGCTTTGTAAAAGGAAGATAATGAAACACTCGTAGTAGGATTTTGTACTACCCATCTAGGAAGACTTGACCAATACTTCATCCAATGAAAAACTCGCTTAGGTTTAAAAATCACATCTTTAGAGGCATCACAATCTTGCGGGGGAATAATTTGTTTCATCCCGTATTGTCTCATTACCCTGCAAGGAAAAATATAAGTAGTACTAGATTGGCCTAAAAGCCTAATGTAAGGGCAATTGAGACTATTCCAAACCATACTATTTATGTTCCACCAAGGAATCAGAAAGCGTATGTTAGGAACCCCATGACAGAAAAACGACGTCCATTCCTCTTCATTCTTGTGCTTAAAAAGGATTCGATATCCAAGGAATGTCCTTACTCCATTAGCCTCAAGGTTTTGTGGCTGATCAACAATTCGCAAACGCTCCATGAGCCAAATCTAAAAAAAAAAGAAAAAAAATCAGTTTTCAATTTTTACACAAGCAGGCGGCGCGCGCATCCAAACTAGTTGTGCGCGCCATCCGCGCGTAGTGCAGAAGATTATGCTGGTCATGCCAGCGCAACTTCATATCTTGCGCTGATAAACGACGAAAAAAAACGTACATGTAATAGTAGTGGACTTCCCGTGAAGCCGTTTTCGTTAGGGTCTCCTCTAAGGCGATTCAAACATAGAACGGTTTTCGCCAAAGCCAAAGGAGCGGGTGAATGACATCCCTCTATTTTCTCTACTATGGAAACCATGGAATAATCTCCATATTCTTTTCCTATCCTAAAAAAACAATTAACAACAAGACAATAACGTAAAGCACGAGTTTTAAAGCGTTGTTTAGTCATGTTATCACGAGGGTCGACGAAATGTTCAATAAATTGAATCAAGTTCACGCCTTCTTCAGTTCCAATATTGGTCATATTATTATCAGACAAGCCGAAAAATCTTTGGAATATAGGTTTGGGATTCGACAAGGTAGGCGAATAAGTCACAGGGAGAGTATTTGTAGAGAAGCCTAGCAAGGCCTCGAACTCACCGGGTAGGGAGATAATTTTGTCCCGTTTAAATAAGAAAAGATGGTGGTTAGAGTCCCAATGGTTGACTGGGCATGAAGAAAATCAAAATTAATCACTAGTTGCATATAATTCAATAGAGGGTGTAGGTGGTAAATTTTGAAAGCTAGTTTGTCCTCGGTTGAAAGGGAAGTGACTCATTGCTTCAAACGTTGTTCAAAGGTCTTTGCCGTTGTTAAAAAAAAGAGTGAGAATTTAGAGAGAATTAATTCTTTTTAGTTTCTTATGATATTACTAAGCGAATGAATGCGAGATGATCAAAAGCCTACACGAAACCACATTTAAATAGACCCAAGAGGGGAAAATTTTTGGAAAATTTGGCTCAAAGGAAAGTTCACCAACAGGTGGCGCGCGCAACTCATGAGTTGCGTGCGACATCCGCGTGCAACCAATTCACATGCGCAAGACAGCCGCGCGCAACTCATTTAGTTGTGCGGTTCTCCCCTGTCGCAGCATGTGAATTACATTTATTTCCGTATTTTGGCTTACGTAATGACGGAATCTTCACGAAATCTTAAGACAAATCATACGCTTGCCTTTTAACCCTTTGTGTCCCTTTTCTTTCCTACTTTCCTACTTTCTTATTTTCTTATTTTTTTTTATTTATTATTTTCTTACTTTCTTATTTTCTTTTTTTATTAATATTTTCTTATTTTCTTCTATTTTCCTTTTTTCTTTCTTTTCTCCTTCCTTTTTTGAGTTTTATTTATTTTTTCGAGGGGGGTAAGTCGAAAAACCTTTTCCTCCCTCAAATTTTTTTTGGTTTTTTTAAATAAAAATAATAATAAATACGTACACATGGAAACAAAAAAAAAGAAAGAAAAAAAAATAATAATGATGACATATATACAAATGTGTCATATGTAAATCAATGCAAAAAAAAATATGTACATCTGTTTCCTAAAATAAATAATAATATGTGTACAAAAGGAATTAGGGTGCTCGACGACTACTAGACAGTTGCTGCACATCCTGCAAAATCCAAAACGAAGATTAACACATGAAATGTAATAACTTCGTTGAAAAAAAAAAGAAATAAAACTTACCGCGATCATCCGATGTTCACGGCATGACAAAGTCACGAGGGCTCTCCGATAAGCAGCTCGGAAAGCACGTATAGTCCTCACCATGCCGTTCACAGCTTCCCGCGGAACCTGTTCCAAGAATACAAGGACAGTTAGTAAACAAATGTATATGACACAAAAAATAAATAGAAATGTTTAAGTACATATACAAAAAAGACATACCGACTCAACCGTCTCAGGTACAAACGGTATCCCCTCATCATCCTCCGCTATTGGAAGGATCTCACGAATTACCAATCCGGCAGCATCGGTATACGTGATCTCCGTTGTAGGAGGCACCCAACCACCCAGCTCGACCCGCTAAAAAATAAATATGACAAAAAATGATAAAGGGGTCAAAGTTCCGAAAAATAAATAGAAACAGGGAAAAGAGAGAGTTAGAGTACTAACTGGAACAAAAGTTGGAAAAGGAGTCAGCCTGGATGCAATGAAAGCTAGATAAGAAACCTCCGGCAGCACTAGCTGCTCCGCTGGATAACCAAGGATCGCCTGAGCTCGATCCTCAGTAGACAGCAAGTCCGGACGTAACATCCGGATCGAAGGATCCGCGGGAACCAAAGGCTCCTCGGACGAAAGATGCCAGAAAACATGCTCGCCTAAAAACCAAGCGTCTGTCCTCTGGAGCATCGGGAGTCCCAGATAGAGGGCCCGAAAACGGCAACGAACCATGCCAGACCGGATAACCACAGGGACTCCGACGATCAAACTCAAAGACGGGGATCAATCTATAAAACACAACCACATGAAAAATCATCAGAAAATAAATAAAATCAAAAGATGCACATGTAGTTGGAATACTCACCGACGCACGAGTCGCCGAAAGGATCCTCTGGAGAAAGTCGCCGGCAGAAGTGGTTCGTCTCTTCTTAATCGTGACCAATCGATGGCCGATAGGAAAACGAGCAGCCCCAAGCATCGTGGGGGCTAAGAAAAGCAGGTACGAGTGTCCCTAAGCCTGAAACCGAGAAAAGATAAGCTTAAAGTAGAAAAGCAAAAGTAATAACCGAAAGAAGCTTAAAACATGTACCTCAAGGATACGACCATGCCACGTAAGGGAGATCCGAGGCACCTCAGTAGCTGCCGCGGAATCTATCACCCGGATCTCCTTGCCCATAGCTGTAAGCATACGGGCATACGACACCTTTTCCCAACTCAGGTTACCTACTTGCCCCAAATCACTGAGGCAAATAAGTAACCCAATGGCAAAACACTCTCCTCGATCACTAAAGATAGTGACGGAAAGAACGTGAGCAATGTATATCCGAGCCAGCTGCTCAGGTGTACACGCCGATCAAGCTCGTTAGCAGACAACTCATTGGCAAGAACCGAGTACAGACAAGACTGCGCTTACACGTGAAGGGTCGACGCAAGACGGTCCCCCACAAGGTCGCACAGTCTCTCGTCTAACCCCTTAAAGAACTCTATGACCCCGGGCTTGCCTCCAAAAGGAAAACCCGTAATCATAGAGAAATCAAAGGGGTAACTGTCATCTCTCCCCATGGAAAGTGGAAAGTGTTGGTGGAATCCCACCAAAACTCCAGCAATCCACGGAGGAAAGCTAACGATGCAGGCTGACTCGATAAATCCCGAAGAGCCGCCAGTTGGGAGTAAATCCCGGAAAGTGCCACAATCTCTTTTGCCACCTCAGGCAAACTCTCAAAACGGGCTCACAGGTCACCAGAGCCGTATAAACACATGCTAGGCTCACTCTACGGAAAATAAAAAAACGGTTATGGTTTTAAAAGGAGAAGAAACAAACGAAAAAAGAAAGAGACAAAGGCACAAAGAACTCATGATGCCGCGTCACCCTCTGATCGAGACATGATGGTCTGGGTCCCACTTAAGGACCCTAGGGTACTAGTTGGGAGAAGCCTCCCAAACCACATCCTCCTGGCGACGTCGATCGGCTGCGACTCGTCGCTCTCAAACCTCCTCTCGAGGATGGGTCACCCTCTTCCGAGGGCAAACCGCCTCGTCACGACCACCTATAATCTCCTCAGCATCGACAAATGGAGGCGAGTCCATGCTATGATAGATAAAGTTTCTTTATTAATTTACTTTATTTCCTAAACTAAACTAATATACGTATTCTAGACCCATTTCGGTAGCATAACAGCTGTCGGTAGGGCAAACATGAAAATCGAATGCCACCCATACTTGGGGGCTACGATACCTGCAGTTAAACTCAGTAAATGGGGGCTTCTAACACCCACAAAAACCATCCTATACCAGTTTCAACTAAGTATTCAAGGGATTGTATTTCAAAAATCTCAAAGAATCAACTAATTCTAAACAAATAATAGTAATATAAACATGATTATTGTCTACCAAACAATTTTGAAGTTTGAACATGGCAAGAATAAGCTAAGAGCATGTTTCGTGCCATTTTTCAACAATTAAAAATTTGATAAAATGAATTATGAAAGTAATATTGGTTCCATCACTATAATCTACTTCATAATCAGCAATTAAAACCAAAATGGGCAAGAAAAAGCAAAAAACACAAGCAAAATTCGAAGAAAAAGAGCAAAAACGAACTTGAACAAAGAAATGCTCATATAAGGTTCAATACATAATCATTTTTCGTGAAATTTGTTACAAAACACTCCTTAAACATAGTATAATAACATGGAACAAACAATTTCAAGAATAATGGACCGAATGGAAAACCCCCAAAATCGAAATTTAGGGTTCAATGGTTCGAAAATCGTCCCAATTAAGCCTAAATCAAACGAAAAATAACAAAAAACTTACTTTTGACTACGGCAAATATGAATAAGGGACGAGATCTACTTCCTTTAGCTTCAAAAAATAATAAAATTCGAGCTTCCTAGAGAGAGAAAGCGGCGAAAATGGCAAAGGAAGGAGAAAGAAAGAGCGAAATGAAAATCGCGCTTAGCGATTTCATTTTACTGACATTAATGTCGTGTGCAACTGAATCTGTTGCGCGTGACATACTAGTGCAACTCAAAACAATGCGCGCGCCTGGCCAGCGCGACCCACTGAGTTGCGTGCGGATACTGGTTACTAAAATGACCGGAATCTTGATTTTGATCCGTTTGATCATTTTTCATCATTCTTGCATGCACACCGTGCTTTGTGCCTTCCCTAAGCATACGTTTTGAACGTTTTTCGTAAGAGTGCTTAAGACGTTCCGTGGTGGTGCTTTACATAAAAGCACCCATAGGCAAGTTTGTCATTTTACTTTACTGACGTTACAAATGTCCGGGTTTTCTTCTTTTTTCACGTCCGAAGCAAAAAGGAAGGCATTTTCATGCAGCGTAAAAATGCAAATGGCGTATCGTATGGCGCAAAATTGTACGGCGTAGGTGTTGCGTAAAATTTCACTTCATCCCAAGCTTTGTGAGATCTACCTCTTGGAACTAAAAGGTAGAGGATTACTGTAGGCGTTAGCTCACGAGTCGACAGGCGCACCGAACCATCAGGAACAGGCACTTCTTGAATGGAAGAAAATACAGTAGTTAGTGCGCTTACTAACTTACTGGACAGTTCGGGTGTCCAACCATCCCCTGTATAAAGAAGCGACGAAACAATGTCGCGCCTATGTAGTCACGTGCCCCCAGTCCTGAGACACGTGTACTCATCTTGTGGACAAAACTGCTGAAAGGGTTGCTGAATTTCTTCCCTCTCACTGGATTTGGATATATGCCTCCAGTCTAGAGACATGTATTTCTATCTTGTGGACATCCGGCTCTAATACCGGACCATTTCGGCTCAAATACCGAAAACCCCTTTTCATCTTTTATACTTTGTTAAAGTCAGGCTAAAGTTTCAATGATATATCGAGAGACTTTAGACCAACGATGACACGATTGAGTGGAAATCATCCCCTTTTATCCTTTTAAAAACGATCTCTTCTCGTGACTTGACATCACCCAGAACACCTTTACTTGTAAAAGCGTTTTACAATTGCAAAGGATCAATCTAGATTCTTTAGCGCGTTAAGACTAAGAAAAACTTTTTATAGCCTTAATATCTACTTTTTTCAAACACTTAGCGAACCAAGGATTGTTTCGACATCCTTAAACATTACTGAAAGATTCTTTATCCTTAGAGAACTTCGCAGAGTGAGTCTGGATTTATTTCCTTGACTAGTTTGATTATCGTCTATTCTAGACTCGATCAAAGTGGGGGCTAACTATAGATATCTACTTTTGGCCTCCTGTCTCGACAGGAAGTGCAATGACGATAAATAAAACCATCTTTGTGTTGGATCGAAGTGAAGAATACTTATGGAGAACAAGTTAAGCCACAAAAAACAAAAGACTAGCCCGAATTAAAGATAAAAGCCAAAACAAAGGTCCAATTAACTAAACCTGATCATAATTAGGCTTTATCCCATGCTTAAAACCCAATAATGACGGATTTAAGAGCGCCTAGGTTAAATTTTAATGCTGCCGCAGAAAAAAAAACGCGCGCATCTCAAATAGTCGGGCTGGGCTGCCACAAGAAACTAATTCTGTTGCACGCGATACCCAGCACAACCTCCAGAGTTACGCTGCGGAAGATTCAGAATTATACGAAAAATATAAAATCGAATCTTACCATAAAGTCACGCGCAAGACAATTAGTTGCACTGCCCGTAGCAGCGCAACCTAATCACTTGCGCAGGGATGCCGCGCGCAACTCATCCTGTTGCGCGCGACACCTGCTGCGGCAGAATGCTCGTAACCCTAAACCTAATCATTCCCTATAAATAAGAGCTTAAACCGAGGCTTAAAGACATAGAAAAATAACCTAAAACTCTGGCGAAATACTTGTGAACTTGTGCAACCTAGCCCCTCTTGTCCTAAACACTCACCCCTTTGATATTTTGTTACTACGATGGAGGTTCCCCAACAAGAAAGAGTCCATAAGTGTTCTTAACGGAGACCTAGCAAAGAGAAGTGGTAAATTCCCGAACACTTAGTTAAATTACATTTATTTTCTTATTTAAAAGAACCCTAATTAATTAATTAGTGTTGTTTGATCACCTTTAAAGTAATTAATTAATCAATTCCACATAGTATCTTGCGTTAAATAAAGATTAGAATTGAATTAAATAATTGTTTGTTGATCACTTAAGACAAGGCGAATATTGTTTATTTTCTTGCCCTTTTCACGAATTTGATTAAATCAAGAATAACGACATTACGATATAATTCCTACGTGAATTGTATGTGTAAATAAAATCAACTAACATAGTTTTAGGTATCGCATTGCATATATTGTTTGGTGATGAAATTGTAAAAAAGGAAGAGCTAGTAGAGGCCGCACTAGGGCTAGGATAACGTTTCCCCTCTTAAGGAAACGTTATTTTAGTACCCTCGCTCCCGAACTCATTTCTGGTTTATAGACCAATTTGGGCATGGGTAAACTTATGATTTGTGCTAATTATTCCATGAACTTCACATGGAAGAAAGGCATGAACAAGGTTTATGAGTGTTCCTTAAACTCATTGGAGTCTCCCTACTTGTTTCTTACAAAAAAGCATAATGATAGAATCAATTCTAATTCAAGGTCCCCCAAACAGTCAGGAATTCAAATCCTATTACACCCTAACAAGTGCCAAGTCCTAGGCTTTTAAAGGGCCATGGACATTTAAGGAGAGGACCCCTTATGATGGGAACACCCTCCTTACACAATGCTTGGCTACTAGGCACCAAGCCTCGGCTAGTCGCTTCCTTATGCACCAAGCATGACACGCACATGCTCACGCTACCACCAGCCGTACACGCCACGCACATCCACACACACGCACAGCAGCGCGCATGACGCGCAAAACTAGCTACTGGCTTGACGGTCGTGACGCACCATGCTACTAGTCAGCTAGCAGCAGCCACGCTTGGCTGCACGTACCAAGAAGCCACGCCTTAGCAACCACATGTGAGCTGCTGTGCACCCCAGCTAGCCATGGGTTGTTGATTGTTCTCTTAACCCCCAATGTGGGTTTTTGATGGCTCGCTTATCCCCGAACGTGGGTTATAAAAGGTTCGCTTGTCCTCGAATGTGGGCTGTAGATGGTTCGCTTGTCCCCAAACGTGGGTTGTAGATGGTTCTTTTATCCCTTAACGTAGGCTATTGATGGTTTTCTTATCCCCAAACGTGGGCTCTAAAATGTTTGCTTGTCCCCGAACGTGGGCTGTAAATGGTTTGCTTATCCCCGAACGCGGGATGTAGATGGTTCGCTTATCCCCGAACGTAGGTTGTAGATGGTTTGCTTATCCTTGTACGTGGGCTATAGATGAGACCTTCAAAATAAAATTTGCCAAGGGACTCGTATATTCAATGATTGACTTGACAAACTGACTTGAGAAAGCTTGACTTGACTTTCCATTACATGACATGTGTATGACTTGTGATTGTGTGTAATGTGTATTAAGTGAGTGTGTGCATAGACACAAGAAAACGAAAATGCAAAAGCAAAAAATTTCCGTCATTTTTTTCATGAGTGGAGGGTAGCAACTTTCTCCCGAAAAAGAAAGACGTGAAAAATGGAAAAAAAATTTCGAACTTCCCTCGATGAAAAAATTTTGAAATTTTTTTTGAATTTACCCAAAAGAAAATTTTAAAAAGGGAAGAAGTTTTGAACTTCCTTGTTGAGCAAGACAAAATAAATCGTATGGATTGAATTTCTTATCTTGAAAATAGTGTATGCATGGTGCATGTTCTTAGGCCAGGAGGCTAAGGACAATTACATCATGTGACACGAGAAATGAATGAACTTAGGTCATGGAGCTAAGCATCATATGCGGTGTAAAGAAACGATCTTGAAAGTAACTTAGGTCTTGAAGCTAAGCACGTATATAGATGAAGTTATTATTGCATAGAGAACGTTGCTTAGGTCAGGGAGCTTAGCACGATATGCTTTGTATGATTAAAAAATTATTGATATATAAATGTTGCTCAACACATTATGCAATGCTTGAAACAATGAACATTGCTCAGGTCAGGAAGTTAAGCAAGTATATAATGTTTCTTTTAATGGATTCTGTCTTCAAAGATGATGAAGCATGCGTGGTAGGGAAACAAGATTTCATGATAAAGGGTTCCTAAGGGAAAGATAATATGGCTATGTATGTGTGAAAGTGATACTAAGGTGAGGTTGCAAAGGCTATGGTGATGGAAAAAGATGTGAGAAGAGTCAATATGGTGACTCTTTAGGCTTGGTAGGCTAAATGATGTGGGTTCAAGTCCCCAAGTCTAGCTCTGGATGGATAGGGTCATAGGGATAAGCATTGGATAATCTTTCACTCGATCATGCTATGAATGTGGTTGTACCTCAATGTGAGGTAGCCTACGTATCTGTTAGGACTCAGGCTGAACGTAGCTCTAACCGAATTTTGCACAAGTGTATGTACACCTCAAAGAGGTCTTTCACGAGTTGTAATGTGGTTAAGCTAATGGTTTAAGGAAGAAATGGGTAAACGGATCAAGACTTGAGAGAAGCCCCCAAGATATGCAATTGTGTATTTGAAATTTTGAATTTTGAAAGTTTATTTTTCACGTTTTTATTTTTTGCGTTTTTTTTTGGAAAAGTTGCTAAAAATAATACAACTTTCAGCCCATTCTTTTTTAATAATACAACATTTGGAATATTGTGTAATAATATAACCTTTAGGGGGTGTTTATTTTAAACAAGATAAAATCAAATTTCAGTGGACTTTGAGGTTAGGAAAGGAGACGGATGAGTTTTTGGTGGTGGGGATGAGGAATAGGGGTGAGCATGGGACGGGTACCCTACCGTTAGTTCTAACGGTTCAGGTACCCGATAACCAAAATCCCTAAAAGTGATATCCACAACCCGAACCAATAAGTTTGGGTACCCGGATTTTCAGATCAGTTATCGGGTACCTAATAAGATATCCAATAATGGTAATTAAACTTAATTATGTAGTTAGTAAGATATAATTTACCACTAGTTAACAACAATATCATATGATTTTGACCAAATTATTAATAATAGTACTAATCATTGATATTATAAAGTAATTATGAAGTAAAGTAAGAGAAAGGTTTTTAAAAAATAGATTTAAGTAGGGAAAAAAAAGCAAAACAATGCATAACGGAACGGATTGGGTGGCCATTAATTTTATAGTGATACCCAATAACAAATTATCGGAACATGTACCAAAACCATTATGGTTATCGGATTGGGTACCATAATTTTCAGAACGGTTACAGATAGGGTTTTTGGATTTTTGGTTTTTCGGGTAGTTGTTCTCAGCCTTAATGAGAAAGGATGGAATATCCCCTCCCCTTCTCCCACCTCAAAACTCGTCGAAAATGTGATTTTATCTTGTTTAAAATGAACACTCCCTAACAGTTGTATTATTACAAAATAATCAAAAGGTTGTATTATTAAAAAAGAATAAGACAAAGGTTGTAGTGTTTTTAGCAATTTTTCCTTTTTTTTTTTTTTTTTGCTTTGAATTTATTTTCTTTTTTATTCTATCATTCTTCTGAATCAATATAGTCAATCTCGGATCATGCGATCCATCACTCACTTAGCATTCATGTTTCTCAGGCACGGTACCAAGCACTCGATGAGAGACGCAATTCGAGACGTGTTCATATCAAAGATATTGGAACACTTGCCTTTAGACATTGTTTTTTATTTACTTATTCTTTTTTTTAATTGAACTTACTTTCTGAATGATACACAAATTGCACACCTTCCCATCCCAAGGTTAGTTGAATATGGGTTGAATAAATAAGGTTAATCGTTAGAAGAGGCTCAAAGAGACTGATGAAGAAATGGAATGTATGTTTGAATGATTAATGGGAATAATGGGTTGCAAAGGTGCCTCAACTCATTGGTTTACCTTGAGTTAAGTTCGGTAATATTTTTTTTTTTTTTTTTTTGTGAAAAAGATTGAGATGTAAAGAATACTCAATTTATTGATGAAAATGGTGAATAAGCTAACAAAATTATCGAATTACAGAAAGGGAAATATATGCTAGACTTGAATTGGGGAAAGGGAAACTAATAAAAAGAAAAAATCATGAAATCTCGCGCGAAGGGCGCGTGTGCTTTGTCTTCATTAATGCTTGCCACATCTTTCCACCGGGAGGGCCAGGAAGTTATTCCCTAGGCACCGTGACACGGCAAACTAAGTCTTGAATGGCATCCTTCAAATTCCAGCATTGTTTGGTAGAGTGACCCCTTCCATTTGGCGCTCCTTTCATCAGGTTTTAGCTCTGGAAATGGCCTAATAGACGTAATAAGTCTTGACCGTAAAGGCGTTCAAAGGTCATATCATAAGTCATTCCTAAAGGAGTTTAGGTTCTCCTTTTCTTGGGCAATGGTGCATCAATAGCTAGTACTTCATTGAGATCAACTTGGCTTATATTGTTGGTAGAATTTTCGTGCTTAGAAGACGAAAAAGAAGGAAGGTTGTTCTTCTTGTTTTTCCAAGTGTTGTTATTGTTACTACCAGCAGTCTTTATTAGCTTGTCCTAGATGTTGATGGCAATTTTGTATATAGCTTCGAAAGTGTTCAGTGGAAGAAATTTGAGATCTTCCCTATACTTGTAAGTCAGATTTTGGATGAAGAGGCAAACCATCTCTCTTTCTTTGGGAGGATCTACCAAGAGTGCAGTCGTTTCCCTCCATTTGTTCAGATAAGCGGTGAAGCCTTCATTCTCTTTGTATTTGAGAATGGAGAATTCACGTTCAGAAGTTTTGGTTTAAATGTGACACTTGTAATGATTCATGAAACTCTTAGTGAAATCATGCCAAGTTGCAGTATGCTTGGCATCTAGGGAATAAAACCATTGTTGGCAAGCACGTTCTAAAGAGAGAGGGAACACCGTAGGGAAGAGTTTTACGTCCAATCCCTTGAAAGCTATGGTTGCAGAGAACACCTTCAAATGGAATATTAGATTGTTAGTAGGCTTGAGTTTTAAAATATCAACAGTGGAGAACGTTTCAGGGAGTATGTCCTTCATATTCAAAGGAATGGGAGGTTGTTTCACATAAGTTAAATCCTTAAAAATCTTGCTCATCAGTTCTTTCAATTTGTCAAGGGTAGTAATAGTGACCTTGTTTTGTTCCATGGTGATGAGCCTAATGGTAAGGGTTTGCATCATGGAAGACAGTGCCTCAACCGTTCTCAATATTTTCCTTACTGGCCATTGGAACGAACTGAAAGTAGTTTGAAGGTGATAAGTAATGTGGAGAAGGCGAAGTTTTCTTTGAACGCCTCTTAGATCTAAGAGACTGTTGTAGTAATGAATCGAACCGTATTAATTTACCCCTGCTCCTTGACCAAATACTGTGAAATAAAACAGTAAACTCAACAGTTTTACTCATTGCTCAAGATAGGAAAGGAAAGGAAAAAATAGACATTTGAAAGCATGTGAGAAAAAAACTCCACTCATTTTTTATTATGACAAAAACGGGATCCATGAACATAGTATACGATCATAAAGATGTGGTGCACGACTTGAATCAGAAAATAAAGAAAGTGTATGGACTATACGCGACTTGTGAGTGATTAAGTGATGTTATAAGACTCGTGGTATGATCGTATGGCTAGACATGTGACCAGTAACCAAAATGACTAATGCGAGGACCAAATTAGCATAGAAGAGTAACAAAAAAAAAGCTAACTGGACTTATTCCCTAGGCACCTTGACACGAAAAAACTGTGTTGTGTCGCGGTACAACCTATCGTGACATGGCACTGATTGTCGTGATGCAACACTGATTGCCATGACGCGGCATTTCTACCATGGCGCGGTGTTTAGTTCCGAGTGTTTTTGTGCGTTTTTTCCTTTTTTTTTTAGTGTTTGCGCTAAGTGAGTACGGTCCATTTGCATTAGTTAGTCATAAAATAAACCACCATAGACAAAGAAAACTCGCTAAGGTTATGATTAAAACGATCACACATAGGGTACATAGGCTTAATGATACAAAGAAGAGTTCGCAACCTAAGGCCAAATTTTTTGTTCCACTATGGTCAAGTTCATTTGGTGGCAAAAGGGTACCATGGTTAAGAGTTTGAATAGAGCAAGGCAGCCTCCCTTGAGGGTGTAAGCCAATGGGCGGCTCTAAAAGTTTGTGATTAGATCGAACTTAAGTCCATGGTTTGGGTGAATTTAATAACTCTGATGAACCCTTGTTCCCATGAGCGTTTTTGGGTTGATAGATCTTAAATTCCCCATTGAGCCTTTAGAAGGAGTTGAAGAGAAACTAAAAATGTTGGATTCTCTTAATTTTGAGGAAACGTTAATTCAAGTTAAAAAGGATGGGAAATTGCAATTTTTAAAGCGTGAAGAGGTTGTGAGGATGAGAAGGATGAAGTAGTTTCCATGGGAGATTGGATGTTTGAGGGTGATGAGGACCAAGAGGTTTTGATTCTTGAAAAACAAATTGATAAGTCAATTCCCCCACCCACCTCCCTTGTTTGTAATCTCATTCCTCGATTCTTTAATTTTGAAAACCAATCTTCTTCCACCCCATCTCCTTTGAATGATGACCATGGTTGCTTTGAGGGTGAGGCCTTGAGCTTAGATGATTTTAATGGAGAAGAGGTTTATATGATAAGGTTGGGGAGGTAGAGCTTACTTTTGATGATTATGAAGACGAGAGTGAAGTGTTTGGTGAGGTTGAGTCTCCAACTCTTATCTCAAATCTTAAACCATTGCCTTCCTCTTTCACCTTTGATGATCCCTTCTCTTCTACATTTTCCATCATTGAGAATGGTGAGGCCTTTTTAGAGGGAGATTGTACTTCTCATGTTTATTTTGAGCTACCTCCCAAGTTTGACCCTCAACCCTTGGATGAGCTTCCTTTAAACCTTAATGATGATTTACAGCTTTTGAGAGCTCATTTAGGGTGTGAAGTTTATGAGGAGGGTGTGATTGAGAATAAGCTAAATTTGAATAATAACGAGTTTGAGGAGATCCCTTTGGATGTGAGTTCATTGGATGAGAGAGCTTGGGTTTCAATGGATAGTGGTGTAAGTGAGCAACCAATTCCCATTTCTTCACCTTACACCTCATTTTCAAGAAAGCTTAATCTTGCTCCATCCTATCCCATGTAATTACCTTCTTTTCTCATATCCCCTCCCCTTGAAAAACCTTTAGTCCCCCAAGTGCCTCTTTTGATGACTTTTGAGGACAATGGTGGGATTTCCAACCAAAAATATTTTGTTAAGAAGAGTATTGTAGACACCTAAAAATGTCTCCCCAAAACCAAAACCGATGATGAACACCTTTTACCGCCATTATTGATTGAGTTGAGTATTTAATCTTTGTAGTGCTTAAATCCATGTTTAATCCAATATATTTCATAAAACAATCCAATTTCTAGCTCATTTCCCTAAACCATAACATATTTTTCACTTTTCGTATCCACGTCACAAAACCGAGCTGAAATGATTTTATCACTATATAATTTTGATCCAATTATTATTTGTATGGATAGGCCTTGAAATAAGCTTTCCAACCATATATCATAATCCCAATTCCGAGCTATAATGAAAAAGATATGAGCAAAACATTAAACTCGGCCCAAAACCGACACCCTTCCACTAAAACAGTCATATCTTAAAATCTACAAATCCTTTTGACCTGATTCTATCTGGGTTGGAAATTAGACTTGATAAGATTTACAATGATATATTATATGCCTTATTCCAAATTACGGATCAAAAGTTATGATGATTTTAAAAACGGGTAAAAAACTGGAATTACCGCGCAACAGCAAAAACGCTGCGACGCGGCAAATGCTGACGTGTCACGGGGCTTATTTCCATGACACGGTGCCTTTTTTGTGTAATTTTGCACGTTTAATCCATCGTGTCACGGGATTTTTCACCGTGTTATGGTACAATTTATCGTGTCACGGTGCCCATTCCGTGACACGGGGATGTTCCGCGTAATTTTCGCGTACTTTTTTACCGTGACACTGTATACTGTACCATTCCATGGTGGATAATGTCGTGTTACGGTGCCAGTTTTGTGACACAGGGCATCTTCGTGTCCTTTGCACGTAAACCCTTCACGCGTTTTCTCTCCCTTACCTTAATTATTTCCCGAGTCGCACTATTTTCCACCGTGTCACGGGAGTGTGCCCTGTCTGACGGTGCCTGGCATTGTGTCACAGTGTTCTCTTCCATGTCGCGGCGTTAATTTTTAGGATTTTTATCTTTTTTTGGTTCCGTGTTCCCTCTGCTCATTTTCCCTATAAATACCCCCTCATTTCTGATGTACGGGGCATCAAATCCTTCTCTCTTCCTCTCTTTTACACCAAAAACCATTCTTCTCTCTCTCTCTCTCTCTCTCATATTCTAAGCCTTAAACCTATATTCCTAATTACACCATTCTTCCTTCAGCATTCCAAGGAGTCCATACTTAACCCGAGGTTCCATCCTTAAACAAGGCGTGAAAGGTACAAATAACTGAGGATTTGGACCAAATCAAATCTACATTTAATTTAATTTAATTTTCATTTGCTTTATATTTTTTATTGAAGTTACTAACAATTTGTTCATGATGTAGCAATTTAAAGGAACACGCGGAATGTGAGTAATTAATTTAATTACTCTTATTTTATTCTTATATTGCTAGTATCATGATTAGGTTAATTTATTATTCGATTTGACTAATGCTATTATTGTTAAATTTCTTCCAATATCAATCTTTATTCTATTATTATTATGATCACCATATTGCATGTTTAAAGGGAATATGTAATTCAAAGTCACACCTAATGAGATAATTTGACAACCGGTTTAGGTTCCTTTTTAATCTTGTTATTAATTAAAGTGATCACGATATTTTATAATTATGTGTTGCATTAATATTCAACCAATTCAACTTAATAATAGATTGGAGCAAATTGAATTTTTGTTTGTATGCCTTTGAGATCGCAGGAATACTTTTCACAATAAGAATCGAGTAGAGACCAATACGGGCGAATGTTACTCCATGTCTCACTTCGTACCATCATCCCCGATCCTCCTTTCGTGGTTCCGAACCATATGGAGTTAGTAATCTCATAGATTATGAATGGGGTGTAACCTTCACGGGTCAATCGTTGTTGCCTATCGTTGTCCCTTATTCGTGGTTGCCTTTTATGATCCGTGAACGGTTTACAAGTTCCTTAAAAACTTGTTGGCGGCTCCCTACTTTTCTTGTCCCTAATCGTATTATGTCAATTCCCACTTCTTATGAGTGCCAAACATATTCACCACATGCTTTAACGTAGGCGCACTTCGAGCGACGCCTACAAGTATGCCTTCTTCTTTTTCTTTTATTTCTCTTCCTTTTTCTTATATTCTTGTTTTTCCCTTCTTTCCTTCTTCTTGGCATTCCTTTTCTCAACCTCATAAGTGTGCACTAAGCTTGTTGCATGCCTTATTTTTTTCATGTGCATACTTGCTCTCTTATGAAATGTGTAGTAGTGCATTTGACAAGCTCTTGCATGCATTGAACTATTATTTTCTAGAGCGGTCAAGCTTGGACCTTAAGCAAGCCTTTCTCGAGAAGTAACCCGTGTTTTATTGCTTTCATTTTTTTTTCTTTTTAGAATAGATTTTCCCTCATGGAAATGTCTGTGTGCCTTTTGCTAGGTACATGACTTGATATACTTTGGTGCTTCGATTTGGATCAAGAATCAAGGAAGTTTGACTCCTATTTTTCCTAGCATATGGAAGTCACGGTTAAATTCTTGAGGAAATTAGCTTTGAAAGGTTTAATTGGGTCATTTGCGGGTATTTACACCCACCTAATATCCGTTAATATCTCTCCTTGCTCTTTCTCAAGTGGATGATGACTTATTGGATATATGTTGGTTTGTTGGATTGATCTCCTTGTTTTCCCCTCCCATGGTTTCTATGATTTATGTTTGAGTGTATTGTCTCATTCAAGATTATTCTATCATGTTTGATGGGATGTTGATTCATATATTCTATGCACCTTTGAATATGCATTTCCATGTTCAATATTTTGAAAAACTCCAAAAATATTTTTGTTTCCATCAAGACAAATTTGCAATGTGTTTTGTTTTGTTCTTGATTTGGACATAATACTTTTGGACTTGTATAGTTGAATGTTTTTCTTCTTAAATGGTAACGGTGTGCACGGTTTAAGAGTATGTTTGGTTGATTCTAGGATAGAGTATGCTAAGGTAGTCGTTTAGAACTATTAGGACCTTGAAGCCGGATTCTATTTGTTTTTGTAAATTTGCAATTGCTCCCTTTTGGTGAATTTGAAGCTATTAGTGAGTTTTTGCTACAACCATGTGAGGTTTCATTGTTTTCAAGCCTTCTACATATTTTGCATGAGCGGCATGGATCCTTGACTATTGCGGACCTAATCTTGACTCATAATTCTCAAACACGAGACCGACCCGTCTAGGGAGGATAAAGGCATCTTTTCGGGGTGAAAATTTTTCTTTTCTAGGATAATTTTCTTTATTTTTAGTTCATTGGGTGTACATTTGCCTTCTTGCTAACCATTTGAGTCTTTTCCCTTCTTTTTCAAGCCACATCTTTAGAACTTTGAGCCTTTTGTTTCTTTTAGTTTGATTTTTGGTTTTTGTGAAGCAAATGGTCATGTTTTTGGAGATTGTGGTATATAAGGTTGGATATTGATTCTATTTGTAAGAAAGCTTGTGTTTTGTATATCTTGTGAAAAATGGCAAATGAATGATGGAAAAAGCCGTCCAAAGTTAAAAAAAAAAAAAGGCAAGGACATAATAAATGCAAAGTTATAAGAATCGTCCATGGTTAAAAGAGGCGAAGACAATTGCTTTGAAAAAAAATGACAACAAAAAAAAGTGAAAATGAGAAAATTTAAAAATATTTTGATGTGAATTATTCTCCCTTTCTAAGCATTGAGGAAACTGCTTCATTTAAGCTTGGGGGAGAAGCGTTTACGCTTTTTGTATATTTGTTTGTGAGTATAGCTTAGAATAAGCTTAGGGGTGTTAGTTTTCTTTTGTTTGGTGACTACTTAATTGTGATTCTAAGAAAGGGCCCTTTCTTTGCTGCACTATTAGGGATACCACTAAATTTTTAAATTTTAGCTTACCCTCAACCTTTTGCCTTTACGTTACAACCATTGGTAAAGAGCTTTCCACCTAGAGGTTGAGTCACATATCGAGGGAGGGCATGATGAGTAAAAGCCTAAGGAAAGGGGATGCAAAGTCAAGATGTCAAGAAACCTCAAACCTCAAATCTATTTGTTTTTCCAGTTCCTTCGAGGAACTATAGAGACGCTTACTAAAAGTAGATTTGAAGCTAATTGGGAGAATGTGCTAAAATGTTTTGAGATGAAATTGAATTGTGTTTCTTTAGTTCTCTATGCTTAGAAAGTCCTATGTTTCAATCAACCTTAGATATCTTAGAATGTGCACTCCTTTACTTGTTTAGAAAGATTTCCATTCATTTATGCTTGTACATTTGCAAAAAGTCCTATCATGAACATTTGTTTGCTTTTTTTGTATTTTGGTTTCTTTTTCATGTTTTGCCTTGTTTGTACTATTACGAGAGTTATAGGTTAATCTCTTAGGAAACCTTTACGAGAGCATCACTCGTCCTCTAGGGTGATCTAGGGGTTTAAATGGCTTGTCTTTAGTTGCTAAAATTGACCGTGATTCCTACGAAAGTGAGTTAGTGTATATTCTTGTCTCTTCTCTTCTTTTAGTTTGTTTGAATAAGCTCATCATTTCTCCCTTTGTTTTATTTTTCTCGAGGACAAGCAAAAGGTAAGCTTGGGGGTATTTGATGGGTGTCATAAATGGCACCCATTTGATGAGCATTTAGGTTGTTTTTACCTTCTTTTAATAGCTTCCTTTCTTAATAAATGTTTAGATTTATGCTTTTGCTCTGTGTTTTACCTTTTACTCTCTTATTTTGTGATTTTGTGCATTTTGATGGTTTTTCTAGTCTTTTCTCCTTTATTTGCTTTCTTTCCGTGGTTGTAGGTATTGTACGAGGTTCGGGTCTTAATATGGATGAATTACTAAGGTGGAAGATGCTTTTGGAGCAAGCTCGTGGCAACTGGAAAGCTCAAGATGCAAGGATGTGGATTTTCCAAGTTCTAGCCCTTACTCTCTCAAGTCGTGCTCTCATGAAGATGGGGTGTTGAACCCACTATCAAGTGCTTTTTGGGACTTCCACTCTTAGTGTTTATC
Source organism: Chenopodium quinoa (assembly GCF_001683475.1). NCBI lineage: Eukaryota > Viridiplantae > Streptophyta > Magnoliopsida > Caryophyllales > Amaranthaceae > Chenopodium > Chenopodium quinoa. The sequence goes on along the minus strand of NW_018744187.1, from coordinate 776,853 downwards.
ATCATCATGTTGTGCGTTCATTCAAATACCTTAGCGAATGCACGAAGCCGTGAGAAAGATCGAAGAAACCCAGATCAGCGCGGGCGCACCTCCTTTCCCACGCGGCCGCACGTCTCTGGGTATCCGTCTTGCTCGGTTTTTGTTCGCGCCTCCTATATATATCTTTATAACCCGATTTTTGGGGCAAGTTTGAGAGCAAGTTTCATTTTAGATTTTGATCATAATTCTAGCTTAGTTGAGAGCTTCTCTCTCTAGTTTTTAGGGTTAGTTTAGGAGTAGATTTTAGAGAGAGAAAGTGAGGAATTTCAATGGTTATTGAGAGATTGAAGATTCAATGGTGACAATTGTGTTGAAGATCTTCTCTATTATCAATGAGCATTTCTAACTCTATCTTATTTTATTGCTTTGTTTAATAGTCTTGTTAGTTTGGATTGATTTTGATGTTTGATGTATGATTAGTGTAGTTGTTCTTCATATATTGTTGATTCTTTATTTCTTTAGTTGTTAGTTAATTAGATGATGATGTTAGATTAGTTGTTTAATAGGGATTGTGTGAAACTTGTATGATTGATTAATTGTGCTTACTTTGGGGATTGTGTTGATTAATTGTTGAGATTAAATTGATTAATGGAAGTTTGCATGTGTGTAATTCGATTAGGCCTTGAGAATTATGCTAGATTGAATTGTAGTTTCTAATGATACAGACGATTGATTTAGGAATTGCAATTGTCAATTGAGCTTGATTAGTTATGCTTCTAGTTAGAGTCTCTCGTAGTTGGCGCTAGTTTGACCTCTAGGAGATAGCTTGTTGACCCTTTTGATTGAGCTTTCCATTAGTCTTCACAACCATTGATTTGCATATTGTTCCCGAGTTGCTACAATTATCATGATTACTTGTTGATCCCTGTTCCTAGTGCTTATTTTTTGGTTTCTTTGTTTGGTAGTTGGTTAGTGTTCTCCTTTTATCTTTATCTTCGACCTAATTTAGGCGCATAGTTGAGAGCGCCTGAATATTACCATTCCTTTGGGTTCGACCCTTGACTTGCCTCTATACTAGTATTTAGGTTAGTTAAGTGTTTATAAATTTAGTTTGACCGAGGGAGGATTAGTTTCAATGACCTAGTTCCACCCCTCGTCAGAGTGTCAAAACCTCTATTCACGTGTTAGGCTACGAATGCCGAAACACCTCTTCTTTTATCTTCTTTTATCATCTTTTAACTTGTTAAAATCGTAGACTAAAGTTTCAATGACATGTCGAGGGACTTTAAATCATCTATGCCATAATTAAGAGGGTATCATCCTCTTTACTCTTTTTAAATCGATATCTTCTCATGACGTGACATCAATTAGGATAGCCTTTACTTTAAAAAGCGTTCTACACTTGCAAATGATCAATCTAGATTCTTTAGCGCGTTAAGACTAAGAAAATATTTTTTCTAGCATTAATAGCTACTTGTCTCAAACACTTAGCGAATCAAGGATCGTTTCAACATCCTTAACATCACTTAAATATTATCGATTCTTAGGGAACTTCGCAGAATGAGTCTCAGATTTATTTCAGTGGCTAATTTGATCCTCATATATCCTAGACTCGATCAAAGTGGGGGCTAACTGTAGACATCTACTTTTGGCCTCCTGTCCCGACAGGAAGTGCTATGACAATAAATAAAACCATCTTTGTGTTGGACCAACGTGAAGAATGCTTATGGACAACTAATTGAGTCAAAAAAATACAAAACATCTAGCGTAACCCAAAATGAAATGAATTAAAGTCCAAATTAACTAAGCCCGAGGTTAAAACTTAATTTTGACGTATTTAGAGGCGCCTAGGTTAAAAATTAAAGATGTCATAGAAAAATCCGCACGCATCTCAATGAGTCGTGCTGGACTAGCGTGCGCAACTCACAAGGTTGCGCGCGTGACACCCAACGCAACCTCGAGTGATGCGCTCGCGGAAGATTCAGAAATTCATATAAAAATAAAATCGAATCTTACCATAGTATCGCTCGCAAGACATCCAGTTGCGATGCCCTTAGCAGCGCATCTAAATTACTTGTGCTGGCCTAACATGCGCAACCATTCAGATGCACGCGTCACCTGCTGCAACAGAACATCAAAACCCTAAACACACCCATTACTTATAAATAGAGGCTTAAACAGACAGGATAGAACCCAAAACTCTGGCAGATACTTTATGAACATGTGTACTCTTAACCCTCTTGTCCTAAACACTCATCCCTTTCATTACCTTTTACTACGGTGGAGGTCCCCGAACAAGAAGGAGTCCATAAGTGTTCTAAACGAATATCTAGCAAGGAGAAGTGGTAAATTCCTGAGCACTTAGATCAATCATCTTTTCTCTTTTTTGTTTAAACAAACCTTTAATTAATAAATTAGTGTTGTTTGACATCTTTAAACAAACTTTTAATTAATTAATTTCACAGAGTATCTTGCATTAAATAAATAATAGAATTGAATAATTAATTGTTGTTTGATCACTTAAGACAAGGTGAATATTTTTTATTTCTTGTTATTTTTCACGAATATTGATTAAGTAAGAATTACAACTTTTGCAATGTAATTCCTACATGATTGACTAACTTAGGTTTTAGGTATCACGCTGCATATAATGTTTGGTAATGAAATTGTGAAAAAGGAAGAGCTAGTAAAGGCCGCACTAGGGCTAGGATAGTGATTCCCCCCTAAAGGGAATGTTATCTTGGTACCCTCGCTCCCGAACTCATTTTTGGTACACGTAGACCGATTTGGGCATGGGTAAACTTACAATTCGTGCTAAATATCCCTTGAACTCTACTTGGGAGAAAGGCATGAACAAGGTTTATGAGTTTTCCTAAAACTCATTGGAGACTCCTTACTAGTTTCTTACAAAAAAGCATACTGATGGAATCAACTTTTCAAGGTCTCCCAAACAGTCAGGAATTCAAATCCTAATACATCCAAATAAGTGTAAAGTCCTAGGCTTTAAAAGTGTTGGTTTTCGATGAGTCTAACTCACCGTAAAAATAAAACCTGAGCCCAAGGAAAAACCAACAAGTAATATAACCAAAAGACATAAATAACAAGATTAGAAAAAAGACTAAATTACCCTTAAAGTGTGCGTCGCTCGACCAGCGGAGCTCTTACTTGAGAAAACTAAGTCTCACAAGCGCAACGGCCTCCGACAATATCCACCCACAACACAAACCAGACCGGTCTCTTACTTGGAGGTTATCCAACTCGGACCAAAACACTACTCCAGTAATTAATGAGCTTAAAGGTTTTCTCTCAAGTGAAGATGCCTTTTTAAGCTCTTACTCAAGTGATTTTTCCCAATTCCCAAGTGGGATATTTATAAAGAAACTCAAGTGAGAAATCCACTCTCCTATCAATGTGAGAGAGTTGGTAAAATCAATTTTTCCTAAACATGCAATTAATCATCGCAACATTCAAAATCCTAAACATGTATCTAACGTATTATTCATATATATAATCATAAATATATATCGATAACATAAGTAAATGATGCATTTGGCAAATAGCATGACCCCTTGAGTCTTCAAGGGTCTTCTTTTACAACTTCAAAGCTTCGTCTTCCAAGAACCTCCGTCTTCAAGCCATGACCAAAATAATGCAAATACTAGTGTCTACAATTAGGACAAATCTAAATATTAAGGTACAAAAATACTCAACGTAACGGTTCGCAAATCGTATTTCGATTTGCAAAAATACATGATGGAACGTAGTTCTTATTTTCTATCCTAATCGAGCCCCACTAGTTGACATTTTATAAAACCTGTGACAGAATATCCATTCAATTCATCCATTCACTATTTGTGAATGGCCCATGCATTTTACAACGATAAACAAGTAACAATGCACAAACACGCGTAAACTAGTAACTAACTTAACGCGCCTAATTAAAACTAGTCAGAGTTGTTTAACCGATTATGTAATTAAGCGCAATTAAAATTGAAGCTCCCACTAAATTCCGCATCCATCTTAATTAATCCAATTAATTAAGCCGGTAAACCCAAAATTTTGCCAAAATAAAATTTTGCAAGTGCCGCTCAAAATCGAGGCCTAGCCTCCTAAATTTTAATTAAAATTAATAAACATAATTAAAATAAATAAAACGGCTAAAAACGAAAAACATAGCCTAATCCTTTCGTGTGCCTAGCACCAAACAACAATGCTTGGTTTGCTAGGCACCAAGCCTCGACAGGGAGGGTTGTGAGGCTGCTAGTGCTGGCACTAGCTTTGCTGCTATGCTGGGCTTGTGTTTCTATGCTGCTGCCTTACTGCACACCATCCACGCGCTTGGTACTTGAGTGTGGCACGCACCAAGCGCAACCATCCCTTAGCAGCCACATATGAGCTGCTGTGCAGTCCGGCTGGCCAAGGGTGGTCTAGCCTTGGTTTGCGTGTGTAGGGAATATTTCAAGAATCACCCCAAACTTGAACCCCACTGTGATCATACACTTAAGCATGGTAGCGTCCAAAGGGAAGGAAGCTAGAGCAAAAGAGTCGCCAACAAGTTTTAGGAACTTGTAAACCGTTCATAGGGTGAAGGTTACACCCTTTAACGATCTAGGAGATCGTTAACTCCAACAGGTCTAGAACCACGACTGGAAGTTCGGGGATGAAGGTACAAATCCAATCTAAAAGAGAAATAACTCGCTCTAATAATAGGCCTCTACTTTATTCTACTCGTATTCATGTGCGCTTTCTGACTAACATGCAATCAATAGGTTAACCCTAAACCTATTTAATCAATGTTGGTTGAATATTAATGCACAAATAAAAATATTATTGGCGATCACTTGAATTATAATCAAATTAACCTAAACAGGATTATTAAGTATCTTATTAAGCGTGATTACAATTACAAATTCCCTTTAAACATGCATAAACGGCGTGATGAAGCAATAACAATAAATAATATCAAGCAACATAATCACAATAATTATAATAATCATAATCAAAATAATCATTATTAAAAGAAAAATCATGTTAAATCATAATATTAATAGCAAGATCCTAGGCATGATACTAACAAGATTAATAAGTACAAACCCTTACATGTCACTAAACATATAAAGATCAAAGTTTTATCCCTAACATGATACTAACACGATATTAGGAAATAAAATAGGAAGCATTCTTTTAATCATACTTGATATTAGAAATTTTAGTTATTACCCTAAACATGATACTAGGAAGCGATCAAAACATTCTAACATGATTTCTAGGAATAAAACTAATAACCTAAACATGATTTCTATATCAAAATATCAATAAAGCAATTAAAGCACTTACTTGAATGCCTCGTACCTCTTTCTAATAACAAAATACACAAGTTAGTAAATTCAAGGAAAAATAATAATCAAACAATTAAATTAAATAGTTGAAAGAAAGAGTTAAAAAGTTTAAACTGGATTTGGGACCAAACCCTCAGAAATTATCAACCTTTCACGTCTAGGGCGAAGGCAACTTCGAACTTGGCTAGGTGTGTCTAGTGCTAATGTATGAGGAATTGTGTTTGTAAAAAGCTAGGCTAGAAAGAGGGAGGGAGAGAGAATAAGCTTTAGCTTAGAGAGAGAGAGAAGAATTAGAGAATTTTGGTTATTGAAAAATGGAGGTTCAGGGACCCTATTTATAAGAAAATAGTCCAGAATTGATGGAAAAGAATCAGAGTTCAAAAAGGATTAAAACACCTCCCTGTCGCCAGGCGACGAATCTGTCGTCAGGCGGTGCAAGACAGTTTTTGCGGATTTTGTTTTTTCATATTTTTTGATCCAGAAGTCCAAATAAGTCATATAATATGTCTTTGGAAAGCTCTTGAAGTCTAATTTCCAACCCCATTAAAATCATATTAAAATATTTTGTTGATAAAAAGATATGGCTGAAATAGTGGAAGGATGTCAGTTTTGGATAAAGTTTCGTATTCCTTTTATATCTTTTTCGTTATAGCTTGGATTTAATGTTATAATATATCATTAGAAAGATAATTTTAATATCTATCCAACCATATAAGATTTGGATAAATATTATGAGGCACAAAAATAATATCATAATTTCTTTGAATATCTTTAAATCGAAATAGAATTAGGATTTTAAAAAAGGAAAGTTTTATTCAATTTCAAACTCTTTGATTTTATCTTTTCAAAAAGGATAATTAAGATCTTTTTGAAACTTATGGAAATTTCTAATTAACCCTAATTAGGTTAGGAATATGATTAAACCTTTGGACCCTCCACATGATCATTGGGTCGTAGGTAAATCCGATTTGGGCCCAGTTTAGTATTTTGGCCATAACTTCCTCATTATTTATCGGAATTGGGCTTATAATATATCGTTGGAAATTTTTTTTCAACCCCCATCCAACTACACTATTATTGGACCCATATCATGGATCAAACTAAACTGGAATGCACGTTTTTCATAAATAGGGTAAGAAAAGAAATATTTTCAAAAACAGAAAGAAGAGATATTTTAATATAAACATTCCCATCACTAGACTTCTCACACTTTTGCTTCGTTCGATAGTCAAATGACATGAAAGGTATTCATCACTGGGTTTGGTTTTGGGGAGACACATTTAGGTGTCTATAGCGTGCCATACTCTCAGGATTAATTTCGAATTTTTGAATGACTTAATTAATTAATTTCAAATTTATTTTAGAATTAATTTAATGAGCAAAAGGAAAAATAACAAGTCCAACTTAATAAATTCATTCAAGTGCATAAACCAAAATTATTTCCAAGAACTATTCTTTAATAAAAATTGATTCAACTTGATGCAATAAAATGAATAGGGCTATTCTCAACATTAATTTTACCAACATAAATTAATTATGAGATTTGACAAAATTAGAGAGAGAGTTGGAATTATGAGCACGAAATTCAAATACAGATTCCAACTTTAATTTGTGAATCCGTGAAAATTATATCTTCCAATATGAAGATAAATTAAAATTGATTCCAATCAACTTAATAATGATTAAATCAAAAGGTTCAACAAAAAATCATTGAATTTAGTAACTCAAAGTTCCAATCACTTAAAACAATTAAATATTGGATCTTTAGTATTTAGAAGCCTCAAGTAATAAATTTTTCACACTTAATGCAATAGATTTGCAATTATGTGAAAATTTAACCAACCTTTCAAGCACTAATTACTACAAAGTAATCATGATCAAAGAGGTCCAAAATGCATAAACATTAAGGAAAGAACCAAATACATAAATACCATATATATGCCATTCAGATTCAAGGTTAAAAGATTTTAAAAAATTTGTCAAAAACGAAAAACCTTGGAAAAGGCATTTTTGGTCGGATTTTGCCTTTTTCACAGTCCAAAAAGGGTTGAAAACTATCCAGAATGTTGTTTCCACCCAAAATTCACTATTTTTGGGCGAAAATCTGGGTTTGGGGTTAAAAAATCTCATTAAACGGGATTAAAATTAATAAAACCGAGCTACTAATCTAATTAGTAACAACAAACCAGAAAAAAGCCATAAAAATACCTTGAAATTTTTTATTTATAAAAACAAATGAGCAAGGCTATGATACTGTTGTTGGGTTTCGATGACTCTAATTCACCGCGGAAATAAAAACCGAACCCAAGTAAAAAATCATAATTAATATAACTAAAAGACATAAATAACAAGATTAGAGAAAAGACTAAATTACTCTTGAAGCGTGCTTCGATCGACTAACAAAGCTCTTACATGAGAAAGCAAAGCCTCACAAGCGCAACGGCCTCCGACGATATCCATCCACAACCCGACCATGACCGGTCTCTTACTTGGAGGTTAGCCAAGTCGCACCAAAACACTACTACAGTAATTAATGAGCTTAAAGGTTTTCTCTCAAGTGGAGATGTCTTTTTGAGCTCTTACTCAAGTGAGTGTTCCCGATTCCCAAGTGGGATATTTATAGGGAAACTCAAGTGAGAAATCCACTCTCCCATCAATGTGGGAGAGTTGGTAAAATCAATTTTTCCCTTTTTATTTTCAAACCAAAAATAAAAGAAAATAGCCAAAAACTAATTAATCCACAAATGGAAATTACACAAGGAGAGGTTTGGTGAGGTTCACAAGGGGAGAGGACCATGCCTTCCACCCTAAGCTTCCCCAAAACCGGTCCAAGCAAGCCACATGCGCCAACAAGCTTTCACTAGCTGGCTGCCATAGCAGCGTTGCTATGTACGTTGCTAGCTTGCTGCTGCAATGTGCGGGCCTTGCTAGCATTTGCGCACCATAGCTACTGCGACTATGTGCGTGCCCTGCTAGAATGCTAGAGCGCCATAGCTGTTGCTGCTATGTGCGTTCCATGCTAGCATTGGCGCGCCAGCAAGGCTGGCCTTGCACCAAGCCCGCACATGCTCAGCAAGCCACGCACGCATATGCGGGCTGCTGCTGCCTTATGCGTGGCTAGTGCTTGCTAGCCAAGTGCACCTAGCACAATTACTTAGGTGTGGTGCACATGCTAGCACCAGTTACCCCTAGCACTCGGTTTGCTCTGGCATTTCTATGCTAGGAGTATTTTGGTAATTGTTGATTAATTAGTTTTATTTTAACGTCTCGTATTTTATTAGTTTGACTAAACTTATGATGCTCAGACTCGACGCTCCTAGGTCGATTTTCGACGTCTAATTCATATTACTGGAGCGACTCAATAATTTCTTCCGACTTAATTCGTCGTGTCGGATCATTAGTTGCTTGGGGTGACCCGAAGGGTTTTGTCAAGATTAAGCTATAATATTATTATACATTTATATTACTGATCGGAAGCGGCCTCCACCTAGGCATACTGATCACTTGACCTTACTGAATAATTAGCTTTCTAATAGCTCCGAACCCTCTAGCGGAATAATATACTTGTTCGAAGGACACCGTTTCTTTCATAAAGGGTCGTGGGAATATAAGGAGAAGGATCCCCTATGATGGACACACCCTCCTTACACATAGGATAGATTCTTGATGTTGGTGTTAATCACAATCCTATTGCTTGTTTAAGTAATCCTTCTAAAGAGCAAAGCAAGTAAAAGTATAATGTTAATAAGGAGATGATCCTTCTTAAGTTTGTAGGTGTTGAATGGGTCCAGTTGACAATTTTAATTGGTTTGCGACTCATCGGACGTCCATGAGTCGTACTAATGTGTATATAAGTGGAGATAACAAAGGTGTTACTGCACGATTTATGGAAGACTGGAATGATGGAAAGGGTAGTGGGAATACATATTCTAACAAGTCTCACACAGGATCTACAGAAAGAATTCCCATATGTTAAAGATTTCTGTTCAACAAAAAAAAAAGAAACAAAAAAAGAGAGAGAGAGAGAGATTTCTCTTTATTAAGCTTAATATGCTTATTCAAAAATGCACAATAGCTAAGTAGTTGGGCATACAATTATATTATACTTAAAATTTTATGGACTTGCAATTATTGGATTTATGGTTAAAAAGTGAGTAATTTTCATAGAAAATGTACAAAAATATCAAAATTCCTCAAACAGGCCCCTTTTTATATATAAATTAGTGTGTGGCCTGGGCGTTGCCCAAAGTTTCTAGTATTTACTTTATTGATTTGATAACTAAGTTCGATGGTTTGTATAGCTAGCGTGTGGTCCGGACAGTATCTCGGGTGTCACCTTTTTTACCTCATACTAGATTAGGTCCCATATCATGCACAGTTTTTTACTAAATTTAATCAATAAGAGAAAAAAATTGTATTAGAAAATAGCATAAGCCAATGGAAATTTTTGAAAATAACATCACAAAAAAAAATATATTATAACACCAAACAAAAAAAAAAAAAAAAACAAAAAAAAAAATTGATTTCACCACCACTTAACAGATTTTCGGATGGAATCCGTTAGTGAACCCATGATTGACACATGTCAATAGCCTATTTATTTAAAAAAAATTGAACTAATAAAAAGAAAAAGAATCTTTTAAAAAATATAGCATATCCCCTAACCTAGCCAACCCCACCATCGAAGTCACCTGCCCCAGTCGCCGACACCCTAACCTAGGTCACCAGCACCACTGGTCCCCACCTCAAACTGGCGAAAACAAGCCCTGCCACCCATTCTTGCCTTCTCCCTCCCCGAAAACCATCCCACACCACAAACTAAACCTAGCTGTCGGAACTTCATCGCCACTCACCGTACTTCTACCACCGCAACATCACGCCACCACAACCAACCTCGGCAACATCGCCGAACTCCCGTCCCTTACCCAGATCCATCACTGAAACCCTCACCTTAACCCAAAAATTGCCTTACCTAGATCCGTCACCGAAACTGTCACCTTCAGAACCCAAAGACGTTACCTAGATTCATCACCAAAACCAAATTGAATCACGGCTGAGGTTGAGGCTGAGTACGATGCAGTGCGCCGTTTAGGTGGTCCGCTAAGCTGGTTTCGTTTGTCGATGCCTCGAGGGTGGTCGTTTAAGGAAAATGGCAGTACGGGTTGGGTGATATTTTGCGTATTTATAACATATTTACTATCTTCTTATTTTGCATATATATGAAATGAAACATGATTAACGAATGAGTAAATTAAACAAATGAGTATGTTAAAACTACATCTACATGATATACCATATGAATGAGTGTTTTAAAAATTCAATGATAAATTAGTATAAATATTTCTTTTTATTAATCAAATAAGTATTTAAAAATGAGTATTACACTTAGTGGGCAGGAATGATAACCCCATTTTAAAATTAATTCAATTTTTTCTCTAAACTATATACTATATGAAAGTATTGGAGATAAAAATACAAAGAATTTAATCAAATTATCTTACATGATTACATGTACAAATAAAGTATATGTTTATAATGTTATGTTATGTTGCTAAACTCCCTTCATATTTTAATTAGGCTATTCGAATGAGAATTAGGCGAGAAACCAATAAAAGTATTAAAATAAAACTCAAAATCCCTATTTAATAATAACCTATGTAGTACAAATTGTTTTGGGTGTTTTTGTCCCTCGGAAGAGTTACGTCACAAAGTCTGGTTCGGCGTGAGCTGTACCTGCAAAACAACGGAGAATCCGGGTGGTTGGAGCTCCGCCTTCGACGATCAAGTTAGTAACTTGAATAGGAGTAAAAAGGTGCGGAAATTTACGTGGGTATCTGCTCGAATTCCAAGATCGAGATGTCTCTTTCAAAGAGTAAATGTGTAATAAATGGTAAAACATGCCTCCAAATGGAGGAAATCTCCCTATTTATAGGTTCCTAGGGGATTGTGCCCTTGATTAGGTCATCAAGCCCTAATCATTGGAGGACCGCGCCGCATTGCGGCTTTCTCGGGATTTGGGCCATGAAGGCCGCCTTTTTCCCACTCTTTTGGAATGACACGTGTCAAACAGAGGTTTGTCCATTTTGGACTAACCCTGGGGTGACACGTGTCACTTTCTGGTTGGACCACGTGGCAGGGTAAACTTACCCCAAACATTTTCCCCTCACAGATGTGATGTGGCATTCCACGTGGCATCTATGACACGTGTCACTCTTCCATTGGGGGAGATTTTACTGCCAGTTTTTTACTGTTTACCTTCTACGGAAATTATGGAGATACCCCCAGATTTACCCCCTACACATAGCTGTTTACCCTCATTATTTTGTACGTTTACAAAAACTTTAAGAGAGATAAACTTAGAGAGAGAGAGTCTGCTTTTACGTTTGTGTCAAGCGCAAGCAGTCAAGCTCATTCCCGTCTACCACAGCCGGTTCCGTCTTACTTCAGATATCAAATCTAATGGTACCATCTCTGCTTAGCTCTTTTCATTTTTTCCGCTTGTATATATTTCTTGCAATAAATGGATGCATACCAACACACACGGCACAACCTAGGTTAGAGTCCTGTCGGTCTCCGGGTATGGCTGAGTCTAGGACTGGGAGAGCCGCCTCGGGATGTTGGGACAACCCTTATGCTTGGAATCCGAACGTGTATGTGTCTGTGCAGGACACAATGGCTCGGACAATGCAGACAGCCATAAATCCTGATTATAGGAGCGACGGCTCTGGCGGGCAACTGCCTGAGGGGGAGACGTTAGGTAGGGAAAACCCGACGGCTACTGAGTGGTCCCCTCTGCGTGCCCCTTCAACCCTTGCAGATTCCTTCCTCGATGAATGCGATCAGGGAGACGGTGAGGAAGCCGTCTCTATGCCCTACTCGCAGGATGAGGAGTCATCCGGAGAAAGCTCCGCCTCCAGTTCCGAGAACAGTGACAAACCTATGTCACAGCTTGAGGACAGTGAGGTAGAGGAGAGAAAAAAATGGAGTGAGAAGGACGACCCCTTCAAAATCCACGTCTCTGCCAAAGATAGGGCAAACATGGAGAAGGACTTGGAGAAATTCAAACTTATGCGCCCCCTAGCCGGTAATTACAGCATTCGGGTGCCGCTTGAAGAGGGCACCGTCTTGTAGAAGGATGACAAGAGGAACGCCAATGTCTACTTTAGCTGTTATGAGGCGTTCCTAGCCGGGCTGAGATTTCCCCTTCACGAGGCGGTGAAGGAAATTTTAAGAGGCTATGGCCTTGAGTGTGGCAACTAACCCCCAATTCCTAGGCTAACATCTTGGGGTATGTTGTCGCCTGTGAATTTCAAGGGCTGCATCCCGGCTGGGAGGCCTTTGCCCATATGCATTATCTTACTCGCAACCCAGGCTGCTGGGGGGCGTGGTATACGTTGACCACGCACCCTCAGTACATGATGAATTTGGACAAAGTGTCCAAATTTGACGGCTGGAAGCACCGCTTCTATTTTTTGTCTGCACCCAGCCGGCGAGAGAATTTTGAATTGCGCCGGTATAATAAGAAGCCCGGCCTTCTAGGCCGAAAGTGCTATCTTCCCCAGATTCCGGATGAGGACTATGACAAAATAATTGAGACCAACTTTTTTGGTCTTGAGACTGCACCGCTATCAACCGGGGAATCAATAAAAGTTCCGAAGAACTGGATCCCGAAAAGTGCCTGGTTCAGGGACGAGGCCTTTTTGTCCGCCTGCGGACTCAGCACAATGTTTACCAAACGTATGCGCCTGATATTTTGACCGTCTGGGCTATTTCCATGTTAGCTGTTGTGTAAGTACTGATATCTTTGTTCTTTTTGCAGAAGAAGATTTATCCATGCTCCCAGACGAAAAAACACCCGAACGGTCCTCACACACCATCCGTAGAGAGCTTGCGGAGAAACAGGCGGCTCAGATCAAGACCAAGGTAAGACGCTTGACCCTTTTTTCCTTAACTTCACAAGTTCCATTTTCGGATGCATAACTGACTTGCATCCGCTTTGCAGGGTGGCGAAATCCCAAAAACGTTTGAGAAGAGCCTCAAACGGGCAAGGGATGACTCCGTCTCTACCCCCTCCAAGTCTAAGAAGTCTGCCTCCTCATTGACTCCCGGAGCTTAAGCCGGGAAGATTCAAATGCGCATTGGGGGGAATTCTCATGAGATATCCGGAAGCCTGGGTCATGACCTTGCCAACCCTTTGTCCACATTCAGAGGTTTTACAACACCTGTGGGTGGCTCCCGCCAAGCCGCCTCTGAAGGTAAGGCATGCCCATTTGAGTCCCCACCTGAGTTAGGGTGGCCTTTGCGAGTGAAATCCCACTCCCAACAGACTTCTTCCTCAGACGATCGACAACAGATTGGTGCCGCCTATATTTCGCACTCATCAAATGTTGATTGTGGTGCAGATCACTCTCCCCGCTGGCCAGACGTCCAGAAGCAGGCCAAGGCCATGCTGGATGCCGTCCGGAAGAGGGATAAAGACAATATCCCTGGGATAGAGATGTTTAATCTGGAACGCATTCTATCCCTTCTGGCTGAGGTGATATGTAAAGAAAGTAAAGAAAATAAACTTCAAGTTTTATTCTGCCTGCTCATCTGACCTGATTTGTTCTTTGCAGGCTCTGTTGCGGGTAGACGGTCTCAAACGTCCCTACTCCCGCAAGCGGGAAGAGGTAAAGAGAGCCAATAAGTCAGCCAGAGACGCTGACAACGTTGCTCTATACTCTTGTATAATAAATGAACTTGAGACTAAAGCCACAATAATGACGCATGCGGCAAAGATTGAACAACTTGAGAAGGACTTGGAGGCAACCAAGCACAAGGCTGGCAATGCTGACACGACGCTCAAAAAAGCTCAGGAGAAACTTGGCAAGGCTCAGGCGGAGCTGGACAAGCTCAAGGGTGTTTCCCAAGAGAACACCGATCTCAAGGCCAAGGTCAAAGACCTAGAGGAGTCGGGTGCCCAGGCGCAGCTTAACTTTGCAGCAAACTTGCAGGCAGAACAAGAGCGCCTGGTTGCCGAGAGCGAGGCTAATAACGACGCCCGGATGAAGATTGCCTGGAACGCCTTGTATCCAAACAAGGAGTACGACGTCTGGGCACTGGCTCACAAGTATGCTGAGGAGGTTGTTTACTTGAGGGAGAAGGGCGAGCCAGAGCCGGAGTCCTTTGAAGTCTGGGCCAATACTGAGCTGCCGAGCCTGAGCATCCCGTCCAGGGTCAAGCGCATGAAATTCCTTCTGATGAAGAAGATGAAGGGGACAATGACCAGGTGGACCCGTCTGCAGCTCAACAATGATTTTATGCGGCAGTATGCCATTTTTAATTTTTCTTGTTCAGCAGCTGTATGCCAAATTACTTTCTTTCCGGCCTACGTGCCGAGTATTTGTTATCTTTACCGGTTGAGGAGTCGGGTTAATTGAATATTTGCTTCACTTCCCGGATGGGGTCCAGTTGACAATGCTCTACCACAACTGTTTGGTTGGGTAGTTTTTAATGAATGTACCAACTGAGTCGGTTTTGATCATTTTACGCTTGAATTTTGCACTTTTATTTTTGTAAATATGCTTGAAAATTTTGCCTAACTTACGGGAAGCATGCGGAAATTGACAATCCGACTGTTCTTGCCCCTGGGCGGCTGTGTGGTTGGTTTCAACTTAAAGTCGATTGATTGGCTTGGAAACGTCTATTGCTTTAAAGAGCATGATATGTTTGCAAGTCAATCAATCACAATACTGATTGCCCCAAACCAAGTACACAGTCGTCCAAACAACAGGCGCTTCAGACTTTCAATCAGACGAAAAAAGATCGTCTAAGAAACTTGTAGGAGGCGAAAAGCCGCCAGTCCTTTCATAAGACAGGAGGCAGATGGCTACCTGGGGGGGTTTGCAATCCAATTATACTTTCCAGTCCTCTACCCCATTAGGAAGACGTGTATAATTTCGGAAGGTAATCTAGATTAGAGCTTAGGTTAATCACCAGCTGGTGTTTTTTGGACACCTGGTATTTCGAAAACTAAATCACCCTCTAGATTACCCAGGTCAGGAGGCAATGAGTTGACCAATGCCGCATGCATGTTTACCAATGTGCTAGTGATGATTACACTCGGAGGGGTGTTTCCAGACGCCTTATTACTTATTGGAGCAGGCGAATTTTGTAAAAAAGTATAACCATCCGGCCATTGGCCTCATGTCCTTTCAAGACAGTTGTATATCCATTGCACAACCCTTTTTGCCCCAACGGGAAAGTCTATGCAATTTTGGAATTAAGTCTAAGAAATTCGGTCGGTATCCGGCTGATGTCGTAGGACATCCGGTATTTCGAAGACTTAATCGTTCTTTATACTGTTCTGGTCAAACGGCTATGAGTTAACCAATTTGGTCGTTCAATCTTTGCCGTCTACATAGGTACGTAGAGCAAACAGGTAGGTTGCTCTCTACGACGATTGCACCCGAAGGGGTGTCGCCGGACGCCTTTGTCCATGTTGGGACAGGCGATTTTATAAAACAAACAACCACCCGGCCATTGGCCTCTAGTCTAGGTTGAGACCGGTTGTATAGCCACTAAGCGGTTTTGTGCCTAGTTTATTATCTGGCCAGTGGCCTCATGTAAATTGAACGTTGAATTTTCTACTAAGTTTCAAACTTAGAGAGTTCAATAATTGGGCCGTCTGTGAATTTCCCAGACGGTCTTAAAGCTGAAAAAGGAAATAACATAATTGAAAACAAAAAGCGATTTCTCATTAACAGACTTCTTGCTTACAAAAATTTACAACTCGGAAGTGGTACTTTTTCAAATTGTCTACATTCCAAGTCCTAGGCAAGCGTCTACCGTTTAGGGTTTCCAGGCGGTAGGTGTCGTCTCTAACTTCATCATAGATCAAGTAGGGGCCTTCCCAATTAGGAGTTAACTTCCTAGCTCGTTAGCCCTACCGGTTGCCTCCATTTTCCGTAACACAAAGTCGCCAACTTTCAAAGGGCGCTTGTGCACTTTCTTGTTGTATGATCTGTTCATTCTCAGACGGTATATCTCATGACGTAAGGCGGCATTTCCCTTGCGCTCTGGGAGAGAGTCCAATGCCAGAAGCATGGCCTCCCAGTTTCCCCCTTCATCATAAAGCATGACTCTAAGAGTAGGCTCGTAATGTTTAATGGGCAAGACAGCTTCAGCAACGTAAACCATGAGAAATGGGGTTTCACCGGTTTCCCCTTTTGTTGTTGTCCGGAGTGCCTATAAGACGTGAATTAATTCTTCTACCCATAAGCCACCGGCTCTTTCAATCTTTTTCTTAATGCCGTCTGAGATGAGTTTGTTGAAGGCTTCAACTTGGCCGTTTGCTTGGGGTCGGCCGACTGATGCAAAACAGTGTGAGATCCCTTGATCTCCCAACTAAGTCTTAAGGTGAGGCGTTTCAAACTGAGGGCCATTATCAAACACCATAGACATAGGCACCCCAAACCCGGTGATGATGTTCTTCCAAATGAAAGAGATGACGTCCTTTGTCTTGATGTTCCTGACCGCCTCCGCCTCCACCCATTTGGTGAAATAATCCACAGCCACTAGAATGTAGCGTTTTCCGCCTTGTGCAGGCGTATACGGGCCTAAAATGTCCATGCCATAGGGTCCTAGGGGATTATGCCCCTGATTAGGTCATCAAGCCCTAATCATTGAAGGGTTGCGCCGCATTGCGGCTTTCTCGGGATTTGGGCCATGAAGGCCGCCTTTTTCCCACTCTTTTGGAATGACACGTGTCAAACAAGGGTTGGTCCATTTTGGACTAACCCTAGGGTGACACGTGTCACTTTCTGGTTGGACCACGTGGCAGGGTAAAATTACCCCAAACACAAATCTATTACTACCTTTGATTTTTTTTAGTTGCAACTTCGGGCTATTATTTGTGAGATATAAAAATATTCCAAAATTGCAACTAATAAAAATCGAAGGTATCATTTTAAATTATTTTAATCAGTTAAATGAAAAAATTATTATGTATTAAAGATTTGTCATACAGAGTAATATTTATGGAAAACGGAATAATAACTATGAGGTATATATTTACTATAAAAAGATACGTATAAAATATTTAAAATAATATTACGATAGTTATGTTATACCAAACTTCTTAAAGAAGATTTTAGCAAAAAAATGGAAGGGTTTTTTTGGAGGGAAAAAACTGTTTCAGGGAAAAAACTTTTTAAATGAAGTGGCAATCTTAGGTGGCGTATATACTTTATACATTGACATGCCAGTGTGACATAGCACATATAGTTTAAATAATGCCATATGGCATCATTCCTTTGAAAGGGACAACTTTTAAATATAGTATAGATTTAGATATAGATTTTTCAACTACCGTCCTCGTCAATCATTACAACTATCGAATAATTTTCTTTGATTGGGTTACATTAAAACTGTTCATTGAATGCAGTTTTCTTCCGGGTTTACTTCGTACAAAACCGCTACTTCAATCAATGGTTTACCCTTGCTGAGTGTTTTTATAAAACAAAGAATATCTTTAAAGGTGTACCATCCAATGGGGTGACCCATATTTGGTCATTGGTGAATGTTACCCTCTTTTGAGGTGTATCCTCCACATCAAGCAAGTTCATTACATTATCACCTTGATAAGCTAAAATACGGTCCCTAAACTATACCATTAGTTGCACATTTGGTCCCTTATCTTTGAAATGAGGCAAATTAGTCCCTCTACCACCCTTGGCTCACCAATTCTGGTGGAGGAAAATCCGAGTCAGCAAAGTTGAAGGATGTTTACTGCCAACTAAGCCAAAGTTTAGGGACTTCTCTAGTTGAGTCAGCATTAGTTTAGGGACTGCACTTCTTTTTGCCAAAAGATTAAGGAGCTGCATGCTTACATGAATATTTTCAATTGAAAAAATTGGTAGTTTGAAGATTAGAGGCTCTGCATTTAATTATAAAGGATTGTTATAGCAAAAAATAACCAAATTCCAAAATAGTTACAAAAAACTGGCCGTTACACACAAAAGTGGCTATACATATTGATGTTGGTAGCCATTAAAATCATCAGACCATTAAGCAAAAATTCTTCCAAAAGAAAAAAAATAATTGTTGTAGTGAAGAAGAAAGCTCCTTCCAATGTATCTGCTCTGCAATAAAATTAGTAATTAAGGTATTTAGGAGTTGATCAAAATTAGAAGATTTAAGCAATATTAATATGTTTATTGATGACAGGCAATGTCTAGATGTAGCAATGGATCAAGTGAAAGTGGTCAAAGGTGTCATTGTGAGCTAATAGTGTCAAAGACAAGGTCATGGACGAAAGATAACCGAGGAAGAAGGTCACTAAACTTTACCACTTCATTAATTAAATAATGCCAACTCATACCGAGGTCCTTCCTTAAACTTTGATTAATTTTTTTTTCTTTTGCCACATGGGCACTATAGTCCCTAAACTATGGTGACTCATCATTTTTTCACCGGAAAAAATCATGTAAGGGTGGCAGAAGGACCAATTTGCTTCATTAAAAAGATGAGGGACCAAAATGCTACAAATACAATAGATGAGGGACCCTATTTATGCTTAACTCCATTATCTACTAGTATACCACTTTTACACTTTGGGTGAACTAGATTTCCGACTTGTGTCTTCTTATTTGAGTTGATAATATGAATTATGATGTCTGATCATCATTCTTTGTAACTTTTAAGTAGGTTTTTCTATATGATTTCATAGCGAAGTTTTTCTAGTATTCATCAATAACTTGATTGTTTGAGCATCGACAATGTAATAGAGTAGCTCATGCATATTAGAAAAAATTGAAATAATTAAAACAAGGAGCATATATATGTCCGTTATTCAAGTCAATCTTGTATCCTTTTGTTATAATCAATTACCGGAACATGTGATGGTTCGGAGATTTTTGTAAAAAGAACAATTACAAAAAAAAAATAACTGAGAGAAAAAAAATACTCCCCCCGTTTCATAATATTAGTCCCATATACTATTTTGGGTGTTTTAAAAAGTTCTACCCATATTGAATATATTTCATTTATGACTTGATTTTTTCGGCTATTTCACCAAATGTCACTAAGTACATTCAAAATTCACCAAATGCCATCAATGTTTTCAAAATTCACCAAATGACATCGAGCTTTTAAAAAAATCACCAAATGTCATTAATGACTAACGGTCGTTAAATCTTGACACGTGTCATAATATGATTGGTTCATTTTAATTATTTATTTTAATTAATAAAAATAATTTTTTTTTCTTCATCTTTGTGGCAAAAATTGCTCGGGTATAGTTTAGGGGGTCATTTTGAAACTTTATGGGAACAAATTAAGCTCGGAATTGACAAAAAATAACGTAAATGCTCCGTTTTGAATGTTGAAAAATATTTCAATTAGCGTGTCGTTATTTTTTAACCATCAAAATTGATCGGGTAAGGTTTTGGGGTCATTTTAATTCTTTATGAGTACAAATTAAGCTCAGAATTGACAAAAAAAACGTAAATGCTCCGTTTTGTGTGTTGAAAAATATTTCGATTAGCGTGTCGTTATTTTTTAACCATCAAAATTGATCGGGTAAGATTTTGGGGGTCATTTTGATTCTTTATGGAATAAATTAAGCTCGAAATTGACTAAAAATAACATATATGCCTCATTTAGTATGTCAATATCGTAATTTTTTCGGAAAAAAATGCAAAACTGGGTATTTACGTTTTTTTTTTTCCAATTTCTAGTTTAATTTGTACTCATAGAGGGTCAAAATGACCTGTGAAACCTTACTCAAACAATGTTTGTCACGAAAATCAAAAAAAAATATTATTTTTGTTCATTAAAATAAATAATTATTATGTATAAATTTTAAAAAGTAATGACATTTGTTAAAATAATTTTCCAAAGTAATGGCATTTGGTGAAACAAGAATTGCATTAATGGAAAACTGACGTCCATATGCTATTAGTGGCACGATGTGTCATTGTGATGTTTGTCAGTGGCATTTGGTGAATTTTAAAAACTTTGATGGCATTTAGTGAATTTTATAATTACTCAGTGGCATTTGGTGAAATAGTCGTGATTCTTTTTGGAATTAATTGATTGTGGATTGATGACATGACTCTAAGTAAGAAAATTTTTACCTTAAATTATGCAATTGTGACTTGTGTTTTCCTAATAAAAAAAATAAATAAATAAAAAAAAAGTTAAATAAGGTAAACTAATTATGAAATCTGTTATACTTTAATGTTATATTCCAAATATATTTGTTTTCTTATTTTATGTGATTGATTCCATATGGGACTAACATTATGAAACGGAGGGAGTAATATACTTCCTCCTTTCTTTTTTACTTAACCCGCTTTGACTTTTATACTATTCACCACCGCTCCTTTGACCGTGTTTTCTGAATAATATGTAAGGAAAAACATATTCATGTTGGATCATTTTGAATTCGTCTCGATAAGAACTATCATAATATATAACTTATATTTTTCAATTATGGAAAATTAAAATTATTGACCGTCAAAGTTTTGCATTGGCAAGCGTGATAAAATAAACAGGTCAAGTAAAAAAGAACAGAGGAAGTATACATATACATGAGGAAATGAAAAGGAATCCAGAGTACAATATATATATATATATATATATATATATATATATATATATAGAAATGGGATCATGTGAAAACCCATGGCTTAGGTGAGAACCATTTTAAAATGAGAACTCATCTAACACCATTCATTTTTATTAGATGAATGGTTCAGATTTATTGTTTCATTAGTGAGAATTCACGTGGGCCACCTTCATTTATTGTAATGATTGTTTGTATTTTTTTTTTTTAATTTTTGTGCATTGGGACACAAAATCTGCCAAAAGTTCTCATTATTACATGCTTTTTATTATTTATTGCATTGAAACACGTTACGTTAAAATGTAGTTGAAGTGTACGTCGTTAATGATGTTTCGTAGAATATATCAAGTGTTTCAATTTATAATATTAATGTTTCATATATATTATTGCTTGTTTCATATAGTTGGGCTCTATATGAACTAGGTGTACTGTGATTTCTTATACCTTATCTGATGTTTCAAAAAATATACCTTATGTTTCATTTTATAGTGCTTATGTTCCATAAAATATATGTGTTGTTTCATATACTAATGATATTGTTTTATACATAGAAATCATTGATGTTTCATATAATATTTCATCGAATATTATTTATATTGTTTCAGAAATTTGAATTATTGTCCCATAAATATTATACTCCATACCATATGTGTGAAATGTACCAATGACTGAAATGCATGTTCCCAAGAAAATTAAAAAGCATGTACCAATGACTGAAATGCGTGTTCCCAAAAAAATGCATGGGAAATTGATAATTAATCTCAGCCATCCATTAAGTGTAGTTGGTGTACGTTAATGATGTTTCGTAAAATATATCAAGTGTTTCAATTTATAATATTAATGTTTCATATATATTATTGCTTGTTTCATATAGTTGGGCTCTATATGAACTAGGTTTACTGTGATTTCTTATACCTTATTGATATTTCAAAAAACATACCTTATGTTTCATTTTATACTACTTATGTTCCATAAAATATATTTATTGTTTCATATACTAATGATATTGTTTTATACATAAAAATCATTGATGTTTCATATAATATTTCATTCGAATATTATTTATATTGTTCCAGAAATATGAACTATTGTCCCATAAATATTATACATTGTTCCATACCATAAATATTATACATTGTTCCACAGGTCATATGCAACAGGAGGGCGATATGGATATGTAATCCAATGTACCTGTAAAGCCAGGGGTGCAGTTGGTGAATTCTAGTTCTCCACTTGTGCAGACATAGACACTGCTAAAAGGAATGGGCAACTCATCAAGACATTCAACGGTATACTCCAAAGAAGAGCTGCCGGAGATTAGGTAATTGTACACCTTGTAGACACAAAATGAGTAAACTTTTAGATCTTAAACCAAGCAGTAGTGGCAGAAATCCCAAGGTACTAACTGTATTCCCATTAAAATTAAAGTAAACAAAATACTGTATGAAATTTGGCAAGCTATGGTTGCTCAAGCTCACTGTTTGGCAGGGAAGGCGCGTTGGCGTGATTTACTTTGTTTCCGTTTTTAGTTTCTTTGTTGTTTGTTTGTAAGTTCTTTTGTCAAAAAAAAAAAAAAAAAAAAAATGGCAAAATGATTATAAAAATTAGTATATCATGATTCTAGGATCTACACTCTTCAGGATTGGCTAATTGACAATGTAAATAGACTGAGTTAAAAGTCTATAAACTATAGTAAATTGTATATTTTCTTTCCTAGCATGTAAACAGATTCATGCACATAGCCAGCACCCATCATATAGTAAATCATTCTTTTTTTTTTTTTTTTTTTTTTTTTTTAAAGATCATATAGTAAATCTTGACTATAATATATGAGAGAACTAATTATATATGCCATGGAAAAAAGTTGGAAGTATGAGGAAAAATCTTTCAGCAGAAAAAGATGCAGTCCATAGCACAAGATATGGTAAAGGAATATTGAACATACATTAAATTATAGTAAAAGTAGAAAAGGTAATATATCCTACCTGATCTCCTGAGATAGAGTTGAAGTCTGGTCACTATTAGAAATTTTTCACAGTTTTGAATTGGTCTAAAAGCAACAGTAGATATTTAGCTTGAGCCAGCTTTTATCATCAGGCCATTTTGGATCCCTGGAATAGATGATAACCATTCAGATCATCAAAGGTTTTTCTTTTCTTGGAAGTAAGAATGCCAACCAAGGTACAGAACACATAAGCCAAAGTAATAAAATAATTAAAGCAGAGAACTTACCAATATAACTGTGTATTTACAATAGTAAGAAGAAGCTGAGAAAGATTCTTTAGTCGATATGCAGCCATAGTTCCAACACAATCACGATTTAATCTTACACGAGGATCATTAGTGACATTAGGGTTTCCACGGTCTTTTTCAGAACTTTTCTCTGTCGAACCTGAATCCACAACCAAGCAGTCAAATGAAAGTTAATAAACCATGACTGATTGACTGAAGTATTGGTTCACATATCTTATGTGGGTGAATATTAGAAAGAGAAAGAATCCAATGAAAACCAGTCCACAGCTAAAATATAATACTCCACAGAAGTTTCCACATCTTCAATTCTCCATTTACATTACATACAGAGTAATAATAAAGTGCAAGAACATTTGGGCGAGAATCACAGTAATATCCATTTACGTTCAGAACAGCAAGAGGGATCTCAGATGGAAATCAAGATGATAAAACAAGAAAAATTAGAGGGATAAAGTAGGGGACATTAGAAGAGACGAGTAGGAGATTTAGAAGGAATATACAAAGCAACTGCTACCACAGGATTGGGACTTGTTTCTGTCACTTTGGACAGTGTGGTGGTCACAATGCCAGGTTACAGTTATATCCATTAACAAGATGGAGAAAGCTGGGATAACAAGGAATACAGAGCTGTTCAGGATTTTGTTCATTTGCAATTTTTTATAACTAACCAGCAAACCGAAAGTACAGTGACTGCAAGTTACATGTTAACCTTTGCAATAAAATATGCAACATAAAATAGAATTTACAGGGCAATAGCCAGCTAAAGCATTCAAAACTTAAAAAGAAAATAGCCACACAAAAAAAGAGCCAGCCAACATCTTAAATATGCAAAAAGCCTTAGTATATCTTGTGACTTTCATGTTTGCAATAGGAAAAATAGAGATAGCATGAAAATATGAAGGATTAGGAAAAAGAAAAAAAAAAAAAAAAAAAATATATATATATATATATATATATATATATATATATATATATATATATATATATATATATAAAGATTTTGCAATAACATAACGCAATTCAAAGTCCTTGCGTCTCCAGCCCCTCCACACATTTTGAATAAAAGCTGGAAAGTAAATCGCATATCATGAGGACATCATAATTAAAGAGGAGACGTGAAAAAATAATAACCTTGGATTTCTTCAACTTCTGCATTTCCTCCAGCCACTGAATAGCACTATTCATCACACTACTATTTGTGTTACTGTTGATAGATTTCACAAGATCAGTAATCAGTACATTCAATATCTTCTTGTAAGACCAACTCTGCACTGGAGTACACCAAAATCTATGGTAAAGCTACGAAGTAGGTATACCAGAAATGCTGCAACACTAGAAAGATCTTAAAGCATAAAAGGCAGAATTTATTTTGCTCAAAGGTTAGGGTAAGAGCATTTTTTATCTTTTCTATCCAAAACACAGTAGTTGCTAGGTTAATATATAATTATATGGACAAAAGGAAATGGATTTTGCTATACTTAATTTATGTTGTCATAAATTCACACCATATTTTGTGCCATTAGAAGAACGAGACCAAAAAGGGCAAAATTTTGTGTAAATGTGATCCACAACTAGCTTAATCATCTATATAACAACAATCAGTATTGAGCTTACAAGTAATTAACAAGTGAATGAATAAAATACAGTCTTTATGATCTCTTGTTTTTTTTATTGTATGACATCATTTACACACAAAAAACATGGTCCTGACATCACATCTACCACTATATGAAAATTGGGTGGTCGTAAATGAACGTAACCTGTTCCAACCTTTACACTTTTAACGCTCTCAATTTTTTTTAGCACTTAGACCACAACAATACACTATCATATTATTCGGTATAAATTAAAAACATTAATAAGTCAAAGCTTCAAAAGTCTGAAACTCGGTATGGAATTCACAAACTATAACTTTGTATACAGCAGAAATCAAAAATAATAATAGCCTGATTATCAAGGTTAGTAGAAAAATACATAGGAGTCAGACAGCACCATGTACCTGGCCAGCTTGTAAAAGATTCCACATCCATCACGCTTTTGGCCATTCCTCTGGAAATAGATGCTTGAGAATTGAAGTTATTCCATGTTGCCATATATATAAGATATAAGATAAACACAAACTACTGCTGTCACAGAGAAGCTAAAGAATCTGTATGCAGAGAAAATCGGAACCAAAATCTCTCAGAACAGTTACAAAGGCTTTGGAACGAGCCTTCCATCTGCAAAAACACAAGACCAACCTTCAGTTAAAAGTTACTGCTTGACTTGGATAGAAGTGTAAGATTATTTTTGTTAAAATTAGCACTTTCTATCTTCCTATCTTAACACCATGCAGCCCTAAAGTTTTATCCAACATTCCAACCCTTGTGTTAGATCCATCTACCAAGGATAAACCCAGAACAATCAGTCTCAAATTCAGTACTACCACACTCCTAATTATATAACCTGTCATAGATCTAGAAGTTTTTATAGTCAAATGCCTAAGCAAATTATTCATATATAGTACTTTAAAAAACGAGAATTATAGAAAAACATAAAAGACTACAAACAAAAACCCTCCTTGAAAGAAAATTCATGAGAAAACAATAAGAAACATGTTGAGTAAAGCCAGAATGTTTGACATAATAGCTGAGGTTGATGGTTACATCAAGGGATATATAGCACAACTCCTTCAACTTTCTAATACTGTAATTTATGTGCCCCAACTCATTATACCCGGTTAATCATAAAAACAAAGTTGATGCAAAAATATAAATAGATACTTGTGAAAAATTCACACATATTGAAAAATTGGCCATGTGAAACAGCATGGATGCATATTATTTACCAATAGATGTAGGATCAAACATCAAATAAAAAACAGAATTAAAAATAAATAAAGTACCTGAGGCAAGATTTTGGGGAGTGTGGAAAATAGGTATTCTTCACAAATACCTGCAAAATGGAATCAAATATTAATTACACCATAAAATTTGAATTTAATTTTAAAACCACCAAACTGTTCTCTCTAAAAGGAGGGTAACTTAGCAAGATTTACAATTGACATCACCTAATAACATTCTAACCAATCATATAGGTGTCAAACAATTGACTACCGCTACTATCATCCAGATCCAGACAAACACTACTTAATAACAGAACTCAAATCTACACATATTCCAAGAATTTAAGTATATTCACCTTTCACCGCATCAACAAATTTTTTAATCAAGAAAGAGCTTCACTAATTGAAGGCTTGCCAGGGCCAAGAGACACAGCAATGAGACTGTTCTCTCAACTCTCAAGTGATCTACCTGCATAAAGTGAAAAAACAGGACTATCAATAGATAACTTATTGAGAAAGATGCTTTTCAACGCAATATAGGAACATGCACAGCTAGGGCTAAAGACACCATGAAGAGCCAAACCATTTAAGATTTTCAGAAATCATCTTGATCAGTCTTGGTTTTTAAATGCCATTGGTTGTGCCAACCCATGAATCAAGGTTGTATATGTTACATCATCCATAAGAACTCCCTGTTGTGCCATAGTATCAGTCACCGTAAATGCTTCACCCATCTTTCCATCCTTGCACAAACCACTAGTAAGAGCATTATATGTAACGTTATCAGGAATGATTCCATCATGAATCATTTTCTCCAAAAGCTTAGCTGCCTTTTCGGCATCACCCATTTTAGAGTACCCATCTATCATAATTGTATAGGTGATTTTATTTGGAATTATGCCATTCATGCACATCTCTTGCAAGATAGCCTCCACCTTATCCATCTGACCAAGCTTACAGTAACCACCCATTAAGGCAGTAAAGCAGTAAACATCAGGATTCAGACCTTCCTTGCTCATTTCTTCAAGAAGGTTCCTAGCTTGGTCAACACTACCAATGTTGACCAGTCCATCTATAAGACAGGAATATGTGACAGAAGTTGGCGCAATGCCTTTGCCTTTCATGTCATCACGAAGTTGAAAAGCGTTGACCATATTGTTTGCTCTACAATATGCAGAAATAAGTGAATTATAAACAACCGAGTTTAGCTCTAATTTCTGAGCAAGCAGCTTATCGAAAAGTCTAAATGCCTCTTCAATCTTTCCAGCCTTGCCATACCCATTGATCATAACAGCATATGTATGAACATTTGCAACCATACCACTTGTTTTGCACTCCTCCCAGAGCTTCATAGCTTCAATAATTTTATTGGCATTACACAGTCCATGCAGTAGAATGTTGTACACATGAATATCTGGTTGTATACCACGCTTTTCCATCTCATTTCTCAAATTAAAAGCTTCCTCCAATTTTCCATTTTTACAACAGCCTGAGATGAGGGTATTGTATGTGATTCTATCCAATTTAAAACCCCTTTTAATCATTTCCTTGAGAAGCCTAGCAGACTCATGCATGATACCAGCTTCACAAAGTCCATGAATTAAAGCGTTTGAAGTCACTATATTTGGTGTAAACCCTTTCTCCACAAGTCTAAACCAGAATTTAACAGCGTGTGCATGTTTACCCTCTTTACAGTTTCTAACCATAATTGTAGTAAGCAGGCCATCACTAGGCCTTAAGTTTCTCGATAGCATCTCTTCAATGATACACAAAACAGAATCCAATGTGCCATTCATACCAATACAGCAGATGACAGAATTAAAGGCCCCTAACTGTACTGATAACCCTCTATACAACATCTCCTGCAATAGAGATTGAGCCTGCTCTGCCATATTACACTGACAAAAGCCATGAAGAAGTGAATTAAAGGTTGATGAATTTGGACTAATCCCCCTTGACAACATAGAATCTTTTAAACTCAATGCCTCCCCAACTTTTCCTACTCTACAATACCCATTAATCAATGAGTTATAAACAATTTCATTAGCAACCAAACCCTTCTCTGGCATTTCCTGTAGTAAGTGATTCGCTTCGTCAAACTTCCCAAACTTAACTAAACCATTAATAAGACCTCCATAAGTTACAACGTCAGGCATCATACCATTCCTTACCATCCTCTCTTTAAATCGAAATGCCTCATCTAAACCATCACACCTACAAAGTCCATGAATAACATTGTTGTAAGTCGCAACATTAGGTGAAATCCCTACTTCCTCCATCTCCATAAACAGCTCAATCCCATCCTTAACCCTCCCACCTTTGAAATACGAATTAATAGCCGTGCTAAACAGATAAACATCAGGCACAACTCCTCTCCGCATAATCTCAAACGCCTCGTAACTTCTTTGAACCTCGCCAGCCATAACCAGCGAGCTCAAAAGGAAATTACACGTCTTCAAAGACGGAAAAGCTCCCCTCCCAGCCATCACCTTAAAAACCTCGAAAGCTAACCCATAACCGGCATTCTTAATCTGAGTGCAATAAACATGAACCAACAAATCAAACGTTCGATTCCCAACCGACTTCTCAAACCCGCCATTCAAATCAACCAATGCAACAGCAATCTCAATATGTCTATCACTATACTTCTCAAAAACAGTAGGAGCTTTCCCATCAATCAAACGAATCAACAACAACCTAGCAGAATCACTAAAATTCGACCCAACAAGCAAACGAATCAATTCGCAATAGGATTTAACACTAAAAGAATACCTGCATGAATCAATCCCATAATAAAAGAATTGCAACACTGTTTTCGGATGAACCAATGACTTAATTTCAGTAAAAACACGATCAAATTGAGAAGGGGATACAAGAGTTAGAATTTCTTTACATTTAGAAGATTCCAGAGATGGGTTTGACAAAACAGAAGAAACCCACTTGACAAAACTCTCATCAAGTTTCTGGGGTTGATCTTGAGGCGGTGAAAATGGCGGAGAAACTGAGCGAAGTGGTCGGCGAAAGGAGGAGAAGAAGAAGGTGGGTTTAATGGTGGAAAGTCTTTTCAAATCCATAAGAGAACGCATTTGAAGAACAAAGATTGGATGATTCAACTGAATAAATGCAACAGAAATGAGTATTTGTTTGCATTAGATTAAATTCATATTGAAAATTTCGTGTTTATATAAATTAATTTGAGCTTGAAAGTTGATCTTTGGAAGAATGGAGATTTAATAAGGCCACGACTAATATGTTTTAGAGGTGAAGAAGAGGAACACGAAGGAGGAGGAGAGAGAATGTTGTAGGTTTTGGGGAAGATTTCCGGGTTATAGTTACAAATCAATTACATGATCATGAAGGTGAGTGTTGGGGGAGTAAGCCCAACGCAAAGCCCACCTCTCTTGGGGTGCCCATATATTTATGAGCACGGGTATTGATACGGATACGAGAAAATATCAATATAAAAATAGGGGATATGAATGCAGAATGTTAAAATTCATATATACGTGACGTACACTTGGAATATTGTGATTTTCTCTTTTTTGGTTTTTTGATTTTATAAAATCAATTATATATGTCAAACTAGGTTAAGTCTCGTGCCATGCACGATTATAATTAACTTTGCAACAAAAATTATAAAGAATGATTTTTTCTTTATTTTGTGAGGGGAATAAAGAATGGTTGTTAATTTAACAATAATTTATCAAAAAAAAAATATTTGAGACAAAATAACTTGAATTTTAATTTATACCAAATGCGTAAAGGTTATTATTTTGAATTATTTTATAAAAAAAAATATTTAGTAATAGAAATTTAGAAGCTATTAGATTTTATATAAGAAAATGAAATTATAAGCTTAGGTTAGTACCCGTATATGTCTGGAAAAAAAAAGGTTAGGGCCTTTTCTCATTGACTGATCTCAGCTGAACTGAAATAAACTAAACTGAAATGAAATGAATGTTTTATAAGAGAAGGAAATTAGGAACTGAACTGAACTGAATTGGATTGAATATCAATGTATGAGAACAGACCCTTAGTACCCGTATACGAACTCATATACATTCGTCCTTATATTTTTGTTGACACACTTTGACCGGCATTAAATGAAAATTTAGTTGATTTTATATTACTTTAGGATAATTAGTATTCCGTAATCAACTTTTAAAAGATATATTTATAGTGAGTAGTAGCAGTTTTTATTTTAATTTTATTGCATAAAATGTGTAGAGTAATTAGATTGAAGTTTTCAATATATGGTTAGTTAAAATATTTTACTCTATTCATGTGTCATCATTTACTTAATTTATTTATTATATACATATATATATATATATGTATGTATGTATATATATATATATATATATATATATATATATATATAAAATCATAATTTTCAATAATCTCTAATAAAATATGTTGATAATTAAAGTTGTGTCTCGGCAAATGTGCAAATCCAATTCTAGTGTATAAAAAACGGAGGGAGTATAATATAATAAAATAATTTTGTTAAGTTGTTTGTATAGACGTTGTGTATAATTTTAAGATTCATACAAATTACGCGACCAAAATGATTTTTCTATTTTTAATGAAAATAAATTTTATTGTCAAATGATTAATGTTGGAGCTTGGACGAAAAAATTGATACTCCTTAATATTATAATAATATTGGACAATGATATATTTCAATACCTTATTTTTAATCTATGTTTGTATATTTGTAACTAAAAGATTAATAGTATATAGAATATATGTTAAAAAAATACTACGTATATTAATTGAGTATGATTGGATTAGATACGTTGTCAAAATAGAAATAAGTATTATTGTAACTTATAAAATGGAAGTCATTAAAATTTGGCAAAAAAATAAAAAAAAATAAAAAGGAAAGTGCAAAAAGGAGGGAAAATTATTAATGACATTGTGACAAGTGATTAGGGGATTTTTCCCCACCAATCACCATCTGACAAGTGGACCAATCATGTTCCGCCATGTGTCCGTCACATGGGCCAATAGGAGCCTGCCACGTGTCAAGCAATGATCCGTCCACCATGGACCAATTACGACACGACACGTGTCCTTCCCATGACACCTGGGATAACCGGTCACCTAGGCCCAACTTCCGAGGGAAGCCCAATCAGCCCAAGGTTAACCTAAACCTAGACTGACACGTTTCCCGAGGTTATAAATACCTCCCTTAATCCTCATTAAGGGAGATAACACGCTAAAAAGCAGATTACACACATTAAACACTCTCACCTAGAGAGACCCAATCACTTTTGATTAGGGGATTTTGCTCCCACCAATCGGAATGCGCCACGTGGGCCAATCAGGTCCTGCCAAGTGTCCCCCAGTTGGAACTGTCAGGGCTTGCCACGTGGCACGCGCTTATTCGTCCACCTTGGACCTGTTATGTCATGACATGTGGCATACTCCATGCCTAATGGAGAAACCGGCCACCCAGGCCCAACTTCCGAGGGAAGCCCAATCAGCCCTAGGTTAACCTAAACCTAGGATGGGCACGTTTCCCAAGGTTATAAATACCTCCCTTAATCCTCATTAAGGGGGATTACGAAAAAACACATTAATTACACACAGTAATAACCGGCTGATCTCGCTAACAAAGCAGATTACCTACATTAAACACTCTCACCTAGAGAGACCCAATCACTTTAATTTCCGCATTAATTACTCTTTAATCAAGTACTAACTTGACCGTTGGAGGCGGAGCTCCCAGGAGTCTCCGTTATTTTGCAGGTACAGGCGTCCGGTTCCAGTCTCGGAATTGTAACTCTCCCGCAGGACATCAGAAAACCCCGAAACAACTTTAATTTCCGCATTAATTACTCCTTAATCAAGTACTAACTTGACCGTCGGAGGCGGATCTCCAACCATCCGGAGCTTCCGTTTGTTAGGTACAGGCGTCCGGTTCCAGTCTCGGAATTGTAACTCTCCCGCAGGACATCAGAAAACCCCGAAACATTTGGCGCCGTCTGTGGGGAGAGTACTTCTGAGATGGCATCCACGTCTGTACCGACTCCTGAAGAGAGGCGTCCCCTAGACGACCCTCAAGTTCAGTCGGACCACGATACTGAGAATGAATTTGAAGTTGAAGCTCACACAGCTTCAGACGGGACCCTAAGGGCCCGACGTACCCGTCATACCGAAAGGAGGGAACGGGAACATCTTCAAACTGGAAGCGAGCCAGCAGGCGCACCGCCTGTTCGGCAGCAGCCGACTGATGGGTCTGCTCCCATCACAAGGAACGAACTCATGACCTTCATGAGGGACTTCAAGGGAGAAATTCAAGAGTTGATCAACAAGAAGCCGCCTGCTCTGGACAAGGAGCAGTCGGCTAAGAAACCCTCCACTTCACAGAAGAGGAAGCCAGTTCAAGGGCGAGAGGCGACTCCTCATCCTAAATCTAGGAAGCGGGAGCCGACTGCCCTTGATTTCACAAAATACCGTTTTCCTACTCCAGGAACTAGGAAACCTGTTCGTCATATTCAGGCTGACGGGTCGAGGAAAACATACACAGACGCTCGGCTACTGCTAGAGCAGAAGAAGAGTGACCGATTGTCAGAGTCGGCCTCTACTTCAAACTTCCAAGACAGTCTGCGAAATACCTCGATGAGGCATACTCAGTCGTATCATGAGAGTCAGTCAGGCGGCACCTCCCGTCAGTCTGGCTATCATAGCGACCAGGCGGTACCAAACTTACCGTTTGTACCGCAACAACATTATTTTTTACAGCCACCTCCGTTTGGTGGACATGCAGCAAAAAATGTCCAACCTATGGACTGGCAGCTACGGTTGCTTAGACTTGGTGAACAGCCGTCGACCTTCTCCAAGGAAATTACTGAAGCCGCTCAGTCGGCCAAAGTGAAAAATGTATTAGTAGGCGCCTATGACGGCACTACTAACCCAGAAGACCATCTGATGGCATTCACCAACCTGATGTACCTTCAAGGATTGGATGATCCCACTTGGTGCAAGTGTTTTCCAGCGACTCTCAAAGGAATCGCACAACAATGGTTCGGCAACCTGCCGACTGGTTGTGTAAATAACTTCAAGACGCTTGCTTACTTATTCACCTCCAACTTCGCCATGAACATCCCTACGAAGAAGACGACCCTTGATTTAGGAACAATTCAGCAGGGCGAGAAAGAGGGGCTTTGTTCTTACATCAGGCGGTTTAACCTGATGAGAATACAGATTCAAGGGTTACCGGATGAAGTAGCCTATACTGACTTTTTCAGAGGTCTCAAAGACGGGTCGACCTTCAAATTTGATTTGGTCCGAAAGAGGGTGGCGACTCTTCAAGAGGCCTTGATTGAAGCGGAAGCCTATATACAGGCGACTGATCTTTGTAGTACGGTAAAACAATCAGACGGGAAAAGGTCCGACAAAAGAGAAGGACGACAGAAACAGTCGTCAAACAAAGACGAGAAGAGAAAAGAGGTCTGGGCGACTGATTCCTCTAAACAGCCGGCCCAGAAAAAGAAAAAAGAATTCAAACCATACTCCCCAAAGTATGCGTATAAAAAGGATAGCCAGTTTATCCTAAAGGAAATCAAGGGACGGATCTCAATTGAGAAGCCGGTCCCCATGAAGGGTTCTGCAAACAACCGGAACCAAGAAAAATTCTGTGCTTATCATGAAGATGTTGGTCATCACACCAATGAATGCATCAGTCTCATGCGGTATCTGGACCGCCTGGCTGAGCAAGGGGATCTTGACACTTATGTCAAGAAATCTACGGGGAACACTTCCTCAAAAAAGCAGTCGGCCAAAAAGAATCGAAAGGCCGACAGCTCCGATACAGATGATGCAGTCGTCTACACCATTGCAGGCGGCTTCTCAGGAGGCGGCCCCACTATTAGGGGCAACAAAGACAATATCAGACGGTTAGATGTAAATTCCGTTCACCAAGAACGACCCTCCAAATATTCATTTCCTGAGATTGTCATCACTGAAGAAGATCTAGGAGGGGTAAGAGGGCCGCATGACGACCCTATCGTTATTGAATGTAAAGTGGCCAACCAGAGAGTTGGCCGAATCCTCATAGATACCGGAAGCTCCTCAGATCTCATCAGTAGCAAATGTCTGTCGAAACTAAAATATCAGACTGATTGCATACATCCGGCATCCCACCCTTTAGTAGGGTTTGGAAGAGGAGTCGTCCACCCAGTGGGACGAGTGGATTTACCCATCCGCCTGGGCGAAAAAGGAGAAGGACGACACATGGTAGTCCGGTTCCTGGTAGTAGAAGAACTCTCGGCCTACAACATGATTCTGGGACGACCAACCCTGAATAATTCCAAGGCTGTTATAATCCCATCTCTTATGTTGCTCAAGTTTGAGAGGGATAATGGAACAGTCGGCTCCCTAAGGGGAGATCAGAGGATGGCCCGAGAGTGCTATCTCTCGGATGTCAAGCCCACTGTTATGGCCACTGGGTCGAGTGGTGGAAAAATAGACCTTGACAATGTCAAGGAGAGTGCGCTTGTTCAAGAAGCAGGCGGCAAGAAGAGAAAGGCATCCCAGACAGGGGCCGCAAGAAAAGACAAAAAATAGCAATCATTGGCAGAGGAGCGGTCGGATGAATTCCGCCCTCAGCCGGCTGGTGAGCATACGGACCTGATCTTAGACGAATCGCGTCCTGACCGAATAGTCAAAGTTGGGACGGCTGCTCTAAGAGTCCTGGGTGACGACTTTCACAGACTATTGAAAGAATACAAGGACATCTTTGCATTCGAAGTCCATGAAATGACAGGCATTAGTCCTGATCTGGCGGTACATAAACTGGCCGTGGATCCTGATTAAGGGATTTTGCTCCCACCAATCGGAATGCGCCACGTGGACCAATCAGGTCCTGCCAAGTGTCCCCCAGTTGGAACAGCCAGGGCTTCCCACGTGGCACGCGCTTATTCGTCCACCTTGGACCTGTTATGTCACGACATGTGGCATACTCCATGCCTAATGGAGAAACCGGCCACCCAGGCCCAACTTCCGAGGGAAGCCCAATCGGCCCTAGGTTAACCTAAACCTAGGATGGGCACGTTTTCCAAGGTTATAAATACCTCCCTTAATCCTCATTAAGGGGGATTACAGAAAGAGAACAGAAACATTACGAAAAAAACACATTAATTACACACAGTAATAACCGGCTGATCTCGCTAACAAAGCAGATTACCTACGTTAATCACTCTCACCTAGAGAGACCTAATCACTTTAATTTCCGCATTAATTACTCCTTAATCAGGTACTAACTTGACCGTTGGAGGCGGAGCTCACAGGAGTCTCCGTTATTTTGCAGGTACAGGCGTCCGGTTCCAGTCTCGGAATTGTAACTCTCCCGCAGGACATCAGAAAACCCCGAAACATTTGGCGCCGTCTGTGGGGAGAGTACTTCTGAGATGGCATCCAAGTCTGTACCGACTCCTGAAGAGAGGCGTCCCCTAGACGACCCTCAAGTTCAGTCGGACCATGATACCGAAAGTGAATTTGAAGTTGACGCTCATACAGCTTCAGACGGGACCCTAAGGGCCCGACGTACCCGTCATACCGAAAGGAGGGAACGGGAGCATCTTCAAACAGGAAGCGAGCCAGCAGGCGCACCGCCTGTTCGGCAACAGCCGACTGATGGGTCTGCTCCCATCACAAGGAACGAACTCATGACCTTAATGAGGGACTTCAAGGGAGAGATTCAAGAGTTGATCAACAAGAAGCCGCCTGCTCCAGTCAAGGAGCAGTCGGCCAAGAAACCCTCCACTTCACTGAAGAGGAAGCCAGTTCAAGGGCGAGAGGCGACTCCTCATCCTAAATCTAGGAAGCGGGAGCCGACTGCCCTTGATTTCACAAAATACCGTTTTCCTACTCCAGGAACTAGGAAACCTGTTCGTCATATTCAGGCTGACGGGTCGAGGAAAACATACACAGACGCTCGGCTACTGCTAGAGCAGAAGAAGAGTGACCGATTGTCAGAGTCGGCCTCTACTTCAAACTTCCAAGACAGTCTGCGAAATACCTCGATGAGGCATACTCAGTCGTATCATGAGAGTCAGTCAGGCGGCACCTCCCGTCAGTCTGGCTATCATAGCGACCAGGCGGTACCAAACTTACCGTTTGTACCGCAACAACATTATTTTTTACAGCCACCTCCGTTTGGTGGACATGCAGCAAAAAATGTCCAACCTATGGACTGGCAGCTACGGTTGCTTAGACTTGGTGAACAGCCGTCGACCTTCTCCAAGGAAATTACTGAAGCCGCTCAGTCGGCCAAAGTGAAAAATGTATTAGTAGGCGCCTATGACGGCACTACTAACCCAGAAGACCATCTGATGGCATTCACCAACCTGATGTACCTTCAAGGATTGGATGATCCCACTTGGTGCAAGTGTTTTCCAGCGACTCTCAAAGGAATCGCACAACAATGGTTCGGCAACCTGCCGACTGGTTGTGTAAATAACTTCAAGACGCTTGCTTACTTATTCACCTCCAACTTCGCCATGAACATCCCTACGAAGAAGACGACCCTTGATTTAGGAACAATTCAGCAGGGCGAGAAAGAGGGGCTTTGTTCTTACATCAGGCGGTTTAACCTGATGAGAATACAGATTCAAGGGTTACCGGATGAAGTAGCCTATACTGACTTTTTCAGAGGTCTCAAAGACGGGTCGACCTTCAAATTTGATTTGGTCCGAAAGAGGGTGGCGACTCTTCAAGAGGCCTTGATTGAAGCGGAAGCCTATATACAGGCGACTGATCTTTGTAGTACGGTAAAACAATCAGACGGGAAAAGGTCCGACAAAAGAGAAGGACGACAGAAACAGTCGTCAAACAAAGACGAGAAGAGAAAAGAGGTCTGGGCGACTGATTCCTCTAAACAGCCGGCCCAGAAAAAGAAAAAAGAATTCAAACCATACTCCCCAAAGTATGCGTATAAAAAGGATAGCCAGTTTATCCTAAAGGAAATCAAGGGACGGATCTCAATTGAGAAGCCGGTCCCCATGAAGGGTTCTGCAAACAACCGGAACCAAGAAAAATTCTGTGCTTATCATGAAGATGTTGGTCATCACACCAATGAATGCATCAGTCTCATGCGGTATCTGGACCGCCTGGCTGAGCAAGGGGATCTTGACACTTATGTCAAGAAATCTACGGGGAACACTTCCTCAAAAAAGCAGTCGGCCAAAAAGAATCGAAAGGCCGACAGCTCCGATACAGATGATGCAGTCGTCTACACCATTGCAGGCGGCTTCTCAGGAGGCGGCCCCACTATTAGGGGCAACAAAGACAATATCAGACGGTTAGATGTAAATTCCGTTCACCAAGAACGACCCTCCAAATATTCATTTCCTGAGATTGTCATCACTGAAGAAGATCTAGGAGGGGTAAGGGGGCCGCATGACGACCCTCTCGTTATTGAATGTAAAGTGGCCAACCAGAGAGTTGGCCGAATCCTCATAGATACTGGAAGCTCCTCAGATCTCATCAGTAGCAAATGTTTGTCGAAACTAAAATATCAGACTGACTGCATACATCCGGCCTCCCACCCTTTAGTAGGGTTTGGAGGAGGAGTCGTCCACCCACTGGGACGAGTAGATTTACCCATCCGCCTGGGCGAAAAAGGGGAAGGACGACACATGGTAGTCCGGTTCCTAGTAGTAGAGGAACTCTCGGCCTACAACATGATTCTGGGTCGACCAACCCTGAATAATTCCAAGGCTGTTATAATCCCATCTCTTATGTTGCTCAAGTTTGAGAGGGATAATGGAACAGTCGGCTCCCTAAGAGGAGATCAGAGGATGGCCCGAGAGTGCTATCTCTCGGATGTCAAGCCCACTGTTATGGCCACTGGGTCAAGCGATGAAAAAACAGACCTTGACAATGTCAAGGAGAGTGCGCCTGTTCAAGAAGCAGGCGGCAAAAAGAGAAAGGCATCCCAGACAGGGGCCGCAAGAAAAGCAAGAAAATAGCAATCATTGGCAGAGGAGCGGCCGGATGAGTTCCGACCTCAGCCGGCTGGTGAGCATGCGGACCTGATCTTAGACGACTCACGTCCTGACCGAACAGTCAAAGTTGGGACGACTGCTCTGAGAAACCTTGGTGACAACTTTCACAAACTATTGAAAGAATACAAGGAAATCTTTGCATTTGAAGTCCATGAAATGCCAGGCATTAGTCCTGATCTGGCGGTACATAAACTGGCCGTGGATCCGAAAAAGAAGCCGGTACGGCAAAAGAAGCGGAACCATGGCGAAGAAAGAAGTCAGGCGGCAGCCGCCGAAGTTAAAAAAATTACTTGATGCAGGGTTCATTCGGCAATGTTACTTCCCAGACTGGGTTGCAAATGTGGTGCTTGTTAAAAAGCCGAATGGCACCTGGAGAATGTGTGTAGACTACACAGACTTAAACAAGGCGTGCCCCAAAGACAGTTACCCTCTGCCTAAAATTGATAACCTGGTCGACTCAACAGCCGGCCATGCCTTGATGAGTTTTATGGACGCCTATTCTGGTTTCCATCAAATTCCTTTATGGAAGAAAGATCAGGAGAAGACGGCGTTCGTCACTGATCAGGGGTTATACTGTTACACGGTCATGCCGTTTGGTCTTAAGAATGCCCCGGCTACCTTCCAACGAATGATAAACACTGTGTTCTTTGATCAGATTGGGAGAAACGTCGAGGCATACATTGATGATATGATTGTCAAGACTAAAATCAGAAAGATCATCTGTCGGACCTCCGAGAAACTTTCGCCACACTCAGGCGGCACCATGTCATGCTCAATCCCAAGAAATGTGTATTTGGAGTTGAGTATGGGAAATTTCTCGGATTCCTTATCAATCAGAGAGGAATAGAGGCGAACCCTGAGAAGGTGCAGGCGGTCATTGACATGCAGTCGCCTCGTACCATCCGAGAGGTTCAGAAGTTAATAGGTTGTCTGGCGGCCTTGGAAAGATTTCTAAGCCGATCAGGCGACAAATGCCTATACTTTTTCCAGGCAATTAAGAAAAAGGCAAGGTTCGAATGGGGGCCGGATGCTGAGGCCGCCTTCCAGAAATTAAAAGTTCACTTGCATTCCTTGCCGAGGCTGGTCAGCCCTTTGCCCAAAGAAGTACTCTACATGTACCTGGCCGTCTCTGATCATGCGTTAAGCGCTGTTCTCCTTGCTGAAAGAGACGGCTGTCAGCTCCCGGTCTACTTTGTTAGTCACGTACTGAAAAATGCCGAGTTGAGGTATCCCCTAGTGGAGAAATTTGGTCTTGCACTCTTCATGGCTGTTTAAAAAATTGAAGCCCTACTTTTTGGCACATGCAGTCGTCGTGTATACAGACCAACCTATCAAGCGGCCACTGACCATCATGGAGTCGTCAGGCCGAATGATCAAATGGGCCATAGAAATACAGAGCCTCAAAGTTACATTCGAGCCTAGAAAAGCAGTGAAGGGGCAAGCCTTTGCTGATTTTATTGTA
Source organism: Chenopodium quinoa (assembly GCF_001683475.1). Classification (NCBI taxonomy): domain Eukaryota; kingdom Viridiplantae; phylum Streptophyta; class Magnoliopsida; order Caryophyllales; family Amaranthaceae; genus Chenopodium; species Chenopodium quinoa. The sequence continues at coordinate 737,375 of NW_018744187.1, read as the reverse complement.
GAGATGACTCGTCCTCCTGACTCTCAAGTTCCAGACCAAGTATGGAAGGTATATGTGGACGGAAGCTCTACTTCAAATGGTTGTGGAGCAGGCGTCATATGTTAGTCGCCAGAGGGCGACAGGTACGAGTATGCTCTACGCTTCAGTTTTTAGGCTTCAAACAATGAGGCAGAATATGAAGCTTTACTAGCTGGGATCCGCATGTGCAAAGGCGGCAGGGGCAAGAAAAAATAGACGCCTGTTCCGATTCACAATTGATAGTGAGTCAGTACAATGGCGAATACGAAGCAACCCATCCGACCATGATCAAGTATTTACAGGCGGTCCGACAAGCAGTCGGCTCCCTTGAGGATTTCCATCTAATCCAAGTGCCGAGATCAGAAAACAACCAGGCGGATGCACTGTCAAAATTAGCATCATCCGCCTCTTGTGATACTCCTCGAACTGTTTTTTGGGAAGTAATGGAGAAGAGAAGCATCGGGGAAAAACCCTATTGGAATCCTAGACAGAAGCTCAACCTGGATGGATTCAATCAGGGCATATCTGACAAAACGGTACCACTGCCGGATGATCCTCAACAGGCGGCAGCACTGAAAAAACGAGCACCTGTTTTGAAATGATAAAGGGAGAACTTCACAAGAGGGGTACCTTCAAACCCTTCTTAAAGTGTGTTACTCCAGAAAAAGGACGAGAGATACTAGACGATCTTCACTCTGGTTACTGTGCTTCTCATATAGGTGGTAGGATGCTTGCTCAAAGGGCAAGGCGGCAGGGCTACTTTTGGCCTACTTTGGAAGCAGATGCAATGGAGATGGTGAAAAAATTGTGACAAGTGCCAAAGGTTTGGCAAACTAATTCACCGTCCGGCTACTGACCTCACTACCATTCACAGCCACTACCGTTTGCTAAGTGGGGCATGGACATTCTGGGTCCATATACGCCTGCTACAGGCGGAAGGAGGTACATACTTGTTGCCGTCGACTACTTCACTAAATGGGTAGAGGCGGAGGCTGTAATGGGAATCAAGACGAAAGATGTAATTTCATTCATTTTGGAAAAATGTCATCACTCGGTCCGGGGTTCCCATGTCTATGGTTTTTGATAATGGTCCCCAATTTGAGACGCCTGTTCTCAAAAGCTGGTTGGGTGATCAAGGAATTGCAAACTACTTTGCATCTGTCGGCCGTCCACAAGCAAAACGGCCAGGTAGAAGCCTTAATAAAATCATCTCAGACGGTCTCAAGAAAAAGATTGAACGAGCAGGCGGCCTATGGGCGGATGAACTACCACATGTTCTCTTGGCCATTAGGACGACTGAAAAAGGGGCAACTGGAGAAACTCCATTCCTCCTAACTTACGGTGCGGAAAGCTGTTCTTCTAATAGAACACTACGAGCCGACTCTTCGAGTAATGCTATATGACGAAGAGGCAAACTGGGAAGCCATGCGCCTGACATTAGACTCACTTCCTGAAAAGAGGGGCAATGCTGTCTTGCGCCATGAGATCTATCGCCTGAGAATGACTAGATCATACAACAAAAAAGTACACAGGCGTCCACTCAAAGTAGGGGACTTTGTACTTAGAAAAATGGAAGCAGTTGGTAGGGCTAATGAGTCTGGCAAACTAACTCCCAACTGGGAAGGACCCTACCGAATCTATGAGGAAGTCAGGGACGGTACCTACCGTCTGGAAACACCAGACGGACAACCGTTGCCTCGAACTTGGAATGTAGATAATCTTAAGAAATATTTCTTTTTGAATGATGTAAAGTAAAGAGCTACTTAATAAAAGTTTGCACTTACTATTCAATTTTGTACTACGAGGGGCATGCCGTCTGTACCTTTACAGTCGGCTACTCTCCATTGAGTTTTTCACTCTATCTTCAGAGGGGCATGCCGTCTGTACCTTTACAGTCGGCTACTCTCCATTGAGTATTTTCACTCACAATAGGGGCATGTCGTCTGGGCATATAGTCGGCTACTCTCCATAAGAAGATGGCCGACTGGTTCCAAACACATAGCCACCCCCCTAATACTTAGCTAAAAAAATTAGGGCCTGGCCGACCCTGTGCCTAACAGGCGGCTACCCTCCTTTTACTTAGCACCTACGTTCACCAAGAACTTACCAAGGCCACAGGCCGAATGATCAGACCAGGCGCCAAGCCAACTGATCAAATCTACAAAACTAATACGACCTGTCCCAACATCATAGCAGGCGTCCGGCGGCATCCCTCCGGATGAAATTCGTCGCAGAGAGCAGCTCCCTTTTGGGTGGAACATTGCTCTATAAACTAATTACACGGCACCTATACGACTGTCCCCAAGGGCAACCACGTAGCCGTTTTTGAGACAAGGATAACTCTATCACTAACCAAACCAGTGGTAGCAGTTGACATCTGAGTCAGATGACCGCCTGTATTACTTGGGATAAATGCAGGGGGTACCTATTGAGTTAATAGCCAACAAACATTGGCGAATCAAGGGGTCTAGCCGGCCTACGCCGCCTGGTACCTCTACTTCTCAAGCAAAAGTGACGGCGACTGAGTAACTCCAACGTTAACTCATAGTCACTCCCTCAAATTTGGTATGGAACCTAAAAGGTTTGAGTAGACCACCTGTTTTTTTGGCAAACAGGGGCACTCAAACCCCTATTCCTACTAGGTAACCTATTGAGTTAATAGCCAACAAACATTGGCAAATCAAGGGGATCAGCCGGCTCCGCCGCCTGGTACCTCTACTACTCAATCTAGATTGTGACGAAGACTAAGTAACTCCTATGTTAACTTATAGTCACTCAACTTAGTATGGAGCCTAAAAGGTATGAGTCGTCCGCCTGTTTTTAAAAACAGGGGCTCTCAACCACTACTCTTGCTAGGTTAACAAATTATGAGTTAAAAGCCAACAAACATTGGCAATAAAGGGAAACAACCGGTACCCGCCGCTGTTTATCTCTACTACTCAGTTCCTTGGCGACTAGGTAATACTCTATTTACTTGGTCAGACCACTTTCCTACTTGGTTAAATTTACAAATGACAGGACCGCCTGCCTAAAAAGGATCCAGACAATAGTTCGAATACTGATTGGATAAATGGCCGACTGATCGTCTATCCTGGAAACAGACAACCAGTCGTCCAGGGGCATAGGCGGCGTACTAACTATCCGTACCTGTCTGCAACGTTCGGCCATGTAAAACAGTCGGTCTAGTGAACAATTGGATATTAGATATGGAATACTTAGACAAATTTGAAGCAAAACAAAAATTCATTAAAAATAAGCCGGTCATTAAAGACCAGCAAAATATTCAAAGCCCCGGCCCCCTGGCCGGGTAAATACAAAGCAAACGGCACGCAGGCCGTGGAAAGAATACATAAAGCTTAAGAAGGGGGCAGTTCAGTATTAGCAGCTGCCGCCTGGTCAGCACTCTTCTTGCTGGACTCGGCTTCAGCTGCATCCTTTTTTGATGCCTTACCCCCAAGCGGCACAAGCGCCACTACCGGCTCCTCCTCCTCCAACGCTTCCCCCAACGCCTCTTCTTCAGCAGCCGCCAGGATCTCTTGATTATATGTATCCGAACACTGGCGGTACGTTCTTTCCCAAGAGGCAAAGTCGGCACTGGGGAAGAGGCGGCCCAGGTCATGCGCTGGATTTGAGCGGAGTCTTCCATCATCTCCCGGACCAGCTCTTTCTTCTCTTGCTCGGCCTTTTCCGAGAGCTCTTGGGTAAGACTCTTCTCCTGGGTCACCAGGCGTTCCTTTACGCTGGCCAAGGATTTCTCCATGGCTTCGTAAGAGTACATTTTCAGGCGAAGAGGTTTCAGCTCGGCCTTGAGATTTGTGATGGTCGCCTCCAGCTCGTCATTCTTCTTCTGGGCCGCCTCTAACTGAGCCCGAACAGCGGCGGTAGCCTGCGCCTGATAATAAAGAATATCAATGGTCAGTACTTCATTTTGGGCAATTTGAAACATTGCCTTATCACAGTCAGAGGCGGCCATAGCTTTTGCAGCCTTTACCTCTTTGTTCTTCCGATCAAGCGGCTTGCGAAGGCCGTTAACTCGGAGCAGGGCCTAAGTAAAAAAAACAGGCGTCAGTTTCCAAACAAAAAAGAAAACAGGCGTCCAGAAATTCAAATACTCAAAAATATGCTAAGTATACCTCAGCAAGGACCCCTGCAATCCCGTCAAGGTCAAGGGTGCCGACACCCCTGACCGCCTCCCTTTCAGCTGGAGGAACTGCCCTGATCATAGACTTGGCCATCTCTACCAAGTCAGGCTCCTGGGGGCCGGCTGCATCAAGCATAAACAAACGGATTAGACTTAGTAAAAAGGGAGCAAGTCTAAAATTTACAAGGACAACTTCATACCTCTAGGCGGCCCAGTTGGAGTTTTAGAAGAAGTGGCCGGCTGTTTCTCAGCCGCCACCTGTTTCCTGGCAGAACCAGGAGAGCTCCCAACAGTCGTCTTCCGGGCCTTGGGGTCCGGCTGTTGGGAAGATGAAGCTCTTGGAGCACCCGTCTAAAAAAGAAGAAAAAAGTCAGTATATGCATAAACACTCCAAAAAAAGGGTGAAAGGTTCGGAGCTCACCAAGGGTGCCCCCTTCTTGGGGGAGTCGGTTGAAGCTTGTTGCATAATAGAGGCCCGCAACATGGCCGCCGCAGTCTTGGAGGCGGTGATTTTGCTCATGGCGTCAGCTGCAAAAACAAACAGCAAAGTTAATAAAAGATAAACAACAAATGTATGGAACAACAGAGTATTCGACAGGCCGACTACCTCTTGAGCACCGACTGCTGAGGCCGCAGGCGGCCAAAAAGTACTCGTCATAGAGCCACTTGAAGCTCGGGACGCAGTGCAGGGGTACTTGCTCTCGTACCCCTGAAGTAGAGTCGACCCTCGACTCTACTTTAAAGAGTCCTTTATCAAGGATCTCTTTCTTAGCCTTGGGGGGAACAGGCGGCATGCTACGGCCGCCTGCAAGAAGGGGCGGATTCCTGTTCCACCTATTGAAGCGCTTGTTCTGCTCAATGTCTGAACTCTCAATGATGAGGAAGGTGCTCCGCCAGTCCTTCCACTTGTTTGCTTTACCTCGTCATGAGGTAGCCCCTGTGGCTTGTCAATTGATACCAGCCGGTACCGCCTGTCTTAGGGGTCCGGCTGAGATAGTTCATATGGGCGAAAGCCTCGAAGCTCGGCTCCACCCCGTGCAGTTCGCACCCGGCCACATAGCCGAGTACGTTGACCCAGGAGTTTGGGCTAACTGCCATAACCCCAACTCATACCCATCCAAAATCCGCTGAACAGCCGGATGTAATGGGAAGCGAAGCCCTGCCTTGATGGCCGCCTCGTAGCAGCCAAAGCAGGCGCTTTCATAACTGGAACCAGCCGGCCAGACGACTGTGTCTTCTGGATCCGGCACAAACACTAGAAAGTCGGGGCCCATGGTGTGGTTTGCAATAAAGCTCTCCACTTTCTCTTGCATGGCTGTGATTCGGCCCGAGGTACCGTGCAGTAGTAGGGGGTATTTAGCTCTCGGTAAGAGGCGGATGGCTCCGCCCAATTGTCCCCCTTCTCAACTGCGTGAGAAAGTCTCGCCTCTTGCAGGCGGCTGTTTTTCTCTTCTGTACCCAAAGAAGCATGGCCAGAAGAGCTTGACTCGGAATCGTCCTCCGACGAGTCCGAAGAGGACGACTCCTCCCCTCTCCCGGAGGGGCCCGCCTCCTCTCTTTGAAAAGGAGCAGATTTGTTAACTGTTAAATGGGAAGGGGTCACTATGACTCCCCCCACAGAATTGCCGGCATCCAGGCCGCCTTGTTTCACTTCCACATCTGGCGCCTGGTCAGATGTTTCACTAATCGGCACCTGTGGGAGGAGCCGTCTGAATTTGAGATCCTAGCTGTCTTTTTCGTTCTGGCCATCCTGCTCTGCATAGACACAGATACAGTCGGACTTTGTATAAAGGGCAAAGATGGGTCCGGAAAAGGGCAGGCGGCACTCCTAGTCCTAGATTCAGCCGTCCCCGGTGACCGGCTGATCACTAACCTAGGTCGTGTCGTGTGCTTCCGTGGTGCCATTTCAAAAATAAAAAGAAAATTAAGAGTAAGAGAACTGAGTTACCTGAACGAGTGACGGTTGATGAAGTTCTGAAAATCCTGTGCAGTCGGCTTGTCAGAACAGGCGGTAGGCAGAAAAGGTCCAAAATGTCAGAGCAAGTTCAGGGGTCCGAATGTTCTCAAAAAGTTCTCAAAGTGTGAAAATGACTCAAGACAACTCTCCCTTATATAGGCGAAGTGAGAAGGCGAAGGGTCACTTTCAGAATTCAAAATTTGGGCGGGAAAATCTCTCGTCCTTTCGCCGACTGACACCTGTAGCAGGCCGTCGCCTGTTACAGTGCGACACCTGTCACAGGTAACACGTGACCAATCACGTGCCACCTGTGAGGGGCAAATGATTAGGGGATTTTGCTCCCACCAATCGGAATGCGCCACGTGGACCAATCAGGTCCTGCCAAGTGTCCCCCAGTTGGAACAGTCAGGGCTTCCCACGTGGCACGCGCTTATTCGTCCACCTTGGACCTGTTATGTCAGACATGTGGCATACTCCATGCCTAATGGAGAACCGGCCACCCAGGCCCAACTTCCGAGGGAAGCCCAATCGGCCCTAGGTTAACCTAAACCTAGGATGGGCACGTTTCCAAGGTTATAAATACCTCCCTTAATCCTCATTAAGGGGGATTACATTACGAAAAAACACATTAATTACACACAGTAATAACCGGCTGATCTCGCTAA